>NC_079523.1:4265091-4993841 GCF_003711565.1 Takifugu flavidus | reverse complement strand
ACTATAGAATGAAACCAAAAATCAAAACCTGTTTTAAAGCCCAAAATTTGTTTAAAACAATAATTTTAATCTAGTAATACAAGGTTGGAAACATTGTCACTGGCGTATTTCAGTCCCAGCTGAGCCTCTGCGTCCTGACTCCGCTCCGCTGGAGCGTCTGTTTCTACTGAAGGCGCAGGAGTCTTTCTCCGAGAGAAGAACATTGTTTTGGGTAGTTGTTGGCGCTCTTTCTTTTTCTGAGCAAGAAGATTTTTATAAACGGATATGCCACCTTCGATTATATTTGAGAACTGCAATGAACGACTCGCAAAAAAAATCCGTGAAGCAGCGAAGCCGTGAAAGATGAAACGCGATATAGCGAGGGATCACTGTATATGATATCTTTTGCTTTATTTTGATTCAGTTCAAGAAGTCAAAATTCGGAGGGAGACGTGTTGCAGCTGCAACTCCAAATTTAAGCATGGCGCGGAAGTTTACAAAGGTATGTAGGGTTTTAAATGGAATAGTAATATTTGCAACTATAACAGAAGAGACTTAGATGGACTGCATTCCACAACAATGTTTTTGAGATCGATTCAATTAAATGTTGTTCAGCCACTGTATAACATGAGCAATTATTAAAAAGTTAAGGTTCCACCGAGATTTGAACTCGGATCGCTGGATTCAGGACTTTAAATCCAGCGATCCGAGTTCAAATCTCGGTGGAACCTGGTTTTGTCCGATAAACAAATATCAATAATCTGCTTATAAAATGTTGCCTATAATTAGAAAGCCCGGTCTGTCCATTTTCCCCAGCCGGACACTCCCCAGATAACCTGCAATGTCATCACTTTCACAACAGAGTAAGAGTGAAACCAAAAGTCTTTACAAACGCCAGAAGCTTTTTTTTTCTTTAAATATGTCCAAATAAACAAGAAAAGCACGACGAGGAACTTTACTTTGAATTTGTCATCTAGCTTCTGTCTACTTCAATAACAATATGCATCTTCTTTATGCAAAAGTTTCTTTGGAAATGAAGTTTTGAAAATGTGCTACATGCTGTTAAAATGCTTAGAAACCAGTTTCTCACACAGGCAAACATAATCAGAATAGGTCCCCCAGTAGCTCAGACTGGATACCTGAAATATCTGAAATACCTCAACAGGTGTTCAAAATATCTTGCCTGAATGTCCTGCTTGGTGGTATCTGAGGTTCCATGGTGTAATGGTTAGCACTCTGGACTCTGAATCCAGCGATCCGAGTTCAAATCTCGGTGGAACCTTAACTTTTTAATAATTGCTCATGTTATACAGTGGCTGAACAACATTTAATTGCATCGATCTCAAAAACATTGTTGTGGAAGAATTTGGTTCGTGCAGTTTTTCACTTGGCCAGCAGAGGGAACCATCACACATACATTTGAGTCAAAAAGGGATTTAACCTGCACATTGGAGGGGGATCCACACCAGCCTCCTGGAATCTTCTCATTAGACCTGCAGCCACCAGGTCCAGGCCCGCTCCCTCCTGAGCGGTCAGCACACTCATGAGTATCTGGCCATACTCATTGCCAAGTGAAGTCAGCCAGAGTGCTGTCCCCTTTGCTGTCCCTGCCAACTTCTTTGTGATCTGAAACACATAAAATGTATAGGACCTCCGTGATGATGATTGAGAAAAATGACACTGTGCTAATTGCAATTATATAATAATATATATAATGTCAGCAGACATTTTTAGAAATATTTTTAGTAACCATTTTTGTGGAATGCATTTTTAAAATGGACCCGTACACGGATGTGATCCGGGCCTGGATGTCCTCCATCCTCGTCAGGACGTCCTGGCTGTAAACTGACAGCAGCCACTTACAGCTAGGCACCACCGCAGGTTGTGGAGGCTCAGGGAAACCGTGGGCAGCAGTCCTGGCCGCTGGAGGAAGTCCACACACTCCGTGGTGAACCGTGCCACTCGGTTCAGCCACTCCTCTGTGTGGTTTCCCTCAGCTGCTTCAGGACACGAGTCGGACTGTTGCCCAGTCCTCTCTCCCGCAGAAGCCGGATCACCCTTACATCACAAGCGTACCTTGGATATAGATAGAAAACATATCAGTAAGAATATTGTACAAACTTGTGTGTAAGACATGGCGAGAAAGAAAATACTCACTTTCGTGTAAGGATGACCCCAAATTCTGACCGATGTGCCAGGTCCAGCTGTGTGAGCACAGTCTGGCTCCATGACACATGGGAGGATTTACACTTATTGCAGATTAAAGTTTCTGCCACCATGTTGTAGGTCCGATCTACATCCAGAACCTGCCGTGCCCTCTTATGCAGGCCCGCACCAGTTAGTTGGTGCAGCCCACAGCCCTGGTTGGGACAGACCACCTTCACCTTCCACAACTTGTATGGCATCCAGACAAGAAGTGGATGGGCAAAAAAGCGGTCTGGACCTGGAGCCTGATTATACACCCCGCTGGGCTGAGGTGGGAAGTACCAGAGCTTCAGGTGGTCCCGAAGCTCCAGCTTTCCCTTGGGTCCAGCTCGGAAGCCGAGCTGGACACAGTCACAGTGGCAGACACTCCTGAAGAAGACGGGGAACTGTGGACAGGAGCTGGTGGAGTCTGTAGACAAAAGGAAATGAAGACACTCACATTTGTGGCAATCTGATTTACATTATAATCACATTGCCATTGAATCTGATGTTTAAGATATTAGCCTGCTGTCATTTTTCACAATTAGAGCAACATTTGCACTTTGATTGCTCTATTATTTCTCTCTGTATTTGTTTTATAGGTTTAAGTTTGCTTGAGTTGTATTTGAGAAGTGGTTTGTGTCATGACTTACTGGGGCAGCGATACTGGCTGGTTCTGGCCTGTCCTGTGCCAGCAGTGACTTGGGTCTGTGAAGCAACGCAGTCCATCTAAGTCTCTTCTGTTATAGCTGCAAATATTACTATTCCATTAAACCCTACATACCTTTGTAAACTTCCGCGCCATGCTTAAATTTGGAGTTGCAGCTGCAACATGTCTCCCTCCGAATTTTGACTTGTTGAACTGAATCAAAATGAAGCAAAAGATATCATATATTGTCAAACTAAAAGTAAACAAAATGCCAAACCATTATTGTCAGTTTTTAAATGTGAATAACTATCCAAATACCATTGCCAGGGTCAAATTGGGGTCCTTCGGACATTGCTGCCTGCAGGGCAGGAGCAGGGGCAGGAGCAGGAGCAGGAGCAGGAGCAGGAGCAGGGGCAGGAGCAGGAGCAGGAGCAGGGGCAGGAGCAGGGGCAGGGGCAGGGGCAGGAGCAGGAGCAGGAGCAGGAGCAGGAGCAGGAGCAGGCAGGGGCAGGGGCAGGGGCAGGGGCAGGGGCAGGAGCAGGAGCAGGAGCAGGAGCAGGAGCAGGAGCAGGGGCAGGAGCAGGGGCAGGGGCAGGGGCAGGAGCAGGAGCAGGAGCAGGAGCAGGAGCAGGAGCAGGAGCAGGGGCAGGGGCAGGGGCAGGGGCAGGGGCAGGAGCAGGAGCAGGAGCAGGAGCAGGAGCAGAGCAGGGGCAGGAGCTTGAGAGACAGCTGCTGCAGCTGGCAGTCCCTTCATGACGGAGCAGAAGCATCATTACTTAACTCATTGCATTAACTGCACTTTACAAATAAACTAAACTGAAACGAACTCACACACACACACACACACGCACACGCACACGCACACACACACACACACACACACACACACACACTGTTACCTTCTGTACGTGGAACCCACAGATGCAATTTATCATGTCCCCGAACAAGGATCTTTGTCCATGGGACATCTTTGGGCACGTCTCAATCTGAAAATTATAAATCCTTGGAATTAATATAGGGCCCAATTTCTATCAGTATTAATAGTATAATTTAATAAGCTACACACCTTTTTATACAAATCAAACCATTTTTTTTTGTCGGGGGGCTGGCCTGTTGCCCTCCCTTGCAGGCCAGACCCCAGTGCTGGCAAGCTGACGAAGGCGAGACATCCACTCTCCGTCTCCCATCGCCTTGTGAGACTTCTTTTCTGCTGCCTTTGATGACAGACAGACATTATTTAAATGCATGCCATCAAAATAAACGTATGAGCAGACATTAGGGGTCATGCCCTGAACCCAACGGCATGAGTGTGTGAAGATTTGACGCTCAGATCAGCAGCACATTAGTAACACACTCTACTTTATATAATAATTTATACATACTATAATGTTACTGAACCATTACTGCTAATAAAGTAACGAAACTACAGCGTTGTCAGTAAAGTAAGTGTGAAATAGACTTCCACCCCCCCCATCAAAAAGTCGCTCCACTGTAGTAGCAGCAGTGGGGGTGGGGGTGGGGGAGGGGGAGTACAGGCCACAACGTAATAAAGGAGTAAATACTCCACACCGCTAATATGTCACAAGCGCGCACTTTAGCCGATGACTCTATTGTAGTTTTGCAAAAACCCGTGGACGTATTAGCAACTAGCGGCTAGCGAAGACTCGCGAAACGCGAACATATAACACGACGACGCCATGACAACTTCGAAAACAACGCTAGTTCTCCCGAATGATATATAATCGGCCATTTCGTATGTGTCGCTAAAACACTCACCATGTCAATATTGTTTATTTTCCGTTTTCTGCCAAGAGATGAATGAAGTGGTTGCGCGCAATTAAAGCTGCGAAAATGAGGAGGTGGAGCTTGAGGTGGATCGGGAGGTGGATCAACCTGCCGGTTGTCCAACATTTGCGCGCTGTGATTGGTCAGTGGGAGCGGAATGTTGGATTCACCAATCATATCGACGGAAATGTTGGATTCACCAATCATATCGACGAAAATGTTGGACGCCACCAATCATATCGACGGTGATTGATTTATACCTCCAAAATTTCCCCGGACGATTTCTGGACTCTGAATCCAGCGATCCGAGTTCAAATCTCGGTGGAACCTTAACTTTTTAATAATTGCTCATGTTATACAGTGGCTGAACAACATTTAATTGCATCGATCTCAAAAACATTGTCGTGGAAGAATTTGGTTCGTGCAATATTTCATTTCCATCACATACATTTGAGTCAAAAAGGGATTTAACCTGCACATTGGATAAATGCAGTTTACCGTGTGTGTTCACCCAATTCTGGACGGGTCTAATGTTTCACCCGGGACACAAATAAAAATATAATTTCGAGATCCAAGAACTCTATAATTATTTTTACAACTTTCTGATAAGGCTAAGAAATGGTTCCATGGTGTAATGGTCAGCACTTTGGACTTTCAGCTGTTGGACAACCGGCAGGTTGATCCACCTCCAGATCCACCTCCTCATTTTCGCAGCTTTAATTGCGCGCAACCACTTCATTCATCTCTTGGCAGAAAACGGAAAATAAACAATATTGACATGGTGAGTGTTTTAGCGACACATACGAAATGGCCGATTATATATCATTCGGGAGAACTAGCGTTGTTTTCGAAGTTGTCATGGCGTCGTCGTGTTATATGTTCGCGTTTCGCGAGTCTTCGCTAGCCGCTAGTTGCTAATACGTCCACGGGTTTTTGCAAAACTACAATAGAGTCATCGGCTAAAGTGCGCGCTTGTGACATATTAGCGGTGTGGAGTATTTACTCCTTTATTACATTGTGGCCTGTACTCCCCCACCCCCACTGCTGCTACTACAGTGGAGCGACTTTTTGATGGGGGGGGGGGGGGGGGGGGGGGGGTGGAAGTCTATTTCACACTTACTTTACTGACAACGCTGTAGTTTCGTTACTTTATTAGCAGTAATGGTTCAGTAACATTATAGTATGTATAAATTATTATATACAGTAGAGTGTGTTACTAACGTGCTGCTGATCTGAGCGTCAAATCTTCACACACACAGCCAGCTGCAGCAGCTGTCTCTCCTGCCCCTGCCCCTGCCCCTGCCCCTGCCCCTGCTCCTGCTCCTGCTCCTGCTCCTGCTCCTGCTCCTGCCCCTGCTCCTGCTCCTGCCCCTGCCCCAGCCCCTGCTCCTGCTCCTGCTCCTGCCCCTGCCCCTGCCCCTGCCCCTGCCCCTGCCCCTGCCCCTGCCCCAGCCCCTGCCCCTGCCCCTGCCCCTGCCCCTGCCCCTGCTCCTGCTCCTGCTCCTGCCCCTGCCCCAGCCCTGCTCCTGCTCCTGCTCCTGCTCCTGCCCCTGCCCCTGCCTCAGCCCCTGCTCCTGCTCCTGCTCCTGCTCCTGCCCCTGCCCCTGCCCCTGCCCCTGCTCCTGCTCCTGCCCCTGCCCCTGCCCCTGCCCCTGCCCCTGCCCCTGCCCCTGCTCCTGCCCCGCCCCTGCCCCTGCCCCTGCCCCTGCTCCTGCCCCTGCTCCTGCCCCTGCTCCTGCCCCTGCCCCTGCCCCTGCTCCTGCCCCTGCTCCTGCCCTGCAGCAAAGCCCTGCAGGCAGCAATGTCCGAAGGACCCCAATTTGACCCTGGCAATGGTATTTGGATAGTTATTCACATTTAAAAACTGACAATAATGGTTTGGCATTTTGTTTACTTTTGACAATATATGATATCTTTTGCTTCATTTTGATTCAGTTCAACAAGTCAAAATTCGGAGGGAGACATGTTGCAGCTGCAACTCCAAATTTAAGCATGGCGCGGAGGTTTACAAAGGTATGTAGGGTTTAAATGGAATAGTAATATTTGCAGCTATAACAGAAGAGACTTAGATGGACTGCGTTGCTTCACAGACCCAAGTCACTGCTGGCACAGGACAGGCCAGAACCAGCCAGTATCGCTGCCCCAGTAAGTCATGACACAAACCACTTCTCAAATACAACTCAAGCAAACTTAAACCTATAAAACAAATACAGAGAGAAATAATAGAGCAATCAAAGTGCAAATGTTGCTCTAATTGTGAAAAATGACAGCAGGCTAATATCTTAAACATCAGATTCAATGGCAATGTGATTATAATGTAAATTATAATGTAAATCAGATTGCCACAAATGTGAGTGTCTTCATTTCCTTTTGTCTACAGACTCCACCAGCTCCTGTCCACAGTTCCCCGTCTTCTTCAGGAGTGTCTGCCACTGTGTCTGTGAGTAATACTAGATTAAATTTAATGTTGTGTCGAGCATGAGATGTGGTTATTAACAGTGTCGGCTGTATTGTCGTTTTGTTGATTTGGTTCTGTTTCGTCTTTTGTATAGGCTGCTGCCTCCAGCCCTCTTCAGTCCACTCTTGGGACGCCAGCAGGAAATCAGCTGCTCCGTTTATGGTCAGAGACCTTGCCGGTTGAAGACCATAAATGGATTTCTAAGCGGCTTTTCCGAGCTGGACCCAAGGGAAAGCTGGAGCTTCGGGACCACCTGAAGCTCTGGTACTTCCCACCTCAGCCCAGCGGGGTGTATAATCAGGCTCCAGGTCCAGACCGCTTTTTCGCCCATCCACTTCTTGTCTGGATGCCATACAAGTTGTGGAAGGTGAAGGTGGTCTGTCCCAACCAGGGCTGTGGGCTGCACCAACTAACTGGTGCGGGCCTGCATAAGAGGGCACGGCAGGTTCTGGATGTAGATCGGACCTACAACATGGTGGCAGAAACTTTAATCTGCAATAAGTGCAAATCCTCCCATGTGTCATGGAGCCAGACTGTGCTCACACAGCTGGACCTGGCACATCGGTCAGAATTTGGGGTCATCCTTACACGAAAGTGAGTATTTTCTTTCTCGCCATGTCTTACACACAAGTTTGTACAATATTCTTACTGATATGTTTTCTATCTATATCCAAGGTACGCTTGTGATGTAAGGGTGATCCGGCTTCTGCGGGAGAGAGGACTGGGCAACAGTCCGACTCGTGTCCTGAAGCAGCTGAGGGAGAACCACACAGAGGAGTGGCTGAACCGAGTGGCACGGTACACCACGGAGTGTGTGGACTTCCTCCAGCGGCCAGGACTGTTGCCCACGCTCTTCCCTGAGCCTCCACAACCTGCGGTGGTGCCTAGCTGTAAGTGGCTGCTGTCAGTTTACAGCCAGGACGTCCTGACGAGGATGGAGGACATCCAGGCCCGGATCACATCCGTGTACGGGTCCATTTTAAAAATGCATTCCACAAAAATGGTTACTAAAAATATTTCTAAAAATGTCTGCTGACATTATATATATTATTATATAATTGCAATTAGCACAGTGTCATTTTTCTCAATCATCATCATGGAGGTCCTATACAATTTATGTGTTTCAGATCACAAAGAAGTTGGCAGGGACAGCAAAGGGGACAGCACTCTGGCTGACTTCACTTGGCAATGAGTATGGCCAGATACTCATGAGTGTGCTGACCGCTCAGGAGGGAGCGGGCCTGGACCTGGTGGCTGCAGGTCTAATGAGAAGATTCCAGGAGGCTGGTGTGGATCCCCCTCCAATGTGCAGGTTAAATCCCTTTTTGACTCAAATGTATGTGTGATGGTTCCCTCTGCTGGCCAAGTGAAAAACTGCACGAACCAAATTCTTCCACAACAATGTTTTTGAGATCGATGCAATTAAATGTTGTTCAGCCACTGTATAACATGAGCAATATTAAAATGTTAAGGTTCCACCGAGATTTGAACTCGGATCGCTGGATTCAGAGTCCAGAGTGCTAACCATTACACCATGGAACCTCAGATACCACCAAGCAGGACATTCAGGCAAGATATTTTGAACACCTGTTGAGGTATTTCAGATATTTCAGGTATCCAGTCTGAGCTACTGGGGGACCTATTCTGATTATGTTTGCCTGTGTGAGAAACTGGTTTCTAAGCATTTTAACAGCATGTAGCACATTTTCAAAACTTCATTTCCAAAGAAACTTTTGCATAAAGAAGATGCATATTGTTATTGAAGTAGACAGAAGCTAGATGACAAATTCAAAGTAAAGTTCCTCGTCGTGCTTTTCTTGTTTATTTGGACATATTTAAAGAAAAAAAAGCGCCTGGCGTTTGTAAAGACTTTTGGTTTCACTCTTACTCTGTTGTGAAAGTGATGACATTGCAGGTTATCTGGGGAGTGTCCGGCTGGGGAAAATGGACAGACCGGGCTTTCTAATTATAGGCAACATTTTATAAGCAGATTATTGATATTTGTTTACCGGACAAAACCAGGTTCCACCGAGATTTGAACTCGGATCGCTGGATTCAAAGTCCAAAGTGCTGACCATTACACCATGGAACCATTTCTTAGCCTTATTAGAAAGTTGTAAGAATAAATTTAGAGTTCTTGGCTATTGGATATATAAAAAATAAATAAAAAAAATCTCGAAATTATTATTTTTTTTTTATGTCCCGGGTGAAACATTAGACCCGTCCAGAATTGGGTGAACACACACGGTAAACTGCATTTATCCAATGTGCAGGTTAAATCCCTTTTTGACTCAAATGTATGTGATGGTTCCCTCTGCTGGCCAAATGAAAGATTGCACGAACCAAATTCGTCCACAACAATGTTTTTGAGATCGATGCAATTAAGTGTTGTTCAGCCACTGTATAACATGAGCAATTATTAAAAAGTTAAGGTTCCACCGAGATTTGAACTCGGATCGCTGGATTCAGAGTCCAGAGTGCTAACCATTACACCATGGAACCTCAGATACCACCAAGCAGGACATTCAAGCACAATATTTTGAACACCTGTTGAGGTCTTTCAGACATTTCAGGTATCCAGTCTGAGCTACTGGGGGACCTATTCTGATTATGTTTGCCTGTGTGAGAAACTGGTTTCTAAGCATTTTAACAGCATTTAGCACATTTTCAAAACTCAATTTCCAAAGAAACTTTTGCATAAAGAAGATGCATATTGTTATTGAAGTAGACAGAAGCTAGATGACAAATTCAAAGTAAAGTTCCTCGTCGTTCTTTTCTTGTTTATTTGGACATATTTAAAGAAAAAAAAAGCTTCTGGCGTTTGTAAAGACTTTTGGTTTCACTCTTACTCTGTTGTTAAAGTGATGACATTGCAGGTTATCTGGGGAGTGTCCGGCTGGGGAAAATGGACAGACCGGGCTTTCTAATTATAGGCAGCATTTTATAAGCAGATTATTGATATTTGTTTATCGGACAAAACCAGGTTCCACCGAGATTTGAACTCGGATCGCTGGATTCAAAGTCCTGAATCCAGCGATCCGAGTTCAAATCTCAGTGGAACCTTAACTTTTTAATAATGCTCATGTTATACAGTGGCTGAACAACATTTAATTGAATCGATCTCAAAAACATTGTTGTGGAAGAATTTGGTTCGTGCAATGTTTCATTTGGCCAGCAGAGGGAACCATCACATACATTTGAGTCAAAAAGACTGAAGATCTGAAGGTCCCTGGTTCGATCCCGGGTTTCGGCATTAGGGCTTATTCTCATTTTTCCAGTAGGGGAATCTCTCAGATTTACTTCGCAGCAGCTGCGTTTTTATGCTACACCCTGAAAAGCTGTGGCCATTCTCACTTTCGCCTGTTTTAAAAAGTTCTCGCTCAAAACAATTCTTTGATAATTCGTTTTCCAGTTAAAAGATTAGGTTCCACCGAGACTTGAACTCGGATCGCTGGATTCAAAGTCCAAAGTGCTGACCATTACACCATGGAACCACTTCTTAGCCTTATCAGAAAGTTGTAAGAATAAATTTAGAGTTCTTGGATATTGGCTGTATAAAAAATAAATTAAAAAATCTCGAAATTATATTTTTATTTATGTCCCGGGTGAAACATTAGACCCGTCCAGAATTGGGTGAACACACACGGTAAACTGCATTTATCCAATGTGCAGGTTAAATCCCTTTTTGACTCAAATGTATGTGTGATGGTTCCCTCTGCTGGCCAAATGAAAGATTGCACGAACCAAATTCGTCCACAACAATGTTTTTGAGATCGATGCAATTAAATGTTGTTCAGCCACTGTATAACATGAGCAATTATTAAAAAGTTAAGGTTCCACCGAGATTTGAACTCGGATCGCTGGATTCAGAGTCCAGAGTGCTAACCATTACACCATGGAACCTCAGATACCACCAAGCAGGACATTCAGGCAAGATATTTTGAACACCTGTTGAGGTATTTCAGATATTTCAGGTATCCAGTCTGAGCTACTGGGGGACCTATTCTGATTATGTTTGCCTGTGTGAGAAACTGGTTTCTAAGCATTTTAACAGCATGTAGCACATTTTCAAAACTTAATTTCCAAAGAAACTTTTGCATAAAGAAGATGCATATTGTTATTGAAGTAGACAGAAGCTAGATGACAAATTCAAAGTAAAGTTCCTCGTCGTGCTTTTCTTGTTTATTTGGACATATTTAAAGAAAAAAAAGCGCCTGGCGTTTGTAAAGACTTTTGGTTCCACAATTACTTTCCTGTTACTCTATTATGAAAGTGATGACATTGCAGATTATTGATATTTGTGAACCGGGCAAAATCAGGTTCCACCGAGATTTGAACTCGGATCGCTGGAGTCAGAGTCCAGAGTGCTAACCATTACACCATGGAACCACGTAAACTCTGTAATTATGAGATATAATTTCGCTGTTTCTAGTTGTTTCTTCTATAGTTATTTGTTCCCTAAAACACACGGTGTCTCCTTATGTGTGAATGAAGACACCACGCGAAGATCTGGTGGATGGTCATGAAGCCTGAAACACGCACCGCTTTTGCTCAGTGCGAGCTCACTGAGGCGCCTTCATTCTGACCCTGAAATACTGTATATTTCAGACGTTTTGCTGCCTTTCACGGGGAAATTCTCACCCGAATCAGCTTCAGAGATCCGAGCAGACAACAGGGGTTTGGTAAAAACTGTGTTTTATTTATTTTTTGACATGTAAAACATTCATGCTCCAAAACTATTGTTGTTAAATGGAATGTTGTACATTTTATCATCATTACAATGACACAACCATATGACAGGGAGGCCAGATAAACAAACAAATAAATAAATAAATACAACACCTACAAGAATGATTTAGTGTCAAACAACATCTGCTGCCAGATTTGCAGGTCAAAACTTTTTCCTGGGAAAAAAAAATTAAACTTTTCTGCTGCCCCCGCGACCCGACCCCGGATAAGCGGTAGAGAATGGATGGATGGATGGATATAAACTTTTAGAGTCGTTACACTTATGGTGAAGAAACATTTTATAAATTTAAAAACACATGTTTACGCATAACTATATGGATCTTAGACAACATCTCACATGAAACTGTAAACCCATAGTGCATGAGCGCACGCACACACTCACACAAAAACACACACACACTCACAATGAGAGAGAAACTGCCTCTATGATTTTTTTTAAATACAGAAATTATGACATTCAATAACAACACATCTGACTTAAAATAAGTGTAACGTTTTTAAAAACAATATTTAACTGTTCACAGAAGAGGCAAGCGGGGTCACATTTGATTGGGGTAAGAAGTAGGCCCTCCAACCTGGCTGTACTCAGACGGGGGACTGAAGCTTCCCTGGCTGTAGCTCCCCGATTGGTCAAAGCTTCCCTGGCTGTATTGCTGCTGGCCAAAGGTTCCAGCCTGTTTCTCTGACGTCTGGCCTGCAAGTTTGGCGGCATTTTTGTGCCAACTGGTCTCCTTAAAGACGAACCAGATGTTCCCGGCCCAGAGGACAAAGTTAAGAAACCCAAAAGCCTGAAAGACCAAATGTGACAGTCAGCAGCACTAAATAATCACCTATACCAAACAAAGACATTTGGGTTCTAGGTACCTACCACCGAGGTGTTGAGGCCTGACCAGCGCGGCCCGTGCACAGATCCACACTTGTTAGTCGGGATTTTACAGGCAGAGACGAGGAGCTGAACCTCGTCCGGGTCGGTGGCCATTTTCACGTCAGAAAGGGCCTTGGCCCAAGCAGAGGAGCTGACCAGCCACATGAAGGAGAAGACGACAGTCACCACAAAGTCCTGGGGAACACAAAACACCGCCACACCATCAAAGGAGGGTGACAGCCAAGCTACAGTGATTTAAGAGACCGCCGCACTCACAATGAGCGGCCCCCGGTTGTTCTCGCGGTACTTGTTCTGAAGGAAGATGTAGACGATGGTGGCCACGAGGGAGTACAGGAAGGCAAAAACAGCAATGGTGACGAAAAACTCTGCAGAGGACGAGTAGTCTCCGGTGAGGAACACCCGTTCTCTCCGTATCCCCTCACACGCGGGGGCTTCAAAGGACACCTGGTGCAACCTGAGACAGGGGAACAGGAACAGGGGTCACGTCAGGAGCCTCCGGCTCGCTGTCAGGGGGGATGTTCTTGATGATAGTCCACCAGTCACCTGAATGGATACGCAAAGTCGACTCCAATGCTGAGGTTGCTCCTGGCCTTCTCCATGCAGTCCACGCTCAGCCTCAGCTGTCCGGAGTAACCCCCACAAGTCGCAAAGGCAAAAATGGCAAAAAGCTGAAGAAGATGAGCAAAAAGGATGGGATGCATATTCTAAACAGATTTCCATATAAAGCTTCAACAGCCTCCAGAGTTCTCCCCACCACCATCACCATAATCAGACCCGACTCTTGGGTCCACCCCCACCCCCCAGATCACAGGGAACTGGAGGAGCTTCTTGCCAGCAGCAAGGCCGAGAAGACGTCTTAAATGTCTGAACCTCCAGCACATCTGGAGGCTACAAAGGAGTCTGGGCACAATCGGATCTCACAGCTGGACGACTCAATACACCCAGAGGAGATGGTCCACTGTGCAGATATGAATACGCGTCGATAGCTGAAGAGTGATAAATGTCATTGTCACCAGACCGTATGATCCGAATCAGATGGAGCTCTCTCCCACATGTCAATGTTACCTTTGTTGTTCTAATCTGACTGTGATTTAAACCGCAAATGCCACAAGAGCCGCTTAATGGGTGTCATCTGCATCCCAACAAATAGCAGAAGTGACCAAGGGAAGAGAATAAGTACTGCCGCATAATTATCACAGGCGTCTCCATTTAAACGTCAGCGTTTCTCCCTCCCCCTCTTCTTAATGCAGATGCCTCCTCTCTCTGTGATTATCAGACTGAGTTTAGCCCCTCTCATTTCTGACTGGGGCCTTTGAACAGGAGAGCGTGGCATTGTGTGAAAGGGTGGGTGCTAAGCCCTGTGCCCCCGCCTGTTTATCTGCTTCTACCAGCTGGGGCTCCTCGGGAACACGTGCGCGAGAGAAAAAAAACACAGAAATAAAAATATGGTCTGCATTGCAAACAAAACAATAAAACATCAATAGATATTTACACTTTAAAAGGAGAAAATGCACTGCTGGTAATATTCATTTGCATATACTGAAATGTAAGTGGGCATAATCAAAATAGGCTATCAGGGCTTCGAATGATGTTGAGAAGAGGTCTGATATGCCATCAGGCAAACAGTGGGAAATATGTCTGCGATTTCCCGCCATCTAGTGGCGAAAAGATATAACTGCCTAAATAATTTGGGCATTTTGTAACAACGGGATGCAGGTCGAGTGTCCGGGGGGAACAAGTCTTCAAGTTAACTTCAGGTTTATGTGGATTGACTAGCTAACAAGCTACAGCTTCTGATTCCCTTCGAGAAAGAGAGAAATCAGCACGCGTGTGGTTCAAGGAGTCAACAAAATCATCGTGCTGATATGATGTTAAGCTCCTTTCTGCCAGCGCAGCTATTCCCAGTCACCGGACATGTCAGCAAGATCATGCTGTTCCAAAACAGCGTCCAGCTTTCTGCATCCTTGTACTGGATCAAAGAAACCGATTAGATCAGAGTGTGCTCATCATATTCTCCATTATCAGGTCCTGCTCCATTATCACTATGGACCTTGTGAATTGCACTTGTTTTTTATGGCTTATCTGCACTGAAGAACCATTTTATTTGTACATATAGTCTCAATATGGTGTCTGTCTTTGTTAAAGTCAGTGTTGAAAGACCCAGTTTCATTCGTGTGCAAACGTACGAGACTGGAGTGTAAAAATACCCCACTTTCAGGCAAATGCATTAGCTACACACACGTGTGCACACACACAAAACAGAGAGCAGCTGTCGGACATGGAGGCCGAACGAGGAAGACCGACAAATAAACAGAAACTGGGAACGTGCACGATGAGAAATGTCACCCTTAAAACCTGCTATTAACTGGATAAAGATGGGCCCTCGTGTAAATGGTAGGAGATGAGAACGGGGGATGGGGCACCTCAACACGACGCCCTGGTTTCTGCACCTCATTAAGCGGTCGAGCCTTATCTTGGCTGCTAAATTACAGAAAGCCCATGTGATAACCACAAGCCTGCCTGTGAGAGCTGCCTGATCTGTGCTTCAGCAGCACCATAGAACAAAATCACAAGCTCATTTAGTGGAGACTAATCCGTTCCTGTGGTGGTGGTGGTGGTGGGGGGTTCTGGATGCATCTTCCCAACTGTCTCTTTTTACCCAACAACAGGCACCTTTAAAAAATGGTTTCCCTTTCTGAACCCTGACAGACTGAAGTGTGCACGGCGAGTGTGCACGAGGCAACATCCCGAAGACGTCGAAAATAAGGGGCACGCTTTCTTGCCCGGTCTCTTCCCATGTCAGAGGGAATTGGGTGGTTTGATTGACAGAAGGCAGATCTTTGATGTGTCATCTCTCATGTAACAGCAGCAGCTGAGGCCTCTTTCTCATCATCACCCTCCCCCACGTGCGTGTGAGCGTGCGTGAGTGTGTGTGAGCGTGTTTGTCTGCAAAAATATTTCTCAAACATTAAGTAAAAATCTGTGGACAGACACATGTAAAAATCACAGCAAAAGACCAAAATTCCCCCCGTACATGTAATATTACACATGTCCTTTAAGAAGTGCTCTCTCTCTCTCTCTCTCACACACACACACACACACACACACACATTTATGCATATGGCAAAAGACACTGCCATACAGTAGAATGTTGAGGAGGATATCACTGACAATTGTTTCGGGCTTTGCTTGACTCGGAAGCCAAACTCTTAAAGGACTCTCTCTCTGTGGGTCACCCTGAAGTTTGTTGTGATCCAGGAAGCTGCTGAGCTAAAAGACTGTTTCTAAAATTCCTGCATGGAGACGATGCAGCAACCACAAAGATGCATCCGCGTGTGGGGGAAAAAACAGCTATATCTTTTGCCTCATGGGCTCAATCAACTGCAAAGTTTTGCTCTTTCTCACACTCACACACCCACCCACACACACTAACACACACACACACACACACACACACAAAGTGAAGAGTTTGGGCACATCTCAAAGGACAGCTTCTGCATGAGTTGGTCCTTGCTGGAGAGGAGGCGACCTTACAGCTGTTACAGCAGGATATGCCAGCCACTGCCAGAGCAGCACAAAACACACACACACACACACAGAGTTAGAAGTCCTTCTAACGACCGATTCCATCCTCGATAACAGACAAAAACATAACCTTTAACTAACCCACACCAGTCACCCATCCAGACCAGGATTCGTTAGCGTTACGTAAATGTGGAGGAGATTTTCAGGCCTGGGGCCACAGGAGACGTGTGTGTCGGCTGGTGTGGGAGCGAGGACTGTAATGTACCGCAGGGCTTTTGATAATGAAGAACACAAATACACCAGCTCGCTCCGCCTGTCAGACTCCAGATCGTTTCAGTCTGAAAGTATCCTGAGTTCCATCCCAGAACTGGAGTTCCTTCTGATCACAGGGCCAAATTAGAATCACCAAAGAGGATTTTCTGCCATTTTCATTTCCATTTGTACATGTTTGGGGGGGTTGAATAGTAAAATACCAGAGCTGTATGTCTCTCTTTCTCTCTCACACACACGCGCGCGCGCTCATGCACGCGCACACACACAGTCCATTTGTGCCCAGGCTGAACAGCCTCATGGCTGCAGCATTTTTTTTTTCTAAAGTCACATCAAAGCAAACCACACATCTCCGTCTGCCTCCAGGCTTTTCAACTGTATGCGCTAAGTACAATAATCTACAGAGCCCGCACCGAGGCGGAAAGAGGTAGTAAAGACTGGATCCAAGCGGAGCGAGGACCACTGATGGCCCCTGTTATCACTGGAATGAAACTGGGACAATTTCGTGGACTGGCGCGAATTGCTGGTTCAAATACACACGACACTCGCTTCCCTGGTTTCGGTGGTTTAACGGAGAGAGAGAGAGAAAGAAATCCTTACATAAACTTAAGCAATTTAGTCCAATTAGTCCAGGGGGGCGCGGTGGTTTTGGTCCATCACTCCGTGGAACCCACATATACACACGCACTGACGCACCAAAATCTGAACCGATGCGATAAAGTTGCACCAATTTGTGGACTCGAAAAGCAAACACGCGAGTCGACACGCTGGCGGTTATTAAACGCTGCATATATGTTTGCTCTTATTGTTTCACATAAATAAATGTATCGGGGGTGGGGAAAAAACAACAAAGTTCTAACTCACCCATTCCAGGACGCGGATAAAGCCCAGGGGCAGTTTTAACACATGAAACGTCCCCATAGACGCGAGCTGCAGGCGGACAGAGAGCAAATGTCATTTAAATGACCAATTAAGAACACGACGTCCAATTTGAATGATAATCTAACACACTTAGGAGTAACTGTAATCTTGCTTCGTTGCTTTTACGCACCTGATCGGTCGTGTCCATCTCACCGACGAGCTACTTTTTTGTCCTACTTCTTTAGATCGATGTAAACAGGCGCTCGAACAACAAGCCGAGACTCGGTGGACGCTCCTGCCGTTTCTCTCCGACGGCTCCGTTTCCGAGTCCGTACGGAAACAGCCGAGTCCTTTAGTCTGGTTCTCTCCCAAGGACGCGGTTTGCCATGGAGACAGGCGCTGTCAACAAAGAGCAACCGATTCGTTGTGTGTTTTTACAAAATATGGTTATTAACGTGTTTCCTGGAGAGAGTTTTGGAAATTCTTTTCCAGATTTTTGCCGACCTAAAGATTGAGCAATTGAAGTCGCCAGTTGATTTTGATGCATTGGACGTGATCAGATTTATTTTGGGGGGAAATGGCTCGAACATTTAGCAACAACCAACATGGTGTCTATTCAATCGATCAGGTTCCTGGAACATTCATTAAATGGATCCCGTACTGGTCAGAATGATAAAGCATATTTACAGGCATTGTTGATGGCGTTATTTTGATAGTTAACTTGTTAAATATATGAAAATGAATGTTCTTCTGTTGAAAATCCTCCAAATAACATCTAATTATTCGCTTTTGAAATTTCTGACCAGGGCCACTGAATATTTTTGGCCCTTTGGAGGACCACCACACGGGCAAACTCCAAAACGCCATTAACCCAGAATCGAACACATGACCTTTTCCCTTTATATATAATGCAGTGATTTGGGCTTGGAAACTCATGGTTTAAGGATCTTAAATGAAAGACGATCGCGGCCCACGTTGATGTAAATCTCCCCATTTACTCCGACACGTTATCTCGATTCATCCCTTCGCCCCCTCCCGCACTCTCCCACCGCCTGCAGGGCTCCATCGATGCGATTAGGAACCGCCGGTTCTGACCCGCTAATATTTGCTCCACGTGAAATCAGGAGGCTCTGAACACGGAGCGGAAGATTCTCTTGGGTAATTCATGCTTTAAAGCCAGAATTTGTTTTTTATTATCTACACTGTAATTGGATTTCAGGCCTGGCTGTGAGTAAATAAACCCAAATATGAGTTATATATATATATCACAGAAAATCATCATTATATTACATAAACTAATACTGTTGCAACAATGACAATGAGGATGACCGCTAGTTACAATAGCAACAATAATAAGCAATGTAATAGCATTTGAGCGCTACCTGTCCCTTTTCATTCACTGTGAATGTGGGGGGAAAAAAACAGAACAGGTTTTTTTTCGCTCGAGGGGTTGAGAGAGAATAACCTGTCACACACTGACAGGTGTCCAAACGCATCTCAGGAAACTTAAAGTGTACTCAAGACCCAGAGAGCCACGCACCTGGGTATAGGAGCTAAAGGGCCAGTATGTGTGTGTGTGTGTGGAGAGATAGAGGAAGAGAGAGCACACTAGTAAGGAGAGCAACAAAATAAGAATATCCAGGGCATGACTGTGTGTGCACATTCACGTGAATCACTGCTGCAACCAGTCAGGAGGGTGTGCGAGAACGTTTGATTGCAGGTGAACCCAAACCCGCGTGGAAAGCCTCCTCAGCCGAGCGTCTAAATCAAAGAGAAAGAGGGAAACAGAGGGGCAACGGTAGGAACAAACGCCATTCTTCTGCTCCGCTTAAGCCCCTTTCATGCTGCGACGCATGGAGGAATTCCAGCGCAGACTGGGTCTGACGCGCGTTCAAGGCGCCCAACAATGCAACACAGCACCAGTCTGCAGTAATTGCTGCTGCGCAGGAACCACTGCCAAGGCACGTCCACATCCTCCCCTTTACTGTAAAGTAACAACAATCAGTGCTGCAGGAGTAGGATGAGATGGAGGGATGGAAAAAGAATGATAACATCAAAATCTTATGAGATGATCAAGAGATCATCCGATCCTGTGTGGAGAGACGTCCGCAGCATCTGGGTGGATTCATGTTTCATCCAAATGAAAGCCAAGGCGGCACAAAGCAAGGAAAGGTGATTAGATACAGGAACAAAAGACTGGCTTTGGGAGCGTTTCTGGGTAAAATGACATTAGTCCTGGTCTCATTCTGCACCAGTTAGACAGCGTTCATAATCGGGATTAACTTTAGCGCGATGGGGAGGGAGAGGGAGGGTGAAAGGGAGACAGAGACGTGGGAAGGAAGTCGCTCACTGATAGATGGAAAAACTGCTGCTGTGAGCTGCGTGTAATGACGATATCAAGCACTTTTGTTTCCACTGGAAATGATTTTTCTTCTGACAACAGCAATATACGTCTACGATAATTGAATATATGCCCGTACAAAAAGTGTGAATAATTTGTACACAACAAATGAGCCGTCATGTTGAATCGTTTAAAACCTGCAAAACCTTGAGTGTGTTTCATAGTGATTAATGTAGTTCACTAATGAGCTGCTGAAACCGTTGCTGTTGTTAGGCTTCTTGTCACACTCACAAAATTGTGTCCTTACAGCTAAAGTGACAACACGCTGAAGCTCACCAGGGTCTGAATAATTCCCCAGCGTGGCGTGAACACACGAATGGGGTCAAGCACACTTTCCAACCAAGCTTCCCCTCGCCCATCATTAGAAACACCCAGAACCCACAGCCTGTAGACTCCACGATGGCAGAATTATCCTATGTGTTGCTAGGCAATTCCTCCAGCAGCCTGGGTGTGTATGTTGCAACGATGACGGCCAATTAGAAGCTGCCTATGTTGCAGTGTCTGCTCAGTGCACCGTTCCCATGCCCTGCATGCTGTTGCACAATGTTTACTGATGCACTATGGTATGGAGGACTGGATCTCCGAGTCTGGTTCATACCTTTAGGCAGTTTAGGTGGAAACAGCAGGCAAGATGCTAACGAGATGCTGCCGTAAAGTATGGATCTTGAGTAAACTGCAACATTTGATTCTTTCTGTAAAGAAAGGCGCTTAAAATCAGCTGCCTAAACCTTTTATCTGCTAAATATTTATTCTCCTACTTCATCAACCTCCAAGGTGGAAGATAAAAAAGTCCCTAGCAGTGAACTTTAGTGACCAAAGCCTTGATACTAAAGCATAAATGATTTATTGATTAAATCTATAAACCCGTGAGCAGCCAGTGCTTTATTACATCACCACGTGCAGGAGCACCTCGCTTGTATTAAGCCTGGGATCTTCTCAAACCCCCTGTGGACCCAGTAGACTTTACATGAACTGAACTTGGCAAAAAAGAAAACAATTTTCAGTTTTTTTCTCCTTATTTGGCAATAATTATTTGGGTTTATTTGAAACGTTGTATAAGAAATGTCCCAGTTATGCTGCTCTATGATACAATAACCACAACTTAATAGTAACACCACAAGATATTGCTGTTGGATTTACCCATGATAAAGAGTGCAGCGCAGACTGGAAAACGATGTTGAAAGCACAGAAGGGTTCGGGTCAGCCCATTTCACTGGTCCATGTCATTGTCATTCTGCAGAGTTTTCATTGCAAGGCCCCACAGAGTCACACTGGAGATAAACTGCCCCTCGTTCGACCTGTAGGACCCACTGCTGGACCTACCGGAGTTAAGGGATGTGCAGCGGCTGTCTGTGGTAGACACATAGGGCCTCCCTACTGACATACTTCCGTTCTCCACATAGGGCCCATACTCAGGCTCCTGAGAAAGGTGGGGTTTGGCCAGCTTCAAATGATCCGTTCCAGTCAGAGCTGTATTTCTCTCCTGGTGGCTGGACGAGAGGAGATGATGGGGCACCAGCGAGCGCAGCTCTGGAAGAGGAGAGGGGGTAGAAGCAGGACTTAGGTGCAAGCCATGAGGTGGAGTACCTATATGTGGCGCTGTCTGTGCTGGTGACGCAGAGGACGATGGCGGTTTATCCAAACCCCCGTGGGGCATCACGCTGGAGAAATGCTGCTCGCTGGATGCTGCAGGAGGTTTATTGTGGGCGACAGATTTGCGGAATGAGGCTGGATCCTCCGAGTTTGGCGACCTGTCGGGGCTGTTTGGAGGGGGATTGTTGACTGCCGTCCCCTTGCAGTGCTGAGTGCTGTGCCTCCTCAGCATAGCGGAGCGGGTGAAACTCTTCCCACAAGCACTGCAAATGTAGGGTTTCTCTCCGGTGTGTGATCGTATGTGCCGCTGCAAATCCCCCGAGCCAATGAAACACTTGCCTGCAGTCAGCGATGACAGTGTGATTTAGAAAGGAAGAATCAAGCGATTCTTTTGTTATTAGGTTTTAACAGTGAAGTTCTGGCGCTTACCACACGTGGCACAGCTGTGAGGTTTTTCCCCTGAGTGGCGAGCTTTGTGCTTCAGAAGTTTCCTGTGTGTGTTGAAGGATTTTCCACACTGGTCACACGTGAACGTCTTGTCTGTGGCGTGAGTCCTCTTGTGCTCTTTGAGATTACTCAAGTTATTAAATCCTGAGGAAGTGTAGGCAATACAGGTCAATGGTGCAGCAAGACATGTGACCCCAGAGTAAAAGAAAGGAACGGATGATGGTTTAGGTTCAGTCTGGACACTAACCTCGCCCACATATGTCGCAGAGATGTGGCTTCTCTCCTGTGTGGACCACTTTGTGACGCTGGACGTCCCCTGATGCAGTAAAGCTGCAAAACACAGACACAATTTTTCACGGGCAGCTTTCAAAACAAGCAGCGTTCCTTTCACATCGAGCGTGGCAGCGCACCTTTTACCACACAGCTCACAGATGTATGGCTTCTCTCCCGAATGTCGTCGCAAATGTGTCTGCAAATTCCCGGCCTAAAACAGAAATTCAGTGAGACGCCCCAACACAAACACTGTAGCTGTGACGAGCAGAGATAATGCATTAGGATGTACCTGCGAAAACTTTTTGTCACAAACATTACACTGGAAGGGCTTCTCACCTGCCAAAAATGGTTTGTTTAGTAAACTATGAGCATTTAATCACTATTTGACTGAAATATCTACATGTTCATTAATAATGTAGTTATAAATACCAGTATGGGAGCGCTTGTGCAGCTCCAGGTTGCTCGGATGCTTGAAAACCTTCCCGCAAACCTCGCAACAGTACTGCTTGTGACCCGTCTGCAGCTGTGGCTCAGGTACCGTTTTCAGGTTTGGCTCTTCTCGGCTCTCAGGTGGAGGACTGGGAAGTTGTAGGTCACTTGACGTCTCGGTAACCGGCTCACTGTCTGTGTTAAGGCTCTCGATCGGAGTCTCTGAAACTTCAGTTTGGGCTACAGACTCTTCCTGCTGACTAAGTTTGGGACAGCTCAGTACTGGTTCGCTGACTGATTCGGCAAACATCTCCTCCAGAGCCTTCTGAGAGCGGAGGTAGTTATATTTCTTCAGGTACACTGCTTTCTTTGGTCGCATTGGCTTGTTGAGCATGGAATCGGTGGAGCTGGAATTAGGGGGGTTTAAATTGTCTGAGGGGGTTAAAGAGGTGACTGGGTTCTTTTCAGCTGCCATAGACGTGCATGCCTGATTAGGAGCGATAGTGTTTCCTGAGCAAACAGGAGTGTGGCTGTTTGCCTGACTGACTCCAAGCTGGCAATGTTGCTCCTCAACCAGCACCAAAGGGCACGGACTTTGATTTAAGGCTGCGTTATTAGTCTCAATTGCAGTTTGTTTGAAGTACTGCTTACTGTAGAAGTTGCGGAGCTTGTAGCCATGAGCAAGTTGTTTTTCAATAGGAGTCTGACCACCATTAGTAGCATCACAACTGGAGCTACTACTGGGGACAGAGATGGGCATCTTTTTACTGTGGTCCAAATCATTGCTGAAGCCTGGCCTCTGGGTTTCAGATGGACAGTGGAGATCAACATCATGAGGAAGAGCGCTCCCCAGGAGGCAGTCATGCTCAGAGCTCAGCATGCCTGGGAGAGAAAAGGATGAGATTTCCACTGGCGGAGGACAGGGTTTGAGGAAAGCATTACACATGTTCTGGATGTTTGGAACTTGCAAACACTGAGCAATGTCCAGGAGTGCTTGAACATTATCTTGGTTGATGTCAATATGAGAGGTGTACATGTAGTCCAATATTTGGCCAATGCCACCGACGTCCTGGATGACCAAGTTAAAGACCTCGTTCTTCTGACTGGGGGAGTTTTGGAAAAGGGACCTAGAAGAAATACAAATAAAATGTGCTTTACACTTGATGTTACTGACAAACAGAAAGATAAGATTGAATAGATTTATCAAGACAGAAAGGCACCTGAAGTAGGAGCTGAAGGCTGCCAGGACATTTTTGTGTGCTTTGAAGCATACACCTTTCACAACCAGCATGCAGTCACAAAGGAGCCCCTGAATCCTCTGCTCCTGAAGCTGCTGCAGCAGGTAGGAACTGTGGCTGGACAGAGTATCCATGGTCATTCAGCTGGAGAACTCCTCCTCACATCAAACACCTAACCAATGGGACATATGGTTAGGAGGATATTGATATATCTGATACACTCAAGTGTTTGCGGCAATTTAAAATACAAAACCAAACGAATGCTCAATCCTGAACCAAGAGTTGTTAATCAAATTTCATGTAACTCTTAAAATGTGCATAATCCAACGGCTACGCCACGAGACCACCCAGGCAAAAAATAGACGACGCTGCTAACTTCCAAGCTAAGCTATTCAAACACATATATAAACAACGTGATATGATTCAGTGTAGAATTAAAAGACGATAAAAGCAGAGAATCTAACTATTAAGGTTTGCAATAGAATTTAAGGTCGAACCTTCAGAAGAGAAGCCCCCTTTTATTTGGATGATGGGTCACTTTTTCGGCTGAACTATCTAAACCTCATTTCCTTGTACAACCAGGAATAGCTCACCCTAAACAGGAAGCAGGTAACGTCGAGAAATATTTTGACTGAAAAGTCTCACCTTCAATTTCAAAATGTTCAAAAGTTAGGAAATTCGTATGCTATGTTTAAATTAGCTTCACATACGTGTTTGGTTAATGAACCCATGCAATACGTCATTTTTAGGATTTGGGATTCCATGTCGGAACTATTGTTCGAAAGCAATGTCACACGGAAGAAAATTGATGTAGCTAACTAACTCAATAACTGATGTTGTGGTGTTCACATGGGTTTGCTCTCATGGGTTTTGGTTTTTGTACTCTTTAGATTCTAAACCACATTCAGACGTCGTTGAATCGTAATCTTTGTGATATTTGTCTGACATTTCATCTCAACTTTCGCCACTCTTGGACCATTGCTAAAAAGATATTTCGATGTTTAACCGACTTCTTTTTACGATTTAGTATCGTGGCGTTCCCTTGAGTTTCAATATTTTATTTTATTTTTTCAACTAGTGAGCGTGTCGCTAATATGGTGTTCTTCACCTGCAACGCCTGTGGCGAATCCCTGAAAAAAGCCCAGGTTGAAAATCACGTGAACATTTGTCGGAACTGCCAGGTCCTCTCGTGCATCGACTGTGGAAAAGACTTCTGGTAATGAATGAGAATATTGTGACTTTTTGTTCTTTAGTATACATTTGCATTTGATGTTATGGTCAGCAGTAGCCACATCGCATATATTCTCCATCTGTACATATCATTTTTCAGGGGTGATGATTACAAGAACCATAATAAATGTATCAGTGAAGATCAGAAATATGGAGGCAAGGGTTTCGAAGCTAAGGCAAACAAAGGTGAAGTTAAGCAACAACAGTGGATCGAGGTAAAATGACCGTTATGCAGTACCCATTGGCAACTGTTGTTAGTGTATTGACTTTCTGTAGGTTTAAAAAGCGCCCGTTAGTTTTTAACATTGTGCTTCTGCTCATACAGAAAATTCACGATGCTATGAACAAACCTGGCGTCAGTGCAAAATTAAAGGAAGTTCTCGGTAAAGTCAGTACTTATGATAACGTTCCACGAAAGAAGGCCAAGTTTCAGGTTGGTGAAATTTCCTTTAGTTCTGATCATTTGTGTTATTTTTTCACACTTGGTTTTAATAATGATTTTTTTCTGTCTTTCTTTTGTAAATTTTAGAACTGGATGAAAAACAGTCTCAAAATAAACAATACCAGCCTTCACGATGAAGTCTGGGATATTCTTGCAGCAGCTGACAATGTAAGTTAACCTAAAGCATATGTTTATTTACAATCCACATATATAAGGATTTTACAAATCGGAAAGTTATTAGTTTAGTTTAAAAGCAAAGAAAATTAGTTTGCTTTGTCCTGTTACATACATCTTGTTACCTGCTTTCAACATGCATAATCCTAAACATCTGTTTTTCCTACTTGACACCACAGGCTGTTAAAACCCCTAAAGAAACTAATGAAAATAAAGAGCCAGCTGCTGAAGTCACACTGGGTTCTAATGGAAATCAGAATGGACATGGTGCTGTTGACAAGAAGAAGCTAAACAAGCAGGAGCGTAAAGAAGCTCGTCGGCAGAAGAATGGCAAGACTGTGAAAATTGCTAAAGAATCTGAAACACAGGAGACAGAAGATAGCTTGGCAGGCAAAAAGAAAAAGAAGGATCGGAAGAGGCAACACAGTTGTGAGGAAGATGAGAAAAATGGAGCTGAAATGACTAAAAAGAAAAAGAAGACAAGTAAGTTTGAATCTTAAAGGCTTTACACAAATAGATAATGCATGCTGCTCTCCTTTAGACATCAAAACCAATTGTTCTTGTCATGTCTTATCTGTTTAAATGACTTCTATTCACTATTCTCTGCAGTGTACCAGTAAGCTGAAGTCTGTGTAATAATTATAACTATCTTTTGCTTTCAGTGGACCAAACTGCAGAGGAGTCAGAGGAGAATGAAGATCACAGGGTTTCCAAAGGTACGGTATTTGAATTTGCAACTTTGAGTGATGTATCACTAAACATGGCTCAAAACCTGCCTTTCAACAGCTATCCTAAATTACATTATTTGCTTTAACTGTTGATATGAGTGATAGTTTACACCATGTTGCATTGAAAGATTGACCCATTCTGGGGTTGGTACAAGAAAAAAAGGGAAAAAAATCAGGAATGATTTCATGAAATCCCCTTGAAGTGGTGCCATGGCAATAGACAGCTCACTCAGCAAATACATTTATGTGCTTAAGTTGCTATGGTACAACAGAGATTTCAGCCTTCACTTCCATAGGTCCACCACGGGGCAGTGTTGCTCTTTGTGTTGAGAATTAGGAACTGAGCCTCCCAACAGCAGCTTATTTATGTTTCTAAAATTTCAGGCAAATTCAACTGGAAGGGAAACATCAAGGCAATACTGAGAGCATCCCCTGACCAGGAACTTCCAGTGAAGAAGCTCAGGAAGAAGGTGCTTTTTACACCACCAATATTTGAATTCAAAGTTGAATGTAGTTTAACACAAGGAGCTTGTGCCTGTTGTCTTGCAGGTTTTAGCAGCATACCATTCTTTCACTGGGGATGGCAATTTTAAAACAGAAGAGGACCTGCTTGCACTTTTCAACAAGAAGGTCAAGAACAATCCAAAATTTGCCATTAAGAAAGAACGCGTTCGACTTTTGAAATAGATATGTCCACCTTATCCGTCTGACACAAATGTTTGTTGTTCATAGACTTTCAAATGCAAAAGTGTTGATGGAGCCACTGCAATATAATGAATTAAATCATTTTATACCTGAACTGTGTCCTGCTCCTGCTTTTAGAAGACTTTCTGAACTGGTGTTTCAGTGCAGCTAAATGTATAAAATGACAATCGTAGGGGACAGCTGCTGTGTTCCACATTCCAAGCTCATGGTAAGGCTGGGAAAATGCACCTTATCTGTGGGATTGGATGTTGGAGTGGGGGAAGGGAAACAGGAGAGGTGCACCTGAGGTAAATTTGACTCTCACACGGGACAAAACTAATGCACATTCCTCGGCACCACGAATGGGGTTCACTTGGCCAGGGACACAGAAGCTCCATAGAAGTAAGACACTTGGTGTCAGCCTCAGGTGAAGTTTTAATGCTGTCTGATTTTTCCTCTGCTAGAATAAGCAGTCTTTCACTTTATAAGCACACACATACAGAACTACAGGAGGAACTCTGCCCAGCCTTATGAAGCTCTGCTAATCCCAGTAGATTTAACATAGGTGCTCATTCATCACACTGCTTTACCTGTAATTGTATATTGCATTCTCAGGGTATTAGTCATGCTGTTAAGTTTTCTTGTATTGAAATTGTGCTTTTGTATTCCTTAGTGGGAGTCACCATTGCCCGATTCTTTTGTCTTTGTCCAGAAACCCTGTTTGAACACCTTTGAAAAGATGAAATGCCTGCTTTTTTTTTACACTTTTAATTTGTCCCTTTAGCCATGTTCCCAACATCATATTTTTCTTGTTTATACTGCAAAAAATATCAGTTATGATGTGCAAAAAATCTAGGAGAACTGATGATTAAATAGATAAATCACTGCTTAACCATATGTCTAGAATATAAAAAAGAATTATAAAACAGTCCGTCGTCCATTCAAAATGGTTAATTTCGCATCATTTAAATATATTGTTGCCTTGATATACATCTATCATTTGAATTAAGCTTTGTTCTTGACTGTATATTTCGAATCGATTCTGAAGAACTGGGAACTACAATTGTCGCTTTTGACGACGTCATAAACAAGCGCCCGTGTAAAGACATGACAGGAAGTGTCTCGTAAAAGAAGGCAAGCCTTCAACGCTGCTGTACGACAGGTTGTAACACAATGCTAAATGACAGCGATCTTGCTACGTTGCGGAATAGATTTAAGAAAGATGCGGAATTTCTTATGCAAACGACAACATCGTCTGACGGAGACGAAAAGAGTAAGCTTCTGAACGTATCATGTTAGCCTGCATTATTAGCCATTATTAGATAAACGAGTCTTCTGACTGACGCTAATGTTGACCCTGCCTGGTTGAATAAACTTTAACGTGACATATAAGTAAAGCTTTGACTTGGAAACGTGTACGCTTCTTTTGACTTGTGTAAGATGATAACAGACATAAATTGTGATTGCATGCTGTGTGGGACCGTAGTCAACTTATACAGTGAACAATGGTTCAACTTAGAGGCCCATACTGGCAGAAATCCAGCAATTCTTGATTGTTTTGACTAGAAAACGCTCAGCAATATGATACAAGAGAACTACATCAACCTAGAGGTCATCCATTTGGCAGTGTAAACTGATAACTGCAATATAAGCTGACAGATAAAACACACATTTCTTTGTAAATCATTGGCTGCATATATTTCAGTTTACGTCCAACCAGTCATGCTGGCAGAAGGAAACCATATCCTGTGTCAGTTGTCAACCAGTACAGCTTAGTTTAATTAAAGATGTAGGCCAATTGGTTGTTTTGGAGCATTGAGTTCATTGCGAACTCTGTACAGAGTAAACCAGCATGGACTTCAGCAGCCAGCTAAGGTCAATGATACATTTAATCATCCAGTAAATTATAGAGATTAATAGTGCTCGGACATGTAAGATTATCACAAAGAACGCTCAGTTTCACCTCAAAAGCCCCCTGCACCTGAATGGTTGGGATTTATCATGTGATGTGAAGGAGGATATTAAGCCTTTCATCATAGGGCTCATAGGTCTTTTGATCATCATTATTATTGATTATTCAAGGACTTTGTGATGATAAGTAGTATTAACAATGCTGTGAAATTTGTGTAATTTAACTGTCGAAATGTGAGTGAAAGTTAATTAAAAGTATTTTAAGTTCTCTTTCATACAAATGTAATCTCTTCCAACTTTCTTGAAAATTTCAGGTCAGGAGGAGAAAGACGCTAAACCTCTCCCACGCATAAACAAACACTCTGTTTTCTGGATCGTGGCATCTATAGGGCTAACCTATTATGTGGAATTCTTTCAGAACCTGAAGGACAATGACGATATCAAAAGGTGATTGGGTCGGGGATCCTCTAAATCTGTTCATTTGCCTTCAGATCCTAAATACAATGTAACGGGCTGTTCTCTTCTAGGTGGTGGTTCAATATAGGTCTGCTACTGCTTGGGATCTGCCTGTCTTTGGCCATGTTTTGCATTGTTTATCTGGAGTGGTTCAAAGGCATCAAGCACTATGACCATGAGTACCCTGCCATTCCCCCCATCACTACTGCAGCTTTTATCGCTGCCTCTTGCAGGTAGGGCAAAAAAACTTTGGAGATAACAAACCTTTCAGAGGCTCGTGATCATTTGCGTAGTTAGACTGATTAGACTTTTCATTTCAGATTTATTCCAGGACAGAATAAATTAATATAAAAAATACTTTCAAACCTGTTCAGCACAATAAAAGGTAAAGGTGTCAGCGTAAATAAACAAGCTCTTTATTTATCTTTACAAAAAGACTAAGGCAGTTGGTGGGATCGCTGAATATAGCAATCCTGAATGTATTCAGGTGTCGGTGTTTGCACAGAAGAAAACTCTCTGCTATATGTAGGTATGGGGACCCCAAAAAACTCCGTTTTTTAAGGTGTTTCAAGCGTGTTCACCTTAAACTGTTGTGGTAAAGTCATCATCCAGTGCCCATTTGATAGTATTTCTCTGCTTTTCTCTGCAGCTTTAACATTGCACTGTGGCCGGTGTGGTCCTTCTTCACTCCTCTCATCCTCTTCACACAGTTCATGGGTGTCATCATGGTCATCTCTTTGCTAGGATAAATGTGACAGGTAATCTATTATAGATAACACACATATTTGTTGAATGTAATGGTGTTAATGTGAAAATAATGGTCATGATTTATGTTAAGATTTATGCTCAATTAATTAAATATGTCTGAAAACAGTACTTATTTAAAAAACAACATTTATTTGGCCAATGTTATTGATGAATTCTTCTACTCTACTTTTTCTTTCACCTCAGATGCATAGACTGCGTCAGAACCCAGTTTCAGGCTGCAGAGCGACGAAAGAAGCACAGCAGAGGTTTTGACCTGTAGTTGAAGAACAGAGTGTCTAACACTCATGAAGTTAGAAATGTGTGTTAATGGGCTTTTAATAATAAGTTTTTAAAATATTCTTTTTTTTTGGTTTTGTGGGACATTAAATTGTATAATCTGTATTTTTTTTAAATAAACTTTTCTAAATATATTTGATTTTTTTGACTGAAAGTATTAAAATGCAAGATTAAAACAGTGTGTCAATGTTTAAAAGAATATTACACAGAAAAGCTCAACTAAAAACTGTAACTGTTTCTAACACGTGGTTCATTACAGTTGGTTTTCTAAAAGCAAAACTTAACCAATTAGGAAAGTTAGGAAGGTTGACCTCAAAAAACATCCCCAATACAATATTAACTGAATGAATTGATTCTAAAACTGTTGCTGCCTTTGTTGGGAATTTAAAGGAACAGTTGAAACACTTCCAGATAAACTCAGAAACGCTCAGACTCAGGTCTGATTACACATTAAAGGTTGATAATCAAAGCGACTGATTCTTTTTTCCCCTGCTGGTGATGTGATGTTAATGGTTAGTTAATGGTTAATGGTCCTCGTGATGGCATTATGCATCGATTCGCATTCTAGGCTAGAATAGATCTTGATGTACTTTTCAAGGATGGGGAGGAAAAGGAAATGTATGAAAGCATATCAGCAAATAAGCCTTCTGGCGGTGGTGCGTTCAGGTGTTTATAATCCCTGTCTTTATTAAATAAACTGCAAAAACGTTATCGGAGACAAGCCGTGATAATTTACAAGCTTAAACCGGAATATGTACGGAATATGTATGTGGACTGGGCATGCCTGAAATGTGCAAATACATCCCATAAATGAATGCCCGAATGAAGGTTTTTGACACTGAAAAACCAAAGGTATGGTATCTACCTTTACTTGCCTTCCATGCTTATTTTAAGAGTGGCAATTGTTTCGTTTTAATCAAGTAACAATTGGATATATAATCAAAAGCAAGTGTTTATTCACTCCCTTACTCTTATCACTGCGCCATTGTCATGCTGATTGCGCGCTTCCGCCCAGGCTATTTATGATGGACCAGGTTCCAGGGCGTTTTAGCTTCAAGCTGTCCGTCTCTCCTCTTCAGGACCCGCGCTGAAATCTTAATTGCGATTCCGAGCACTGATTTTTCTGTCTTAACCGGAATGAAAGGCTTTTACTCCATTACATTTTGGACTTAATACTCGGAGGAAGTGGCGCAAAATCTGTCAGGACGGAAGAAAAAACGAAAACCAAATAACAACAAAAAAAGAACCCGTGAGGTTTGTGAAATTGAATCTTAATCGTATTCAGTCCTGGATAACACCTGATAGCTGCTCGGGGAGGATTGGAACAACTGTCTGCTAGTTGTTTTGAAGAACTCTTTGTTTTTCTGAGAATGATGGATTGTTCAGTTCACTGAGTTTGTATAGTTTTTGTTTTCTGGGGTTGGTGAATGGCTGGCAGAGCAAACCCAAAGAGTTCTCAGAAAGTCAGGCCCAGGAGCACAGCGGTCATGGCAGCCTGAAACGCAATCTCCCGTTTTCCTCGTTCGGCGTCTTGTTATTTCACTTTCTGGGTTATACAATGGCAATGACGTCTGACAAATTCATCCTCGGCGAGGCTGGACGTGGACTATGTGCGACCACCCTTGAGGGCTGAATGAACATATTTGGCACAGCACCTATTCGGCTGACTCCCCACCTTGCAGCAACAGGTAACGCGCCTGGCCTCCCTCAAAGACGCTCACTGCGCTCGGCTAACTTTCTACCCCATGATGGTGGAGCACAACGGCCTGGATATAATGTGTTCCAACAAGTACTGTCACAGCTCATCCTCGTCCTCCAGCTCCGAGCACGACAAGAAGATCTTCTCCAAACTCAAGTGCAATTTGTCCCGGGACTACCCGAAGAAGAACGCAGAGATCGTCAGCGGTCAGTACGGCACCAACGTGCTCCTGGTTGGCGCAGCGCTGATGTTGGCCATTGCGCACCATGGGCCCACTGTCAAGGAAGATCACTTTCTCTCTTTCGTCACCTGCCTCATAATCGTGCAGCTCTTCTGGATGATATGGTACATCCTGGTCCGGCACAGACGGAAGGACGCGCGGACTGAGAGAGACGTCCACGCCACAAGTTGCTGGATAAGAGGTGCGTTTGTGAGATTTTGGACAAAAACACATCATAATATACATCTTCTAAGATTCAAAACATGGCAGTTCTGTCTTAAAACTGTTCTCCGCGTAAACAAGCCACTTTACTTCTTTTTTCAGGGGGGTTGACTCTCCTCGCACTCCTTTCACTCATCATGGACGCTTTCCGAATCGGGTATTATGTTGGCTATCACTCTTGTGTGTCAGCGGTGCTCGGGGTATATCCTGTCATCCATGCAACTCACACCGTGGCGCAGGTAAGCTTACAACCCAACTTTCATTTCAATAAAGTGATAATCTTTCAGCGGCGTGAGACACTGTGTCTTTTTTTTTGCCTAGCACTTGAAATAATGTGGTCTTTGTTGCGAGTTTCTGCAACAACATAGTCCTGTCATTGTCCCTGTTATTTGAGTGCCACTGCATATAAGACAACGAAAATCCTCACATTAACGCGCCTCAAGTCGGTTTTGAGGCGATCAATATTGCGAATACGTTTTTCATCATCTGTTGCTGCGTCTGTGTTCTGTTCAGGTGCATTTTCTCTGGTTTCACATCAAAGACGTCATCAAAAGCCTTGAAACCTTTGAGAGGTGAACTATTTTAGTTTACACACCCACAAAAATGTCTCAATTTCACTTGTTTAACATCTCTGCACGCTCCCAGGTGCCTTTCTGTGACTATCGACTTTGTATCCTCAGATTTGGGGTGATCCACGCCGTGTTCACCAACCTCCTCCTGTGGTGCAATGGCGTGATGTCGGAAGCCCAACATTTCCTGAACAACCACATGAGACGGCTGTCTGCCCTGGGCTACGCAAACCTCACCATAGGTAAGGGCCAAGGGGTTGATTGCTGGCTTGTTCCTGGAAGAAAAGTACAATAGTCCACTTGAGAGCTCAGTTCAACAGATGAAAGGAAGCGAAACGGAGGAGGGCTCATGGAGGGGTAGGTTCGCTCGGCAACCCTGTGGGCCATGTGTGTGTCGAGCGCCTCTCTATTGGATTTCAGGTGCCCGGTGTTGCTAGCGCTCGGGCCCCCCGCCCGAGTCCTTTCCCCACACTTTAGCCTACCACCACCCTCCTTGGCAACCCCCAGCTTGACCTCAGGCGGCTTTGTCCCTGGGCTGCTTACTCCCAAGGGTGCTGCAATTACAGTAACTGATACAGCTAAGCCTGGGGTTGGGGGTTAGACTGCGCCTCCTCATATCCGGCCGACTCTGAGGCTGGCTGCACCCTAACTGCCGTTCTCTTTTTAATTAAAGGGTGCTGTACCATAGTGGTGGCCTTTGGTGCGGGGTGGGGGGTACCTTATCGTCTTTGTGGGCTATCGGATGGGTGGAAATGTTTCTCAGACAGTATTGTGGATTACGGTCAAGGAGATCCCGACTTGCTGGGGGGTCTGTCAGACTAAAGTTGAGTCTGTGTTGTGGATCAGTGAGCAAACCTCCAGGAGAGCTTCCTCAGTCCGGCAGGAGAGAATAAAAAACTGCTTTTTGTTGTGGTAAACAAAGCACCAGAAAAGATGCACACGTTCTTCCAGGATGTGTGATTTTAATGTTCTAACTGATGAATATTCCTCACACTTTTTCGTTGATCTCCAGTTCACGCAGAACCTCAGTGTAACTGCACCACCAGCACGTGCTCCATGTTCTCCAGTAGCCTCTACTATCTCTACCCCTTCAACATCGAGTACCACATCTTTGTCGCCGCCACGCTCTTCGTCATGTGGAAGAACATCGGACGCACCATCGACCTTTCCTCAACCCGTAAAAGGGTGGCCACTAAAACCCAGGGTCTGACCTTGGGTCCCATTCTGGGTCTGCTGGCGCTGGCCAGTACTATCGGGGTCCTTGTGGTCTACATCACTCACATGGAGGAATCCGTCCAAACACGTCAGTCAGCCATTTCAATGTTCTACATTTATGGCATCGTCATGCTGGTGTTCATGAGCATCGGAGGTGCTGTTGGGCTGCTCATATACCGAGCCGACTACTTGGCTCTGGACACTACCAAGAACCCATCCAGACAGCTGGACACCAAACTGCTGTTTGGATCCTCAGTTGGTTCCTGGCTCATGTCCTGGTGCAGCATAGTGGCTGTTTTGGGGGCTGAGAGCAGTCCTCCATATCGCTGGACCAATCTGATCTACTCGCTGCTTACAGTGCTGGAGAAGTACACCCAGAACCTCTTCATCATAGAGTCCTTATACCGGCAGCAGGTCCACACCGAACGGGACGACCCTGAGTTGTTACCCGCTCCGGAAATCTTCTCAGTGACGTCCTCATTGGCCCCCCCATACACAGGCATCATCAACCGAGCCTACGACACTCCGGACAGGGCCTGTGTCGCCATGGAGAATGAGCAGGGGGAGAGTGGGCAGGTGTATAAATGCCCCATCAAACCATCGGAGGTGTCTCTTCCGGGGGGAAACAAAGTTGTGAGGCCCCTAAATGTTAAGAAACAAGTCTTGAAGAACATCTCCATCTTCCTGGTCATGTGCAACATTTCAGTAAGTCTTTTGCATCTGAACAAAATGGCTTTGTTGTTGATAATGTGGTAGCAATGGTTGCAAATGTTTGAAACCAATGAAGGTAACCGATAAACTAGCTCTGGAACTAAATTTATGAATTGAACTACCTTAGATTTTAACATTTACGCTGTCTCTGTTTAGCAAAAATTGATTACAAATGTAGTTATAGTTAAATAAACTGTAAATATACTCGATCTTAGACTTTTATTTGCATCATCTGATCTTTTTAGAACTGATTTTAAAAAAAAATTTTAAAAGCTGATTGTTAAATACCACATTTAGTTACGTTAATACTTAACTGAATACACTTCTAATGCTATAATGATTGTTTAGACTTTGCTTTCTTCAAAGTTAGAAAGTTCACAGCGGCATATATATGAGCATGGGCTCCACACAGTTTTTAAGGTCTGTGTCAGGAGGCTGTGGCTCTTGCAAATCTAATATCCCTAAAATGAACTCCTTTTCTTTGGTTGACATTTATTTAGCAGTGTTCTAGAAACATCTGCATATCTAAAGGAAAATTCATGAGATCTTTGTGTATTGCTGCATAGCAACAGGCTGAGTTTGAATCTCCCTGATGTATAAACACGGTCCATATTTTCAGTCTAGCCACAAATAAGCAAACAACCAATAAACAACCTGTTTGTCTTTTTCAGCTGTGGATCCTTCCTGCCTTTGGCTGCAGACCACAATACGACAACGGTTTGGAGCAGGAGACGTTCGGCTTCAGTATATGGACCACAGTTCTCAATTTCGCCATTCCTCTGAACCTTTTCTACCGCATGCATGCCGTCTCTTCCCTGTTCGAGGTGTTCTGCCAGGTTTGACAGAACCGCAGATGGCCGGTCGGTGACACAAACATGCACTGAAACACACGTCACCACCGGCTCCCACCAGCTCTTCACAGTGCAGGTCAACCGTTCAGGCAGCAGTCTAGGTCACACTCCTGCAAACTTGAAAGCGAGCTGTGGAGACAGAACATGGATGCTTCAGAACGGGGAGATGAACCTTAAGAGACTCTGGGTTCCTTGGTGATTTATTTTTACATAACACAATGAATAGCAATGGAAAAAACACTTTAGCATTTCGTGCAACTGCATTACAGTTAATTTTCCTCACACATATACCGTGTAAATGTATCTGAAGTGCACATTTAGTGCGAATTAGTACACAGCAGAGCCACTGGAAACACTACAAAGGCTCATTGTGTAATTGTTATATAGTGGACACATTGATGTTCCAAACTATACGGATGCGGTTCTCATTTAATTCTATTAGTAGTTCCTTTTATTCTAATATGACATTATGCAAAACTTGAGCTGTAACAATAGAGACAATCATAGCACTACATTTTAAAGACTGGAGTATGATTCTCAGAAGTAGGTTCTGTCTCTTTTTAAAAGCTAATCACTGTCCATTGGTATATTGTTCTGTCCTACTGAACTTCCAATCTTGGACGTCTATTAAAGAATCAGCAGTAAAAACACCTCAGCTTGTGACATTGAGCTGTATAAATGCTGTACTGTATGTTTTACATATCAAAGCAGTGACTACGGAGACAGAAAGTTCTCAAACTGGTGCTATCTTCTGTGTTCTCACCATGTGCCAACACGTGGAACTGCAATATGTTTTGTAAATACCATCAAATCTTTGTTCAGACTCTGAGTTCGGGATTTTGTGAAACTTCAACATTTATTGTGCGTGTTTCTTCTGGATCTCCTTTAGCTGATACACACGCAGCAGAATAGTTAATAAAATGGTGCTGTTATGAACCTCGGTGTACAGTGGTGAACGTGCAACATTAGAGTGCAATAAAGAATAGATTTCTTTATTTTTTCACTCGAGACCTGTCACGTTCTTGCTCCTAAATCTGCCCTTTAAATGGTGGAATCTCGGTTGTCTACACGTTCAGGTTGTGGAGCTTCGGCCACAAGATGTCGCCATTTATGTATTTTCAGATGTTTTATTGCGACAGACCCGCGCACGGAGCGAGAGCGGGGTCGTTCAGGACGCGTGAAGAAGCCAGAGGTTTAACATAAACCAGAACATTTGCTGATAACCGGCTGAAATAGTTTTATCCTTTGATTTGAAGAATAACTTTTAATATTAGGAGACTACAAATCTACGCTTCGTCTGCGCTCAGACCAACAGGTCCATCCACAGCGCACTATCCTTTTGACCCTACAGGAATTCACTGAATGCGGTCACATGTGTACGCTGGAGAGTCGAGTGGTTTGTCGGACAGAGTTTGCCTCCTGGCGTGACATTCAGAGATTATTGTTACTCTAGAGAATTTGGCACGGAGCGTCGGGAGATTATTTTGACGTAATGTCACAACGATTTGACAGGCACGAAGACGCGTCTAAAAATAGCCGTGACGTTTCAGAGCCGGAAACAGGTTCGCTGCCACACGGACGCGCGGGGAGACAAAGTGCGCGTTGAGATCCCGCCTGGTTGACCATAACGGCAGAGTGTGACTCAGACGTCCAAGCAACTTTGAAAGCTGTGAGCAGTGACCTCTGAAAAACAATTTAAAACACTCACAACCAACCAGACAGGCAGAAAGACGGACATGACTGTTGATGGAAGCTCGCTGGTTCAGGACCACAGACAGCTCCAGGCTGGAGAACGCTCAGGAGCATAGCACCATTTTAAGCGTCTATAAGGCACAATAAATGATTTTAAATGTCCACAGTACAATTATTATTATTATTATTATTATTATTATTATTATTATTATTTGAACTATCTAAACTTGCGGTACTAATAATTGGCTCTTATCACACATGCCAACTTGACTACCTTCTCATAAACGGCTTCCTCACACCCTTTTCTTCCGCAATGTACAGTCGTGCGTAATGCCATTCACGCACAAAGGAGGCGTGATGTCTGCGCCCAGCCTTAGTTAGGTTATAGTGTGAAGCGACGTAGTGACTCTTTTCTCACCTACATCGCGCTGAGGGTACTCTGGTTGAGGGGAAATTCGGAGGATAACCAGGTCAGAGACAACCTCTGCGGCAGCCCTGCGCCATGCGTGCGCCACCGTTTGCAGCGTTTCGGGACCTCTGCGCACCTGGCCCATCACTCGCTTCACGTTTGATCCTCTTATATCCTCTTTTCACTCTGTTTTACGCTGCGCGCCTGGCTGGTAGACGACCGGGACAATGGGAACAATATGGTGAGTGGCAGATCACTGTACCCGTCTCCGCGCACGGAGCAATGGACTGCAGTTTTACTTAAGGAGAGGCGCATGGAGAACCCAGCCAAGTACCTATCATCTGTGCGGGGGACCGACTCTTTGCAGTCACCCCAAGAAGAGATTATGTGGAACAGCACCGAAACGGAGGCGGCAGATGACGGTAGGAAAGAAATTATGGTGCGCACGGTGACGGGCTGTTTGCTGTCCCTACTCATTTTATGGACCCTGCTGGGGAACATCCTGGTTTGCTCAGCGGTGCTGCGCTTTCGGCACCTGCGGACCAAAGTCACCAACATCTTCATCGTTTCCCTGGCTCTGTCGGATTTATTCGTGGCAATTCTGGTGATGCCATGGAAAGCGGTGGCAGAGGTGGCTGGTTACTGGCCGTTTGGCACTTTCTGCAACATCTGGGTGGCTTTCGATATTATGTGCTCCACCGCCTCCATCCTCAACCTTTGCATTATAAGTGTGGATAGATACTGGGCGATATCGAGCCCCTTCCGCTACGAGAGGAAAATGACCCAGCGCGTAGCATTTGTCATGATCAGCATTACTTGGACGTTGTCCGTGCTGATTTCATTCATACCGGTCCAACTAAACTGGCACAAAGCCAGCGAGGACGAGACTGGGAACTCTTCCGCGCATCAGCATGTGGATGAAAACTGTGACTCCAGCCTGAGCAGAGAGTACGCCATCTCCTCCTCCTTGATAAGTTTCTATATTCCCGTGGCAATTATGATTGTGACTTACACCAGAATATACCGGATTGCACAAATACAAATCAGACGGATAACCTCTCTGGAGAGAGCGGCGGAGCACGCGCAAAGTTGCAGGACAAACAGAATCGAGTGCCAACACCACAACACCTTGAAAACGTCTATTAAACGGGAAACCAAAGTATTGAAAACTTTGTCAGTGATCATGGGCGTCTTCGTGTGCTGCTGGTTACCTTTCTTCGTTCTAAACTGCATGGTCCCCTTCTGCGACAGATTTTCCGCAGACCATGACGCAGGGCTGCCGTGCGTCAGCGACACGACTTTTAACGTTTTCGTGTGGTTCGGCTGGACCAACTCCTCCCTGAACCCCATCATTTACGCCTTCAACGCGGAGTTCAGGAAGGCCTTCGCCAGCCTCCTGGGTTGCCGCCAGTTGTGTTCCAACACACGGGTCGAGACGATTAACATCAGCAACGAGCTGGTCTCATACAACCAAGACACTATGATTCACAAGGAAATCGCGAACGCCTACGTCAACATGATCCCCAACGTGGTTGAATGTATAGAGCATGAGGAGAATTTTGACAGGATTTCACAGTTTTCTCACAACAACGAAAACGGCACCGACTCGGTGTGTGACCTGGAGGACTGTGAGGCAGACATCAGCCTGGACAGGATGTCTCCCTTCACCCCCAACGGATTACACTAGCTCCATCTCCAAGTTTCGTGCGTATTTGGATGTATTGATCATAATGCCATCATTTCTTTATCACCCCCCCCAACTTGTCTGGAGAAAACGTCTAATGAAATACTGAGCTTTGGAGCTCTGCCCCGCGGCTGGTGGTGGTGGAGGTGGGGGGTCTGGGGACGCCTCGAGGAACAGTGAAGCGGCGCGCACGTCTCCCCCCCGCGCAGCCCCATGTGCATCATAGACTATATGAGCTGTAATGTTGTCGTCCCGGTCTGAAAAAAGGTGACGTGTAGATGTTAATTTACTTGACAAGTGATATCCGTGTGCAGTTGTTCAAAGGTTCGGTGTAGCTGAGGCTGTTTTTTTTACTTGAATGCTCTGTGTTATCTCCACTGGGGATGGGGTGTGTGTGTGTGGGGGGGGGGTCAGCTAAGAAAAAGTAACAATAACCCTCTGCTGCTTAATAACCTCAACCTACTGTACCCACACTAAGAAGTGAAACTGAGAGCAGCCTTAGTATAAATATAGTTCCACTCAAATGCAGTCATATCAGCGCCTTATTCGGAGAACACTTGGGGGACATAAATGGAATGTGACGTTTGGAGTTTAAGTTATATGATGCCAAAATGCAGTATTAGTTTGTTTGCCCACCCAGGGATTCCTCATGAACACCGACTCTACACCTCATGGAGTTTATGGAGTTTGAGGCAGGCTCTTGCGAGGACGGATGCTTGATGGAGGACGTGAAGTGCACAAAAAAAAAATGCTGACCTATGAAAACTGTTTACACTGGAAACCACAAGCGCAATAAGAGACAAAAGACAGAGATACACAGAGTGGTTTGAACTGTGAGAAGTGCGAGCCCTTTTATGATGTTTTGCTTTTAATTGAGGCCAAAATGTCGAATGGTTCTGCTTTGTCAGTCGGCGTTTACTCAGCTCCAGAAAACAAAGAAAGAATCAGGCCTGTCCTAAACAACCAAAGATTTCAAGGATAGTTTTGACACAAAAGGCTTCACACGCACACCCACACACAGACACACACACATGCGCACACACACAAACACGCAACACAACCACTCTTGGATGTCAGACATCTCCCACCTCTCCATTTTTGTACTGTACAGATGACCTGACCTGAATGTATACTGCTGTCCTAGAAATTGTGAAGTGCATCATCATTTGTCCAATAAAATGGTGTCAATCTTGTCGGTTCTGGTATCGTTGTGAAGTGGTTCTAAGTTCCCAGCATGGGTGGACTTTTGCACTTTCAAATGAACTTTTATTTAATCTTGCACAAATGTTCTTTCTGTGTGTGTGTGTGTGTGTGTGTGTGTGTGTGTGTTCAGTTTTCTGGTTTTGTGCGTCGGCTGTGACTGACAGGGAATGATGGGATGGAATAAAGGTCCAAAGTGGATTTAAGCTTGAGTCTCTGAGTGTCAGCAGGGGCTGCCCCTCCAGGACATCCCTTCGCCTGACCTGTCATGTGCATTCAGACAGCTGATATATCATAGAAAAGGGCCCTTTATTAGAGCGAAACCATTATGTAATAACCTAAAGGGTGCATTGTGCTTCCAGAAGATTCCACAGGATCAATCATCACATGAAAATTCCGCAATAGCCACCATCTGTTGGTGCCATCAGTTCTGTTTTTCTGGCACCAAAACAAACAATCTTATATCCGCCCATGTGAATTAACTGCTAAAATAGAATGAGAAATGCAGCAATGTGAAATATCAAAATGAATCTATACATCACTATACTGCCATTATCTTTTATTTATTGAGTTTCATCATGAATGTGTTTGGACGCGTTCAAAGAGTTTGGTTTTTTTATTTCTTTTCTGTGGAGATGTTCAGTGCACCAACTGTTGTGGTTTAATGGTTGTAAAGTAGTTTATTTTCAATAAATTCTCTTGTTCTAGGTAGGTCTTTTGTGTGGGTCTGCCTTTTGGTCTGTAGGTTCGGTAAGAAAGTCTCCCGTCTTAAAACAATTGAAGTGCTTTCTATAAAACAAAGGTAATAACTTGCTGTCTTTTGAATGTGAGTGAATGCATGTAAAGAGGATGTGACTATTGAAGGCACCATCCTTCTCTTCTAATGGAATTTGATGCATTAGTGAACTGAGACTTTGTAGGGCAAAGGTCAGATGACCTCACTCTCCAACAGAGGAACATTGACTGCTTGTGTGTCTGCGACTGTCCTCCTTAATCCGTGTATCACTATAAAATATACCAACACGATGGCACTAGTGGCTCGCTTATATTCTGCTCCATATATTCCAAATATGACTAGAAATCAACAAGATTCCATTCTTGGACTTCGATTAACAGCTTTAGACAATGTTCCTACAACACACCAGCAGTAAAATAACAGAACAAGAAGCTGATTTTGATTACTGCAAGAGGGAAATCCATGTTTTTTTGCCAGTTAGATGAAGGATTTTCTCCATGAAAAATAAATGACTTGGATTTTTCAATCAGAATCCGCACATCTGCCGGGAATATTTCATTAAATGTCACTGCGTAAGCTTGTCAGCCACACCCTGAACCAGACTCGTGTGTTGTTGACCTCCGATATCTTGGTCATCCATCAAAATGTAATTAAGCACCAGAAATCAGAAAATTGATGGACTGTTGCACTTTCAACACTGGGTCATCGCAGAATGACAATTTCATGATTGAAATAGAAGAAATTGAATTAAATTCCCCAAATACCAACATGAAACTGCCGTGAGGCGACTTCAATCGGCATCAGATCAGTGGCAGGTTTTCATACTCTGCGTGCTTGTGGTTTATTTAATAAAGCTACTATTACACCGTATGTGTTCAAGCCAATATTAGCTAAAACAAACAAAAAAAAACCCCACAACGGCATTGTAGCGGGAGCATAAACTACTCTGTGCTGTGTCCTTGTAATGTGGAACAGAAATGAAAGGTGGTTTGACCTCGATATTCAGCCATGACACGAGTGCAGGGGATGAGGCAGAGGCAGGCTTAGGGGGGTTACACCATCCGTCAGGACACATTCATCAAAATCCCTCCCAACACACGCACACACACACACACACACACACACACACACACACACACACCACACACACACACACACACACACACACACACACACACACACACACAATCAACATCTTTTTAGTCCATTCTCCTCTCTCGGCAGGAAATCTTGTCTTTATTTTTTGTGCTTTTTCTGGTGTTTAATAGAAAGCAGATTTTTCTGTCCTCATTCGGTTTCTCCTCCTTTCGCAGCACCGGGCTCAGACCAACATCTCAGATATTGCACGCCGGCCCACTGCCTGTCTGTTATTGACCTGTAATTATCGCAGCTATTACCACCAAGATCACAGCCAGAGCTTCAATCCATCCTTCAGCCACAGCTGCTTCATTTCCTTGATAAAACTCAGACAGTGGCTGCGACTTGTTTCAGAGTGGTGTAAACTGCCGTTTCTCAGCTTTAAAAAAACAGAGGTATAGCCTTGGCGATCAAGCGTTTTGTTGTTTTCAATGCCTTCATTTCTGACTCCGATGTCTATTGTCATGGGTTTAAACCACTTTAGTGAGACTGAAGTGAAAGAAAGCACGCTTTCTGAAAAGGCCGCTAGTTCACCCCATTATGTACAACTGTGGCCTTGTGGCTGTGGAAAATTCTCAGACGGAATGAAAAATCCAAACAACTTTCACCATGATCTGTTTGACAGCAAACAGGAATGAATATCAATAATTAAAAGTATGAAATAAAATGCATTTTTAATTTAAATTTAAAGGGCTAATTAGTCTCAAGGTAACATCTAAACTACATGCAGCTTGGAAATTCTAAAGCTAAAAACATTTAAAACAACATCAGAGTTGTGCCGTTTTTAGCGGCAACCCAGGAAGATGGAAAAGACCTTTGGGAACGGTCACTTACTAAAATATGTATTTTACATGAAATGATTGCTGAGCAAAGGAGCAACCATAAATCCTGAGGATTGCCCTCGTTGGAAGCGGGCAGCACTCGGTAATGCAGGACTCATGATGAGAGACGCCCTAATTGTATGTTTCAGCCACAGAAATATGCTGTTTTCTGTCAGATAAGAAGTAATTACATGCTAATTATGAAGGCTGAAGCTTGTGTTGCCACGATAGCCATTTCATTAATTACTAAGTCAGCATCCTGACACAGTACCGGTGGCCATAATGTGGGGAAATGACACTGCTTCACTGGAACAAATGAAAACACACCCAAAACACCCAAAAAAAACCTTGTATGCATAATTCTGTGACCTGCAGCTTTAACACAGCGTGTAATTGTAAATCGATCATGTGGCGCTGTGTTGGTCAGTGACTCAGCATCCTTCTGCATTTCCTCGCTATCATCTAACAAGGCTGGTAGCAAATTGCAGCTCTTTAAGGAATTACTGTTCAGCTGGAAGGGTCACACAAGCTTGTGTCGCAATAGCGCTGAGCTGATTTCCTCTAATTGTAATGACATATAACCTGTAATTACATATAATGAGTCATGTGGATAACTTAAGTAGCACTTGGGCTTTGTAGGTTACACCCATGTGCCCCAACAGTGACTTCACTGTTCTTCTCATCAATACAATTTTTGGGCAGCTGTTGCAAACTGTGGCACTTCTTGACAGTTCTTTTGTTACTTCAGGAGATGATCCCAAACTTTTTATTAAATTGCGTTTCTAAGGACCTGAACTTTTGGAATTTCCCATAGCCTAAAACATCTCTGACACCACATCCTTTACATCAGTGCAGCTGCTCATTATTATTCATGATACATTCCAGAAACTAGGACAGGGTCTCATGATAACCTTTTTATAGTATATTCTGTATGTTGCTGTCTTCTTGAAATTTCAGACGGGGGCCTGGATTTCCTATAGAAACACAGTCTCCCTTTAAACTGGGAACAACTCATCTCTGGCTTTGTTTGTATTCAGCAGGTATCATCAGTAAAACGGTGCTGAATGCGACCACATCCCCTTTGGTGTCATTTCCCAGCAGTCATTTGTGCCGTATTTTCACGACTATAAGGCGCACCTAAAACACTGAGATTTTATCAAAAATCGACGGTGCCTTATAATATGGCGCGCCTTGTGTGTGGACTGAGTTCCAAAATCTGCTGTGCGCCTTTGGTAGGTGCACTACGGTAAACGCTCCGCCCATCGATTAGCGGCACACCTATGCGTAAGGATCCCCTAAAATGGCGCCGGTCAAGCGAGACGCGTATGAGGCTTACTTTAAACTGCAGGCCATCGAATATGCGGCTGAAAATGGCAATCGAGTAATCTTAGTGTTTTCGCTTTATGAGGAGGCGGCATCTTTCCATACACGTGAGGACAACTGTTGCGCAGCAGCTGCCCACGGATTACCAGGAGAGGGCGGCCATCTTCCCTAACCCTAACCCTAACCAGGAGAGGGTGGCCATCTTCCCTAACCCTAACCCTAACCAGGAGAGGGTGGCCATCTTCCCTAACCCTAACCAGGAGAGGGCGGCCATCTTCCACACCTACTGCCGCGACAAGATAACCGCGCCCAGACACATCTATGAGGCAGCGGCGGGCAGGTTATGCCACCATGCGGGTGGATTGTAGATGCATGGGCTATGATACTGTCTTCATGTATTGTAAGAGCTTTCACAAAATCATCGCTGAAGCGGAACCTGTCGGTGAGTCCGATTCAGATGATTAAGAAGAGGAATTCGGGATGTTGGACATTGAAATAGTGCAGCTGTTTAATTCAGATACAGAAGATGAAAACTTTGATGGTTTTTGTGGCGGAAGAATGAATATTTTGTTCAATAAATGTGTCGAAACTCACTGTTTTACTTCCGTTGTCATTTTTTACTGTATGTTTCAGCATGCGCCTAATAATACGGTGCGCCTTATGTATGTTTTAAACACAGAAATAGCACCCATAACTGAGACTGTGCCCTTTATTACAGTGCGCCTTATGGTCGTGAAAATACGGTACTTAATATACAGCGAGCAGCTACAAACAAGGAGACTGGATTGTTATTCTCTCTTATCATTCCACCTGACACCCTACGTTGGTGAAGGAAACGCTGACAGTTCAGAGCCTGCTGCTCTCAACACTTTCTTCATGTTTGGCAGTAATTTGTTGCAGGTTCCTGAGACACATGGCTGATGCTCTTCAAGTTCTTTTCTTTCCCTGCATGCCTCCATCGGGCTCTCAGACCTAAGCGAGACATCAGGCAGTCGTCTAAACAAAGCGTCTACCCTTTCTCAGCGCGGACAGATACTACAGGAAGACACGCTCGAGCGAACATGCTGATAAAGTAGCACGTTCATCAGGTGCTTCTCACCAACGTATTTATTTGCAAGGCTAATAATAACCATGTGAACAGCGGAGAGCTGCAGTAATGAGTCACACCTAGTGATGCTGTAACAAGTGAAAGAAACACTTATGTTCTCCCCCATTTTATTGGAGGAAAATGAGATGTTCCACAGCAGTGTTACTTCTGAAGTGCACAAATAGGGAATAGCAACAACAAAGGTGCGATTTTGTCACTGGGAGACGTCAGACAGCAAAGACAGGCACGCAGCACCAGGGGGATGTATCGGTTAAAAGCTCATTCTTTCACTCAGCTTAAAGTCAACTTTAATCAAACGGCCACTTTAAAAATTAAAGCCCCCTGTATTTTGAACGGGGTGATTAAGGGTATTTAGCACATACCTGCTGTGCTTCTGTGTGGTTGGTACACGTGTTCTTTTTTACAACCAACATTTCATACAGATGCTACAGATATATCACAAAATCCACCCAGCATGCTGATTGCATGTCAGGTCATATATGTCAGGTATTACAACTAGAAGAGACAACATGTTGCATTACAGTCCACCCAGGCCAGTGAGTCCACACACACGGTGACGGACTCAGCGCGCTGTACGGGGAAACCCGCTCAAAAATAGATTTCCCAGTAGATCATTATTTGAAGTAGGATGAGCAGCGGCTGGTAGAGTGCACGGAGAATTGAATGACTGTGCTGATGTGCACTTGTTCTGGTCACTGACCTGTAATGACACCCGGCAGGTACACGGGGAGAAGGCAGCACTTTGCTTCCTGGCTACTTGGGTTGCAAACCCTGTCAACAGACAGCACAGCACGTGTGTGTGTGTGTGTGTGTGTGTGTGTGTGTGTGTGTGTGTGTGGTCAGAGACCGTGTTGAGCACGCTTGGCTTGTTTGGCGGAGAGGAACATCTCTGTCGGGAAAAAACGCGTGTCAAATTCGAATGTAGCTGCAGAAAAGGTACCGGTACGTCTGTGTCGCTTGGCTCCTGCTGCACCCCCCCCCCCCCCCCCCCACACACACACACACACAATAATACCCATAGCAGCATCAAAATGACTGTTTCGGTATGTTTGTACCAGAGTTTGTACAAATGAGCAATCTTGACTTTGTTGCTATGCAGTGTCTGACAAAGGTCTTTGATTAGGCTCCATGTCACGTTTAATCTGCCTACGAGTTGATAGCATTTCCACCAGAGCGATTTAAATTTTCAAAGGCCCCTCAGGCTTGTGGCCCCTGTGAATGTGGCACACCGCTGGACTACATTAGCAAACATCACACTGGAGAAGCTGCAGCTTTGACCCTTAGTAAAACTCAACCAACTATCACTCACAAGGTCATTTAAAGCCAAATGGGAGATTTTATGTGTGTTCTTGGTAACAAACTTAAGACTCTTATCAGCTGTCCTGGAGCTGGTGCCACTGGTGCCGCTATCATAACAGTGAGTCACAATCACAGACACTTCGTCCTTCCGTGCTGCTGTCCCATCAAACAGCCCCGTGCACAAGTTCAGAGGAAACCCAGCAGCTCCTCTTTCCCTTTTGGTTGGACAAATCTGAAGGCCAAGTACAATAGCATAATAAGCATGATGACATATAAGCATTTAAGCCACTTTGAATCAATGGCGTCCTCCTTGCTGGCACGATTCGATGCACTAGCCTCCTTCATTATTTGCCACTTTTACCACATTCAGCACGATCACTGAAGGCTGCGACACTGGGATTAGAGGAAGCCATAAAAGGCCCTTTTGGTTAATGAAGAAAATCCTTACAGGCCTGATAATGACTTGGATGCAATTCAAGACCTTGGCCTTATTTCATGCAGGAGTCTTTTCATATTAACAGCTGCACCCCCCCCCCCCCCCCCCCTCCCCCAATAACCAAAGGTCTCTAACATTTATTTAAGCAATACAGACTTTTAATGGGTCACAGAAGTCCTGGATTCTTATTTATGTTTATTAGTGGCAGAAAATGCACAATACATGCACCTTTATTTGAGATTCCTTGTCTTAATAAATGGCCATGATAAGTGTGTTCCTAAGCTTTCCACTCAGTCCCAATTGAATTTCAGGGATATCTCATTACGACCAAGGTCTTGCAGTGGGAACACATTTTCGGGTCAATCAAAATGCTAATTCGGCCACCATCAAGGCTCGGGGACCATTATTGAACAATTGCCTGCTCTTGTTCACAAGGACTCATTTCCCACCTTTTTGAAGCCGCATCGTTTAGCTGGATGACTTCTTCTGTGTCAGACGTGTTTTCTGTTTAATGGTTTTATAGAACTGATGACTTTGTCCCAGTGTAGAAGGAAAGCAGCAGGATTGAGTTGCCTACCAAACTTTTAATAATGGTGCACATAATTATCGTTGCGTCCATACTGACCTCCATCTGAGCGATGGGGACAAACTCTGTCCTCGTAAGATCCATCTTTGCCTGTCAGTCATGCTCCTTTGTTGCTGGGCTGAATTTCCTCTAGTTAAACTAATGAAGTGAACACATCTCAGCATCTCCACAACATTTACATCTGAGAGCAGTGTTCCTGTCAGTGTTCATGGTGATTTGCTTACTGTACGGTAATGTGTGGAGATGTTTCATCTTTCAGCCCTGCATCCTTTTGATTGACTATCGATCACCGCAGCCGGAATCATCCACAAACAATTAAGCCAGCAGTGGACTGCTAGCACATCAAGCGCTGAACGTGACTTCCATCCCTGCATTTTAAAAAGTTTGATTACAGACTTCGTGTCAGGTATCTGAATCTCTTGTCAGAGTCTAATGGGCTCTAAATCTAACCTCCCTCCACCCCGCCAACTTTTCTGCCTGGTAAAAGGAAGAGATTCCTCACTGTTTTCACATTAGGCTTGCTAGCTAATTCCAGTTAAAAGTTTGGTTGTCATGCACATTTAACATAGGAGCTATGAAGCTGATAGCTGCTTCTCCATCCCTCCTTTCAACCCTCTCATTTAATATTCGTTAATATAGAAATCCAGGACATTTTCTTTGGGTCTGGCATTTATCTGTTTACGACTCCCTCGTTTCCTTAAAACTATGCTTGCTGACATCCACCATTTTCCCCTGCAGTTATCAGTTTACTGGCATCTCATCCAGGCATCGATCTGTGGAACATGCCTCGCTGCGCTTCCAAGGTCATCCTCCACATTTACGCTATTGATCGTGCTCCTGTGAAGGAGAGAAGAGACTATTCTACCCCATGTGGGTTTGGTAACTTCTGATGCCTGAGATTTGCCTTAAATGTCTGGCCGAATGATGCTTTACGCCACCCCCCAGCTCTGAGAGTTTCTCTTCCCTCTCGGCCTCTTTCATGTCCGCAGCCGTCGAGCTTTCAGTGTTTTCCCTGCTGTTTCTTCCTGCCTCTGCTGTGGTCCTGCTGGATACAGTGATCACTTCTTTCTGTTCCTTTTTGACGGTTTTCTCTCTGGCTGAATGTGTTCAGATTTTCTTTATTGTTTCTCTGTTTACTCCCCTCAGTCCCAGAAGATCCAACGCAACAGAGATCAGAGAGGAAAAACTCCTTTGCAGACATAAGACTGAACCCTAAATAGAGCATTAATGTGACTACAGCAGAGCCCCTTAATGTAAACTATAATTAGGGAAACACCTGAACTCTAGAACAGCTCGGAGATGCTCTGCAGCTTTAGAGCGACACAACATGACACCTTTCTTTTCTTCCTGTGTCTTAAGACAAGTCAGGGGGGTCCACACCAGCACGTGTGCATGTATTATACGTGTAAACACTTAAAGGATCCCGTTTCCTGCCGTTGTAATGAAAAGAAGGAGTGACTAATGCTCTCCAGAGCACCAGCAGTAACACAAGCATCAGGGCGGGCGTGTGCGGTCGCGCAGGGAGGGGGTGATGGTAACGAAAAGGAATGTTCGAGACAGTTTTTGGTTTAAGAAAATAATATTGTAGCCTTTATAAATGAGCCACTGACACAAAACTACCTTCAGCAGGTTAAAAGAGTGAGTTGAAATCTGCTGGACTGTTCCTAAAATACGAACACTTTCAGCTATTATATATTAATAATAATATTTGTCACCTGGCGCCGGGCGGCCGCTGCACATGAAATTGCTTACGTCGCCTGACCTTTAAGGCCTCACCGCCGCGGCATAATAACCTCCAGCTGTGCAAATGCACCACTAATGTGTCAGGTAGCTCAGGGGGAACATCTTATTGACCTCTAGTTGTTTGCGGCCGCCGCTGAGTGATCGGCAATAATGTCACACCCCCGTGGCTCATTCTTACAGCCAGCCGTGGTGCGTCACGGCCGTGTTTGACCCCGGCCTGTGACCGGGGTGAATGTGGCAGCTAAAAACAAACCAGAAAACACATCTGGAGGCGTTTGAAGAGGGGTAGTGAGTGTAGGCTGCAGGGTAGCGAGGATAGCTGCCAGGTGCCCTGGCTGCCGCCGTCATTTCATCTCCGTATCCTGCCGTCTTACAGGGTTACTAGCAGCGAGCTAGGATACTCTTCTTGGATTACACTTAGAGAGGTATATTATTTCCAACTGTAAAGATTAGGTGACAGAGCGGCTCACATAGGACCTGAGGTCTGATGGGTGAACAGTGGTTGTGAGATAGTCTGCTGGATGACTCAGCAGAGCAGAGCTTAGAAGAACACCATTCTGTTTGACAGCCATTAAGAAGACGTTCCAGAAGGACCGCCATCGATTTCCTGTTTCAGAAGCAACACAAGGCCTGTACCCAGCAAGCTCAGCTTCTAAAAATCCATTTATGCAGTAGTTGTAACCGATCACCCAAAGCTGGGTCCAGATTTTCCCTCCATATCATCCGAGAACATGTTTAACAGCAGCCTATGACTAATCTGGCCATGAAATGTATGCTGGCTCGGAATGTTAGGCAAACATGGAGGAGTCAAACGTATAATCTGCTCTGACAGGAGCACAACCGCAGCTGCCAACAGGAAGGACAGCTGGTAAATAGGAAGTCTTTGTAGATGCATAAATTAATGGGATTATTTACATCAATTAGGTTTAGGCTTAGTAACTATCCCATCAATAGGTCCAGAACAAATCTGCACTGTGAGTGAATGAAATTGTTAGTTGCACTCACCTGCCTTATATTTCGATTATTGTTACAATAAAATCAAAACTTTCAAAACTGGTGCTTAATCAAATCTGTTATGAAATATTGCTAGAAACAATTTCCTTGGGGATTTATAAGGGGATAAGGGGAGGAAAACGTCAGAACTCACTGCATATCCTGTCACACAGCACAGTCCTCCAGATTTAAGTCTCTGTAGCCTTCGGTTCACTTCAGAATTGGATAAATTATTCACGAAAACAGGACAAGAATAACCGAAACTGAGTTGACGCTTGTGAATTCACCAACATTTGGGCCAGAGAGAGACACAGAGTGTTTTTTTTCCCATCAGTTTCTGTAACTTTTTTTTATTAAGCAGCATCAGAATTCCTCCTCAGTCGCTGAAATGAACTGCTTTAAAGGGTTATAACATTAGCGCACTCAAGCTACGTGAGTTAAGAGCTCAGATGTTGAAACCCTCTGTATTCTCTTACAGACTGGACCTTTAAGGTGATTCCGGTGTGCCAAGTAGGGCAGTCTGTCTGAAATGGAATCCTCTGCTGAAATCAGTGTATCCTCCACTCCTTCACCGCCCATTATGATTCACCCATTGACGAATTAAAGATAATCCCCATTAAATCCAATGGGAATTATCTCATTGGACATAAGACAAATTGTTTCTCTCGCTCAGACTGGCTCAGGGGGCTGCAGCCCATTTTCTATCTGTGGTTGTGTCTCTACACAAACAAAAAACACACCATAATAGACTTTAATCGTCCCCACTTGAGCAGGACTGGGGGCTGAAGGGGAAGAGCACCCAAAGTCCTGACCGTCCATTTGCTTTTATAGCTTATGGTGATTGGACGCCTATAAACAAACAGCTGAATAAAAAGGTATCAAGGAATAGGGAGAGGAAATAACATAGGACTGACAAAACAGGGAGAACAGGAAACTCTATTCAAACACAGATATGGAGCGCAGGAAACCTGATGTGGCGCAAACATGAAATATTCAACACAAAATCAAATGTCCAAGGCTGGAAAACCCAGGAACACTAATAAGAGGCAGGACTGAATCAAGCTCAACTACCTGACAATCCTGTCAGCAGCGTGTGAGCAACCTCACCCCTCCTCACCCCTCCTCACCCCTCCTCCGGTGGTGAATGTCAAGGGTGGGACAATTACTGTGAGCACATGCAGGAATTACGAGTATCATAACTCCAGAACCGACTGTGAGCCGTGAGTGTGGGCTGCCGCGTAATTGCTGACATGTTTCCAGCCGCCGTGTCCAGTCATCTTTGGGAGTTGAAATTATAACGTGCATGACAATGTGCACAATTTCCCTGTCTTTCTGACAGGGAAGCTCCTCGTACAAGACATGTTATCTCTTGTCAGGCCTCAGAGGAAGATGTTAAAGAAATTTCCAATTTTTATCACACACACGCGTAAAAAAAAAAGGTGTGCTGTCTCTGCACGTTTCAGCCTCGTATTCATTTACTCACTTTTTTATTTATTTGATTCTTTGCAGCTTCTTGTTGCGGCGTATCCCGCATCACAATCAGGGTGCATGTTATTGTGCCCGACAGGGCCGTGAATTGATGCTGCATATTTAAACTTTAATCAGTCCTCCCTCAATTCATTTTCCCTTTAACAGCCTGATCCTTGTCAGAGTTATGGGCTGTTCCAGTCCAATTCCTTGCAACTTTATTCACCATCTGTTACAATCAGGTCTCTAGGAAACTCAGAGCTGGAAAAACTCCCATTTAAAAGGAAGAAACCTGGAGTAGAACCAGGCTCATAAGCAGTGAGCCCTCCTGCCGCAGGTAAGGGAGAAGGACAGGGGTTGCAAGGGCACGAGGAAGGACACGTGGAGGAGAGGAACTCACACATCACACATGCAAATACATGAGGCGAAGCCTTGTTTGGTAAAGTTTCAGTGATAAATTAAGGAGGAGCAAAGGTGAGTACATGGAGAGAGATTCCACACGTCTTCAGGGCAGTTCTCCCTTTTTATTAACGTGTTGTTAAGTTCTGTTTCTGAGGTTCTTTCCTGACTGTTAAGTGAAGTTGTTCTGGCTACTGGGACCGCTTGAACGTATCATCTCAAATGAACGTTTATGAGCCTTAATTGGAAATTTCCAGTGAGTTGGTCCTCCATCCTCGTCTTTTTTGGTCATTATCATCCTCTCTCTCTCTCTCTCGCCGAACTGGGAGCTGAACGCTTTAGTTCTGCATTCTGCAACTCACTTTTCAGCTGTTGGCATTTAACTAGACAAATATATTCATCCAGCCTCGGCTAATTAGAACTCCCCGCCTTTAAAAATTTCAACAACATGTTTACAGGAGCATAATGCAAATTTCTGGGAACCGTCATCGTCCCCCGGTCCAGATTTAATTTGGGTTGTCGAAAATTAATGAGTGTATTTTCATTACTGCTGTTTGAAGGCAGCGCTGCAGAAGTACATACATTCCAGTCAAGCTGAGCGGAACAAAGACCGCTGAACTCCACTTTACATTTTATTAATTGCAGCAGTGCACTGGAAAGAAATCCAGTTTTTGGCTTTGGAATCTGGGAGTGAACGTCAATCACACCCTAATTTGTGGCACTGAAGTAAATTTTATTCTTTAGAAGTGAAAAATTCCTCCTGCTTCTCAAAGTTTGTGCCACATTTGCCCCCAATTAATTTGCTTCTGGATCCCTACATCAATGGGCTTCTGCGCTCACCTGAGCAGTCACGCGATGATTCTTGCCTGCTCGGTGTTTTTAAAACACACGAACAAGGACACAGCGGATTTGGGCCAATCGAAATTTCATCTCTGCAATTGAATTTGAGCCATGTGGTTATCAGTGTGATCTGAGCTGCTGAGGTGACAATTGGACACTCGGCTGCGAAAATCCAACAAAAGGCTTCAAAAAAAAAAAAAAAAATTGAAGGGAACGTGAGCACAATTTAAATCACTCCCTGCTGAGTGTGGGTGTCCTTCACTGTAATGCCACTTGATCCTGGGAGTAAAATCTGCATTGCAGATCTGGGAGTCTGGTGCTTTCCCTTGGCTACAGAAGTTGGTCCCTCTGTACTGCGGGTTAGCGAGAGATGCTAACAAAACCAGGTCAGATAAGAGTAGTGGTGTGTGAAGCAAAGGCGCTTACATATACACATATACATCACATACACATATACACACCAGTCGGGCATAACACCTGCCAGTGGCTGCAAACAGAGCTGCAGTTTAGAGCCGACACAGTTTGACCTCATCAAACAGGCACAAATCTTTAAGCTAGCCCGCTTTTTTTCTCTGCTCCCAACTCATCAACGTTAAGGACAAAATGTTTACTTGTTGCCAGATGAGTTATTTTGCTTTTTGGATTGACAAGCTGGGAGGCGGGGGCAAAGAGAGGGAGAGAAGGACAGAGGCAAAGAGAGGGAGAGAGATTTGCATTAGCACTTATTTCCAAAAATACTAATCTGTTTTAGACAGACAGGTGGGCTTTTACCCAGAAACCATGGCCTAAATCCCTGGTCATCTGCCCCGGTCTCTCACTCTCTCTCTTAAACACACACACACACACACACACACACACACACACACACACACACACACAGAGTCAAAAAGGAGGTTGCCTCTGGTGCAAGTTATCACTCACTTGATTGTGCTTAAAACAAATCCAGCACAGTGGAAGATCAGTGTCAGCGCGCTGCATCCAGATGACAGCTCCTTAGGACGCTGGAGGCAAGGGTGCAACCTCCTTTTATCCAGCGTACAGCTTCAATCCAGGGTCCTGGCACTTTATTTATTTCATTTCTTCATTCCTGCTCTCATCAGGCAGACAAACGAAAACTGTAGCCGTGCTTGAAACGTTCGGCTGTGCTCAACCGTCCCTCTGAGGCGAAGAGAAAACATCAAAACAGTGAACGGCAGAACAAATAAACGCTCTAAACTCTCTTGGCGCTTACTCTCTTTTCCAGATAAAAAGAGGAAAAACCACACAATCAAACTGTGACTGGCCTAACTGGAGGTGCCGCGACTGCCATGCCCCCCCCCCCCGGGGCCGTCAGCCTGTAAAGGGTGTTAGCTGTTTACTCTCTGACAACAGCCTGCCTGCATGATAATTCTGCAATCCCCCAAATTTGTTGAAGAAGTGAAGCCATTTCAAACTTGTGTGTTCTCGTTGCCATCTGCAATGACACATTAGCTGAGCAGCCCTGGTAAACAAGCCCTCCTGCTCAGCACTTAGAGCAAAGTTTTGTGAGACTCTCAGTGTGATGCGACTTCGTCTTTCCTCTACAGGCGAGGAGTAAAAGGTGGATTGAAAGGAGGCCTTTATGTGCCGTGTGAAGGCGTCCACTCTCTGGGTAGCAATTTACAAATGGAGTGGGTTTTATTTTTATGTCTTCTTGGGTGTAAATATTTTTATGGGTTGTAACAGAAAGCCGGCCTTTGCTCAGGGTGAATTCTCCCAAAACAACAAAAGTGTTGGCTCCTGTCCCTCAGGGGATTGATAAATTACTCCAAAGTGCCTCCCAGTGTCTCAATTCGTGCACCTGAAATTGTTTCAGAGTTTCTCAGACAGCTTTTAGGTGATAATGCTGATATCCTTTCCACGACGGAACCTTTGGCCGGGCTTTCTCCCAGAACCACCGCAGTCAGACATGATGTCATTTAAAGCCCTTTTACGTGTTTAAAGTGTTAAATGGACCATTTTAGCCTTTGACACTGATTAAACACTAATTCTTTAAAGGATGTATCTTTGCTAAATCACAGCTGTTTTTTCCCCTTCTCAAGGTACAGTTGTTTCCTCGCCCCCCACATTTGTCTGACAGTCGACCTACAGCTCAACTGAAGATCTCTCTGCTGAAAACCCTTGAGGAACCAGCACAACCCTCTAATTCATCACAGAAACTAACACTTGAGACAAAATGTCCATCAGGAAACATAAGTCTTTAAAAGGTTCTTGACTTTACACCAAACAGCTTTCGGACCTACTCCTGGGCCTCGGCCCTCCTCTGAACGAGCTCTCAGTGCGATTGAGGGGCTCTCAGAGCCTTAAAGTCTTGTCAGAAAGGTGTTTGTAGGACAGAGAGCTGCTGGTGACGTCCTTATCTGCCCCCTGTTGGTGGATCCAAGACTACAATATGGTGGATTTAGTCCTCAGAGTGTAACTTGAGAATGATGCTCTTGAAACATGTCTAATCCATTATTTAATCGTTCTCCCCAAAGTGCTGACCTGATCTTAATGATAAACACATCTAGGTTAGACCCTTTATCCATGTGTAATACTGCTACACAACTGGTTTATGAGGTTAAAATAGTACCTGGAAGCAGCGGACGAACAGCACAGACTCTGGATGCTCGAGGTGTGATGTTGACAATGACCTCCGACAGCCTGTGATGGCAGTGATCATCTACCAGGGTTAGCAGCTGCGTGGCGAGGATGTGAATGGACAAGCCGTAGTCCACGCAGCGTGTCATCGACCCTGCCCGGGCACGACCACAGAAATCCATCAGAAGCTGATGAGGACAGTGATAATTGACAGGGGTCCTTGTAAGGACTCCTTCGGTGTTCACGCCTGAGGGCTGTAACCTCCGTGGTCACAAGGTTTTTTTTCACTTCTGATTGGACCAGATAGAATTTAAGGTAAAGTAGTGATGCTCTGGTTGATGATCAGGCTCCTCCCACTGGATTTGGAAAAGAGGGCGGAGCAAATGTCGAAGAAACACTATTAATTTTGTCCTTTTTTGAACACATAAACACCTCTGACCTCTGCCACCTGTCTGGACCCCCCCCCCCCCCCGCCCCCATCAACTGCTTGAGGAACGGTGTAATTGTGTCTCTGTCTGTGTTTGTATTTTCACATTTGCACAGAAACTGGAATGTTATTTTAGAAAAGTCTTTTTATACAAATCTGTTGCATTAACCAACACCATGTTGCAATAAATGGTGGCTCAAGAATCCATTCATTTTTTAGGAGCTGAGCTTCTCTGCCTCGCTTTTGACACAAGACGAGTTCAATTGACCTTTTGACCTTGTGCAATTTTTTACAGCTTGGAGTGTTAAATTATCACTTTACTCTATTTCTGCATCAACTGGTGCTAAGTTGCTGTGAGCCTGCTGACATTGGGCTCAGACACAGGGTGGGTCACACACTTCAGTCCTCACAATCCTGATATTTTCTCCTTATTGAGGTTTTTGACGGCAAAAGGACAAATATGTCTGTTTAATCGTTCGCACGTCTTTTCTGTTTCTGCTGCTACAGCCCACCTATTATTCATCATGGTGAGATGCTCTGGACACCTCCCAGTAAATCATTATATTTTACATTTTCAAACCAACATCACATTGTGATTCACTGCTTACAAATAATATGATACATAGGAAAACACGACCCCCCCCTCCCCCCACATTCCATCCCTGGAAAATGAAGCAAATTTGTGAGACCATTTTTTCACTTACTGAGTTTTAAACGGATTCATTCACCGTATGGCAACACTCGTGTGTGATGGGTGGCAGTGTGTTTTTACACTTCTCTCATCTTTCTTGCACTCCTTTCAGCTCCTGCTGTGATGTTTGAATGGATGCGTCATTAGATTTGTTTTTATTTTCAACAACACAGCTGTGCAGCAACACGCTCGCAGTGCGGCCGCGTCTGTAACTAGGCCGCGCACGTTTCCCATCCAGGGATTCATCCCGTGGCCTAAGTGGTTTGCTTTAACTGACAGCCGTGTTACATGCAGTGGCTTCTGTGGAGATGTCTTTTTTGTTTTAATTGTTTGATGTTCTTTCAGCGAATAATAAAGTTTTATTTGTGGTTGGCCTGAATCAGCAGGGACGAGCGAAACAAAAGGAAAATCAGCCATCAAATGTATTCCAACAGCTGCAGTGGGATTTTCTGCTGAGGTTGTTACGCTGCATTTATGCCTGGTTTATGTTACTACCTTACTTTTCCTTACCTTCTCTCTTTTTTTTGTTTCTTTCTCTCTCTTTGTGTGCACCTATCTGAGGCTGGCTGACCTCCACTGACCTCCTCAGTTTTACATGTAACTCATCTATACAGGTACACAAATACCAGCGCCAGTGAAATTAAATGCATTTTGTAAGTGTTGATGATTCTCTTCTTTCTGTCCTCCTCTAATCTTATTTGCAACTCTCTTCCCCCATGTCCTGATCGGCCATCAGCAGCAGGGTCAGAGGTCAGGCTCTCGGTTCCTGTAAAACCAATTGAGTACCGGCTATTGGGGGCACAAACTCCGGTTTAATAGAACACCTGCTTGCCAAATGAATAGTGTACTTTCTGTGGTTCTCTTTCTTCATTCATGATTTAAAATTAGATGAGAAACATTTTCAAATTAGAAACATTTCAGTGGGGCCAAAAAGCAAATAGGTAAACAAATGAACCAGGAAGGGAACAGTCTGCTTCCCATTACCCTAGTGGTCAGAAATCTATTGTTGCATCTTTTGTCTCGGGCAAGCTGTGGCGAATCCTATTTCTTGTTTTAAATAGAGGCCTGAGGGGGAGGAGAGCATGTTCGCAGGAAACTCAATCAGATTTTTGGAAAGAAAAAAGAAAAAAAAAGTGAAAAGCAATTTTCTTGATGCAGTTGCTGCCATGGTGGGGCGTCTAATGCACATTGGGAATATTAAGCACTGAGGCTGTCCCACAAGACACTTTTGGTGTGGTGTAAGAAGAGGAGATCTTTAATTCATATGGATGCTTCACTCATCACCAAGATCTTCCAATGTGACAAGAAAGACCCAATGGGGGGAATTCACAGACTAGGAGGAATCAAAGCTGCACTGTAAATGTGTTCTGACAGCAACGAGATAGATGCCTGAACACAGGGTTAGCTGGTAATCAGTGATTCTGTGTCCGCCTAAAGGGAAGCAATTCAACTCATCCCAGAGGCCTTCTGTAGTGTCCAGGAGCTGCTCGGGGCTCCTTAGAAGAATCTACATTAGTGTGTCTGCATATTGAACAACTTATTACTATGATAACATCTCAAAAATGGAATGAAACAGCTTCTGTGTCCAGGGAAATTAAGACCAGAGACCCGAAGACAAGGAAGTGCATTTTTCTTATTAAAACTAATATTACTTACTATTAAAACTAAAACTAATTTAACTGGAAGACGCTCATTTATGTCAGAAATGGTGTCAGATTCCCCCGTTCCTTTTCTTGTTTTTTAAAAAGAATGTTTGCATGAAATATAAATAAGATGAAATGCCTTTTCTATTGGATGTCCTGGGTTTAAATTCACCACAGTGGGAGGGAACACAGGACTGAAAAATTAAACACATGGCCATTAGCAAAACCATTACAGAGTGGAAGTTCAGAGGGAAAAAATTGTAGCATGCGTGACCATTTTCATTGAACTAACAGTCGGGGTCCTACACAGGCGGTCAATTTAACCAGCGCAGTCACTCTCCTTAACTTCACTCTTCTATCACACCCAGGTCACTTTCTGTCTACATCTGGCTCAAATCAGCCCATATAGCCTCTCTGTCCACCATCAACAGGTCATTTAGCCCATCTCTACCTCGTTCTTTTAGCTGATGCCACCATTGGGAGGTTGTTTAGTCTCTGCCATCACAACAGAAGTGTAAATATATAATGTAAATCTTCCCACTTTTTGATGTAAACATTACAGCGAGCGAGGCTTTTTGGAGGGAATAAAACAACCAAACCTAATTAGGATTTTGTGCACGTTGGATGTGGTGGGGATTTAGCATGTAGCCAAAGGTTAATCCAGTGTAATTACTGCCAGAGTTGTCATTAAATGTTGCTCCAGCAGATAAGAATTCTCACATGACACCATTCAGGAAATGTGTTTGCATGCACTCACCTTCTTCTTGAGAGGAAAAAGCCTGAACCCTGGCCAGGATATTTATGGGCCTGGAAGCAGAGATGCAGCCCAGCTCCATACAATCCTTCTGTTTTGCAGTTGTTTGCAATCAGCAGTTATGCAGATGGTGCACTGGCACCTTGTCAGAGGAAAAAAAATCAGGAGATGAATAGCAGCTCCGTATTAGCCTAGCAGGCCCACGCGCTGACCTAAATACATCGCTGTGCATTGGCACAGAGTTGGAATCACTGCTTATGCTTTAGGATTAGTGTAGTAAATATTCCTGATTTATAAAGATATCAGTTATTTTTAGTCTTTTTTAGAAGAGATAGCAGCCAAAAGAGGTGAAATAGCAGCCAAAAGAGGTGCCAGTAAAGAATAAAGCTAATGTGGTTGTAGGTATAAATTAAATTTAGCATGTTGGCAAATTATTTAATGCTTCAATTTGTGATTTGAACATTTGTAATGATGAACTCTAGTATAGTTATAGCATGTAATGAATACTTGGCCAACTCCATCATCTTTATCTCCTCCTAACCGGTGTTACTAATTTGTCCTCTGGGTGAACATTAACTTCTCAAAGTAGCTGATATCACCCTTAACCTATAAAAAAATGGACACAAAGTCAACCCTCCTGCTCATCCTCATCCTCTCCCCTTCGACTTCAATAGTAATAATGAAGATTGACGCGACTCTAACAAACAGCAATCAATTCTTGACAGCAGTTGGTTCCTGATGGTGTTCCGCAGTAATTACTTTTGCCTGTATTTTGGCGATTATTGGCAGAATTTGGAAATAAAATGCTGAACTATCGCTCTGTCCTGTCATTAAAGCCTAATCTAATATACAGATGTGTGTGTGTGTGTTTGTGTTGGGAGGGCCATTAATATCAACTGTCACACCTCTGTATGATGTCGACAGCTAACTGAGCTTGATTACTTGACGCCTTCCTTTAGCACTGGCGGTCGCCGTCTTGTATTCCGCCTGGAATCCTCCATCAACAGTGACCTCTGGAGTGTGTGTTGATGCGTGTTTGGGGGCGTCAACACACTCCCAACTCATGGCCTGTAATTACCTCACACAGTGATTCAATGTAATTACATGTCAAGATGGACTTTTCAGTGACAGCTCAAGCTGTTCAGGCCCCTGAGTGATCCCTCCCTTTTTGTGTAAGTGATTTTGACATCTGTCCCCCCCCCCCCCCACTTCTTTGTTGTGTTTGAGTTCATTCATACGCATAGCTGACTTTAAAGGTCATTAAGGGTCACTGGTGTCATCCACATTAGAACTGAGCCACAATTGATCATTATCTTATCTCTGACAGTCTGACAGTGTCGCGCAGAGACGTCCACGCTCGCTCGAACACCTCGACCTCCACCAGATACGTTACCTGGGCATTAAATCAGCGCCGCTGACGACATCTTTTGTGCCTTAATGATTTCCATCTGTCAGGGCGCTCCACCGGCCAACGATCTTCTCCGGATGCCTCATCACTTCCTGGAAGAATTATCAGGGTGTCTTTGCTGAATACAATTTGCAACAAAGCAAATCTAAATAGTCCAGACAATAATATGGTTCAAATTTTCCCTGGGGTAAAATTACAGGCCATATAGAGGAAGTGATGCCATATGTTAATGGTTCCTTTATTTAATTGAAGGCCACAGTGTCTCTCTATTATCACTTTATACATCAATGCATCTACAAGTATGTCGCCAGCTTTAGAAAGATCTGAAGTGGGCTTGTTTTTCTGAAGGGATTGTTTTTCTTATCTAGACTTTCATCTGTATTAAAGCAGCAGCGAGAGCCCTGAAGGGTCTCAGCTCAGATTTCTGAGATGTGAAGATCCATCTGCCATTGAAGCAGCTATTACACACAGATATCCTCCAATTGCAGAAGTGTAATCCATAATCATTTTTTTAAAAAGAAAGTACAAATACTCATTTTACATCATATGATTTTCACTCTTTGGGGTGGATTGGCATTAACATTTTATGGCAGCCAAAATCTAAGCTTAACTCTTTAATTCTGCTGGTTAAACATCAATATTCCTGCAACAAACATTTCTGCGAGTGATCCCCTTTGTCTCCGAGTCACAGATTCTTGAGGATGCCAACCTGCCAAACGCATATAAAATATCTCAGATGGGACCTCGGAGACAAGAGCATTTAGCAGCTGCTCGTCTGGCCTGCAGTAAGCACTTCCTGTAATGAAACTGCAGCCGCAATGAAATTAGTTCCTCTGGCTCAATATGGAGGAAGAGTAACCTTTGGACCCTCTTAGTGAATGCATTTGCATTTGACTTTGTAACTCTTCCTTTATTGCTCCGAGTTGTGCTCAACTCCTTGGCATCTTATGTAATTGTAAGAAATACTCACTGTGCAGAAAAATGGAAATGTCCTTCTGTATTTGATACAAAACCATGAGGAAAAAAGGGTATTTGTGATTGGGGACTGCTCAAAGAGTAATTAAAAAAGAAAACAGTGGTTCTAGGCAGCTTTAGTACCAGACCAGAAATGAAATGGTCACATGTGTACAGTTGTCTCAGTATCTATATTAATACGTTCATCACATCACATTCATCTCGAAGACGTGTTCATACAGACTGACTGACTCCACTGATTTTATTCACTTCTCACCTTCCCGTAGCGCCAATGCACTGGCCCGCAGAAGACGAAAAGCATCCCTCTACCTCAGCGGGACTGGAACGCGTTAGTTCATTGCCATGAATTTTTCAGGAAACACTAATGGGCCGGTGAGTACGTTTGGTGACGTTCTGGACTCCGGAGAGAGTTTCACCTTTGCTCTTCTTAAGATCAAAGGCCCAGATCAAAATAAAGCATCCCTCGGGAAAGCTAGCCTTTGTAATTACTATTGCGAAATTTTGCTTTAATGAATCATAAATGAACCTACTATGTTACGTAACCTTGTATTACTACTGCCGTCATACAGCGTATACTATACTACAGGTGTAAGGCACAATAAGTAGACAGAGGAGGTGCTTGGCTGAGGTCTGCGCCCTCCGAATTTCTGTTTTTATACTGTTGTCTAGGACCCCCCAGCCTCTCCTCTTTGAAAGACTACCAGCCGACACAGCTCCAGACCCATAATTCCTGCAAGATGAAAGAAATCACAGTTGGGTGTCGCATGCACGTCCTGGATACCAAGTACTTTCTGCAGAGGTTCTCGGCTGCTCATCTGTTACGGCTGTGGCTGTCATGGCGCGACCCTCCCTCAACAGAATGGGGATATTGACTTCAATGAGCACAATGCTTGAAACACAGTGCTCACATTCAATCTGGAACCCTGTAGTTGGAGCTTCAGTCCCACAAAATGGTGATGTTTGCACCCCTGACCAGGGTCTTGGTGAGCCACATGATAGAAGATTAACTTTGTGAATTCTTGAAGTTGCTGACATTTTTACTTTCAAACACTCATTCATCCTTTTGGTGTCGGGAGAGTGATGATGGTGTGTATTCCACAGCGGTCCCACCTCTGTTGAAGAGTTACAGTTTTAAAGGTGATTCGCATACAAGACAAAGTTGCATAAAACTGCAGCAGATGGAATATTCAAGTCTAAAGAGATGTATTTTCAAATTAGATTTGAAAAAAGAGAGTGGAAGAGTTGATATAATGGATCTCTGGAAGGGAAGGAGTTCAAAAACTGGGCAAGTAGACTGGCTTAAGGCTTTAGACCCCATGGTGGTCAACCAGGCAGATAGTCCACTGAGAGCGGGAGTACAGAGACTTAAGGTTGGAGTGAGTGATTGTAGATGCTGAAGGAGCCCTTATTCTAGTGAGAGGAGGGAACAGAATAACTAATGTTGTGTTTAGAAAGGACACGACAGTGTGCTAGTGAGGATGGCTGCCAGACTCTGAAGTCGGCCTCAGCCATTGTGGGGTTGGACGCATCACAATGCTGGTCTGGACGTGCAGGAGTCCATTCATTCTTAATGGCAACGTGGGATTAGGAGCTCCTTCTCTCCACCTTTCCATAAGGTCACGGAATCCCACAGCTCAGAACACCGGGAAACAATAGAAACAGTTGTCTTGATCGCCGCGCTGTTTTCAGTCAACTCTCTATCGGATTTGCTGAGATGTTGTCACAGCGTGCTTGATTACGGTTTTTATCCAATTTGAGCACAGCGACGACGGCAGCAGGCTCCCTCCTCTGCCCAGAGCGGTGCAATGTGGCGTGGCAGGAGCACAGACACAACGAATGGGCTCGTCGACACAGGTCGGCACTTCGTCAGAACTAGCTGGCGTTCGCCTTCGCATCAACGCAACAAACCCTTCGGCTGCACAGAGCTGGCGTAGCGACTGTTTCATTTCCTTTTTGCCATCGCAGATCTTTCCTGCCGGCTGCTGTCAGACTGCACAATAAACATAACGCCCGCTAACACAATCTGAATATTATATATTCTGATATGTATGTATATTGTATTCACCCTCTGTACTATGTACAGGTATACAGAGGCCGAGTATCCATTTATCTGGATTATTGTAAATATACATCCTCTTTGTATATTCCAAATCCTATTCTATTCGATTTTATCTTATTTTTTCTCTGCGTGCTCTTGCTGTTGTTGCACTGTAAATTTCCCCGTGTGGGACAATAAAGGATCTGAATCTGAATCTGAAAAAATCTGAATCTTTAACTGCTCAGGATGATTGGGGCTCAAACACTCATGTTGAATTCCTGTGCTGCGGTTTTGGGCCTTTATGAGCCTCTTAATAGGAGTTGTGAATATCTATTCTGACGATTAATTTGGATTCTTGATCTCGTATTAAGGTTTCCAGCTTTGCTAGATGAGATCTGACACACACATAGATCAATTAATGCTGCCAAGGTGAACTGCTACATGCTATTTAGCAGCATGTCAGTTCATTTGCATAAATTAAATAGTATTATCGATTTGCTTCAATTGAAAACTGATATATGATGCAGCAAATGTCATCAGCTTGTGTTCACTATGAGCTTAACCTGTTTCAGGTTTTCCATTAACTTATTATTATTAAACTGAGCATGATCACACATCTGCTTTTCTTTCCTAAATAACTTGCAAATATTTAAACCTTGAAGTTCAAACGAAAAAAGTCTTAACTGGAAGGCAAAAAATACATTTCCATTACAACCTCTGTGTTTTGTTGTTGTTGCGGGGGACTGAGCGCTAGGGGAGCCCTGCTATGAATATTCAGCAATATTCACAAACCAAATTGGAAAAAGAAACAAACAAGATCAAAACAGACGTGTTGGTGCTCTAGGAAAAGCAATTTGCCACCGTTAACCTTGGCAGTAAGCTGAGCCGCCACAGTCAACCCACCACAATATGGTGCAACTGAAACTGAACCCCCCGAAAAAAGAAAAGAGGGCAAATGCCAATAACACCCACATTTATTTCAGAATTCAGATGAAAAGAGAGCTGATGCTAAGCTGCAGTTTTACCTGCACCTTCATTGCCTGAGCACACAGCGTGCTCTCAGTGTACCAGTATCACCATTAGGGAAATAATATTTGCATAGCAACAATCCCATCCCTCAGATGGTATTATCACTATTTGTGCTTCCACAACATTCATGCTGGAACTGAACTAAGAAAGGGAGCATTTATTGAGGCGCCGTCTCTCATCAAATGAGAAGCAAACGTTCCCCATGTTTCGGTTACGTGGTTGAAGTGGAAAAATGATACACTGACGTTATATTTTGACCTTATGAAAGAGCCTGGTAGGCAGACAGGGTGCTTCAGCGTCAGAAGGTTCAGGGTTCGATTCTTTGTTGTGTTTTCAGTCCAAAGGTGTGCATTTTGAGTTGATTGGTGGCTCTAAATTGCCCGAAAATTGAACTGTTGAGGGTGTTTTCCTCCTTCTTGCACATTGACTGGGATTGCGTATACGAGGTGTCTCAGAAAGTGGAACAGCCGAGGGGTATTCGTCCGGTAATGGAGCTGCCAGTCGAAGCCCCCTTTAGCCCGATGTGTTTTATTAAGATCAACTGTCACTAAAGGTCCCGAAGCTGCAGCTATCACAGCAAAGTTCAGAATTTGGAGGCCTCCCTGCCAGTTGTCTGCAGAAGACAACAGGTGATTTATACCTCAAAGTATAAAGAGCCTAAAGATGCAGGGCTGGGACCCAGCAGCATAAAGGGTAAATGTCACTATAGAACAGGCAGCTTTCAACAACAGGGTCCATGTCTGTATAGAGATTATGGACACTATAGGTTCCGGAAATGAATTATTGCCTTTCATGGTTGATTCCTGTGTTGTGACTGCAGCAGACATTAAAGTAGGTTAATCTTGCCCCTCTGAGGTATTTCATCCACCGAGGAATGAAAGGGAGCAGAGGTCTGTCGCACACATCTGCACACAGGAGTCACATCTGGCAGCCTCACCGAAGCGCGTAGTCTCTTTCTGGATTAAAACAAACAAGTCACCTCATCCCCACCTCTCTCCCCCTGTCACACTCACACAGCCAAGTGTCCCGCACGCGAGCTTGCACTGCAGGTAATTTGCACATGATGAAAAATCAAATCGATGGCAGTTATTTATTCAAACCTCTCGTGCCCTATTGAATTCCATTTGAATACTCTGGCAACTCTTTATCGCTGCCTGTGCTGCACAAACAGCCGTCAATGTCAATCGTTTTTTGGCTCCTGTTCCATGTCACACGCTGCCCCGTCACCATCTGTTTGCTTGGCTCCTTTTTTTTTTCTCGACTCTGATGTTTAGAGAAGCATCGTTGCGACTGGAAAAGTGCCCAAACATCAACAACGGGGAAGAGAAAGTATCTCCTTCTACGTGCTTTCATAACATTCGCTCTAAAAGGTCAAATCTCTCTGCGAGTTAAGATTTTAGCTAAACAAGGTAAGGAAAACTAAATAATTAAATGTCCCCTGGTGATGATTCCCAAATCAAGAGGTGATAATAAAAATGCTTCTCCTTTCTTACTGGTGCTCCAGATAACTCAATAATCACTTCACTCTCTCACAAAATGTGGATTTGAACAAAAGGTTCATTTATAAATATAGGTTCTGAGCAAAGAAGTAAAAGTAAAAGCGGCCTTTCTTGAAAATTGGAGGCGAGGCTGTTGTCTTCAAAGTGCTGCCTTCACCAATCAAGTCAGTCCTGCTGTAGACATGCAAAGAAGGAGCATCCAAAAAAAAAAACCCCACAGAACAGAACCTCTGCTCCATCGCAGGACAGACGTGAGGAGGCTCCACATGTTGCCAGTGCAGGAGCTGGTTTGGCTGGAGAACCAACCGCTCTGTCTTTCAGTAATCAATTGGACAGAGCTCTTCTCTCAACATCAAGGAGAGGCTCCTTTATTTTCCTGACATTTATCTGAATGGAATGCATCTCACACACCCAGCAAAGCCTCGTCACCCCTTCCTAACCAGTGCGCGGAGCCGGCGGAGGTGTGGAATAACTGCGCATCATGAGCAAGTTTCCCAGCAGCGCTCATCTTGTCGGGTCACCGGCGTAAAGAGAGAATAAGACTGGGGACACCACTGATGAGAGAGAGATGGAGCCCTCCCCTCCGATGCTTAAACCCTGTCCCAAGACCCAAATGTAGGGGAAGTTGAGCCATTTCTTTACCCTGTCAGATGCTGTTTTCGGAGGCCTCAGATATAGAAAGTTTGGGTTTTTTTTAATATAAAATACATTCTTAGGAAGGGTTGTTGCTTACTTAGCTCCATAACAGTACACATGATGAGTAATAACTACACAACAATCATAGCCCTCTCTCGGGTGTTGTGCTGTGTGTGCTCACCAGGATGAGATGAAGATCTGGATGAACCTGTCTCCTCTTCAGTGTCTCTTTCTTAGTCATCTTCAGAGCTTTTCACTGTTACACCTCAACTGTCTGTTGTACAGTGTCCTTGAGTTTCTTGAAAGGTGTTTATAAATGGAGTTTAGTATTATTATCATTATCTAAAGGAACACATGCACCCCCCAGAGCTCAGGGTCACATTTTAGACCATTATCCTGTCCCTGAACACTGCAACAGGTGTTCAGAGCCTGCTTTTCTATCTCTCAGTGCCATAAAGTGCTACCTGGTTGACACTTGAAAAAGTTCAGGACAAAATTAGAAGTTAAAAAACAAGCAGAAAGCTGCAAAGATGGAGGGAGTTTCAGATCCTTCAATAGATGATGGAGTTTCAAATAGCAAACACATTTATTCCTGTGTTCAATTATGGTCAAAGCTAAACTATGTAAAAAACAAAAAACATTTACAATTAATAAGAGGCTATTTTTGACCAACACTCTGGCCCAACATTGTAAAATTATAACAAAGACATAAAAAGTATGTACGAATGTACAAATGCCGCATCCATATAAGATGTGGTTTACAAACACGACATATAGCACTTAATAGATATAGATATAGAACTTAACAAAAATAGTGCTTTACATGCTGGATTCAAGTGTCGGTTCTTAAATTGCTTTAACAGCACTTTGTTTACACATTCCAAAATAATTTACTGCATTATACTGCTGCCTCTTGACGTGATTATGGGCTATTGAATAGAAACGGAAATTTTCAAACTATAGAATGGGAAATTTAAAAAAAACGATTTAAAATAGGGCAAACATCATCAATGCATCAAACACTGACATCGAAACAAGTTATTTGTTTATCTTCAGCGTCTCCTGTTAAAACAAGCATGAATAACACCAACCTATTTCATTTTTTGAACCCACGTTTCACACGCAGCAGCAGGTTTGGTTCCAGTCTGGCTGTTTTAACACTCCTCAGCTAGAGGGAACTCTCAACCTTGACGGCCTCCTTCTTCTCATCGGGTTGGGTGGCCAGCACCATCTCCATTTCGTGGCTGGGGGAGGGGTAGGGGATCTGGTTGATCTTGGCAAAACTCTGACTGATGTCCATGAATGTTTTATTTTTGGTCTCGGGCAGGACGATATAAAGATAGATGGAGGCGGCGATGCATACGGCCACGAACACCAGGAAGGCAAACGTCTGCAGCGTCTCCTGCGGGGGCAGAAGGAATTAGTCAGGCGGGACGGTGACCAAACTCAGCAGGTGCAGCCAGGGGAATCAGGTACCCACCTCACAGGTACCACACACAGGTGGGACTGAGGAGATTTTCCCTCAGGTGTTTTTTTTTTTTTTGCTAAACAACCAAAGAACCAGAGATAACCTTGTGCAGTGTGTGTTATGCCAATAACAGGGATTAGTGACAGATTTCAAAATACATGCTGGCTGATTACCCGAGGGGGATTTAGAGACAGAGAGATCGAGAGCAGGGTAGAGAAACGGAGCGTGGCCCCCAGACGTTAGGGTGAATCCCCTTGCTTTTTTATTACGCAGAGAAGCAGACGGGCTACAGTGCGGCACCATCACCTGGCACCTTTGTCCAGCTGTAACTGGGAAGTGCAGCACAAAAGCTCTGAATCGCTCAATAAAACAAACCACGGATTTCATCTGTTGTATCAATGCTGCCGCTGGTTTCTGCTCTTATGTGTTGAGAGTATTTCATAATAGTGCGACAAAATAGGTTTATGAGCATCGTGCAAATAGAGCGACCTCATTTCCTCCAGCTCCTGTGATGTAACGCTCATCTGCACGCTCACAATTCTTTCCCGCTCACTACTCCCCCCCGATCACATCATTACTGAGGAGTCCTGGCGCTAATGGGACAGTACTGGGTCTCCAGCAGTCTCCCAGTGGATGGAGGGGAATCAGACAGGCTCCTGTTTTGCAGGGATAATCTGTGATGCATCACGGTGACGTGTCTCGGCTCAGTTCTTTGCGGAGCGAGGACAAAAATGCAGACATATTCCGGAGCATGAAAGTAATTTCAGAACTCATATCTGCAACAAATGTTTCCCCCACAGTGATGGGACAAATGACGCGACATGGGGGTATTTGGCAGGACAGAATAGCAGGGAAAAAAAGAAGCGCTCGCACAGGTGACACTGCAGAGAAGAATGAGAGAGGACAAGAACAAACAGGGAAGTGTGGGACACAAGGGCCACTGCTGCCACTGTCTGTCAGGGTTTGGCTGCTTCCCCACAGCTCCATAACAACCAGAATGACAAGATGGGAGTCTATTTTCATCATCTTTAAAGCCAGAATGTGTTGAGGGGTAGTGACATTTTGGTTTGGGAGCTCAAAAGTTCATCCCTCAAAACTGCATTTAAGTTTATACAGATGACTGTAGAGAACACACTGAAAGAAAGGTGAGAAGTTCATTCTGCAGCGATGCTGATGCAGTCATGACAAATCAGCGAGACAGAGGAATGATGATGACGCACATCTTTATGGGTCAATACAGAAAGAAAACGGAAAAACAATTTGAGATTAGGCATCGGAAATGTGGCCCAGCAGGGTGGAATACTGTCCAGTATATTACTGCTGTAACATCTACACTAACGGCTGTGAAAAACAAACTTTGTGTATTTGAAGATGCCATAAAAGTGATGGAAGATGACAATGTTTATAATTCAGTCCTGATTTGTCAAATAAATAACCTGTCAAAAGTGAAAGAAGACATGTTTGTATTTTCTTGGGGGGACTTACTTAATTACCAGAGAACAGATGGCAAACACACCGAAACTGAATAATCTAAACAACTACACACACACACGAACGCGTGCGCGCACGCACACAGACCAGTCTGAAAGAGTGCAAGAGGACAAAAGGGGACGGTGAAAAGGGTGGGATTTTGATAGGAGACGACAGGAAATGTAATGGCAGGTGAGGGACAGCAGATTGTGTATTGTGTATAAGCAGATAATTTCTGCTTAATTCTTCAAAAGAAGCCATTACATGCTCATTAAAAAATCAAGAGGTTTGGGAATGATGCGATTTTTGTTATGTCGGATTTGGGAGTTAATCATTTCCTAAAGGCTTCTTTTGAAGAATTAAGCAGAAATTATCTGCAGATAACCCAAAAAATCAGATATTTCTGGAAACCACAAACACAGCAGGTGGTCTTCCTTCACGCGAGACGGCAAATAAATGGGCAATGCAGATTTAAATGCACATTGAAATGGTTAAACGGTAGAGATTCATGTGTTCTATGTAATCCTACAAGATGTTGACGGTTCTAAAATCTTCACACTGCTTCCCTCAGCACAGTATTCCAGATGGAAGATGATATTCATCATGACATTTAATATCAGCCTAAAAAGGTGTCAAAATCAATTAAAATCCTGACGCATGAAGACAGGGAGGACCTTATCTTCACGTTTTAACGGCAACACTCAGAGCAACAACCTGCCAAGAGAGGCGCTAAGTCAAAAATAATCTGGTAAAAGTTTAATAAACATGTCAGAGCTGTCAATCAGTAATGGGGAACATTCAAAGATCAATCATGTTCCCTCTGAAGTGAAATGGCCCTTTTGGGATTATCTGTGCATTTGAAGGCGTTGACAGGATCTTCCAAGAGGAAGTGTGTACCAAAGGTCAGCACCTATATGGGTTCATGGATTATCATGTGTCATATCGTGTCAGAGTGATGGTGGATAAACAGGCATCATTAAGCATCGCAGTTATGCTTCAGACAGCCCAAACTCATTAGCAACACAAATAAATGACCAGTTCAGAGTATATTAATCAATAAGTGTGGCTCATTAGTTCCTTACTGTCATAAAGAACTGGTGTCTGTTGTTTCGCCTCACTCCCCTCCGCCCATATCGGCAATAATTGATCAATATCAACTGCTTTATATGCGAGGAATAAAGACTTTTGATCAATAATAATAATCTTTACTGCAGACAGTGATACCGATAACCCAGATTCAGCGGGATGTTTAATTAATGACTTTATTGGGACATTTTAAATGACTTTAAAGGAGAATATACTGGAAAATTCAACCACAATCTCAGAAAGTCGTGGAATGAATTAAGACACTTTTATTATATAGTTAAATAAATACAACGCCAGCAACCAATCATGCTCTTTCAAGTAGCTTAAGGAGCAATGTGGAGTTCAAAGAAGTTCCTCCCTGCAAACTACCAATGAACCGATGACCTCCGTATCACAGGAGCCCCCACGCTGTCATGCGAGTGTTTCTATTACACCGCTTACGTGTAAAAAATTTAACACAAGCTAAGTGAGAAAACAGTGATTTGACAATCAGCAGCAAACTTAGAATAATCAAAAAACAGATGACATGGTCCGTTTACGACATTGTGTGTCTTTTAGCAGATGATATCAAGAATTCTTTCTCAATTTACCCTCAGATTCACACCTCAATATTCATCCAAATGCAGGGAAAACAGTTGCTTATAAAAGAGCGACATGGTGAGAAATATTAAACAGTGAGCAGATACGCTCTGGAAGATCCACGGGTACAAAAACAACCGGACTCCCTTTTCATCAGAGCCTCTGTTGTTGAATTCTCTGCCTCTCTGCCCAAAGACGCTTTGATTTACCCCGACCCCGGTGTGACGTGTTGGGCTGTCATAAAGTTAAAGAGAAGTGACACTGGCGGTGTTGTCTGAACCAGGGTCAGAGCTGGTTTCAGGTGCCAGTCAGTAACTAGTGAGTCACAACAACAAGGCTGCAATAGTTCTGGCATTGGCAGAGTAGAAATAACCCTCACTGTCACTTCCTCTCTCTCAAACTGACCTCTCTTTCCTTTCACACTCTTTCATTTGACTCCCAGGGTCTCCTTTTGGCACCGTGGCCACCATCCAAAGTCTCTTATATCCATCTAATTACAGCTTCCTCCAAGCAGCAGATGACTGACACCCACTGCCGCCGCTCTGCCCCTGCAGCCGACAGATTTACAAAGCAATCTATTTTATTATTGCAATAGATCTCTGCCATTCGCCTGCGTATCTGCACAAGGCATCAGGCAGGCTCATATGTCCTATACGTAAATGCTCATCAGATCCACTCAGGCAAAGGGAAATGGGATGATTGCTTATAGTCCGAGGACAGAATTAGTGTTCCATGACACTATCAAGATGAGGTTGCACACACCACTCAAGGGTCAGTAGCTTCCAGATGACATAGCAAGGATTCTTTAATCTCTGCAGGTAATGAACAGCATCAGGTTATCATATAGGCTCATACACAGGACTACAGAGCATAAAACGCTCAGGCATACGTAGACATTAGGAAATGTCTCCCAGGGACCTTATTGAAGCTGCTGTCGCTCCGAGAAGATGATCGCCACCTAAATTACAGGTGAAAGTGACAGAGATTATTTATTTACGTACAGGCTTCGCCTCAACGCTCGAGAGAGCTTATCCACCACCTACAGGCTGAGGCTACACTGGGAGCCAGACTGTGTTTTACATGCTGTATTTATCGTACTGCACTGGTTTTACGAGGACAGTAGAGACACGTTCATGGTCATAAAGGAGGGTCCTGTAAATCCCAGAATCAACAGCCTGTCGATTAGGCCAACAAACGGGGGAAAAATTCTCAGGCAGCGAGGTTGGACTATTAGAAAGGTTCAAACGGCTCCGTATCGCATAGAGGGCCGTTAAAGGTGAAGTGCTGCTGCGGATGTTTAAATGATACCGCAACCTGCCAGAAGCCGTGTGTGAGTACCTAATACTAACTGGGTAATTAGAGTGTGTTTGCAGCGCCGGGCTGTGCAGAGGAAAGGTTACGCTTCTCCCAAATGATATTTTGCTCTGACGCACACAGGCCGTGAGCAAAGTTTCACTGCCTCTGTGTAAATGTCCAAACCTGCGCTGACGCTCCTGTTAGTAAACTATGAGCTAAAATTCAAGACATTCCCACTAATGAGCCTCACACTTTTAGACTCACCGAGACTCTCGCAGCTATAAGACGTCAACGCTTGACTTTGAGTTTTAAACCAAAAGAAGCCACAGTCAGCCTTTGCTCTCTGTTCATTTGGATGTCAGAGGTTTTGTTCTCCTACTGTTCCTCTTGCTCGCCCCCACATGCTTGGATCTGCCACTTGCTTAATGGCATATTTGTCTAGTAGCAATAAATAGAAAATAAACAGCAGTGTGTAGAAGGTTCCTCTGCAATTAGAATGCATGACCCCTGACAGGCACATACCCCTCTGGTGCCCTCCTGACCCCTGTCCTGACTCCTCTACACAGACCTTCCTGTCTGGCCACGGATCGATGTTGCAATGTCAGAGCTGCTGAGTCCAAATCCCCCTTCAACATCCCTGCGGCCCTCTGAGCAAATACTGGTTAGATTTCTTTTGAAGACTCAAGTCTTCTCCTGAGCATTCAAGACAGTTTATGAAGTGGTGAACTCCCCCCATGTCTTTTGCTTTGCCTGTGCGTTTCCCCATCCCGCTGTGCTTTTAAATTCTCATTCTGTTGTATTGTGTCAGCATTGGGAATTTCCATAAGCTATATTACACTTTTTGGAGGTGTGTGTCAGTTCTAGCTCTTGCTTGTGTCAACATTGAGGTTTTTTCCTTTCCTTTTGTTGCTTCTCTGCATATACTGTAGATACAGGGAACCGTCAAGGCCAGGCACACGTCATTATTCCGCTGACTTCCACAAAACACTAAACCACATCATGCTTCCCTCTGTTAGTCGGTCTTATTCCCTTCATCAAATACATCACAATATTTCCAGCTGCAGGAAAAATACATTCTTGACAATAGATCATTTGTGTACAGTGTAAAGAATTCCTGGGTATAAGCTCTGCAGCACACACTCCCACAGAAGGGCTTATACAGTAACGCGTATCCCTTTCGCTTTCATTCCAAGAATCTTGCGTAAACACTTTTATCTCTTCAATAAATGCTGCAACTGTTTTCTTACCTCGGCCGTCTCTCAGTGGAAATCTGCATTTAGACATCTCTGCAGGGGGATTTCATTTAATGTAAAGTGTATGCTAATGTCAGCCGATACTCCACAAGAATCTTCATGGCGACTAAAACTGGAATTCTAATATGTGAATGGATTCTTGGATTACTAGAAACAATGTGAGGAGTGAAGATAGAAGTCTGTATGATTGACATGTGACCGGGCAGGTGGGCTTGGCATCGACGCTCCCCCTAAATCTAGATTATTACAGACCTACCCAGAGTTTAATTAATGCCGTTGACGCACACTTGCCCTGCCTGAAGAGACCTGCTGCGATGGTAAATTTACCGGCAGGTCTTCAGGGATCTGCCTATCGTATCCAATCCGAAAAGTAAATACAGCAGCGAGCCAGAGACAATGATAAGAGAAGGAGAAGTGAAAAATACAGAGATGTCAGTCAGGAGAACTGTCTGAAATCAAAAGATTGGTAAACAGTGAAGCCTTGTGTCAGGAAATATGGATGAGGTGCAGCAAAGATGTAGCAGGTAAGAACAATTATTCTCTGAGGAAAACACAGATAAAGGCAGGAATATTGCAATTAAATGTATTTAAAATATCTGACCTGTATGATACAATTAGGTCATGGGCTTCATTTCACTCAAAATGTCAAATGCCATTAAATTCTAATAAGGGAAAAGTAGGAAATTTGTCTGAGAGCGAAGATCTGCAGCTATAGAAATTTCCATCTGTCACAATTGGCAATTAAGGCAGAAAATTTTGATTTTTAAAAAAATCACGTACGCTGCATATTGGATGTTTCCATTATTTTCAATATATTTACATTGTAAAATGTGGCTTTCTTTCATGGTTTCTTCCATCATTCCATCCAAATGTTGGACTAAATACGGCTGCTCTCCATCTATAAACTAAATACAGGCCTTTATCTTTACAGAGTTGGGTAGGAGTCTTGTCCCTTCTGGTAATATTTCAGCACTGAGAAAGACAGTTTTGAACATTTAAGTTGACAGATTTAAAAAATAAATAAATGAACTACAACCTGAAGGCTCCACGCCAGCGCAACAGAACCGCTACAGAACTGGCGGCACAGCAGGGCTACACTTAGTTATTTCAACTTCTTCAGACACATTTATTTCATTCCTTTTCCATTTTATTTATTCTCTCTTTATTGATGAAAAGAAAGATTCCAGGCTGCACTTTGTGTTACTACCTCAGCTCATTAAATCCTTCAACAGCAACTTACAAGAGTCTTTTAGATTATCCAATAAAGCATTAAATGAGTCCTAAGAGGCACGAATGAGACTCTTTAAATGAGATTGTATTGAGCAAAAACACACGAGTCCTTGCACCTGCAACAGGGGAGATGGGAAAGCAGTTGGATGCAGTCAGGGAACATTTGCTTAGTGAAATAAAGAATAAATTTGCATGAATCATTGGCAAAATGAACAAAAATGCAGCTTTGTGTCACTGGATTAAACACAGGAGACACAGCCAAAAACCTAGACTACTGCTAGCCACACGCTGGCGCGTGTTAAATTATAAAGTGTCTGTTCCCATCATAACTGTGAGTCCTCTGAGCTCAATACGCTGTGCACATGTGTACGTTTAGATCAGGCAGCTCACCTGTATGAATGGGAACAAGAGGCCCACGGCGAAGTTGGACAGCCAGTTCACGGTCCCGGCGATCATGAAGGCAGCGGGTCGGCTGGCCTGTTCAAACAGCTCCCCGGTCAGGATGAAGGGGATACCACCTGACACAGACAAGACAGGTGGTTACCTTTGAATTTACCCTCCCTGCGTGCTCATAAACCCTGAAAAGCTTTTACATTAAGACCATCGACAGTCTTTAATCAGCCATCATGCACATGTGGAAATCACGTTTCAATTCTTTGGGCTCTTTTTTTCTTTGATTTTTCCTTTTTGTGTGTTTGACAAATGGTGTGAGATCAGCTATTGGAAGAAGCGTTGAAGAGCAATATAATGGGAAAAGTTACAGATAAATTCAACACTGCATGCTGATTTATTCAAGCATCAGGACCACAGAAAGATGAAACACAAGTGAGCTGAAAAGTGTTCATTTATTCGTGAAGCCTTCAGGTGTTTGACCCGATGCACGGCGACAAGGAAGTGTCCAGCTAACATTTTCCCTAACTTAAAAGGTACACGTCATGTGTGCATGTGCCCTTGAAGAGAGAACAACTACCATCAATCCAATCCACTTTAATTATATAAGTAGATTTTCAAAACATAAAAGTTTACATCTAATTTACACATAATATACCATCAAAATGCACCCAGCAGCTGTAAAGCACCGTCAAAATAAAAGCATTTTAATTATACTGGTCTCTGCTCCCTCCTGGTATTTTGAACTGGCAGCGCCTCCACCTACTTGGCACAACAGCTTCTACCAGAAGGCAAACACTCTTTCAGCCTCGAGTGCAACGTTCATCCAGGAGTCCCAAATCTCCAGAAGCAGATGCTCACATGTGGCTGCTTGACTGGGTGGTGTCATCTAACCAAAGCTCTGATATCGGGATAAATGTGTTCCGCTGGGCTCAGATGACAAACACGCCATTCATTCTGACAGATCCTGGCTGACAGCATCTCACTAGACTGTATGTTGTTTCCTTTAGAGAAGCTAGGAGCAAAATTACTGTTATTGAAGAGGTGAGCGTTGTTTTTCTGCACTTCTACATGCATTTGGGTTTCATCTCCATCTTCAGATTTAATTGTAGTCACTGTACCACTGTACTGGTGATGTAAATCCATTTCTTTGGGATAATCACACAGTTAGAAGAAGGAATTCATCCTGGAAAGAGCACTCAGGCCATTAATCACATGAGAGCAATTCAGAGCATCCATTAAGCTGTGCACGTCTTTAGACTGGTCTACCAGGAACCCCCCCCCCCACACACACACACACAGACAGAGAAAGGCTGTGGCCGACGCGCAGAAACTGGCAGAGAACATAAAGCAACTTTACAGACGAGCTGTCGTCTGGACCGGTCATGAATTATTCTTGGTGAGACCTGAACATATCAGACGGGTGAATGTAGATAAAACACCCGATGGTTGAGGACAATGTGTTTTTACAGAAATAGCAGCAACGTATGATAAGTGTTGGACGTATGGAATGATAAACTGGCTCAAGACACATGATTGATGTCCTGACCCTGACTATAGAGGCTAGCATGCGTACATGCATCGGACTTCATGCTGGGCTTTAACGTTTCACCATAAGAGCTCAATCCCAGGCCCCCTGAATGCATCCGCTCATATGTAGAATAAAGTTTCGGTGTTCTGGTTGTGCTTGGATCCCAATCAGTGATGATCAGTTCAGGAAATGGAGTTTCTCATCCTGATTCTTACGTTGTTGTTTCTCAGTCCTACGTGTGAGCAGCACAAACCCAAATCAAGTCAACCCATGATCTCCTCCTGGACTGAGCTCAAACGACCCAATTCAGGCGAGGAGCGAGTACCATACGCTGTGGATCAAAGAAAAAATAGATTTTCATAGAGCTGAATGGACTCGAACGGTCCACAGATAAAATTGTTCATGAGAAGGTTCGCCCCGGCACAAAGGCGGCGAGTTAAAAACGGCCCGGCGTAAACAAGATAAGGCGGCTGTAGAATTAAAATGTTATTCACACAAGTCCCGATTATGTGGGTCTTATCTGCTCTGTCTTGAGGTTGCAGCTTAGTAACCCTGTGGTGATCGTGTTCAGGACACAGCAGGCTGTCAAACAGTGCACAGAAGCAAGTTTGCAGCTCCAGTTCTTCCAAGTTCAACTGCACCTTTCATTTGACTCGCTTCAACTTGTTCTCTAATATCTTCATCATCATCATCATCATCATCACTCTGGGCTGTTTAACTCCCCGAAAAATTGAACAAAACACATTTTTATCGAGCCGTACTTCTGCATCAAAGAGCTCCGGTCCACAGTACTTTAAGGGCTAAACTATTTAGAGCTTATTTTCTGTAGCTAGGCCTTCTCTGCTGGCATAAATATACTTGGAAAAGTAAATTTAATGTTTGTTTCTGGTGAATATGTAAACAAAATGATCTCTTCTCTTCTTCAAGTCAAGTTTAATAATCCACTTGGTTGCACTGTTCCAGTATTGTACATCATGGTGGGGTCAATCAGATTTCAGCTAGCCGGTGCTGTCAGGTTCTGTGAACTCTCCTGAAATATGAAACGGTGACCAACTGCAGTTCATTGGACAAACTCCTTTAAGCTTTTGGTGGACTTATTAAAACTGTTGTCTAATCTCTTAAAATCGCCTGTTATGTTTTAGTTTTGACAGTGTAGGTAAATACTATAGTGAACGTGATCCTATGGGTTTTAAGTTATCTTTCATGTGTGCAAAGGTCTTAAATATGGTGGAAAGGATAAATGTGCATAATGAAACAGTGAACTGAAGCGTTATTAATTTTACATTTTAAAGCACATGGCGAGAGAACGCTCCAGGGCGCTCTCTTAGCATGGATTAAACTGCCTTTCTTCTCACAACGCATTCATGAACATCAAACATGCTGTGTGACTTCAAACAGACTTTTTTGTTTTAGGACCGATCCTTGATTTTAAAGATTTCACCTCTCCTCAAACATCCCAGAGATCTTCGGGAAGAACTCTGATCCCGACATGCCGAGTTTAAAATCTCCTGCAAAACAAACCTGCCTCGTCGCTTGCATTCCAGTTCCAGAGCTCATCGCAAAACTTATGTCTTAATCATTTCATCTGTGCTGGATCTTCATAAGAGTCCTGCCCAACCCAGAGCACGGATGGAATCAAAGAACTTTAGCATTAGCATTTAGAATTAGCATAATGTGACAACCACACGAAGTGTCCTCATATGTATAGGGGATTGATGGAACGGCCGCGTTTTTATCTCCTCCATCACACTCAGATCAGCTCAAAGAAAAATGCCTTCATTTCCAATAGGTGCTAGAGTGTTTGGGGAATGAAGAACATCTGACTTTTGCCGCATTTGTATGCTTTGTTGTTTTTCTTTGATGGACACGTGTTGTGATGCGTATCACAAACATGTTGTGTGTTTTTAAATCAGCTGTCACACAGAAGTGTTAAATCATGTATACATTAGAGCATCATAAATACTGTAGCTGCACATTCTGAAAGCCTTAAATGTGAATTCTCTCTCTCTCTCTCTCTCACACACACACACACACACACACACACACACACACACACACACACACACACACACACACACACACACACACACACACACCCTTGCACTTCTATCGTACTTCAAAAGCTACTTTCAGCAGACAAGAATGTTCTAATTTTGTCAGGCTGGAAAATCCATCTCTGAACGGAGGTGGTGGCCCAAGTCACGACAGCCTCGCGGTTCTATCCCCAGATGCTCCAAACCCTCTTCACACCTGACGGCTCACATCAGAAGAACAATACCCCACCCCCCCCCACCCCCATGATCCCGGCGACTCATGCATGACATCATCGTTTCAGGATGATGGAGGACAAGTATCTGGATGCTCTGCCAGTAAGGCAGAATTGAAGGAGCCTCTTGGATGAGAGGCAAAAGACCTCTTTGAGGAACCTCAAGGGAGTCCAGCTGGCTCGTGTCTTACTCCATCCCACAACAACCATGATCTGGATGACTGAGAATCCTCACAGTGTATTAACTTAGTGACCTCTGACCTGCACATCACCTGTATTGGTGTTGATCAGTGTTTCCTAAGACTCCTGCGGGGGGCGTGTTGAACTCTGGGCTAGGTCAGGTCACTGCAGGCTCTGAAGTGTCAGATGTAAGTGTCGAAAAGCATTTTTCGGCTCCTCTTTTAGCCACCGAAGCTCTTTCATGCGTCAAATCAAATGAAAAATCCATCTTTCCTGGATTTCTCAGGAAACCCGACCTTTTCCAGCGATTTGTTATGTGAAACCATTTACAGAATACAGCATATATATTTATGCTGTGGGCCATTAGCCACGTTGCATTGGAGATTAAGGCCACCTGAGTACTTTACCAGAGACAAAGCCACGATGGCCAATGTTCATGACCACGCCAAATCCTCCAGGCCGCCTACATGCACCAGCTGGGGCACCTTCCTACTGGAAAAGCGCAGCACTCGCAGCTGCCGCCCATGCGAAACATACTGAACATTAAAGGGGAGGATTTCAAATAACAATCATGTTTAGAGCGGGGCCACCAAAGTCCCAACCTTACGTCGCGTGACAGACAGCTATATTTAATGGTAAAAGGAAAAGGGAGATTAAGGCCTTCTGCATGAAAGGATGCTGGGAAGTGCTGAGGGATTAACCTATACTGAAAAATAACACTACCGTCCAATAAAGCATATGGATGCATTGAACCACAATCCAGAACAATTTAATCTTACGATAACATGGACATACAGTGCAGAAGGTGCACCAGTACGGCACTTTAGCTGCAGTGCTCAGTGGGACTGCAGAGGTCCTGGCAGCGACCGGTCAGAGGAATCAGGATAAATAACCTGTGGCCATAAAGGAGCAACATGTGGGAATAAGGTGCAACACAGCTATTTACTTAGCTACTTGTTCCTGTGAGGGAAACCCCTAAATTATTAATCTATAAATAACTGTGGCAACATCTCAAGTTTAATCATCAATATTAATCATTTAGCGGGAGATATTTTAACTTAGCAGCAGCATTAGTATTGTAGCAAAAATATCTTATAAATGTTATTAATTACTTATGTATGTCTCCCCCACAGAAATATAATCTTCATGTATCAGTGTCAGTGCTGCTGTCGACATGCATCCGCGGTAAAGTTGGAAATAAGATAGTTTTAGCGTAGAGATAGAAGAACGCAGACCAGCGGAAAAACAAAGGTAATTCATTATTGGATGAGCCAGCGACAGAGCTGTCAGAGGAGATTTAAACCACACCAGCGGCCCCAAAACAGAACAAAAAGGCAAAAACAATGCAACAATTAAACAGTTTTTTCAGGATCACTGATGACAAACCATACGATGTAATATTTTCAGGGGCTGCACACAACCAGTGGCAAAAGCTGGAAAAGAAACTTGTAATTTAGCTCTGCTCCCAAGTGAGTGGTGTAAAATTGGAATTAGCAAAATGGGATTATCTTTTTTCAGAACCGAGAGATGATTCATGTTTGCCTCCCTCTGATTGTGCCGTTACTTTTGCCCCTGTGGTGATTTGTGCAGTCTGGTCCACTGCCCACAACATCATGGTTACAAAAAAAAAAAGACCAGTTACATAACCGACAATCAGGACATGCACATACGCACATTTGACGCCCAACAGCCTAAACAGAGTAACAGATGCAGCGATGAATGTGATTTCCTTCCATGTTCTGTTCACCTCGCATCAGGGTCCTGCTGGGGTCCATCCCAGCAGTCAGAAACAGGAATAAACCCTGAACAGGTCACCGGGCACACTATTCACTTACTACTGGGGGCAATTTTCAGCCTCGGCTCTACCTAAAGTGCCCACACATGCCCGCTGAGAGTGTATCAAATCTACAAAGTCTGGAATTAAAATCTGGTACAAAAATCTGCACAGCCAACTTTATTTAAAACATCCCAGCACGCATAAGGTTTGTTCACCAAGATGCGCTACAGCTCTCAGTCGAGGTGATCTAAGGAGAAGCGTGAGGATTTAGGACCCAGGCCTAACAACCCATTTATGCACCAACAAACGTGCAGACATGCAAGCAGAGATCAGAACTGAAGCATTGTTTCTGATTTACCTGATAAGCATTTACAGGCTGGTTTATTTCAGCAAATACATCTTCCCTAAGTAATCACAGCTGAAGAAGAAGGGTTTTGTTTCAGATTGGATGCTGAAGTCACTACAGAGCTCTGGTGAGGGAAAAAACGGGAGCCATGACAAAAAATCCTAATAATTCAATGTGCACTTAGTATTTTAAAGGCCTTGTGTCTCATAATTACATCATGAATATAATGAACGTTTAATTTAAGTAAATCATAATTGCGGGGCCGAATTGAAGTTTCTCTTGTGTAAATAAACCATTTACCCAGTAGGAAACACACAAACAAACCATTTTAACATTACCAATGTGGCACTGAGACTCCCGGTTAAGCCACATTCTAACTGGGCGGCCCAGTTCGATAAGATTCCATTCCATTTTTTCCATTTCCAGTCCATTTTAGACCTCTAAGCCTCGATCTTTTCTCCTTCAGATATGTGAGATACAGCTGCACGGTCGGGTTATTTTCTATCCCTTTGATATGCTGACGAATAAAAGCATATCACACAATATCAAAGTGAAGAATACAATCAGAAAATCTGCTATGTCAGAATAAAGCAGCTCTGAGTGTATATTTTTATAGAAACTCTCCAAAGAGCTTTGTGGCACATAAAGATTGTAATGCTCCGCCGTATTCATAGCTTCTGTTTTGGAAAACACCACAGATCTTCAACCGCAATCAAAAAAAGTCTCCGCTGCCTCATTTTTCTGGGTTTGTAATGGTAAAACATAATGTTGCAGCGATTCAGAATACATCAGGTGGCATAATGAGATTTCATGAAGCGAATATGAGGCTCCTGACTGTGCTGAAGGGCAGGAATCTCACCTACAACTGCTGCAGCAATAATAAACACAGAAAGATTCTTCCACATGTGAGGAGAAGGCGTACACGGGGAATACTTCAGGGCTCCGAGGGGAATAAATGTTTCCCTGCGAAGGAGCCCGGCTGAAGAAGCAAGTCACAGAAGTCACCGTGTTACGATACACGTGGAGAAAACATCTCAAACGTCTCTCAGGGGTCTGGACATGTGAGGAGGGTTGCACAGGTGCATCTCACATCAGGGGCTGAAGCCAGGAATGTTTTGTTGGGGTCATTTTTAGAGGCTTGATATCAGCTCGTCAAGGCTTCAAGTCGTCATTCCCGCAATAATCCGAACCACACAACAAGGAAATGTAGTAGAATAATACATTTAAAATTAGAGCAAATGTTGTGAATGTGGGGAAAAAAACGAAACTTTGGGAATGTTCACTTGTTTTTCCTCTCCAAGGCCAAAAGTAAACCTGGACTGAGCTGAAGACCTATTCCCGTTTCCATATCAGGGGCCGCAGAACCTCTTATCGCTCCCATGTCTACCTAGTTTTGGTCGCAGCTCCTCAAAAGACATCCTGGTGTCGGGAAATGTTCCGTCTTCCTGGACATCCTTTATCACTTGCTCTCAAGTAAGTTTCCACTTTTGTAGGTGAAAGGTGATTTATCTTCCTCACCGTTCTCCTGTCTGCTCCTCTATTGCCTGTCTGTCAGTAATTTGTTCCATTTCTTTCTCTGTCTTCCAGCAGCTACTTTTTTTATAAATCCCCAGGGATCTGACTCAATAGCCCATCGGGGAAGTCCACGGGGAAAAACAATCCACTTTAAATAAATGTTACTGTAGTTTGCACAAGAAAGGCCTGTTATTGATTTGTCTTAAATACCCACCAAGTGCCGTCCATTTATTGCCCAATGTTGCAGTGTTGCATTGCATCTGGAAAAACTCCATGTTAAACAACAGCTTTGGGTTTTTGTCAGTTGACCATAAAAGCTGGTGTTGTTGCACTTTTTCCCCCTGAAATCGATACATTTTGGTTGAACTGAAAACGGTTTGTTTTGACAATGTTTTTTTCTCAGAGACCTTTGATGTCAGCTTCCAGCTTCCATCTTCTTTTCAAACACAAAATCCTTTCTTGCTAGACACAAGAAAGGATTTTGATTTTTTTTATGTGTGGCTTTAGAGAATTTAGTCACACACAAACCCTTTTAAATCCACACACTTTTCTGCTTCTCTGTGTTAAATATATTCAGTTATTCAGGTATTTCCCTCCTCCTTGTCGCCGATATCCCAGCAGTCTGCCTTTAAATTCAACACATCCCAGTCAACAAACCTGGAAGTTGACGACTATAAATCATCACATTCTTACTCAATTACCAAACTGAATGGGATAAATTCCCCCAAAACAATACTAACCTGCAGTACCAAAGATCAGAACAATAAACTCCATAAACAAATATAGAAACTCAAAAGAGTAAGAAAGTAGGCCATAAAGCTGGAAACACTTAGTTTTATCAACCCTCTAATCTACATCTTACCTGATAGCTGATAATCATCAAATTTGATTCAAAATAATCTCATCTGAGACAACATTCTGATTATACCAGCGTGAAATCAGGATGATATAGATTCTGACTCACGCTATATGTTTCCCCTTTTTTTAGGTGAATGTTGATGCAGTAGGGACACCGCCCCAAACCAACACACAAGGTTCTGCAACCAAAATAGATGCAGGATTGCACCAAACTGATGCCCACTGACCAGACAAGGACATGCATCAGTGCCTCCCATGTGACCCATTTCTACTATTGGAGCAGCACGGTGAGAGATTAAACAGCCACTGCTGTGATAGCCGCTGTTGAGAATCCTATCTCAGTATGTTGAGAAGAGGTTTGAGCTGCCCAGAGCGTTTAAACACATTTCTATGCAACTCCTGGCTCACATTTCTCTTTTTTTCACCCTCATACATTCCCATTAATGTAGTCCCCTTTGGCTGCACAAACGCAAAGCCACTTCTTTTTTCCATGAATGGTTACTACAGGGACCAAAAATCCATACAGATCATTTATTCTTGCAGCAGAGCAGTGACTGCAACAACAGCTACTGCCGCTGTTAAAGCTGGAATCAGCCGGAATCAGGACACAACACAATCGTTGTCAGCGGCTCCGCAGCGAGTTTCCAAAGTTTGTGAAGATACTTGGAGCAACGTTTCTGCACAGCGACGTGCACCCAGATCAGAGGCGGGGTTGTTATGCTGTAAAGTGGCGCTAACTGTCAGGAAGATGGATGTGAACTGCTCAATATTCGGAGTGGATCACAGAATTGGAGGATCATGGATCAGATCCATCAATGGGAGACTTATTTTTGCCTCTTCGTTTATGGAGTCAAACACTCAAAATGCAAAATGGGAAGAATCTCTTCAAAAAGATCCAGACAGACAAACAATTCTAAGGATGGAATCCAATTTGAGATGGTACTTCACACAGCAGCACATAGGCAAAATAAAAAAAGCTCCATCCTGAAGTGTTTACAGATCACTAATGGTTCCCTTGTTGTTTTTATTGTACTCAGACCCATGAAGTGGGCCAGCAGGTTCTTCTGTGTAGCTGTTTTCTCTCCACTCGGCTCCGGGCCCTCCGTGCTCATCAACTACAACACGGGCGAGACAGGTGCCCCACGCATGAGCTGCTGATAAACATGAATGCAGCAGTTCCAATGAAGAAGAAAACACTACAATAATGGAGACAAAAGAATGACAAAACAAGGGCAAGAAGCCTGAAATCATTTGCTTGCTCAATCATCTCCAAATAACGCGTTGAAATAAAGACGTGTAATTCCATCATATTCAGTTGATCTGAATGTTGTCACACTGGGCTGTTGGTAATTTCACAAAAATCAATATATTGATGCCATAATGCTGTTTCAGGTGAAGGAAAAAAGGCATTTGTTCGATAGAAACAGATCAGCAGTTTCACTTTGTTGAATTCAATACCAAATTATCCAGTTGAGCAGAGACCAGAGACTTGAATCTGCATACAAGTACAGTAAGTGACCCACAGGTTAGATGCCTGTTACAGAAAACAGCCTCCCAACTGATCACTGCACCAGAAATATATTGGAAGGATTATTTAGATTTAAGTGTTTTTGGAAGGTCTTCCAACGCATCACCATTACATAAAGTTACATCAGCCTTCCAGACAATAGCGAGGATATTAGTGGGAAAGGAAAAAAGGTTAGTCTTGTATTTATTCAGTTATTCACTGGTTGCACCTCCAGGATCATGTTATTGATAAACTAGCAGAGTGCTCTGCAGCCCTTTCCCCCCACACACACCTGCACGTCACTCCCCAGGGTGTGATCGGTGGGGTTGCCATGCTCCCATCTGTCAATCAACGCAAAGCAATCAATAGAGACACCATCAGAACACCCACTCGTCAGAGGAGAGCTCCGACTCAGGGTGGGACAGCTGTGTTAGGCCTCATAACAGGTTGTACACACGGAGCACCGGAGAGGATCCTTTTATTCAGGCCAATCACGTATAAAGCAGACAAATCCGGTGTCCACATGACCAGATGCTGCGATCACACAAACAGCTGCTGTCAACACCTACTTGCTTTGCACATCTGCAGAGATTTGTGCACGTACAGTCCTTTAATTTATACATATTCATATTCCAGTAAGTCATCTCCTTCCTTGTCTGTTCAGTAATCTGATTAGAAGCGTTGTGCAACTTCCTGAAGCTAACTTGACCTCTAGAATAGGATATAATAGGATCACGTAACACATAACGTCAGGACCGCGATTTGAGCGGGGCAGCAGGTGTTGCTGAACCATCCACATCTCCGGGCACAATAATTAAAACAGTGATGTGGAAGCAAATATCATTACCTCTCTGCTGTGCAGCGTTCTGCTGGGAGAAGAACAGCCACAACGAACACACACATTGTGAACGTGACAGTTTAAAAACACTCCCGACCCACTGTGAAGAGCCCCCTCATGAATTATACTTGATTCTGTGTTGAGGTTTAGATACTCCATCAGTCATCTGGACACTCTTGCACCTATTTATCACGCTCCAGCTGGTAATTCTGCGGTACGACCTCCAGTGTTGCCGTGAGCAGGAGTGGGTTGCGTGAAACAATGGTTCAGTGGATTTCATGGGTCAAGTAGCATCCCATTCGGTGCCAAGAACCAAGGATCTCCAGAGGAGATGCTGGGTGTTAATTCATTTAACGAGTTTAATGATGTGGCTCAGTACAAGCAAGAAGTGGAGCAGGAGGAGTCCTGAAATGGAAAAGAAGGCAACTAAAGTCGCTTCCAACGCTTCCAAAAACCACAGCAAACAACTGCCACTTATCTTCACACACGTCTTCATCTACCTACATTTCAAACTGTTTCCAACAGCATCAGTTCCTTAGTTTCTATGGTGATAGCCGAACGGACCCAATTAAACTCCACTTGCTACAGTCACACTACAGGAACTCTTCCCTGGTGCTGTTTGGCAGAAAATTGTCTCAGCAGATAGAAGTTGTTCTTGTCAATCATCTGTCTCGCACGGTCTGAAAGCACGTCTCTCAGAAGTCTTCCTGTCTCACCTGCCGCTCCTGCAGGTACAGTATCTGGGCTTACTGGAGTCATCTGTGCACACACACAGCAAGCCGGTAGCACCATAAAGGACAAAAGAAATGTTTTAGCTGGACAGAGCGAAAGGAAGAAATATACCAATAATGTATCTTTTCTGGAACCAATAAAATTGATTTTACTGCTGCAAAATCTAAATTTTCACCACATAAATGAACATAAATCATAAAATAACATAAATAAAGAAAGCAGAACAGCTGGCATTTAAAAGCTCTCTTATCTCCCATCGCTTAAGAACAATCTGCCTCTCTGCTCTCTAGTCTACCAAGTTGTCAACAAATCTCTGGCAAAACCATGTTCACATGCTCATGCCACTCTGCATGATTTAATTTGAGTTTTTACTTGATCATTTTTCCTTTGAATCCAGGGTGGCTGAGTTGTCACCGCCAAATTAAGAGCATATAAAACATTGGGGTTTTTACAAACCCTCTACTCTGCCTTCTTTGATATCTCTTCAATTCATGAGCCAGGGTAATATGAAGATCTATAGCTCTATTTTTATTAAAGAGGTCATCGTTTACTCTGAAATAAATGGGTCAGTGTCTCTACAGCAGAACAGGAATTGTGATTCCTAATTTATTCACTCACAAGCTTGGAATGCTGCTGGGGTCCTGTGAGGGCTTTTTTTTATTTCACTCCCCTCTACCAATGAAATGAAGGGCTTCATTAGTTTCAGGAGACCATAAATCACTGTTACATGGTGGCAACAGATGATAAAGTATCCCTCTTCCCTAGATGATTACCACCTCCACACTGAACGGTCTAAAGCCACAGGCGAGGTGTGACACGGTAGCATAGGACAGTGGTGCTGCCATGTCGCGTGCCTGCGTGTGTGTGTGTGTGGTGTGTGTGTGTGTGGCTGGTCAGGCTCCATCCTCACATTAACATGCAGGGCCGGTGTATGAGCCACTCAGACCCACACACTCTCTGCTATTCTGCTGGTCTTGTAGCACATGAGGCACTTTGGGATTAACAGTCCCTGGAGACATTATTATTGTAGAGAAATGTATGTGTGCTGGCAGCTGTAGCCTCACCTTGAAACTCAAAGTCAGCCTCCCGGTCAGCCTCCCGGTCAGCCTCCTCGCTCTCACGGTGTTGTATGAATGTCCATGAGATACACACTCTGTGTGTGCTCTAAGACTCGAATTATTAATTATATATGAAAATGGAAGAAAAGCGATTTCCTGATAGCTTAACCTATTTTTCTGGCACGTTTGTGAATTGGATGTTTGCGGTTGAATGTGGGCTCGTGTAAGAAAATCAAAGAAATTACAGAAAAAGATCGAGCTGACTTACCCGGTCCAGAGCAGAAGGATGCGATCACGGCCAGGATGCAGATGTAACTGAGGTAGGGCATCCACGACACACGGTCCTGCATTAAAATGAAAGGTATGATCACGTCCTTGGTAATGATGGCTTTACTTTACACAGGATGGATCAGACTCTAAATGCTTACCTGGAAGTTGAGGAATACTGTGAGCAGACTGAAGAACACAGCCATGGCGGTGAAACCAAATATCAGCAGGGGTTTCCTCCCGATCCGCTCTATCACCAAGCCCTCAGAAAAGAGGAGTACAATTGTGACTGTAATTCATTCAGCTCTGTAAATGACAAACGACAGGTGCCAAATTTTATTTTAACCCAAGAAAACACCTGTTAACATATGAATACAAGGAGGCTGATGTGAACATAATTGACAGGCTGCTATGACGACCTCAACAACCTGCAGAGGAGCAATATCTGCCTCAAACTGACAAAACAATTAAATAAAGAAAATCGAACTTTTAGCGCTCTGCATTGCGACGGGCCTTATGTTCACATATGGGGACGCACCGAGTGCTATCATGATGTTACTGCCTATTTTGGACTTTTCATTTTCCCAGCTATGCACTTCCTGCTGTGTCTGCCATATGGTCGAGCAACATGATGGCCGCAACCACGTCGCCGGCTTTTGATGAGAGCGTAACGTGTGCTTGCGGAATTTAGTCACTTACACACTCACTCAATCTCACACTCACTCACACACAGACACACACACATGCACATTAGACCTTTCAAAATATTACGTTAAAAAAAACCATTATTTCGAGTGTGCGAGCATGTGCGCTTATGTGCGCGTAAGTGCGCACGTGTGCGCGTGTGTGCTTTAGGAACTCAGTTACTTACACACTCACTCAATCATGCTTGCACACTCAAACGTAATGTTTTTTTAACGTAATATTTGGAATGGTATATTGTGCATGTGTGTGTGTCTGTGTGTGATTGAGTGTGAGATTGAGTGAGAGAGTGTGAGATTGAGTGAGTGTGTAAGTGACTGAGTTCAGTAGGCACGTGCGTGCGCACGTAATGTTTTTTTAACGTACATATTGCAATTTGCGAGACTCTTTGAACCATCAGTAAATTCTGCTGAAAGTAGTCAATGCACATGACACGGTGACCACGCACCGCAAGAGGACTGTCTTCATCAATAATTCCACCACGGTGACCTGATCTTGACACACGGATCTAAGCTCTCACCTACAGTGGTATGAGAAAGTTTGGGCACCCCCTCGGAGGTTGTGTAATAATGGACTCTGACTTCACACAAAATTATCTTGGTGGCATGTTCTTCATTTGCCCATAAGAGCCAAGTGTTAGCTTGATTTCAAAACACAGATTTTAAGTATTCATAGGATGCAATTGTATAAAATTAAATCAAATGTAAAAAAAATAGGCTGTGCAAACATGTGGGAACCCTTGTCATTTTGTTGCTTTGATGGCCTGTAACTAATCATCACGAGATAATTGGACACACAAAGTTGGTTTGGTGAGCTCATTAAGCCTTGAACTTAATGACAAAAGGTATTTAAGGTGGCCAAATGCCAGTTCTCATTCTGTTTGACTCTCTGAAGAGCTGCAAAACGGGAGCCTCAAAACAACTTTCTAATGACCTCAAAACCAAGATTATCCAGCATTATGGTTTAGGGGAAGGTTACAAAAAGCTGTCCAAAAGATTCCAGCTGTCAGTCTCCACTGTCAGGAACATTGTGAGGAAATGGAAGGCCAAAGGCACAGTTCTTGTTAAGCCCAGGAGTGGTTTTGAGAAGAAAAATTGCAAAGAGGCAAAGACGAAGGATGGTCAGAATGGTTAAAAACAACCCACAGACAACCTCCAAAGACTTGCAAGGATATCTTGCTGCAGACGGTGTCGCTGTGCATCGGTCAAAAGGCTGTACGGAAGAGTGATGCGGAAGAAGCCTTTTCTTCACAAACGTCGCCACAAACTGAGTCGCCTGAGGTATGCGAAAGAACATCTGGACAAGCCAATATCATTTTGGAACAAGATACTGTGGACTGATGAAACAAAAATGTAATTGTTTGGTCACAACAAGAGGCGATATGCATGGCGGCAAAAGAACACAGATGCTTCCCACAGTAAAATTTGGTGGAGGTTCCATCATGCTGTGGAGCTGTGTGGCCAGTGCTGGTACTGGGAATCTTGTTAAAATTGAGGGTCGCATGGATTCCGCTCAGTATCAGCAGATTCTTGAGAATAATGTTCAAGAGTCTGTCACAAAGTTGAAGTTGCGCCGGGGATGGGTGTTTCAACAAGACAACGACCCCAAACATTGCTCAAAATCTACCCGAGCATTCATGCAGAGGAACAAGTACAATGTTTTGGAAAGGCCATCCCATATGAATATCATCGAGAATCTGTGGGATGACTTGAAGCAGGCTGTCCATGCTCGGAGTCCTTCAAACATCACTGAATTGCAGAGGTTTTGCCAGGTGGAATGGGCCAAAATACCATCATCCAGGATCCAGACACTCATACAGGCTGTTATTTTTGCAAAAGGAGGCTCTACTAAATATTAATATGATTTTTCTATTAAGGTGCCCAAATTTATGCACAGGCCTTTTTTTGGCTTTGGGGCATATTGCTCATTTTCTGCTAACCCAATAAACCTCATTTCACTGCTGAAATATGATTGTGTTCATCAGTTATTTGATATATCAAAATTAAGTTGTGAATTAAAACACCCAATGATTGGTGAATAAAAATAATGCCAATTGTCAAGGGTGGTTAAACTTTCCCATACCACTGTGTATCTACCTTCCTCCATCATGGTCTCAGCATTGAGTGGCCTTTCAGAGAATCTTTAAAAAGGTTACTCGCATTTGTTCAATCACTGTGGGCATTTTTTAGTTATTTTCTACTTTAACTGTCATGAAGCCGAAGAGATCTGCTCTCGTGTTCTTGAAATCATGAAATCTTCTGTGCGTGCGTGCGTGTGTGCGTGCGTGCGTGCTTGTGACATCTTGTTTACTTTAGTTTTCACCAATGAAAAAGCCCAGGAAAAAAGGAATTATTGGATGAACCATCTATGCTCCCTCCTGAATGTGAGTTCCAAACGTTCCTTCAAAGGCGTGACTGCCTGTCTCACAGTTGCAGCACCCCATAATAATGTGTAATAGGCTTAATTAGAATTGAGACAATGCTTCTAACAGATTTAACAATAAAGCCTAATGTGCTTGGAACTGTGCTGTCGGTGACATAAGATTCCTTTCACACCATCTCAATGTGGTTCTAATATAATTCTCTCATTCAGCTGTGGATAAAATAACATCTGAGCGGAAATCCATACAACCAAGAGCGATCATGTTTCAAATGCACGCACGGCATAATTAGATTGCTCATGTATGAAGGCAGAGATGGTGTAACCCAATATTTTGGTGGATTTCTTCAGTTCATCTGGTTACTTCTGACATTTTTCTACAGGACAAGCTTGCATTAAAATGTCGGGCCCAATGACACACAAGGACTCCATGTTCCAATACCGGGGCGTCGCTGTGACTATTTATGCAAAACTACCGGTATTCATTACATTTTAAGTCTTTCCATTACAGAATCAAAACCGCTCCCTGATAAAACCCGATGAATAATAATTCAGCATCATTCAGGGACTCACAACACAAAACAAATGAGCTATTAAAGCTCACTGGTCAAAGCTTGAAGCAGCAGTGGTCCTTCACATGCACAGCATCTTAAGAAACACTCAAATTGGTAAACCGGGAGCAAATCAACTGTTTGCAGACGTGTTTATTGTAATGTCTTTTTCTGTCCAGTAAGATGACCCTTTGGAGGTTAAAAAAAAGGGCCAAGATGGCAGCGTGTGTGTGATTTAATGTGGGGTGGCACACACTCCACAGTTTACGTGCGTTAACCAGCTGCAGCGCGACAAGTAAGTCGGCATGAAAGGACAACGGCACAGCGGGGCTTGAAAAAGGAGGGCAGCATCTCGGTAAACCTCACACGCATTAAAAGCATCGGACATCTCAACGTCTGAGGAGAATAAACAACACAATGGATGAACCTAACAGAGCTTAATGAATCAGATCAGACTGAACAACCGTGACATCTCGTTCCTGCCTGTAGTCAAAAGCCGAGTTTTAAGGTTCCTTCTTCCTTTAAGACGTTACTGATGTCTGCAACATCGACATGATCGGAAAGTCCTCCAGGCAGCTCTTATCCCATCCTGCTGCACACTGGAGGCCAAAGCGAATCACGCGAGCGGCGCGGCGTGGAGAAACGGACTGCAGCTCAACGACAAGCGTCCTACACGCACACATGTTAGCATGCAATTTATCATGCCCCTCCTGTCATGTTGATAATTCGCTGTTAAATCTGCCGTTCAGAGCTCCTAAAAAAGGGTTGAGATGCAAACTGGTCAAATGTGATGTAATTAACACTTCTTCACTTCACTTCAAAAAGGCCTCCAACTGCAAAAATGAACACAATTGACTGTGCAGGACAATATCATAAGACAGATGTGTTAAAAAAAATTACTCTAAACTTATTCAAACTTAAGTTCAGAATAGAAAAATGGTTTTTCACAACCTCATAGGTTTTTTTAGTGGTAATTAAAAATTGGCAGATTTTGTGTCGATACTCTGTGGGGGTAGTTCTGTTTGATGTAAAGGTGTTGCTAATGGAGATGGGCCAGAAAATACTCCTTTGATTCAATGAAAATGAGAGGATGACTTTTGTAAGGATGCTCCAGTGGCTTTAATAACTGTCATGCACGTTTGACACTCCAGGATCCTCAAATCAAACTACCGGTAGTTTTAATCACTGGAGATTCTGCTGACGCTCAACGTGTAGCCGTGGTGACTGTTCAGCAGCCATGAAATATTAAAAGTGTCCTGAAACGCTCACTCACAAAGAGGTTCAAAATCCTCTTTATTCCCTTTAATCATACATTCATGAGTACAGGAGTTTATGTTCATCAAAGACGGCCGGTGGGGGGCGATGATGCTCCAGCTGGGAGCCTGTTGTAAAGCTGGACAGAAAAGTGATGTCTGAACAAGGCCTGCTGGTGTGTGAAGTCACCAGGCAGTCAGGTGTTTAAGCTGCAGCCAGTCAGAGTAAGTCATTCCCAACGCATCACTCAGAACTGGAAGCAGTCAGGAACATGGATGCTTGGTTGTCTACGGCTCCATTGCTGAGGGTCACGGTAACATCCTCTGTATATCTCCCTCAAACTGTGGAATATCCCAGTATACCAGATTACCAGTCCAGTCACGTACATGATTTGTAAGATGGACTACTTTCCATAAACCGTGTATCTGTGTTGGATTTCTCGGGCTACCATAGTGACCGACTGGTCTCCAACCTGCCCTGAGGCGTGAGTGTGCAAATAAGTGATGCATGTGTGTGTGTGTGTGTGTGTGCGCGTGCGTGCGTGCGTGCGTGTGTGTGTGTGTGTGAGTGAGTGAGTGAGTGAGTGAGTGAGAGAGTGAGAGAGTGAGTGAGTGAGAGAGTGAGAGAGAGAGTGAGTGAGTGAGTGAGTGAGTGAGTGAGTGAGTGAGTGAGTGAGTGAGTGACCTGGAGAACTTCCCCAAAGGTCTCTCAGGAACATATTTAAAAAAATGTAATCATTACCAACATTTTCTGAAAATCTAATTAAAATCCGGTCCGGTATTCATTATTTTGAAGTTTCACTGAAAGGAAGGCAAGAATGACGAGCGGACGTTAACCCGCCACCGTCACCACAGGGCCTATAAGGAAGTTCATCCATAATTTCAACAGTGAGAGAATTAACTTTTTTCCTATAAAATCAATGTTTTGTCCAGTTCTACTGCTGTACAGCATCCATGGTAGAGGCTTAACCAGCCAAATAATGTAGTTACCAAAGCCCTCCCCGTTCCCCGGTATCTGGATCGATACAGCGTTGTGATCCTGCCCGAGCTCACGCTCCTACAGCGCGGGTTACCCGAGCCCCGTGAGATAAATTGACTCCCTGTCCACGGCTGCAAAAGCCGCCACAATTATCAGCTGTCTCCCATCCCGGCAAAGGAACAGATGTGAGGTCAGTGGAGGAAATGTAAGCGCTTCGGGGAGGGGGGGGGCTGTGCAACTGTCAGAATTAGCAGTTGAATAACAAACAGGAAAAAAAGATGTATTACTGCTTTTACTTCCAGGGAGTTAATCAGTGTGCTCTATTACTGATGTTGTGCAATAAATCATTACAGGACGCCTTAATGCCAGGTGTTATCTCAACAAGTGCCAATGAAGAAGCAGCAATTAGCTGATGGGAGCTGTTCAATTCCTCCAGATACAAAAGTGCTGACTGAGGGAATCTCCTCCACATCCTCTGGGCCAAAAGAGATGGCGTGCATCATAAATAATTTCACCCTTCTGAACTTGAGCTTTGTCCAACACTTGAATATTGCATGTCTTAAACAGCCGGATGTGCAGCATGGGGGCGGTCAAACTGACCCACAACCTGCATTAATATTTGATCCACTATGCTTGAAACTCACCGAGATGATGGCCGCCAGAGTTTCAATGCCCCCGGTGCTAAGCGTGATGTACGGGACAATCTCTTGGTTGAAGCCAGCCTCCAGAAGGATCCCATTGGTGTAGTACCAGAGCTGAAGACAAGCATGTGATTAGCAGCAGTCACCTTCTATCAGCTGTCTATCACGCAAGACGGGACCGGATTTTCTTTACCTGCTCCTAAACATTTGGATCAAACATTTAAATGGATTTCAGTCTATGTTCTTCTGGTATTATTACCAGAGTTGACAGAAGCTGCCGCTCCCTCGCGGGAGGAAACGTGGCGACTGTCAACCCTAATGTCAGGAATTGTGATTCCTAAACTCAGCAGCCGTCTTTTGACAGGTGTGACGGGCAGTAAAAGGCTTGCAGGCTGATCAAAATTACATTCTCTTCTTGGAATTAGGATTTATGCAAATGAAGCATACTGTCATCTGTCATACTGACATGAGCTCTGATTTCCAGACTTGCGTCATATCCCAGAAGGTCATTATCGGAACAGATTTTGTATCAAAAACTCTTTTTTTATGATCTCTGTTTCAGACTTGACGCATGAATCAATTTGCATTTACCCCACACAGCAGGGCGGTCAGGCAAATTATACAGGCGAGTCACCACTTTGAGCTCTTCCTTTGCATATTTATATCAACTGACCTGTCGGACAGACATACAATGGAGCAGGGAGACCATTTTCCTCTAATAGATCAGCTCTGGATTTGTAAAATGGCAAAATTGGGAGGGCGAGGTGTAAATTTGGAAGAAGACAAGAATTAATATGAGCAAAATCTGCTTTGACACAGTTTTAATCACAAAAGATAATTTCACGTTATTTTTTTTCAAGACAAATTCTTATAGCGTCGACGTGCCCTGATGATTGAACTTGCTAATAAAGGAGGAGCCGTATCACACTCGTTTATAATAAAAATAATCTACTGATAGAACTTCAAAGGGACATATAACACACGCTGTCACACCTTATCTACTGTGAAGGTATTGGCTTTTCAATGGCTGCCAGGACGGGGAAGCATTTCTGCAGCTTCGTGTCTGTATTTCTCACCTAGAATCCCCCCCCCCCAGGTGGGATTTTTTCATGCCCGACAGCAGCCAAAGTGTCAAAATTCATCATTTGTTTTTATCATTTCTAGCTTTCAGCACAGTTCGACTGAGGCAAATGTGCAGTCCGTTTTTGAAGAGCTGAGGATGCTCCTCTGTCCAAAGCTTGGCCCAAAGTGAATGATACCCGTCTGACACCTTATCCCTCAAAAGTGGAATGAGGCTGCAGCTTACCGCATTGAGGCCGCAGAGCTGATAGGACGCCATGGTGACGACGACGGTGACGAGCTGCCAGCGAACAGTTTGGCTCTTCATCAGCTGGAAGACAGAGACGGCCTGCAGGGTTTCCTGAGCTCGGGCCTCCGCGTGCACCTCTTCTAGCTCCTCGGACACATCATCCTTCCCTAAAAACTTCTGGAAGGCTGACAAACACACACACACACACACACACACGCACAACATGAAGAGAGCTGCAATGCAATGAAATGTTTGTCTCATGTGTTTCACATGATGTTTCGTCAGATTCACTCCACACAACAGCATCGGGGAGGAATAAAATATTCAAAAGCTAATTGGGGAAGGGTTGCGTGCACAGCGCTGAGTCAGTTTCTGGGAGTGTGAAGGTCGTTTGAGTCTGCATTACTTGAAAGTGAAGGGCTGCAGGGAATACGTGAGTGTTCCTCGCTCATTTTAATCCTGCCGTCTGTGAAAGGCACGGTGGCTGAAGGTGATGGACATGAACCAAGATAAAAACACTAAGGCTTAAATCCTTAAATCGGAGGACCACCGCGGAGGACATGACCTGTCCAAATAAAGCCGAGCCGTAAAAATGTCTTACTTACTAACATTGGAAACCCACGCAGACATGAAGAAAACTTCCCACTTCCGACCAGAGCTGCCAAGCAGGGATTAAACCCTTTCTTTCTCTGAGGACTTAATTAGGTTTCCCTCATCAAGGGTCAGTAATCCTCACACTCTCATTTTGGGAAATTCTAATAAACAGCAGATGCAGATTAGACGGACATTTTGAGCAATGCTGAACTTGTGGCTGCTAATCTAATGTGGTTTCACCAACCTTTTAAGCTTCTCATTGGGATTTTTCAGTCATCACCAAAGGGTGTTCCCACGGCTCCTTTTTTTATATTAAAAAGATGAGACTTCCCCAAATTAACATCACAGCGTCCCTGAATTCCGACAGTTTGGCCGCCTTGAACGCCTCTAACCTGTGTGACCTTTAATCAGAGCACAGGACCACCACTCAAAGGTCAAGCTCAAGAGCTGTGTGATAACCAGCAATACTGGGCCTGGACCCCTCAGCCACACCCGGCTCCTGTAGCAGCCAGCCGTGGCCCTCGAGTCACAGTTACAAGATGCTCCAAACTCTGCTCCACTTCGGACGCAGGCATCGTGAAAGATTCTCAGCATCTCATTATTTTTCTACTCTTTTCTCCTGAAGAATGATTCCGTAAAAATCAAGAAGCCAAATGAGATGCCTTGGTTGCCAAGCTAATGAGTTGAACCAGTTTTACCGCAGTGATATACCTGCTGCAGAGGGCTTACTCCTCCTTGGACAGACTAAACACCACAGTGCGGGTCATGTTCTTCGACTTCTCTTCTGCCTTCAACACCATCCAGCCAAGACTGCTGAGGGCTAAGTTGGAGAACATGCAGATGGATGCTCCCCATGTTTCTTGGATTGAGGACTACCTGACAGGTCGACCACAGTTTGTGAGAGCTGTGTGTCCGACCCCCTGATGAGCAACACAGGAGCTCCACAAGGAACTGTGCTCTCCCCATTCCTGTTCACCACCTACACAGCTGACCTCCAGTATCACTCTGAGACATGTCATCTCCAGAAGTACTCGGATGACACAGTCATAGTCGGGTGTGTGGAGAATGGACAGGAGGATGAATACAGGGACCGTGTGGAGAGTTTTGTCAGGTGGAGCAGGGAGAACCTTCTGCAGCTCAACGTGACCAAGACGAAGGAGATGGTGGTGGACTTCAGTAAAAGCAAGTCCCCTCCCTCCCCAGTCTGCATTAGTGGGAAAGATGTGGAAAAAGTCCCATCTTACAGGTTCCTGGGTGTTTAGCTGGACAATAAACTGGAGTGGTCCACAAACACCAATGCTGTCTACAAGAAGGCCATGAGCAGACTCTAGTTCCTCAGGAGACTCAGGTCCTTCAGTGTTTGCAGCAGGATGCTCCACATGTTCTACCAGTCTGTCATGGCTAACACCATCTTCTTTGCTGTAGTGTGCTGGGGAGCAGGTATTAAAGCAAAGGATGCCAACAGACTCATCAAAAAGGCAGAGCCTGTTGTTGGATTTAAACTTGCAAACTTGGATGAGGTGCTGAGGGACAGGATGGTGTTGAAACTGCGGACAATCATGGACAGTCCCTCCCTGTAATGTTAATGTTGTAATTTTATTTCTATTTTATTCTATATTTATGTATATATGCTTATAATATGTATATATTATATTATGTATATATTCTATATATATATGCTTATAATATATGCTGTATAAATGCTTATAACGTTCTAATCTTATTTATTTATTTATTCTGTTTCTATACTTTGTATAGGTTGCTACGACAATTCAATTTCCCTACGGGGATGAATAAAGTACATCTTAATCTTAATCTTTAATGTTAATTGGCTGTGGTGAACCATCTTGGTGAAAATCTAAGAAGTGACAATTACGTGTCCTGATGTCAAAGTTCAAGTGCTTCACGCCCACTCGGCTCTGGTCGCTTTTCATGTTGCCAATTAAAACTAGCGGCTGGTGGACAAATGGAGTCAAGCAAGCGTCATCTCTCATGTCATCATCATCCGTTATCATCCAACTTTCATTTAGGCTCACATGAAAGAGCAAAAATAACCCCAGAGACACAGCTGATCAAAGTCATCAGCTGTGTCTGATTTTCTTTATGTGCTTCATTAACACAAAGTTAAGTTGGAGATGTGTCCTTCTGCTAACATGAAAGATCAGAAAGTTTGGAATCGATGGCTGGACGAGGCTGCGCATGTAGATTAGAATTTGGGCCAAAGTGGCTGTGAACTACAAAACAATGTCCTAAAATAACACAAGGGTTTTAATGTGGATAGTTTGCCTTCATTGTCCTCAGTGAAAGAAAGAAATCCGATTAAGGATCATTTCTATGAAAGAGTCCAAAAGATTTAATTACCAGAGGTGCCTCCTGGTAATAAGAGTTACACAATTAAGTCACAAAGTTAATGAATTTAATGAAGATCGGTGGGAAACAACGGAAGCTGTGCAGACATTCAGGATGAAGCTAATCTGGTCTCATCCTTTGATGTTAGCTGTGGCAGACGACAGCACATGCTGGGGTCTGTAACCCAGACGGATGAGGAGAAGGAAACGTATGAGATGAGTTGGAGATTAAAAAAGGCAAAAAGAAATCAGGCGCCGACATGAAACAAATAATGATGCGCGGCAGCGTGCACAGTGCCAGCCAGAGACATCCTCCCCTCTGAAGTTCAGCGCTACGGGATGCCTCCAAACAGAGTCATCCTTCTTTGTTTGCAGCACAGTAACTGCTGGGTGATGTGGCAAATAACCACCATCATCAACACGAGCCGCATATTTAAACAGCGTCATCAGCAACAATTGCCTGAGAATTGAGTGTCTGGCTGTAATACGGCAGCCTGATTGATGCTAGTTTCCCATCGTTCAAATCCCTGAAATTGAGGAAACTATTTCCATTTCAAACTAAATGTTAATCCGGCTCTAACTGCAAAAATAAAGTTTTATGAGGGAGCATCTACACTTTTTTAGATGGCCCATTTATTTGGACCTGCTGCAGGATTCCTAATTTTACACTAATCCGAAGAGCAAACTGGCTGCACAGGTTGAAAGGCTCATTTCATATTCTGGAAGTGCCTGAATCAACCTGTGTAAGTTCTGCTTAGCTCAAGTCGCCGCCAGGCAAAAACCCCATTTCTGCTCTGAGAGTCAGATCAAGATTTCATGTAGAATGATTTCATCTGTTTTTGGGACTCTTAGGAACGTGCAGATAAGGAGGATAAAGCCACTGTAGATTTCTTGCCTCAAGGCACTTCGACAAGGTCCCAGCTGGTCTAAACTAACACTTCTGGCTTTACTGCAGGGGGCGTGGAGAAGATAGGAAGTGCTCTGGGTCTGAAGTCTGAGCTTTTTTCTGTGAAGATAAAAAGGCCCATCTACAGCGGCTGGACAAATTGTCCCTGCATGACCAGTTCTGTGCTGGTGGAAGACGAATGTCTGGAACTATTAAAATGGGAGCGCCATTTACATGACTTTTCCTCATCACCACATTTGAAACAAGCAGCTAATTTCATCACATATTGTGACACACACGTTAGTAAATAGGCACCAGTACGACAAGATTACGTAACACCGAAGGCTGCATTATGATCAAAGCCTATTGGCTCTGAGCTTTGAAGAACAAAGTTTAAGAGTCTCTTCTGGAACTCAGCCATCCCCTTCTTGGCCCATCATCATTTCCTGAGAATTTCAATAAGATCCATTCATAAATTTTCGTTGAGTTTAGACAGACACAAACAAACCCCAGCTGTCACACAACCTCCTCGGTGGAGGCGATAAGAAAGCACGCGTGGTTTAATAACATTTTTACACCCTGGGAAGCATTAGCAGCGAGCCAAAGATATAATCATTTGTTCAGCGATGCGGGAACGTTCCTGTCCCATTGTAATCGTTATTGATGCTGTATACATTGGATGCATGCATAATTTGACAGAAATGTAGGCGAAGCGCTGTGTTGCATATATGCAGTACCTCTTCTGGCCCCTTCCTCGTCCCTCCTCTCCATCAGCAGGTAGCGAGGACTCTCGGGGAGGAAGGGCAGGACACACAGCTGCAGGACTGCTGGAAATGCCAGGAATGCAAACAAGTAGTTCCACCCAGATTCCTACAGTAAAAACACATTAGAAATATATGTTGGGAATAGGATTCCAACAGTTACCGTATTGAGTTCATTCAACACATAAGGTGCATGCGGGCGTAATAAGACTGAAGCCCAGTGATGCAATTTCTGCTGCAAATAAGCAATAGCAGCCTTTAAGACTGTAATTGTACATTATAGCCATGGGAAATGCAAATGATGAATGTGTGGAATATTACTTGAATTATTAAACTGTCCCCTTTGTGGTCATTACAAAAGTAGAGAGAAGGACCCATCTTGGGCCAGAGCTGTCATATAAGCTAACAGTGAAGATATGCCATTTGATGGATGAGGTTTCGATGCTGCTGATCTTTCAGAGGGCTGCAGGGAAGGTGGGGGGGGGGGGGTCCATGAGGGACAGGATGCTTTGGAACACTGAGCAAAGCTGCAGGAACAGTGGGATGTTTATCTGAACCCCACACAAATAACCACTTGTGCAATGGACACAAATGAATTCAATTAATATGTTGGTTCCATTTTATTATCAGTGGAGAAACATTCAATAGCTGCGATTTTCAAGGAGCTGTTGAAATCTGGATAGCAACGGGTCAGAATGGACTGATTATCAGTGGGTTACAGTTAGAGAACACAGACGCCTCCAGAATTATTACCAAATATAACATAAAAAAATACAATACAATAAATTTTGTGGAATTTGTTCTTATTTCCTAACTTTGGGATATAATGTGGAAGCTGAACATTACAAGAGTGGAAGTAATAATCAGCATAGACGGATATAATAAGAGGCCATTAACACTGGCAGGGAAGCAATTAAGGTTGTAATCAAAACCAATCAGATCAAAGTACAGCATGATGCCCATAATAGCATAAAACTGAATTCTTCTGAATTGAATTAAAGTGAATTTATTTTACTTTTCTGTTGTAATGCACATTCGTAAAATTCTGTGATAATAACGTTTCTCCTGAGCGGATCTATGTGAAGATAAGATGTGAGAGATGCAGTATGTGTTCTATACTGCTCTTTAAATGTGGATGAGTGTTTTCACCAGAGATGAAAACAGATAAAGGCTCAGCACATATAGCACGTACAGTTCTCTCTGAGCCTGAGGGGAAAGGTGAGCGCAACCACGAACCGCAACTCTTTTTCTGACAGGCAATTGGGATTCGTTCTGATCGCATAATAGCGCTCTGTTTAGAAAGCTAATAAAGAAACTGGAGTTAGAGGTTAAAAAGAGCATGAGATGGATAGTTAGGAGCCCAAACCAATGTCAGTGGAGAATAAAGGGTTTAAATAAACATTTTACTATTATTAGAATTGCTCGCCAGAGCTGCTGGAAAATATGTAGAAAAAGAGAAAGAAAGAGAAAGAACGAAAGAAAGTAAGTTCCTTTTTAAACAGATTCATCTGCTGTTGGTGATGTTAAACATTTTTATGATCCGTCTGCGTTAAAGTGCTGATTGTTTCATACTTTCTGCTAAGCCTGATTGATTTCATGCACAAATAGATGTATTTATTAAATGTAGACATCTTAAAGTGCTTGCGTGTGATTCTAAAGCGGCCCTTTTTCCCCCCACGAGGCATTTCCCTGTGGACCTATAGGGATCCACAGGCAGAGCACGCTGTGTAGCATCGTTCCCTCCGACTGCTTTATCCCCGGTGACACATAAATCACAGCTCAGAAAGCTGCGCCGTGACCCCAGAGTTACACTTGTTTACAGAAAACTAGAAAGCGTCACTGCCGCATACGGAGAGCTTCGCCTTTTCCCGCTCTCAATTACGTCCTCGGAAAACATGGCGGCGTATCACTCATCCTGTCATTGCATGGAAATAGCTGCGAGGGGAAACTCGCCTTTTGTTGTCTGGATCTAAGAGAGGGGAAACAATGCGGTGGGTGCCACAAAGCCACGGAAATGTCAGCCATTTGGTGGGCTGGTGTCAACTACAAAACTAAAAAAGATTTGTCCCTTTTTATAAAAGTGAACGAGCTTAATTTCTGCTACTACTATTAATTGCAAATCTTAACTTCCACAGTGAGTGACGCTCTGAAATCGACTGTCCGCCGTTGTCAGGTGGATAATGGGCGATGCATCACAGGGGGCATGAACACGGAGGTGGAAAAAAAATCGTTAGCTGATTTGAAGTGGGAATAAAGTGGCATAAGACACCCTTTGTTCAAATTAGCTGTCACTTCCAACTCTTTATTTGTCGCCTCGGCAGCCCAATACTCGTGTCTCAGCTGGAACATTGGCTTAACGGTTCTCTAAATGATGCGTGTAAACTCGATCACACATAACGGCGCTCAAAACCCTCAATTTTCATAAACCTCATTGGTATAAGTCTCACATCAGCAGCCCTTAAGCCACTGGAACCCTCGATGGGCTGTGAGGCACCAGGATCTGAAAGATCATCCTGATCATCAGGATCATCCTCCTGCCTGGAGCTGCCTCTAATGAATGTCACCTCCTCTGGGAGCTGCTTTTTAGGAGACTCTTTCAGAAGAGAAAACTGACAATCCCTTCACCCCCCACTGTTAGTTTCGGGAAACTTTCCAATTTATGACCGATTCACTTTTCCCAGGATGGTAAAAGCTGGGCGTTTTCCAGGACCAAGAGAATTCAAATTGTGCAATCATGAAGAGTCTGATAAAACTACACCTTTACCTCCTGTTATTTTTGAACCAGAGTCATATAAACAGACTTGTGCCTCTCTCACGTGTGCCGACTCAAACACTGATGTGCATTCATTTGCACACTAGGTACAGCCATTCACACGTGAGCCTTCAAGCCTTTTGCGAGTTAGGTTGATCTACATATGTAGCAGGACTTGGCTTGAATAAAGCTGCTGCTGTTCTCTTTGTACAGCAGAGATCAATGTAATGACCAGCATATCTGACTCTCTTTCTATGCTGATAATGGCCTTTTATGTTGCAGTAGACTTTGTTTCTGCTGTGTGTCATTAGCGCCTAATACCCCCCCCCCCCCAGTCTTGTTCTCCTTCACCTTAGGCCCCTCCCCCTTCACTTTGTCTCCTCCTCTCTCACCTGTGGCAAATTTTTCTTGTATGACCGCATCTCATTCTCCCTCACCTGTGCTTCGTTGTTTCAGCCCTTCTAAGTAAACATCACCGTTTAATTAGCCGAGCTAAAACCTCACCGTCTTCTTTGCTTGTTGTTGTGAAGCATCCCCAGACGCCCCCGCCGGCGTGTAATTGGTGAACGCCGACCAGGAGGGACGTCAAGGTGGCATTGATTTCTGACTCGAGAAACAATTCCGACCGACATGACTCACGTGTGGGTAAAGGCCAGATTGGCTGTTGATGCGCCTTTTGCTGTTCACACTACGGTGGAAAATTCAGATCTGTGCCACATTAAGGAAGGATGGGGGGCGGTTAGATTCAGGCCACCTGGGCTTGAGACATCAGCAGCATCTCATCCTTCACCAACACAGCAACCACTGCTGAAATGTGGGACACAGGCAAGACTGTAACCCCCCCCCACACACACACACACACACAATCTCTTGTCCATTTACACAACCTTCCTGCGCCTGCAGGACACACAATGCAGATAAAGGCCACCGGCTGAAACCTCGCCGCTGCTGCACGCCGTTTTCTGATGAGTCCAGCATCTCTTGAGAGATCTGCGTCACACCAGCTAATTCCCGTTCACACCGAAACGGCGGAACAAACACGTCCCTAGTGGGGGGATGTCAGCGGCCAGGCGGGAAGGTGAAAGTCATTTTCATTTGTCAAAGCTTATCACCATTTTACACCCCTCAAAAAGTGACACCGTGGTTCTGATGAAAGGAACCGTGTTAAAGGCTCATCAGGAAAAACGAACGTCAGATAAGCATCTTTGGTGACCTTGTGGGGGGAGCTGTCTTCCCTGGAAAGCATCAGGCGGGTGAGAATCTATAAATGCAATATTTATAAATGCGCTCGCGTACGTGGGATGAATTTGTGGATGTGGTGAAATCATCCTTATGCATAAAAAATGAGCACCTGTTTGCTCGGAGCTCCGACACAATGCCCGTGTGTAAATGTTAGCGTAAATAAGAAGCAGCTGGGAATCGAAGAGGGGAGTTTGGCATGAGCCTTCAAAAGTAGAAGAAAAGGGAAAGAACGTGCGACTCAACATACCACCGACTATATTAGAAATGATCAAATGTGAAATATGTAGGATATCTGTAAAAGATTCGTGGGTTACTGCAAAGTTTATACGTGGGTGTCTGTAGGAACGCTGCAGAATAATGTGTGTTCAAACAAGAACCCCTCGCCGTTATAACACAGAATAGAAGACTAGGCAACATTTATTGACATTCACTGTAAAATAAAATCTTACTGACCTGACCCAGCAGCTCCGGCAGACCCAGCACTTGTCCTGTGAACACTCCCAAGCAGATGAGGATGGAGTTGAACTGGCCGATGGAGCCTCTGATGTGCCTCGGAGTAATCTCCCCCAGGTACATGGGAAGCACGCTGAGAGCTATACCTATGAGGAGGAGCAAGGCTTTAAAGATGGGTGACCCTGTTCATCTGAGAACGGTCTTCCAGTGTGGAATAACAGCTGGGTTATTGTGTTGCAATTCACTTTTTTGTTGTGTTAGGCATAGAGAAGATGGAGAATCAAGTCCGAATTGTTGTCCTGATTGTTTTGGGCCCACTGTGGCAGAAATCCATATCTGACTCCCAAACAGGTTTCTGCATCACAGCGGTTAATGAGGGCCGCAGCACAGGGGACAGGCCTGGAGATGATATCCAGAGTTTGGATCTCTGTCAGCTGCCATAGAGTCTGACCTCAAAGGAAGGTCTGACTATGGAGACCAGAGCTGGAGGAAAATGGAGACCCCGTGACATCAAAGCAGCCTCATTATCAGGGAGGGTTGGATTTTAGCTAAATTACCCAGATTATTGTGAGCTGCTGATGTTAAAAGGAGATTTTATGGTTATGGGGGTACAACAGCCCAGGCAGTTAGCAGGCTGGCTAATGGAGAGACCGTTCGCTTGTTAAGCTGACTGAGAAGAAAGTGGGAGAGTGGCTGCTTCTAGCTTAGAAAATAAACCACAGAGAGCAGATTCAGTCTTCCTTCATGGGAAACTGGGTGAAGGAAGGTCCCTGAAGCGCTTGGGCAATTAAATTCCCCCCTGTTGGAGTGATGCCTCTCTGTCTAATCTCTGAGCTGCCACCTTGTGAGCTCAGTTTGGACTTTTCTGCCACTTGCCTGAATAGCAGAAAAAATAGATTGTGGACTTCCTACTCAGAAAAAAGTCAGACTGCTGGATCTGTACTGATCAGCTCACACCGGCACACCTTTTGTGGACAGCGCACGACCACAGAGAGGAAAGGAAGCAAAATACACAGGCCGAAGGATGTGGAGGCGATGCGTCAAAGGGAAAGACAGTTATATAGAGAGTTATATTGGGCTTCCCCCCAAACTTTCTTAACATAAAAATAAAACAACACTCAACATCCCTGTTCTATGTGTCCAGCTTGTTTTTTTTCATTGTTCTGTGGGTGTTCTCCATCTGCTGCCTCCCATTAGCTCAGTTCCATGTGAATGCAGCACCAGACATGAGCCTTAAATCACTCCATTCTATAATGCACCATATGTAATGGTCCTATTTCAAGCGCTGAGCGTGGGGTTCTGAACCCAATCCATTGTACAAATAACAAGATTGCCCCGTTTTGAATCATGGGTCCAGACATTCCAACGTTAACACAAATCACTGGGCTGCATTTATACCAGCATGTTACATTAGCAGTGGAAAAAGGGGCGTTTTTATCGCTCATGCTTTCACGTGTGTTCCATAATGGTCATCATTATCTGTAATGGAATGGAGGTGTATTGATGCTCACACACCACGCAACCAGCCCATGATGGCGGCACCATTAATGAAGATGTGGTTGTGGTGCAACGTGTTCTCTGCATTTACACCAACGCATCTACTAGTTCAGGTGTGTAATGGCAACTCTGCAGAAATGTTAGATTGTCACCGATTGTATCTCCGCAGATCAATATCTAGACATGAACATGTTGCTGAATGAGTACTGACGGCCAAAACGAGCACTTGGGCGTCCCTATTGTAACATCTCCAGCCTAATGAATGAAACACTTACCAGAGTCCACTCCGATTATGAAGCGGCCAATGATGAGCATCTCAAAAGACTTCGCCGTCTCCCCCAGGGACATCAGCAGAGCGGCTATTACTGCAAAACTGTTATTGACCAGCAAGGTTCCTCTTCTGTGGGGATGAAGACGATACGGAAAAGAATCTCACTTGTAAGCGACAATTTTGGCACTGACCCAACAGTAAATAAATATTTTTTTAAAAACATTAACGGTTGCCCACACAGATTGGACAAAGGTCACATGATCAGCGTCAGTTTGTAGTCTTGCTTTTCCATCAGGACACGTGGAAGAGGATAGTTTTGTCCTCGTTTCCTCGTGCGCGCCTGCACTTTTTGAGATATTCGGTTTTTCCGTAGCAAAAACACAGCAAATCCCTCCAAAATGAGTCCAGCCTCGGCTGTCAGGATTCATCCCCAGCAGATTGGCCCACCGCAGCCGTCTGAGTCGCAGGGAGAGGCTGCGGGATGGATGAATTTGTGGGTTTCATTTTCTAAAGTAGTGGACAGGGCCAGTGAAACCATTCACACCTGTTCTTTTCTCACTCCTGGTGTCAGTCAGAGCAACCCTAATCTTTTCATTCCAGCCCCCCACCGCGTGAGATTTTCCCGCTGTTATTTTTTTGGGCTGATTCACAGACACGGTGAGACTTAACCTTGAGACAAAAGCAAAATGAAAGACCAAAATAGAGGAATGAAAGTCATTATTCAACCACCAGGCAGGGACTTATAAACTCTGGGTGTCCCTGCTGTGAGACAATCGGCTTCTTTTAGTTCCTACAGCAGGAAAGGCGAGAAAAATAATAAGCCTCACAAGAGCAGCCCACAGATATGCTCCCAATTCAAGTTTAAATGATTAGAAATTCATCGTCACACTTTTAGAATGTGAGTATTAATGATTGTCTGTATAAAATAAAGAATCACCGGTGATTCAAAGCACAGGAGCCGTTCCACGGCGCTTTGATGTTTTGTTGCCGGATTAACCGATTTTCAGGATACTGAAGGAAAATGGAGATAATTGGGAGGGGAAAAGATGACAATTTCTGCCAATAATTATATAAGAAGAAGCATTTTATTTCATAAAACAATATTTTCCACATCTTTGCTTTCATTTCTGAAAAAGATTTATTTTATATTTTAAAGCAGCAGAATACGGTTGAACTGAAGAAAGAAAAACAATTAAAGAAATAAAATCAAGCCATTCAAGCAAACAATTTGAAAAACCAAAATACTTTCTGGTATAAAACTACAGTATTTATTATGAAAGATACTTCGCTGATACTTATTTACTCGTTTTAGAGGAGAGATGAGTCTCTGCTGATATAATTATACAAAATAACGATTTAAGGTCGTTGACCCCAACTTTACCAGCGTTTACTTGAAATCATCAAAATAACGATCTGCTCATAGAAAAGGAAGCTGATGAATATGTGTGAATGATCAAAGGGCAGCAAGAAGTGCGTTTCTTTAAAAACTTTAGCCCTCTGCAGCGTTTCCAGCCTGCATTAATAAAGGCGGCCTCGGAGTCGACGCTGTATGAATAGTCAGAGTGTCACCTTAGTGCACCTTATTCCCTCATGTTGGTTTCCTCATAAATAAGCAACTCAAGTTGATTTTGTTGCTTTTGACCCGATTTAATCTGTTGTAGAAGGATGATCTGAGGTTCACTGAAGTCATCATAATCGTTCAAGAGCAACCATCTAAATTCGCTCCTCCCTGGGGGATGAGGAGGCGTTAGACGGTTTTTAGACAGTCACCTTCTAACAGATCTAATCTGAACTACTGTCTCCAACATCTTTCTTTGAGGCATTTAGAACTTTTTAAAACTTTACTGCTCAACTTTTAATGAACCGGACCTTCCCCGCACGTCCTCGTCCGCTTGAATATTCAACAGCTCTCAGTTTCAACCTTTCCCACACGCGGGGCAAAGACGACCAGCTGGCCGACGGACGTCGTGTGGCCGACACGGAGCAACACGTCTCAGCCTAATCAACAGACAGAGGATCACCACTTAAGATCCTGGAGGTGAATGTAAAGGTTATCTGAAAGGACTCGATGGGGGAGGGGGGTGTCTTCAGAGTCGTTCAGGCCTCAGAGACAGTCCAATTGTATAAGATAATAGAGTCTTCTGAACTCTACAGCATGACGGAGAGAAAATCTGGCCTGTATCCGAAAAAAGTTAGCACTCTGCAGGAAGACCTCGGAGAGGAGATTGTTCCAACTTCTGCTGCCGTAACAATTATATAAAAGAATTTGTTCCATTTATAGTGATATAACTTTCTGCAGGTGCGTTTCCTAAAATGCTGAACTTTAGTTTAACAGTTCAGCGAACGCTCCCGCTGAACTTCTGTTGCTACATCCCTTTAAAACCTCTGCGACAGGTCCCTGACCTGCTGGGCGCTGCCGGTGACAGCGTGTTTTGTAGGTACGGTATGCCCAGACATGCCGCGCTTATCCACGCTGACGTTATTCGGAGCGATAACGACACGGTCGGTTCCCCAAGTTGGTGCGTTTATCAGCTGATCTCTGGTGAAAATGTGTCAATATTGTGAAACTTTTGTAGTTTAGATAAAACTCTTCAGAGACTCTGACGCCGCCGCTGCCACAGTTCTGGGGGGGGGGGGGGTGAAAGTGGAAAATGAGTGTTCCTGACTGACGATGAACGACCTTACCTTCCCAGCACTCTGATAATGTAAGAGACTGACAGCGCTCCACAGAGGCCCCCGATGGCAAATATGGACACTGTGATGGACCAGAGCAAAGTGACGGTCTCCGCGGCGACAGGCTCATTGTACCTGTCAATCCAGGTCTGATTGTAAAAGGCTTTGATGTACTGTAGGAACAGAAACAGACACCTTTCCAATCAATTATCATCTCAATTCACCTTTATTTAAGACGGAAAATAGTCCCTTTTCAATGGTAAGAAAGCTAGTTTCAGTGTGTTAGTTTTAGTCACATGACTCAGCTTTTATATCAACTTTCAGAACCTTGGAAATGACATTAAGTGTTAAGAACATAAAGTATGAACACAATGTTCCACCTGTGAGGCCACGTCAAACAGGTAACGGTTACCAGGCATCATCGTAAGCACAAAGTGAGTCTGCAATCAGCTGCCCGATATTTCTGCATGTACTGAGGCTGCATTCACACGTGAACTGCAGTCTGAATTTCGAGGTTAAAATACAAATTCAGAAGAAAAATAACATGTTTTGCAAGTGGTTAATGTTGCAAACACTTTGCATCGCTGCACGGTAACCAAGAATAAAGTATTCCAATAGCTTAAGTCAACCTCCTTATCCACAATTACTGAAAGAAATGAAACAAAGTTCCGTCCAAAAAAATTTAAAAATCTGATTTGCATTCCGAATGCACAGATTCCCCGAGGCAGGATATGATAAGCCTGTGTGCACATCATAATCAACGATTAAAATAATAATTAGTCGAGTATTGATTTTGCCACCGAGGAGCTAAATCAAATACGAGCAGTCCACACCGTAATGGAATTAAATTTACTGAACGACATCTATAACATACGCAATAAGACGCGGCATCGCCGCGGTGATGGAGATAGAAGATGAAGATACGCCTCATTAGATAGTTTTCCTGTGTCTGCATCTTCTTCTTTCCTGTCAGTAAGAAAGTAACAAAGCTCCGTTTTGGTAAGTCCGCTGGGCCTGGCCTCCATCCCGCCTGCTCTCCACTGACCCTGATCTCCAACATCTGTCGCTGACCATTCATCCGTGCACTCTGCTCGCTCCTCCATCAGCTGTTTGTTCACAAACCCATTACTTTCTCCCCATTGTCCCTCTGACAGTGGTTCACGAGTGGTTCAGCAAACAAGAAAACAGTCTGGGACGGACGCTCTCACCAGCTCTGACTATTTTTTGGTCTCCAACTGGACACATGGAGGTTTTTCCGTGACTGATTTTGTCTTCTGCAGATTGAGGTTGGATCTAATCTCCTCACTCTGTATTAATGTAAAGAGGTGGATATTATATGTTTCCACAGGGGAACTATTTCTTTACCATTTTTTATTTTTTGCTTTTACAAAGCAGGGGTCTCCGCTCGTCTTTCTATTTTGTTTCTATTTGGTTTGTGCCAGTATGGCGACGTTGCTGGAAACATGGAGGAGAGGTTTCCATTCGAGAGGCTGAAGACGACAGAGCGATTCGTGCGGCGAGGGAAACTGAATTATACCATATTTCTCTATTTACCTCAAATACAGTCTGCACCGTGAGCACAAACTACGGGGTTCTTTGGTGAGGCTGGTTTGAAACCATTTACATGAAGAACCAACAATTGTTGCAAGGACTCACGGTTGCGGGTGCGTTGACCACCGAAAGGTTGTAGCCGTAGATGAAGGATGAGCCGAGGGCGCCGAAGAAGGCGGCGCTCAAGAGACAGGCTGTAATTGGCTGCTGCAAGAAAGAAAGCAACAAAGCATGAGCACATCCATCCAAGCACATTTATTAAGTCTCCTCCAACCAGTGGGAGGCAAAAAAGTGCCAGTTATTTAACTGTTGGCAGGTAAATTAGGCGGTGGGTGGTCAATACAGTAAATCATTTAACAATACATTTGAGTATTAGAACATGGTGCTGACTTGTAAAACAAGATGATTATTTTATTGAAAACTGCATGCAAATTACGCCTGTTCACTTGGATATTGGCCCAAGGACCCAAGTGTTTGCAGCACGGGAGTTGAGTCACCCAGGACCTCACACTTTGTCCTCATATATAATTATGTGATGAAAATATCTAATTTGGTCTTTGACCAGCAGTCTGGTCCCATGAGGTTTTTGTTGACAACGCTGGCAACAGGTGAATTAGAAGCACACCTACGTTAGAGGAAGCGCACTCACATCGCGAGACAGTTACGAACGTGTCATGAGAGACAGGTGTGCGGCGCGTAGTAGTGCACACTGGGAAATGTAGTGCAGCCATAGGGAATTCCTATCACGAATAGCGAAGAGAGAAATGGAACGGGACAGGGTAGGATGACTTCATGAGAACTCCAGGTAGGCTGTAAAAAGTCCCGGTAAGCCAGAAGCTAACCACTTCAGGCAATAATGTCTCCAGCCAGTTAACTGGTTGGTGTCATCAGAGGAATAGTGAGCGGTTCCAGGTTCTTCTAACTAAAAAAAACAACAACAAATAACGTATACTCGTACCTTCTGTTTCTGCTGCGTCTTGCTCATCTTGTTTTCTTCCAAACCTTTCTGTTCCATGTCACAGATCCAGCGCCCCTATAGAAGGACATATAGGAATAACAAAAGCCAGATGTCACAACAGCGAGGAAAAGGAATATTACAAGAATCATCTGCTTTGAGGAAGTGAAACTGGGTCATTGGCTGACAGGCCAGAAAAGATGGAAGCATGGGTGTAATCGTGTCCAGATGCAGCCTAAACATGACCCTTTATTTATTCTAATAAAGATTCAATTCAATGATGCATCAATGAGGCGTTTAAACATTCGGTCATGTGAGAACACGGGGGGGTTAATCAAAAGAAACAGCTGTGATATTCCTCGTATTACCTGGTGGCGCTCACAGGTGGGGTGGGCGTGGCTTGTCCCTGACCACACACCGTTAAATACAACAAAATTAGTGGGAATGCTTCTAAAAGCATATAGCAAGGGCATCGTCCTAAACACCCTTTTTATTTAGACCACGTAAGCTTGTGAAAAGGTTGCATTTAAATATATAATTTCTTGATGGAATAGGAGTTTGTTAAGTAGATTTAAGTGTCGCCAGAACATCAAAATTCATCAAAAGTGAGACGTTTTAAGGCCAGTGAGTAATTTTTTCGTGGTATTAATGAGTACGGCTCCTTGAACTGCAGAAAAAGGACCGCGCCCATCGCAATAACCCCCCTTGCTGATCCTTGCAGGGTCTTTGTCAAAAAGACATGTGGAAATTGTGCGACACTTGGTGGTGATTCGGTATAATTCCACTAGCAAAGGCAGGAATTCATTACAGGATGGAAATCCCATTAAACTGACTGTAGCGGCAGCAGGTGCGCTGATTTCAGATGACATTTTGCAGAGGAACTGATAAACTTCACTGAAGCAACACTGAAAAGATGCTGACACTCGGTTTTGGTTTTTGGAATTGCAACACTTGTAGTTTTTCCTTCATAATCCATGTAAACTACACCAGTCTATTCCATGTATATGAGTAAAAACGGGTTCACAGTGAGGGTGACATCAAGGAAAATCTGCCCTCCTGCTCAGAGAAGTCTGCACACTAAAGGAGCATTCCCTCAATTTATCAAGAGTCTCGGCAGGTTCTTACCTCTTACGGCCGTCAGCAGACAATGAAAGGCAGCGCGAGAGGTGAGCAAGAAAAACTTTAGCAGGAGACATGATAACACTGGGGTGGGGGGAATCATTAACTCTGACATGCCTCTCGAAGCCGTTCACATGTCCCTGGAATCAGAGGTCAGCTGTGCTGCAGGCCAAAATAAACAGGTTTTTTTTTTAAATTTTCCATATGGTTAAATAACGTTTTGAGTGATCAAACAGAACCTCCCAACTGGTGTATTGTCAACAATCATTTGCTTGTTTTGCACATACTGTATATGAGGTCTAAGCACATATGTGACTTTAGATCTCATATATGTGCACAACAAGCACTCACTCATTTAGTTTCACCCATTCAAGTCTTTAAGCAATGTGGTTCAATCCAAGCTGCAAAACAGCTTAAACAAAAGCTGAAGGATATTTGTGCAGGAGGGTGTGTGAATAAATGAAAAATAACTCTGATGAAAGGGAAAACTACAGCTAGGCTGAATTAATCGCTCCAAATGATGTTCTTCAAAAAGCAAATTAACAGCATCTGCACTTTGAGACAGTGAACCGTGTTTAAATCCAAAAAGCCAAATCAAATACTGAGATGAAACAAAGTTCTCAAATGCTTTCGATCTAAAACATTTCCAAGTAGAGTGTTGTGTAATTATTACCCGGTGAATAGAATTATGCTGTTAGTGAGCCAGAGTTTAATTTTGAGGTTATTGCAGGCTGAGGACAAGGTGCATTTGAGTGGCACCAATACAGTCCTTCCTGTGTTCCACCCTCATTATCCACTGATTCATCACTTTCTACAGCATGCATTAATTCATGTGTCTGTCCAGCAGCAGCAGCACAGCAGAGTAGCAGAGCAGCAGCAGCAGCAGAGCAGCAGAAGTAGCAGCAGAGCAGCAGCAGCACAGCAGAGTAGCAGAGCAGCAGAGCAGCAGAGCAGCAGAAGTAGCAGCAGAGCAGCAGAGCAGCAGCAGCAGAGCAGCAGCAGCAGCGGCAGCGCTGATATAAAGCCCAACAGAAATGTCATGTTTTTACCTTGAGTTGTGCGCGACACATTGTTACAGGGTGAAAGCAGAAAAGTTCTTCTGTCAGGAGTCATTTCTCAGTTCTTCACCTTTGCAGCAAAACTCTGCTACATTCTTGAGGAACGCCGTCACGCCTCATGACCAAAGTCCAGAATCCCCACCCCACGAGAGTGCCGTCTTTTACCACGGAGACTCTAGCCCACGAGCACGAACACCAAACACGAGAAAAGTACTTTTCTGCCACTGGAGATATTTCTTACTCTTTGGCTGCTTTTTGCCTCACATTAAAATAACAACTTGCTGCCTAAAACAAACATTTCTTCCCAATGTGTGATGCAATAAAAGCACCATGAATGTGGTAATTAGAGGACACAGATCAGACTCTGTCAAATGGGATGTATGGAAAAATAGGCACGCTTAGCTTGTGTAAATTCAGGTTTGATAATGTGGATTTAGGTCAAAACTGCAGCCTTCTAATAACAACCATCCCCCCCCCAAAAAAAACAAATTCCTCATTTAATTCTGATGAACTGTAACAACACAGTTGGGTCAACGTCTCTTTGTGTTGCTGGTTCTTTAGCTACTGGAATCTCACATACTGAGAAATTGGGCAACCTTTACTGATACAGCAGTCAGCTTTTTGGAAACTTGCCATGTCCGTACTGTTATTTACACACAAGGGTGAGCTGCAGGAAGTGGTTGTGGTAATCAATGTTTACTGAGAAGCAGGGGAAAGTATCTGTCCGCATGCTCGTTATAGGGCTCCATGTGAACATTTGAGGGTTCGGCAGCTTGCTCAAAGGTACTACGGCAGTGCTCTGAAGGTGTCTCGACCTCTCGCCTGGTTACCAGAGCACCTCCCACCTTTCAACCCAGGGTCTCTTCTACAATTTTAACAAAATTAACCCTCATTTAACCCAAATCTGAGATCACAACAGGATGAGATCAACTGTGTCTCTGTAGCCCCGAACATTTAGCACAGACAAATGTCAATGCCTGAAAAGTAGATTAGTTCTAAGCTTGTAGAGTCACTGCGTAATCCACAGAATATTTTCAGTGGCTTTCTGACAGGGGTCACCGGAGGAGAGGCAGGAATACACCCTGGACAGGTCACCGTCAATCACAGGACACACACCATCCACTCACACACTCACAATGAGGGGCTCTAGTGTCATCATAAACCCATTATTAACATCTTGAATCTGACACTTACCAGAGCTCCCAGGAGGACTGCTCCTCAAATTCATGCTTCAGAGTCCAAACCCAGAGACAGTGTGGACACGTGTAATTGGAAAAGCCAGCAGGGTCACATGAGCGCCAATTTAACTCAATTTGCTCAAACTGGACATGAACCAAGAGCACTTGGAAACACTGCGATGATTGTTGGTTGGGGGGATCCTGATGCTGATGCACGCTGGCCTTTGGGCCTCTCTGTTCGGATCTGCTGTGTAGCCTTGACCGCCTGCAGCTGGAACGCTTCATGATAAACATTTAGATTGGAATAAAACCCCTCGATCTGCCTTCACACTGGCAATGTACTGACCTCCACCTGACCTGGAGCTTCAGGAAAGACCACGTTGAAACAAATGTAAAGAGATGACCGTTATCAGATTCTTTAGGGGCCTGACAGAGCGTCTGGTTCTGACTGTATGCACACAAATTAAATAATCTGTTAAAGAGTGAATGTGAAAGATGTTTAGACTGTCAGGAATGTTCACAGATGCTTGTGATCCAGAGATGAGCCTGGTCCTGTGCTGCAGGTGGAGGAGTGGTCGGAGTGGCAGAAACATGGCTGAAATCAAATGTTGGATGAAGTCAACACCTGAGAATCTCTTTCAAAGTGTTTATTAATGATTCACTCCCTCCTTGAAAGGAAGGGCTCAAACACATGGGGGGGTGAAAGTGAGTTCCCCCAACAGCATCGCGATTATAAATTATTGGTCCTCGAACTGAGACTCACACGGATTGTGATTACAGCACCCCCCCCCCCCACCACACACACACACACCCCGACTAAAACAACCAGGAACCCTTATTTTAGGAACATAACCAAAAGGATTCATTTATTTCATGACTTTATTTAATCAGAATAGAAAAAAAAAACAACTTCCTTTTGATTCTGATGTTCTTTTAGCCAAACACAATGATTCTTTTTTAAAGAAAGCTATTACATATGGAATGTTGGACTTACAAATGTAACATACATGTCAGATGTAAAAGCATTCATACAGTGAAATTATCAGATTTTCATCAGTAAGCGGGTAAATTGCATCCAAAGAAAATGATTGCAGGGATTATTAGAGCAGCGTTTAGCAGCTGCTTAGCATTTACGCTTCAGGTGTTTACAGACAGCATAGACCACCGATCAGAGTGAAAATACAGTTTTTAAAAAAAGAAAGACTGGAGTCTACAGTAGTCCTTGAACCTGGAAATGTGGGCTTTTGCCTGCAGCTCAGAATTTAATAATCCACTGCTTGACGCAGGCGTCGGGCGAGCTGGTGACCAGGGTGTTCTCGTCGATCCAGGCCAGGCTGCTAATGTGGTGCAACCGGTGGGCGTCTGCAGACGAGAGAAGGGGGTCAGTTTTCGAAAAGTTGACCTTCTTCTGGTTACAAAGTAAACTATTCCAAATAAAATGTGGACAGTTTTCCCCGGGTGGTGGTAAAATTCTCCTTAATCACACAAGTTTATGCGATGGCTAGAAAGTAAGGATTTCAAAGATCATTGGCGCAATAAATGCGATTCTTTTTCCACTCAGATTATCAGAAAGACGTCACCACGTCACCGATGTAAAGCTCCAGGCTTGTGCCCTTATGTTTTCTCTGCCTGCCTGTGTGTGTGCTGCCCTCTCTATCGGAAAACAGACTTTATCCACATCGCCCACTTCACCAAACACTGACGTCATCCTCATGGTTCTGGTCATAACAGCCGAGTGCATCAAACCAGGGGCAGAGGGGATTCTATTCTCCTGTTAGACGAGCTTCGCCACTCACCCAAAAGGAATTTTCACTTCCAAAATAGCTGTTTTGGAAGAACACTTGACGGCACTGCAAAGGATTGATCAGAACCTGCTGCCCTGACGGTCTGAACCACGCAGCGTCAATGGTTCTGTCCGAGTGAAGCCGCGCACCTTTTATTCTAAGGGAAGAAAGACTATCTACACTCTGCTGCTCTGGGGGGAAAAAAACACTTCAGAAAAATCAAACTGCTGCTTCTCAACAAAAACAACTGTCTGAACGGGACGAGCGAGGACGTTTCACCGAGTATCTGAATAAAGAACTGTTCTTTGACCATTCAACCTGGAGCAAGTGTGTATGGGTTCAGCAAATGTACACACAAATGAATACACATGGTGTGATACTGAACCTTATGTAACATGAAGAGGGCACCTGTCTATCATAGAGCCACAGTGTTACATCACATACAACAGAGATAATAAAGATAAATAAAAGCGTGATTATCTTGATTGGATAAACTATCAGGTTCTGTTATCTTCTTGTAGCTAGAAAGTCCATCACAGTACAGATTCTGGACCGTTATGGTTGCATCTCTGTTATCGGAGGCATTAAACTGGAATGCCCTGCCTCTACTATGCCTGCAGGGCTCACCTGGGATTTTAATCCTCTTGTCTGCGTCGCTAACTGTCCAAACGTACACCATCATGTCCATCCCGCCAGTTGCAAAGTGCTCATTATCAGGGGACCAGGCCAGGGAGACTGGTTTGGCGTGGTGTCCATAGTATTCATTTTTGACCTGGAAGAGAGAAGAATTGTGAAGGCCCTCCTGAAATGAAGGAAGAGTGTAGAAGAGCAGACTGTAGTGTGATAAGCATTTACCGCATAGTCATCTGCTACCGAATAAAGAATAACAGATTTCTTGTCGTTGATGATAGCCAGGTGAGCCCCATCATCAGAATAAGCCATCCCTGTGATCTGTGACTTGGTGTCGATGGTTCGACCCTCGTCCTTCAGGGTGTTGCCGTGGATGGTATATAGATGAATCAAACCATCCTAAAGTCAAATTTAAAAAATAAATAAATAAATGGAGGACTGAAAACATGACATTGAACTTTAGCCCCCGTTTGGCTGGCTGCTTACGTTTCCTGCCACAGCAGCAGTGGTGCCTCCAGGGTGGATCACTCCAGATTCCCCTTCATATCTCAGATTGTCCAAAGTGAAGACTTTCTTCTTGTCCTTCAGCAAGACGAGCTGGGGAAACAAAACAAAGTACAATGACAAAGAAACGAGGGTGATGCTGGCTCCAACCTGACCGCTCCGTGTTTAAAGACCTGCTGGATGCAAACAGCCAGCGACAGCCCCCCGGCTGCTGCGGATAAATGTTTAGGCTGCGAATCCATTTTCACCACATCACTGGCACTGAAAACCAACAGGCACTGTTGTTAATATTGACCACCCGACCTGGGCATAACAAAACCTTAAAGCAGCGGTATTATCCCACAATGGCAGGTACCTGTATTCTTTCTTGCTGAGGTTAGTGAAGCGCAGCGTGTCGTCCATGCTGCATGTGACCAGCTCGTCATTATCGTTGACCGCCATCTTGCTCACCTGGTTGGTATGGCCCTTCCCTGTGAAGCAATCATTTTCCCCAGTTTCTGCATCCCAAAAATGTGAAAAAGTTGTTAAGGAGAACAAAAAAAGCCAACACAAGTCTATTTATCACAGTTATCAAGAGTAAGGGGCTCGGACTGGGACCTGAGTAAAACTGATGACCCGTGATGTTTACTGACCGGGGTAGTGTGCTTGTGGCGCCACCTAGCGTCGAATAGGTGTCAACCACACAATCATAATTCATCCGAGTCTATGTATACAGGCTGGCATCAACAGTAACCCTCAGGTTCATTTTTGATGATTTTGATGATCTTTTTAACATTGTTTTGAGGTTGTCAGCTCCAGCTTCGGTTCGCTCCATGTTCACTTGTGAAACGCTGACGACAAAAGGATATTGATGTGCCCATCGTGACTTCCTGAGTAGATGGCTGATCGGCCGTCACACTTGTGAACCGTCAGACACTGGATGGATTTGCTGTGACCCTGGAGGATGAAAAGAACCGTTACCATACTCACCATGAACATTTCACTGCAAAGACATTAAAACTAGTGCCAGAGCCGCGAGGCAGCAACTAAACTCCTGCGGCCGACTGATTCAAAGACGCTTGAGCACTTGTGCAACTACATTACATCAACCGGTTATTCAAAAGAGTAAATAAATAACATTTAAGGACACGACGGATACATTGTGGGACTGCTGGGATTCTGACCTTGATGGTGCGTATGGGTCGGTCAGGATTGTTCTTGTCCAGATAGTTGATGTATCCTGACAGAGAAATGCTGAGGAGGTGCTGCCCCTGCCACAAGCAGCCCAGCTGCTGGTCGCTCACGTCCGTGCCCAATTTGAAGGTGGTCACGGCCGTACCGGCGCCGACATCCCACAGCTTCACCGTCTTGTCCCCTGAGGCAGAGATCAGCTGAGTGCTGTCAGGGCTCCAGCTGACCTGGAGAACGCAACACAGAGACCAGGAGGGATTTACTGGGAATTCTTACTGGGCGACAGAAGCGGTGTTCCTTCCTCCGTTACCACAGGGCACACAAAGAAGACATTTGCTGGAATAACGCTGGGAAATAATACTTACAGCATAGACTCCACCGTTGTGAGCTTTCTCTCCACCCAGCGCACCAACTTTCTCACCAGTACTTCCATCACAAACCAAGATCTAGAAAAGGCACCAGATTGTGTTTCTGTATTACACCTTCACACCTTTTGAGGAGTTTTTCTAGAAGAGTAATCGAGCCCAGATTTCCTGCTGACTCTATACTCACTTGGCCGTCTGCACTGGCCGTGACAAACCGGCTTCCATCCGGAGAGAATCGAACACAGTTGACGAACTGGTTATGTTGCTTTTAGAGATTACCCGGGATTGAGAGGAGGATGAAGTAAAAAACAAGAGGGTACACAAAAGGATGTTTTCAGTTCATGTTCTGGCATGAAAAAATACTGATGTTTCATCTGTTCTGCTGGACAGCTCACGTAAAAATCTGACCAGTACGACCACAAATGGTTTTGAAAGCATAATTGTCCAGGCTAGTATTAAAGACAAGAGCAGAACTCACAGTAGCCGTGAACTTGAACTTGAATGGAGGGCCCTCGAAGAAGGAGGCGCAGTTGTCATCGCTGCCAGTTATAAGGCGGTAAGGACGCTTCTGCCTTATATCTACGCTGTTGATTACTTTGGAGTGGCAAGCCAGATCCCCGACCGTGGAGCCGCTGTCCCAGAGGAAGACGGCAGCAAACCTAAACCGCGAGCAGAACTTCTATAAGTGTCTGCAGCAAGTGTGCACATTCAGATATTCCACAGTTAACTTGGACCTAGACCACCCTGCATGTCATCAAATAAATGTACCGTTCCCTTTATTTCAGAAGTTCAGTCACTAGGAGTTGTCGGCGAACAGAAAGATCACGTTTGTAATCTCCTAACTCCCACGTCTGACTCACTTTTCTCGTCCATCTCCGGCAACAGCCATCCTCTTGCTGTCCTCAGTCCACGCAATATCCTTGATCTTGCCTGAAATAGGGTTGTACTCGTACTTGAGCAGATGCTCCTTCTGAGTGGTGTCCCAAATCCGGACCTTTCCAGATGCATCTGAGAGTTGAAAAACACATACAGTTATTTAAAGGATGCACAAATTACATGTCAAAAGAACCCGATGAATTAAAAAAGTGACTCATGTTGATAGGTGCCATTTTTGGCATCTTATATCATCCTCAATTATATCACTGGCAGAATGATCTTTGAGCTTAACGCTGGTAATGAAACTGCAGCATATAGATATTTATCAGAAGCGTCACATAGTGGGGACAGGGAGGGGAGTGGACAAACAGGAAAGCCCTCTGTTGATGTTTGCTCTGGCTACTTACCTCCTGATGCAATGTAGAATCCACTGGGGGAATACTTGGCAACCGTAACTTGGTGGGCATGCTCGGTGTAAATGTCTGCTATGGCAGGGTTCTGTGCAAAAGGAAGATGTGAGACATCAGTGGGGTGTAAAAATTCAGTAGCCATGTATTTAACACATTTACATTTTAGTCAAAGGCTGATCTGGCTTAATTTAACAGAAAGGGTGGAAAATTACTTCAATGTTCCTTATGATGACAGACTTCCCGTTGGTATACAGGAAGTTGTTGTTTTTAGGGTCTCCTCCAATCACTTTTGAAACGCCTCTCTCCATCTGAGGGAGACTGGCAAACACAGACTCTACAAACAGAAACCAGACAACCAACTTAGAAGGCAACAAAATGAAAACAGTAAAATAATAATAATAATAATAATAATTATTATAATAATAAGGATAATCAGCTCAAACAGCAGCCTGAATTTTATGACCTGCAACACATCAGATGAAGGTGTTTCATCACCAGAGTTCCTACTAAGATACAAAATGGTACTGTAAATAGGCCATTCTAGTTTTTCAGCAATCAACATTTGAGGTTGGGATTTTGACATGTGCAAAATGCATTTGTAAATTAATCCGATCATTCCAGACACTGTGACTAAACACTTAGCTATAACCTCATTAACCAAATAAGGTCAAAGTAATGTTTTTTTCAGATTATTATCATTATGTTAAAGACTGACTTCTGAATGGCCAGGTTCCAGAGTGACTTTATTTCCTGTTTTTCTTTTTCTTTTCTTTTTTTTTTTTTTTTTACAGAACGCATAATTCATCAAATACAAGCCATCTTTGTGGAGTTTTGATTTAAAGTAAACCTGTCAAGTCACTGTGACTGCTGGTCAAATTTACACAAATAACAAAGCATTCAAACATAAGTCCCAGAGTGCCCTGCAATAGATTTAGCCGTGTTGTACACCGCTGTAATTACAGTGAATATGAAAGTTTACTTTACGCCTCCAACTGTATGTTTGTGTGGGTGTGTGGGTGTGTGTGTGTGTGTGTGTGTGTGTGTGCGTATGTATGAGAGAGAGAGAGAGAGAGATCTGCGGCATAACTCGTGGATCACGGACCGTCAGCCGGTTTCTGTCTGTACATGTCACAACAATGGGATGTGAGCACAAGTATTTCCTCTGGCATATGCCATTAGCTGACCTAGCTAACGTCAATTTAATCTGGCCGAATGTAATGACAGCGTGAAGAAACGGAGCATCATCACAACACATCATGCAACCTCTGCGAAAGTAATCTTACATGCACAACACGGACGCCGTGATTTTACACGAGATGTCAAGAATCACTCGGTTACTGTCTGGGCGAGGCGAACATGCTAGTACTGTGCCTGGCTGACTAGCCGCTGGGTAACATTAGCATAGCATCAATTGCGGTTTAAAGGAAGACCTGTCCCTCAAACCCCACCATTACCAACAAGCACAACTTACTCTGCTGGTGCGTCATTTTTCGCTGCTGTTCGCTAGCCTGACGTTTCTCGTCCAAATGAATGAAACAGTGGAGACAGTGACGCTTCCCCAGCGGTGCACTCCCTGGTCACACAAACACGGAAGCGGGTGTTGCTCTCGCTCTGCCTGGCTTTGCCCATATATGGTAAACTCAGGTTCTCCGCCTCGGCTGTCAATTAAAAGCATTTTTCCCTCAGCGCTGTCTGACAGGCTACAACACGCTCTCAGACCAAGGATTAGATAAAATGTACACTTTAGCGCCTATTAGAATAGAAAAAAATAGGATAAAGGCATTATGTTCTGTCGATCATAAAAGTACATATACACTTCAATCAATGTTAAAAATGTGAGGAATTAGTCATTGTGCCGAAATGCTGCAAAAAGCAGACAGATGTTTACCATTTTAATGAGACCAAAGAGCACTTTCAATAATGACTTGAACAGACGGTCTTGGAAGTATTTCAGAATGACTGGTCAGATGATTTGGAAGCATAATTGTATCACTTATAACGGGATATGGTAAAACAGTGGCTTTGCACAGAACCCACTGATGTTACTGTCAAAAAGGCATTATAGACCACTATCAAAGAATTTAAAGTATCTCTGACTTTTCCTCCCCTGTTTCTTATAAAGCACAACCAGAGTGCTATCAAAGTGATTACTGTTTCATCGAAGTCAGTTAAACATTCATATAGTAGTTAATTTTACAATTATAAACAAAATAAAATTTCAATTCTGCGTTGGCTTGTCAGCACTACAAGAGGCAATTCAGAAAGGTAGGGGTTAGTTCAATTTAAAATCAAGATAAATTCCTCACTTATTGCAAAATAAGATAAACTGTACTGTGTCTTGTGGGGTGAAGAAAAGCACCCAATGTGAACTATAAATGGGGCAAACCTGACAGGATTGTGAGGTTTCCAGGATACCTGAAAGGCAAGCAATTGGGCAACAATTCTTGAAATATTTATTGTCATTTCGTATAAAGAAACTTGCGCAAACACAAGTAACCCAATTACATCCCCAATATACTGCTGAGGTAAACTTTCACATGGTTTCCGAGTGACCTACGATTACAAGAAGGTGGTTTTAAAGTCTGATGTCACCCTGTCTGTCAGTTGAACGCATCACTAGTCGGGAATAGGTTGAGGAATTCCCTGACCTATTTTGGATAAACTCAGATTCAGAGGCTGGGCTGCGGCAGCAGCACATATAATATGTGATTACTTTATCTTTTTTCTCTCTCTTTGCATGCGGTTCAAATCCATTTCAGTATCACCTGACATGTCAAATAATTCGACGCACCTGTTAATTTGTCAAGCAGGGTTCTCAAGCAAAGTTTTCCTTATTTAGCAAGATTTTTATATGTATTCGAAGAACATCAGAACTGTTTTGCTATTGCTTTCCTGCGAACATAATTGTGTGTATTAGTTTAATTGTTCAGTTGAAACTAGATGTTAATAAGTGGATTTTCAGTTTTGGGGAAATAAACACATTTTCTAAAGTAAACAACAGTCGATAGGAACGAGTTATCGAACTTTTTAAATTCACGACTGATTTAACACAATTTTCGCAACCTTATTAGATCGGGGTTTTGTGGTTGTGCACACTCCAACATTATAGATGGCAGCAGAGGCTACTTATGCTCGTTGTTTTCCGCTGTAACTAAAACGAAGAAGGAATAAGGCGCTGCCGGTCCGGCACCACCGAAGAAGTCGCAGAGTTGTTGCATGCCAATGACGATGGCGGCCGCCTTAAGAGGAAGCCTGGTAACATTGGTCAAGGTTAGTCCTTTTGTGGTTTAAAAAGCTCAATTCTAAGAGGAAAAGAAATTACTGACATTGAGTTGTGCGTGTGTGATTTGGTTAGTCCAACCGTGATGTCACCATATTACTATAACCAAAGAGCTTTGTCAAGCATGTCTTGCCGCTAAGTCTTTATTACATTATCAAAAAGGTACATTAGAGTTAATTTATGTCTGTTAAACGTTGAAAAATACTAAATCTCCTTTGTAATTGTAAACTAGTCAACTGAATCGCTTTTTATTATAGATCTGGATTTATTTAAGTCAACAATGAGACTAGCGTCATTATTTTGCAGAGAGCCGTTAACTGCATTGAAATGAGCTGGTAATTGTGTCATTTCTTAACTTTCCATTCCCATAAATCACAGCTACAGTAATATGTGTACAGTTAGGTTAAAAATCAGTGACATATCAACCAGAATCCCCCTGAATCGTCTACACACGCATTGATGCAGAATTTAATGTGGGGCACTGCTTATCTCTTATCTCATAAAACCAGCTTGTTGAACGCACTTTTAAATTAGACTTGTGTGTATTTATGTGATGTCATATGTACATATGAATGATATGTTAATACCATAAAAAAGGTTTATTATCACAGATACTAGTATAAACTAACTTTTCCTACTTACCGGTATTTATTCATTAAAATTTCATTTGGAGGAATACATCATGCAAATTACTTAAATATGTTTTTAAATCACAGTGTAACATTGTGCATCAACAGTGTATTTAATCAGACTTTTTGGTGAAAAATGTCATGCAATGATATCATGGAATTGTATGAATCATATTTGACAATTAAGATTATACAAACCCCAAATGTTCTTTATCATATCTGTGATCCACAGGGATTGGGTGGTCCCCGGTGGCAGCAGCTGGCCTCTCGGCAGTTCAGCGTGTCTGCTGGTCTCTGTGGACCAGATGGTCCACCTACCCGTGCTGACGCTACCTTCAATGTCACAATGATACCCGGAGATGGAGTGGGACCTGAACTTATGACTGCTGTGAAGGATGTGTTCAAGGTATTTTTTTATGAGTTTCTTATCAGGCATGAGTCAAATATGTCTTGGGAGATTTTTTTTCTGTGATGGAAAGTTTTTATTTAGATGGAGGATGTATTGTTAACAGTTGGTGTTAAATCTAGGCAGGAGATGTCCCCGTAGAATTTGAGGAGTTTCATCTGAGCGAGGTCCAGAACATGGCCAGTGAGGACAAGCTGGAGCAAGTGTTAACCTCTATGAAGAACAACAAAGTAGCCATGAAGGGTATCCACACATTTCCCTCTTGTCAAATTAATTTCCAAACCAGCATGAGATGAGGTAGAATTATATACCTCTAAAACATTTGTGATGTGTGGATTTGCAGGTAAGATTCACACCCCAATGGAGTTTAAAGGAGAGTTGGCATCATATGAGATGAAACTAAGGTATCAAGCATATTTATGGTATTTCTTCACCTATGTTCAAAACCACTAATATTTTCTTATTCCACAGGCGTAAATTAGACCTTTTTGCAAATGTGGTTCACGTGAACAGTCTGCCAGGCTACAGCACTCGCCACAATAACTTGGACCTGGTCATAATCCGTGAACAGACTGAAGGGGAGTACAGCGCCCTGGAGCATGAGGTAAAGGTCACTCCTCACTACCATAATATTAATTTGGAATGGCTGTCTTACAAATGATGCATATCTTTGGTTTCTTTAGAGCGTTACAGGTGTGATTGAGTGTTTGAAGATAATAACCAGAAAAAAGTCCCGACGCATCGCCAAGTTTGCCTTCGATTATGCCACCAAAAAGGGCCGAAACAAAGTCACAGCTGTTCACAAGGCCAATATCATGTACGTGGATTTTCATTTTTAACGTGAAATTGGCAGGTGGCTTTTGTGCAGTCACTTAGACTCATGACTCCAAAACCTGTCTTTTTGTAGGAAATTAGGCGATGGCCTGTTTCTCCAGAGCTGTGCAGAAGTGGCAGAACTGTACCCTAAAATCAAATATGACAGCATAATCATTGACAACTGTTGCATGCAGGTATCCACATCCTCCCGCCGTCAGCCAGTATTGATTTTCTGACTAGGATGAAGTCCCTCTTCATGTTTTGTGTCTTCTTTTTGCTGCAGCTGGTCCAGAATCCATACCAGTTTGATGTTCTTGTAATGCCGAACCTCTATGGCAACATTATTGATAACCTGGCAGCTGGGCTGGTTGGAGGTGCAGGAGTTGTTCCCGGGGAAAGCTACAGTGCAGAGTATGCAGTGTTTGAGACTGTAAGTTCTCCCTGGCGTTCTCAGCTACGTTTTACTGGAGCTTGTTTCAATTTCAATCCTGGCATGTGACTGTTTTAGTAGAAAAACTAAGTGTGGCTCACAGCTAGAACGTAAAACTGACTTGCTTGTGTCTCATCTCTTTTTCAGGGAGCACGCCACCCTTTTGCACAAGCTGTGGGGAGGAATATTGCCAACCCGACAGCCATGTTGCTCAGTGCTGCTAACATGCTCCGGCACCTCAAGTGATTAGAGCCCATTTCTTTGTCACTGTCTTGTTCTGCTTTTGGTTGTTGCTATGTGGAAGACTGTTGTAGCCACTTCTCAAGTTTCACTGTATTGTGTTGCAGCCTGGAATTCCACTCTCATATGGTGTCAGATGCTGTCAAGAGGGTCATCAAACAGGGCAAGGTAAGTGTGTGAGCTACACATCTGTTCATCCAGATGTATGCCAAACATATTTTCTTTTATTTTGCATTATAAAGCCTTTGTTATCTCTAGTTTAGTAGTCTCTAAACCTGCAACAATGGTTCAATCACATTAAGGAAGACTGTCGTTCATATCACACCTTTATTTTGAAATTCCTCCACCATGCATGATTTCCTGTTCCTGCCCCACAGCATAAAGTTGTGAATCAGATTTTTTTTTTTGTCCTGTGTAAGTGTAATTTATTGTGATGTGTTTGGTTTGTAATATTTGAAAATGAATGGTTTTAATTGTAGAGAATCAAATACCCAAACACATTGAGACAGCTTCAGTAATGATTTAAAAATGGTTTAAAGACAACATTTGAAGGGTCCTTCCTCTCCCCTTTCCTTTCCACCCCTCCTTTACCCCCTACCCCCTCATGGTGTGTTTGTGTACATCTATATGCACATTCCAGGTACAGACACGAGACCTCGGCGGGTATTCCACCACTGGAGATTTTGTGCGTGCCGTTGTGGAAAACCTGCGTCACCGTCCAGTCTATTAAGATGTTTCATCACACCCTTCACTGACATTGTTCTTAACATGATTCAAGACATGTTAAGACACACCTCCCTTCTCTGCCACCTGTGTGTTAACGTCTAACAAAGCTTTTGTTACATCACAAAAAAAACTCACTCCTGAAGAGTCTGTTTTATTGTGAGTATCATTTGTATGATTATTCCAGCTGATGAATCTGGATTTATCAACAGATTCCGGCAGCTGCTCTACATTTACATCTTAAACATCAAGACCATCAAACATGTCAGACCAACAGTTTTGTGTTGTCATTTGAGTTAAAACCGAGTTACTTTAGGGCAAATAGAAGCCCTCAGAGATGCAGTGTCATTGTAAAACAAATCAAAAAACAAAGTTAATTCAATGTATCTCTTGATTAGTGCAAGCGTGTATTTATCTAACCATAGAAAGCTGCCTTCTCTGTGAGTTTTCTTTGTGGACTGTTGCACAGCTTCTGGGTGTGGGTGAATTATTGGATCTCCTGCAGATACTCATATCTTTATTTTTCTTGATCTTGTGTAGTGACTTATTACCATGTCCATAAAGAGCTCGATGACATGTACAAAGCTTTGCATAGCATGCTGCAATCCTGTAGGATTTTAAATAAATATTCTGCCTTATCATTTCATGGTCAGCTAAAGTAATATATTTGTTTTAATGATACATTTTCTAATGGCTGTATTCCAGCAGCAGTGCAAATAAGGACCTGTTCTTTTTAAAATTGATATTATACTCTATTTCGTGATCATAAATGTAGAGCGTGATTTCATACTAAAGCTTGTAGAAAGTGTGATAAATATATAATAAATAAATAATGTCTTGTACTAATCACTGATGTTAATGTGAAAGAGTATTAGTACAGGAGTGGATGTGGGACAAAGCCAGTGTGTTGTGGGTAAGATCTAGCATGTATTTGGTATTAAAATGCTCTCTAACATGCAGGCTATCATCCTGCATGTGGGCGTGTGTTGCTGCAGCTGTGCATATAGTGACAAACTGTCCTTATGTTTTTTTTCCAACAGGTGCGCACTGGAGACCTGGGGGGTTATGCTACGAGTGACGAGTTCACCCGGGCCGTCATTGCTAACCTGGATGTCTGAGCTCTGTTTGCAAAGCTGCTCAGAAGCATATACGCACACTAATCTGCTAAACTGGCTACGCACATGGAACCTTTTATGAGCAGCTCACATATTTTTCATACGGGAAGGTTCAAAATGCAGATTTCCATATATCTCTGGCAACGTTTTCTTAAATTATTATTTATTTACGCGCACACATATCTGTATTGCTTCTTAATTTGTGAGACATATATAATGTATTATGTGTAACGTCCTGGTGCGACAGCTGCAGCATGAGTTGGATGCTTGTGACCCGACCTCACATCTATGAAGATATAGTTCATATGTGCTCACAATTACATTTATTATGAATAGTATTTCTAGATATAAGTGATGCTAATTAATCATTAAATATGTCAAAGAATGCTTATGTGTCACGTATATATGTTGGATTTCATGGAGAAAGGACACTTAATCACAACCACATGGAATCTGCAAATCTTTTCCTAATATAATTGACTAAATTTAATGGGTTTTCCTTTAAATATCCGTCAAATCTGCCAGCTCACAGAGCTATCTAAGTAAGTCATGGCATTATGCTTTTTTTTTCTGGACCGGGGGTCCTTGGACCCCTTGGAGGTCCCTGGTCTCTGTAGGCTGAGCTGCCAGAGCAGTGTAGGCTCCGGACAGGCCGACAGGGGGCGCTGTCCACTGTGGAGAAAGCGTGGAGGAGAGACGGGGCCTGGCCTGGGAATTTGCCGTCCGCTTCCCATTCTTCCTATGCAGACAGACACACAACATGGCGGACTAGAATAGTCGGCCGACGCGCCCGGATACAGCGGAGAACCCGGAGGACTTAACATCCACTAAGACCGATAAAACACCGTTCGAGGGCACCGTAGGCTGGGAAGAGTGACGCACTCCTGGAAACTGCCACCACCGCCTGGATTCCGAAGATTAACTGGGAACAAAGTGTCGTCTCTGTGTCCTGGATCGTGTTTCCCTCCTCTCCTATCACCCAGGTCCCCCCACCCCACTCACACTCTCGGTTCCAGGGGTGTGGAGACAGGGGCCGGGGCTGAAAAACGTGGAAGGGAAGACGAGGATAAATTCCTAACTGGGGGGTTTCCCCCTATGATTTCCCCCGGCCGCCGCAGGAGTTGTGGTGAGTTTTAGTTGTTTTTTTTCCGCGGCGCCGTATCCGAACCCCACTTGTTAAAATGTCAGTATTAGCACGTTTGCTCCGCCGACACTGCGTCACCCACAAACACTCACTTTGTCCCCCACATTCACGCTCCTGCGCCGCATTACCCGAGACCTGCAGGCGCACGGAGCTCCGGGGCCACCGGGGTCGCGTCCGATAGTTGTGGAGAAACGCTCCAACCTTTCCAAAGTGGTCGGGAGGGATCCTATTTTTTCTGACGTTGGGGGAGCTCTGGAGAAAAGGGGGGGACCGGGAGATGAAAGTCCGGCTTTGGGGACGCCAGCGCCGGGGCCGGGGCTCTGGCCGTGGCACAACCCGGGCTTCAGTTCGGGCTGCTCCCCTGGAAAGTACATTTTATTGATTAACGCTTTGTTATTACACGTTCAGAGAGGGTGTGGAGCTGTTGGGTGGAGGGGTGGGATTGTGTGTGTGTGTGTGTGGGGGGGGGGTCCTTACAGCACCCGCAAGAGGAACTGGGTCGCCACAACACGAACATGTTCGGCCTGTCAAATCACAGCGTTCACCTTCCACATGCTCTCTGCTGGCCATCCCAGCCGAGTTTCATCTGCACCCCCTCCAGAAGTTTAGGTTCTTGCACTCTTTTTTTTCTTTCCTTTTTCACGCTCTATCTTTTCTTCCAATGGTGGGCGTCACCTCCAAACCGCCGTCCATCCAACGTCCGCTTGGGATTGTGCTGCAGCCGATATTGTCCCCGGGGTGGTGCCTTTCCCCAGCCGCCGGGAGACGCGGGCCTTCCCCTCCGATTCTGACCCTGGCCCCTGGAGCCGTCGCCTGTGTCATATCTGAGAGGAACCCTGCCTCGTCTGCCTGACTCATGCCTGGGCGAGTTCATTAAAGTTAACTCGGCTTCCCACTTCCTTGTGCGTGGGGCCTTGCGAGCGCGGTGGTCGAGCCTGACCTGCCCCTCTGTGGCGAGGCTGCAAACAGCCACACGGTGTCCTGTTCAGGACATGGCGCGTCGAAAGACGAGCACGTCGACCAACGGTATCGGTTCCGGGTGTCGGTCATCCATTTCTGTGAGACATCGGGCCGACTCCAGGTACTCCAGGTACTCCACGGCGGATCTGGGCCAGGATCCGGAGAGCGTTTCACTCGGCAGCAGGAGTGACGCGGACCTCGCTGCACTTTTCGTGGTTGGCCTGGTTGCTGAATTAGGCAGGAGTGCAGGTTTAGATTCAAACTGTTGCAAACTGCTCCCCTCAGCCGGCGTTTTTTTTTTTTTTTTTTTAAAGCTACCTTTGGTTTGTGACATTACGCAATTCCAGCACGCTGACACAATATTGTGCGCTGGCTTTCAGGGTGCGGTTGCACCCAGGCATATTTTTGTTTCCACCTGTTGGGCGGCATATTTTTCTGAGGAATAGGGCTATTATTCCAATTCTGTCAAAATAAAGAGCACTCGGGGTGTCACGAAGCACAGTGGAGGCCTGATTTCAGCCATGTGACATGGCATTCAGCCTTAATCACATTTATCTTGTGCACTGCAGGAAATGAACCTGCGCAATGACTAACAATTCATGAATCGAATGACTTGCCAGGCTGGGAAAACTACGCCCAGTGTCATACAGCTTCTGTCCGTCCATTTTGTGAATTCAGCATTGACAATTTCTCAATTCTCGTCTTTCCGTGGTTGTAACCTCCTAAATCGGATGCGTGACATCTGATCCGTGGGTCAGATTCTGCGTGGGCTGATTGACACTCCAATAAAAACCTACTGTTCACACAGTTTGCCGCTGTATCCGCAAATCATAGTTGTAACTGGGAGCCAGAGCCAGAACCACCACCGCCTCTGACCTCAACCTCCTCCAAACAGGACCGTGCAGCCCTGTGGCCCAAAGAGGCATGTTTTGAAATTCTCCGTGGAGGGAAGAAAATAAATCCCAAACGAGGCCTCGGCCATGATGCCGTGACGGTGCAGCGTGGCATCGTGGGTAATCTGGACATCTTGAACGTTACATTAGCGCTGAAGTTTTGCTGTTTTCAGAGCAACTCGTGGCGCTTCATTAACTCAGCGAAGCGATGCCAAACTGCGTTCTGCATTTTACAACAGAATGGCTTCAGAGGAAAATTCCAGGTGCCTTAACCGAGTTTTCGCCGGAATAATGTCGTATTCTTCTAAATGAAGTGCAGCGAAAGACGCCCGGGAATGTGCAGTCGCTGACAATTCAACAATAAGCCACTTTTGGAGAGTTTTTATTTTCATATTAGCTTATAATCAAGTTTCTGCTGGACTGGTGGTAGAACTGAAGCAGAACATGCAGGAAGAGTTGATGTGTGACATCGGGGGGGTCATTTCTGGTTTTAGAGTGTAAATCACTGCTAACGTAGCAGCTATCAAGCTCATATTTGGGCTCATTGTGCACCCCCCCCTAAAAACAGTTTTGATGTCATACATTTCCCTTGGCTTCAGCCTCTCAGCCAGTTGGGCCTCTACTGTTGTGCACTGATTGTTTGAGTAAAAGCCCGTAGACTTGTTTAAATTGAGGAGATTTTTGGGAAAAGCTCTCAGACTGTGATGTTTTGTCTCAGCTGATTGCTTATCTGGGCCGCCGGGCTCAGGAGGCGAGGAGCGATGAGTGCAATAGGACGGTCGCTGCAGATAGCAAATCTGGGTTTTTGGCCTTTGTCCTGCCACTTTGGCCCCAAACTGAGCGTCAAGGTCATAGTGGCTTCTGTGGGAAGACCGCACTTTGCACCTCCACATCCTTTCTGTGTCCAGTGTGGGAACGCTTGAGAGGCCTCTGGCACGCTGTACGAGAAACCCCACAATGAATCAGAAACAGAGCCGGGCTTCACCGACCCGACCGCTGTTGCGTATTGAAACCAGTCGGTTTTCTTGATCTCTTTGAGCAGCCTGGCGGAACCAAATTGTCATTATGGGCTCAATAACAAACGCGGCGGTCGCGCTTGCACCCAGCCATGTTTTGCTTCGTCTTTTCATCATCTCGCCGTGTCGCGACGGGAGCAGAAACCACACCAGCAGGGAGCTGTAACCCTCAGGAAGAAGGTCCAGAAGCGGCGTGGCTGTTGGCTGTGGCACCGGGGACGTATATTCTGTGGTCTTTTTCCAAGCCAGAGTCTGCTTGGCCTTACTTCTGTCTCCCGTGAAGAGAAGCATTCACAGTATCCCTGCCCCCAACCCCCCGCTCCCCCTACCGAGACATAGAAACAGTATTAATATGCCACGAATGTAGATAGACAGACGAGCATTATCTGGCGGCACGGCGGTGAGGGAAACAGGATGCCTTGCAGAAAGCCAGAGGGAAATCTTTTTCTGCATGAGCGTTATCGTCCCCTCGACTGCTGTTGTCAGATTTAGCCTCATGTTCGGTGAGAAATGGAAAAAGGCAGAAGGGTTTGAAGAGGCGGCCTTAACTGTTCAGCGAACAGTTTAAAGGACAAAAACCAAACGGCTCACTAAAGCAGTTCCCCGCCTGACTTTCCTGGCCGCTGCTCCCACAGATTTGATGGATTCCCACTGTTGCGCGTAGCGGAATTGTATTATTTTTTGCTTCGTTTTTCTCTTCATGTTTCACAACTTGGCGGTTCACGAGGACGCCGCAGGTCCTCGTAGAGTCTGTATCGCAGGCTGGAGGTTAAAGAAAGTGAGATGGATTCGAAGCTCGATGTTATTGGCGTGTGACGTGAACCTGTGCAGTCAAATGAGAGGAAAAGCCAGTGTCCATTTCCTCCAGTGCCGCCAGTTTGGCTTTTGATCCACCCACCTTGGCAGACAAACAGATATATTGTTAATTTTCCATACTGCATTAAAGTTTTTTGATATTTTTTTATTAGTATTTTTTGCACTTTCTTTGTGTTTTATGGGGGCGGACGTGCACAGTAACACAGCATTTGTAATAAATTACCGTGGCCTCTGGGAAGGAGCTCTCCTCATTCTGTCCGCCACGTGCCAGCATCATGTTTGAAACACACAGGACTGACCTATAAAATCTAGATTAAAACGGTATAAAACATGGCAAAAATGCCTCTTGAACATTTCACTTTGATTTACAGACAGCTGGTTCTGATCCGCCCTGAGCCCCAACGATTACCCGACCTGGATGAGATCGCGCCGTAGAGTAAAATGCGCGCACGCTCGCATTCCGGCTCTCTGCCGTGGAAGCGTTGTCATCAAAAACGCTGGCTCGTTACCGACGCCCGTGGATGAAGACTTTTAATGTTCGTTGTCTTCGCCTTCTGAACGTTGTTGTGCGAATAGCGGCGGCCGCAGCCTCAACAGTGGAAGTTATCAGTCTGGGAAAAACCCCAGCGATGCATTCTTCAGCAGCGTGAACGCCATCAACATGTTTTAGTGCATATATGGAAGGCGGAAGACAAGATCTGGCGCAGTCAACCAAATACTGGTTCTAGCAGGCTGCTGCTACTTAGCATTAGCGCCTTTGCTCATGAACCCTGGAGTTCTTGTTGGATTCTGCTTCCGGAGATTGCCGTGATCTCGGATGACATTTGACAGATTGTGTCGTCGTGCATGGTGACACATCATCTTTATAATATGCGGCCTGGACCCGAATGGTCCCCCCCTGGCCTGCTTCTGTGATGCGCACGTGTCACTTGAAATACTGCTGAGAAGAGTGAGCGGCGAGAATGCGTCGCTCAAATTGACACCATATGCCACCGGCATCAACGGGACGCGACGCCTCTGTCATTTAATAAAGCCGGGACGGGTGTTGTCGGTGGAATCTGGCTGCTCCGCCGGCTTTGTCTGGGGGAAATAAGTCACCTGATGACACAACGCGAGTGTGGAGGAAAGAGCGTGCATTCACCCGCTCACGGACGCACATCTGCGCATTTTTCTGCTGGAAACGGCGAGATGGAGTTTAGAAAGCGGTCCGAAACCTTCGCGGTGTTATATTTGGCCGACGTTACAGCGGCTTGATCAAAAGAACGCAGTTTAAAAGTGCTAGAGCGAATAAAGTGGAACCTGGCAGGTCTTTGTTCTTTTTATAAGGACGTCTTGATGTGTGGACCCTGGCGCAGCAGTATGGACTAACAAGACAGCAAAGCACGCGTCTTGACGCTTACGTCCTATATCGTCTGGATGCGTACCACCAGATAATTGAACATCAGTGGTTTCTTTGTATGGAGTCTCTTCACCAAACGCCTTGAGTATCTTTTTAAGATGCCACTGATGGCAAAATAAAGTCTAAAAATGGCACCAATGAAAGCACTTTCCTGTCCAGCGTCTGTTGAATAAATGATGTCCTCTCCAGTAACACGTCTGAAATGCATACATGTAGAAACCCCGCTGCTCATCTGGAGGCCCGAACGTGTTCAGACGCATTTTCTAAGCAAGAGAACCTTCTGGGCCTCACCTTTTAGACGTGCTGCATCTTTTATCATTTACATGTGAACAATGTTACATCATTGAGTCATACGACATTGAATCATGCTTCGTCAATAAAGGCTGAACAAAGTAAACGCTCATTGATGAGAATCACTTTGCAAGAGGAAATTCTTAAATATTTTCCGAAGCCGTCGTGTTTTTTGTTAATTGGCGTCAATAATGAAAACACTGTAAGGTTGCAGTCCTAAAGATTGAGCTGACATCTAAAGTGGGATTTTTAAAGGTAAAATAATGAGAACCCATGTTCATATCAGACTGGCAACTGGAGCCATCAAAGCTTTTAACGCCCAGTTTTTCCCGAGGCCGCGGCCGCGGTAATCCTCCGTGTAAAGCATCGGTGTGCGCAGCAGCCGGGCAGCGTTTGGGTCGGTACAGTGTGAAAGTATCTGTAAGCATCGGCAGACTGTCTGGATTAGTTCAGGGTCGAAACCACGAGATTAGATCCAGGGATTATCACAGCTCAGTCGGGGAGACGACGGCTTGCTGACCCCTGAGATTATATATAAATGACAGCCTGGCTGACCAGCAGCAGCCCTCTGACCACCGAGGCAGGGAGGACGGATGGGGACGGCATCGCTGTGGGAGGCTCAATGGGACAGTAATTCTGTTTTGGTCCTTCTCTCAACGGCAACATGTCAAATGGGAGTCCGCCATAAAGCCTTTTATGTTGGAATGGTTTCAAACATGGGCAGATTTAGAGGGATTTGGGGGGTAATGCCCAAATAAAGGTGTCTAAATAAACTGGTTGTGTTTTAAATACTTGTGTCATATTTCTTTTCTGGCTGCTGACTGATAATATGACTATTAATATTGATTTTTGAATACTAAATTATTAATTGCTGCTTTCTTTCTAGGACTGCGAATGAGTGATTGATGCCCACTCTGCTTCTTGAGGTAAGCGGCAACAACATAATCCTTTGTTATGCAGTTTTATTATCTTTATTATTCCATCCCTTCCTAACATGAGACTGTGGGATTAGGATAGTTTTTTGTTTTTTTTTAAATCCAGAAGATTATGCAATGCATTAACCCCGAGTCTTTTGATCTTCATAAAACAAATCTGTGGTATTTGGACTCTATTTTTTCCTGAGATTAGAGGTTGTTTTTGACTGTTCTCTCATTGGGTTGGTTGTGCTTCCTCCACATGTAGGGCAGAATGGGTGTGTGTCCCCTGCTCCTGCTGCTCGGTCTCGCCCTCAGGGCCTCAGCCCAGGATTATGTCCCCATCCCAAGTAAGAAATCCATCTTATTATACCGCAGAACCCCTTTTCTCCTCTTGTCTGTAGAACTGATGATCCGGGATGAGGAAATTTCACATACTGAAGGTTCACTTTTGAAATATTACCACAAAGGAGCAGCATATGTAGTCATTCACGGAAGGTTAATTTGCATTAGAGCAAAGCGGATCAGGACTACATCCGTCTTTATTTCCTGCTCTTTCGTGAGTCCTGACATGAAACGTGAAGAAAAGGTTCCTTTTTAATTAAGAAAACTGCCATTAAGGCTAAAGAGCACAAGACTCAACAGTAGATTTTGTTTCCAGGTCCTGCGAACGTCACTTCCAAGCCCGCCGACCCTCCGGCGACCTCCCCTCTCAGAAGTACGGTTGCAAGCACGCAAGTGCCCACCACTCCCCCCCCGACCGTCTCTTCCACCACCGCTGAGGCGGCGAGGACGACAACGGCGACAACAGCAGCCGCACCGACACCAAGCCCAGCCAGCGATGGCACCCTACTACAGGCTGATCCCAATGCCACAGGGCGGGTGCTACCCATTCCCCCAACCCCAACGGATGCCCCCCAGCAGCCCCCCAATGTGGAAACTGCCCTTCCTCCCGCCACAGATGGTGAAGACAACACAACCACAGTGACCCCCGGCACCCCGACTCCAGAGACTTATATTGATGAGAATACAGATGTGGTGCCGGAGACCACCGTAGACCCCGATGTGGGGTTCTCCACAGAACCCAGCCCTCATGGTGAGTAATGTAAAATTCTATAGGATTTGGAAGTATTTCACTATTTATTTGGATCTTCCTGTTGCCATTAAGCATCAATATGTCCTCACTAACGTACAAGGTTGAGTGATTGAGAATCAGTCAATCAAAATAATTAATAAAGCAGTATGGAAAGTGGCGGTGGACAAAAGTGCTTACACACAATAAAAATAAGAGACGTGAGTGAAAACAGGCGTCAGTCAAAGAACAATAGAAGGAGACGTCAAATAATGGCGTATATGGGGCTGAAGAAAACGGGAAAGAATGGGGAAAGTGAGGTTTACGGTCTAGACTTGACCTTTTAATATTTAAATACGTTAACAGTTTTGTGCTTTTAGGCGCCGTCGTGGCAGTGCTGGAAATATCCTTACGTGACACACCTGCATTAGAGCAGTCATCCAAGAACAAGAGCACCCAAATTAGATGCCTGACAGGCCTCCTTTTATCAACCGCAGCTTTTGATGCTTTCATGCATGTGCAAAAGTCTGGAAATTGGAAGTTCTTTAGCTTCTCTAAAGGTCTTTGTATTCAGACCGAATGCTTCCCGCAGCTTTGTTTTAAATAAATGTCACATGTGCCACACTAATAAAAAGACAAGCCGCAGACGAGATGCTTCATTGATGAGGAAACCCGACTGTCAGGACATCAGCACATTCTGAATCATTTTCTTTCGGTCCAGCTTAGAAGGGCTATTTAAAGACTAAAGGGGAAGTGGAAGAAGGTCAGGGAGGCATTGTCTATGCATGCCAACATAAATGGATGTGCTCTGCCTTTTTCATAACATAATCAGTTTCCATTCATAGGCGTTATGTAACTGCTCCTTTTTGTTTTTTCTTTCTTTAATTCTTCCAATCTACATGTTTCTGTAGGGCAGCTCTGAAATGTCCTGACAGCTGAGACCGAAATTAGAAAGTGACAGGCTGACATTTCGTAGTCCTTCCCCAGAAAGTGCATATGGAGCTTCGGGTTAAATTAAACTGTTCTTTTCCCCAGAACGTTTAGAATTTTCTGCATTTTTCTGTCAGCCAGTGGAACGGCTGATTCTGTTCATGCGTTGTTGCCACGGTCCTCTAGAAAAAAATGCCTTTTGTTGTCAGCTAGTGTGTCTTATTGACCAGTCATCAGCACACAAACACAGCTGTGTGTGTGCCTGGCCAGTGAGTGTGTGTGTGTGTGTGTGTGGAACTCATCTTTTCCATGCAGATGTCATGTCCTTTGTGCTTATGTTTTGTGAAAAGGTCATCAGGAAGACTATAGGGTTGCCTTCAATCAGTAACTCATGAAGGCAACGAGTCACTGAAATTGTTCAGCTATTCTAAATGTGCCGGAGGCGTCGTGTAGAACAGAAAACAAGCTTTAGGTTATATCTCACTTATAAACAACAGCCACCCGACCGACAGTCGGCACCGCCGCCCCAGGTCCTTTCTGCCTTATACCTTGGTGAAAGCATTTAACATTTCCTCTGAATAATTCACGTGGACTTCACAGCAATCGTTCTAAATATTTCAGCATTTTCTTCCATCACCCAGAGTCGTCCTGTATTTCCATTTATAGAAGCCTGAGCTTGACACTCGTTTAAACTGTGATTTAACAGCCTGTTGCACTTTCGCAGAAATCTCTAAGTTTGGGTTTTCTATTTTTCAAATTAATAATTAATCCGCAAATTTTCCCTCAGACACGACAAGCGCTGCAAAGTGATGCTTTAGGGCATGCATGGAATTTTTTTTTTTTAAAAAAGGTCAATTTAACAGTTGTGACTTAAACCTATACATAAGGATTTCTAACCATTTATTCTCCTGCTCCTGAAGACAACAACCAGACCGTTGACATGCCAATCATAGCAGTCATGGTGGCCTTATCGTCCCTGCTGGTCATCATCTTCATCATTATCATCCTCTACATGCTCAGGTCGGTGACGTGCGGTTAACGTTACTTTCTGCACAGATGCAACACTGAGCTGTGTATATGTATATGTCTATATCTTTGTTTTAAAATGGACTTTGGTGCATCTTTATTGACAGGTTTAAAAAATACAAACAGGCAGGAAGCCATTCAAACTCCTTCAGGCTGACCAATGGTCGTTCTGATGACACAGGTAACACATCTGTATGTGTTTAATCTTCTGTTTGCGTGTGTCAGCAGATGTGAGTGTTCGTGCCTGTTCCTGTTCAGTTATAGCCACTTGATAAAACTTGTTAATATTTTTTTTCATGATAAGAATGGATTGATCTTCCTGAATGTTTTTGCTCAGCGTCATGACCTAACCTGCAGGGCCACTGTTGGAAGCCTTAGCGTTGAACCGCAGCGCCCCCTGGTGGGCGCGTTCTAGAACTGAAGGTGTTGCTTGATGTGACCGTTTGAATCTCATTTTCCTTCCCCATGTCTCCTGTTTTATCTCCACCTGTCTCACTCCTATTCCTTCCCCCCTCTCCCTTCTCCTCCCTTCCGGCTTTCCTGGCACAGAACTCCAGAGCGTCCCACTATTGGCCCGTTCACCAAGCACAAACAGGAAGTACCCACCGCTTCCTGTTGACAAGCTGGAGGAAGAAATGAACCGCCGCATGGCTGATGACAACAAGCTCTTCAGGGAGGAATTCAATGTATGCCATGCTTAAACACACACCTTCTGATAGCATTCACCCTGAGGGTCACCTTTAACTTGATCCCTTTCACCTAAATAACTCCCATTCACGAATAATTAAAACCTAGAGTGATCTAACAATGACTTTGGAATAATTTGATAAGCATATCTTCTGATACGTGCTTGTGTATGTGTCTGTGTGTGCAGGCACTGCCAGTGTGTCCCATCCAGGCATCATGTGATGCGGCTTCCAAAGAAGAGAACAAGGAGAAGAACAGATATGTCAACATCCTGCCATGTAAGTCCTGATAATGGTGCAGATTTGGGGTGAACCAGTGGGAGCATTGATCAGCGTGAAACTTCTGGCCGTCATTTTACAGCGATTTTTAACGACAGTAACGGGGAGCAAAGGCAATGTACCCTCATGTTTCTACTGTTTTCTCTGTCAGACGACCACTCCAGGGTCCATCTCTCCTCTCTGGAGGGCGTCCCCGACTCTGACTTTATCAACGCCTCCTTTATAAATGTTAGTATAAGCAGTCTTTTCTGTCTAGAACCTCAAGTTCTTTAAGTGTAATTGACTCTTACAGCTCTTTGTTACTTGATTTTTCAGGGCTACCAAGAAAAGAATAAGTTTATTGCAGCACAAGGTAAAAACTGTTCCAGGATATATTTACCAAACAAGCTGCCTCTTTTATTAACTGTATTACTGAGCGTCGTATCTGTTGTGATCTCCCAGGACCGAAGGAGGAGACTGTAAATGACTTCTGGCGGATGATCTGGGAGCAGAACACAGCCACTATTGTCATGGTGACCAATCTAAAGGAGAGGAAAGAGGTAGGAGTGCTGGCATCTTTATCGTGAAGGAAGTTATTAATACAGCTGCAATTTTTACCACCTTCAGTTCAATTAAATAAAAAACAATCGTCATTCAGGGGGACCATTTCATATCTTTATGTGTGATAAGATATTAAGTAATAAGTAAGATTAGCTGTTGTTTTATATGCATTTTTTCCTCTAATGTTACACAATTTTCCAGCCTGTTCTGTTGGGTTTCAACAGAGCCGTCAAAGTGGTACATCTGGTTCCACTCCATTTGTTTTCCACAAAGGAAATGAGATGAAGCTCTGAATGAGGGTTCAGTGTGTGTAATCCCTCTTTGTTTTCTCAGTGCAAATGTGCCCAGTACTGGCCGGACCAGGGCTGTTGGACCTACGGAAACATCCGTGTGTCTGTAGAAGACACGATGGTTCTGGTGGACTACACCATCCGCAAATTCTGCATACAGCAGGTAAGACCTGAGAGCAGCTTATGAGAGGCCAGGAAAACATTTTAAAATAAAAGAAATACCCACTTGCAGCTTTCTCTTACTGGCTGCAGCCGATGCTTTGACCTGACGTGGGTGTGTTTCAGGTGGGAGACCTGTCTGGGAAGAAACCTCAGAGGCTTGTCACCCAGTTCCACTTTACCAGCTGGCCAGATTTCGGGGTGCCTTTCACCCCCATTGGCATGCTCAAGTTCCTGAAAAAAGTGAAGAATTGCAACCCCCAGTATGCCGGAGCCATCGTGGTGCATTGCAGGTAGGTGGAGCAGCGATGGCTGATGTCTGTTGGTCTGTCTGGACCGTTGTTCACTCCAGCTTTGCGTGTCTGTCAGCGCCGGCGTGGGGAGAACGGGCACCTTCATTGTGATCGATGCCATGCTGGACATGATGATCGCCGAGAGGAAGGTGGATGTGTTTGGCTTCGTCACCAGGATCAGAGCTCAGCGCTGTCAGATGGTCCAGACGGATGTAAGTGTCACCTCTCTTCTCATGGTGATTGGTTGAGTTCCACTTTGTTCTTCACCCTCTTTTCTCCGCCCCACAGATGCAGTACGTGTTCATCTTCCAGGCTTTGCTGGAGCACTACCTGTACGGAGACACGGAGCTGGAGGTGACCTCACTGGAGTCCCACCTGGCCAAGCTCTACTCCCCCTCACCTGGAGCTGGCTGCGGCGGTCTGGAGGCTGAATTCAAGGTCTGATTTTGAGTTCCTATTTCCTCTCAGCCTTCACTCACATTCTCTCTACATCAGAATCCGACCAATCCCAACTCTAATGATTTCCAGAAACTGACCTCCATCAAGATTCAGAATGATAAGATGAGAACGGGCAACCTACCCGCCAACATGAAGAAGAACAGAGTCTTACAGATCATTCCATGTGAGTGGTGGAGCTACAGGATGGATTCCTGTAAATAGTGAAATTGAATCAGGGTCAAGCATTATCTCTGTCTCTAACAGACGAGTTCAACAGAGTGATCATTCCGGTCAAAAGGGGAGAGGAGAACACCGACTACGTCAATGCCTCCTTCATTGATGTCAGTGTAAAAGCACAGCTCAAATCAGATTTGTTAGCTTTTACTCGGGGGGGGGTTAAGTCTCGTCTTATTTTTTCTCTCGCTCTCTTCCATTGGGATCACAGGGTTACCGTCAGAAGGACTCCTACATGGCGAGCCAGGGCCCTCTTCAGCACACCATGGAGGACTTCTGGAGGATGATCTGGGAGTGGAGAAGCTGCTCCATAGTCATGCTTACCGAGCTGGAAGAGAGAGGGCAGGTGGGTGGATGTGTGCGCACTCAAGAAAGGGGCAAAAGCATTGGTTCTCTCCAGTTGTCTCTGTCTTGTGGAGCACAGTAACCCTGACCTGGTCCATCTCCTGCAGGAAAAATGTGCCCAGTATTGGCCCAGTGACGGCACAGTGGTCTATGGTGACACCTCTATTGAGATAAAAAGGGAGGAGGAGAATGAGAGTTACACGGTGCGTGACCTCCTGGTCACCAACAACAGGGTACGAGGTCAAAAAGCAATACTTGGAACTCTTCGCTGAGCACAGTTTAATCTGCCCTTCCTGCCATTCCCCGTTCCTTCAGGAGAACAAGGCCCGCGCGGTGCGTCAGTTCCATTTCCACGGCTGGCCAGAGGTGGGCATCCCCACCGACGGTAAAGGCATGATCAACTTGATCGCAGCGGTGCAGAAACAGCAGCAGCAGTCGGGAAACCACCCCATCACGGTGCACTGCAGGTGAGAGCCCTCAGCCTGCTGCTGCCTCCATGAGCCCGCCCATCCACCCACCCATCCATCCATCCATCCATCCATCCATCCACCCATCCATCCAGCCACCCATCCATCCAGCCACCCATCCACCCACCATCCAGCCAACCAGCCATCCAGCCATCCATCCATCCACCCATCCATCATCCACCCATCCATCCACCCATCCACCCATCCACCCATCCATCCATCCATCCATCCATCCACCCATCCATCCATCCACCCATCCATCCATCCATCCACCCATCCACCCACCCACCCATCCATCCATCCATCCATCCATCCATCCATCCATCCATCCACCCATCCATCCACCCATCCATCCACCCATCCATCCATCCATCCATCCATCCATCCATCCATCCATCCATCTCTTCGATTCATTGCTCTGATTTATTCTCTGATTTATCCGTACAGTGCTGGTGCTGGTCGGACGGGGACCTTCTGTGCGTTGAGTACGGTCCTGGAGAGGGTGAAGGCAGAGGGCATCCTGGATGTGTTCCAGACGGTCAAGAGCCTCAGACTGCAGAGGCCCCACATGGTGCAGACACTGGTGAGGCCTCTTTTGATGTTTCCACCTGTCCAAGCAGCAGCAGCAGCAGGGGTCCCTGGTCCCCCACCCAAAGGAGACTCATAGTTTATTATTGTGTTAGCACCTGAATTCATGACACTGCAGCTATTGCGTTGATCTCATTCTTCTCCCTCCCACCTCTCACTGGATTCTTCTAAAACTACCGTTTCTGTGTCCCCTCCTCCTCCTCAGGAGCAGTACGAGTTCTGCTACAAGGTGGTCCAGGAGTACATCGATGCCTTTTCTGACTACGCCAACTTCAAGTAGGGACCATCCGAGTAGGTGGATGTCCTCTCGTCCTCCAGACGAGCCTAACGCACCCAGCAGAACACACATGCCTACACGATAACCATGCAGAGAGCTGCAGCGCCCCACCTGAGGGATTTTTTTTTTTTCCTTCCCCAATTGAACAAAAACTCATCACAACTTGACCTGTGGATGGGATCAACTGCCCGGAGGAAAAGGGAACAGAGCACTCCAGCCAAAGAACAGGGCAGTGAAGTTGGATGGTGAAAGTAACTGAGATGCCTTCTTGAATATTTTGTAATATTCTTGTTAATATCACCCCTCACACACCCCCCCCACCACCCTCCGTATAAATTTGTATATATACTTACTGTGTTGCATCTTTTCACTTTGATTTCAAACACAGTTTTGAGTTTAATGTATTTGTATTTTATTGGTAAAAATATATATATATATAAATAAATAAATATATATATAGTATAAATCAAAAGCTTTGGATGCTAACGTAGAAAGAAAAATCCAGAGTCAACCTTCTTTTTCCCCCTTTTTTCCTTCCCCCCACCATTTTTAACCGTGGAGACTTCAAACACCTTTATCATAAAACAGACGCACAGTAGCAACACGTGGTAGCAGAATCCTGGATTCAGGGGCAACGAACAACAATGCAACACAAAGAGGCCACAACAACAACAACAAAAGCCATTTATGTGGATCAATCTGGCCAGTTACTGCAGTTTTTTCCCTGCTAATGTTCTAGAGGGGCAAAGGTCACCCACTCTCTCTGCATGGGCTCGGATAACACCCTCGGAATCGGAGCCGTTCCGCCTCTTTCGTTTGGCGTCGGGTGAAGCGATTCGCTGGAGACAGACTTTACATGCTGAGGTTCCTCCGTTAAAACATTCAGGGCTTTCGGCGTCTAAGCTCCTGTAGCCTCACCAAATCCTGGACAATGACCTCAAAGGACCAGAACCGGTCCAGAGTTAATGTAAGCTCTCCAGTTGACTTTGACAAAAATCAAGGATTGAAATCAACAGCTATTTCCCACCATTTTTTGTTGTTTACAGACACATGTCAGTATTTCTCTTATTACATTGAAATGTTCTGAATGGCTTCACTTATTAACTGACATTTTATTCTGCTTATATCAGCCTTGAATCACTGTGCTGTACTTTTACTCCTGTTAAGAACAAGATCTCTTTTTTTTTTTTTTGCTTCACACTGTCGGCATTGATGCAGAAGAATGTTTCTTTATTGGACGTGCTGTTGCTAGCATAGAAATGGGTGGTTTGTTACTTCAATCATAGAGGCGTTCCATGCAGTGGTTGCTAAACTTCTTTTTTATTATTATTATTATTGGCTGTACTGTGAGGACACCGAGACTTGAATTGTACGCGAGGGGGGGGTGCTTGTTGTTTGTTTATCCTGTTTTTGGATGAGGTCAATGCAGGGTTTTAAGAGGAGTCCCAGTTTCCACTCAGGAAATGACCCAATGGGACTTGTGGAATTCTGAGCCGCAGGCTCGCAAATGATATTCCGGTGACAGTTTTTAAAAAATGGACTCTTAACTAGGTTTTTAAGTGAAAGTCAGTCCCACAATTTTACATGATTTAGTCACATTACAGCTCGTGTGTGTGGGGGGTGGGGGGAAAGGCCGGGGGAAAAACAATCAAATAAAACCTGGACGCCCTCGAAGGGTGATTAATTTCAAAATTGATTGTTTGAACGCTCATGCACTGTTTGCACCAAAAGCAAAGCCTTTAAAATGACCAAATAAGAGCAAAAGTCAGAACATGGGAGGAATAGTCGAGCTCATGAGTAGCATAGTGTCGCAGCGGAGCTTCAAGTAGCAGATCCTTTAATCACTGAATCTGTCCATCCTGTCCGTTGTCCTTCTATTCTAGAGCATCACAAGTGCCCGCGCTCCTTGTCAGGTGCCATAGTGATCGAGTATTTGTGTGGCAGGTCCATCGTATCGGTGTATTGTGTGTGCTTGACTCATGTGATCACTTTGTCTCGCTACGTCCGAACAGCAAAATATGACACTGTGCCAACCCACGAGACCCACTATTTTGCTACTAAAGTGAAAAGTTAAAAAGTGCCTCACTGGTGTATATTAAAGGAAAACATCCTCCCTTTTAAATAGGGGGTGAAATTTAGTTTTTGTGTGATGACAAACGGCCGCAGCCAAGACCGTCTCCCTCCTCCTTCCTCTCACATTCCCCTCGGATTCCCTGATGGTGCAGAAGCCTCAAGGTCACTTTATTTTTGGAAACTAAAATTCCACTTTGTTTTTTTTTTTCTATCAAGAGTCTTTGTTCTATTCCATTTCATTCCTTTACCTTTGGTTTGAACAGCTGTGGGCACTTCAACGTTTAACCAAAACTCCCCCTTTTTTTTTTTCCTGGAGGATCCATCAGAAATGCGATCCGCACACCCCTGTTCAAAATCCAGTCATTCCTGGAGCCCCTGCCCCGGTCAAGCATTCCCAAATATTTCTCCATTCTGGAGCATCAGGCTGATGGAGACGCAGAGTCCAACTCTGCTCCTCTCTCCCCTTTTCTTGGCGTCTTGTCCTTTCACGTCTCCTGTCCTGTCCTCGCCGCTCCACTTTTGGACCCTTTTCGGTCACCGTTTGTACATAATGTAATGTTATTTATGTCATTCCTGTCCGCCGTCTCTGCTTCAATTTCATGCTCCCTTCTTTCCAAACTGTATATTGAACTGTATCGGGACCATTTTCTGTTGCATTAGAAATATGATGTTTTGGCCATTTTAAATTTGGTTCAGTTGTCTTTAATTGCAATGTTCTTAATTTGCCTAAGTTTGTTTCTAGTGTTTTGTTATTCAACATTTGAAAATGTGTGTATATAATTATATATATGACTAAAATTATATATAATTATATAATGCCAAATGGCCTTTTCTCAGCAAGATACTGTTCAAACATAATAAAGTGCTTGAGATTTTATCAGCCGCCTCTTCTCCGGGTCCTTAAACGCCTTATTGACGCAATGACCACTCGACGCTCATTACAGCTCGCTCCTCCTGGATGAAGAACGATGGGACGGAGCTGCCGCATAATTGGCAGCCTGGGCTTCATATAGATCAGCGTTCAACCCTTCACCCTGATCAAATATTCATGCACTTTTCCCCCTCAATAAATAATTCATTGGGTTGCGAGGACAGCAGCATCTGAAGACTCGTCAGGTTTCATGATTCTGGTCATTTTCCAGTAAACGGTCGTTTCCCACTTATGAAAATTCAAATTCAGAGCATCCGAGACTTTGAGTGATTTAAAGACGGTTTTACACGTCTTTAAGCGTCAAATTTAGAATTATACAAACATAAAAGGAAAATGTGGGAACTCATATTAATTAGGCTTTACACGCTTATCAGTAATAGAACAATTTGGTCCCTTTGTTTTTGTTTTTAAAGTTTGCTTGACAAGATGATCAAAGAGTGATCAAAGAACAGGAGTCACCGACGCTCCTGTGGGGGCGCTGCAGGGTCATTTCGTCAGTTCCTGTGTCTTCAACTTTATGAAACAACCTTGGCTCCTCCACTAATTCAGGGTCGACACCGGTGGCCTGGCCGGGATTCCGCGGTGTTTGTTCCCCGGACACCTGTGCGTCCCAACCGTAGGGTCACCTGTGTCACACACAGTGTGTACGATGAGGCCCCCTGGTCAAAGCAGGTACAAGGAGAGAGGAAATGGGTAATACTGGCCTCCTGTTTGATCTGAGCAAGGAGATTACATTCTGAGTTAGTCAGATATTAGTGTCATGACCTGACCACCTTTTGTGCTGTTTGCAGTAGATAATTAGAACTGGCCACATTCTGCGGACCTCCGGGTCCTCAGGGAACATTTGTTTCACCTCTGGGGACAAGAGGGACCAGAGGGGTCAACAAAGGGTGGGACGATCGGGGATATGACAACATAAATGTGTGCTGGGAGGTGTCCGAGTGTCCGTATAAAGAGAAGAACACCACGCATGAAGGGAGCCACTGTAGCCAACTCTCAAGATAGTGAGTTACGCTGAGGGAACGGAAGGGTCTGCAGAGCAACGTGTGACGTGACGCACCTGTTGAGACAAGGTAAAGATGCTTGTCAAACTTTTCCTTTTATTTTTTTCAATCCAGGGTTGTTGATCTAACGGAGCGTCTACCTGTGCCTGCAGGAGGGATCATCATGCGTGTGCCTGGGCTGCTTTTGCTGCTTGGCCTGCTTCTATGCACAGGAGCTCACCTGTCCAACGGCCAGCACTGGTCCCACGGGTGGTATCCGGGGGGCAAAAGGGAACTGGACCCTTTCAACCCCTCAGAGGTCAGAATGGGACTTTGTTGTTTTTATGCTCATATCAGACCCAGTTTTTTGTGACCTAATAGTGTCTGATTGATATTCGTGCTTCATTTCTCAGATTTCAGAGGAGATTAAACTCTGTGAAGCAGGAGAATGCAGCTACTTGAGGCCCCAGAGGAGGAACGTTCTAAGGAATTTTCTTGTAAGTGATGCAATCATGCAGTGGGTCAGAAGTGACACCAAATGTTTTGAATGGAGGATGAATTCATTATAATTTTTACCCTTGCACTTAACAGCTGGATGCCTTAACCAGAGAGCTCCAGAAAAGGAAATGACATCATTCCATATAACCGTTCCTGGTGATGCTTGTCTTCAATGTGATATGACAGTTTGATTTTGATTGTTGTTTTGTTCTTAAGTATTAGATTTTACAGCGTTGTTAAGCCACTAACTTGAAATTTGGAATTGCAATGTCCCCTAATAAAACATCTGTTTTAATATTAACTTTGCTCATTATTAACACGTGACTGTATTCGCTTCATGCCATGTAAATCAAAGTTTTCATGTACTTATCATTCCTTGATTGATACGGAGAAGAGTTTAAACAAAATAAAGACCGACTGCGCATGCGCGACACAATTGATTCCGAAAGATGGACGATTCCAAAGTCTGCACCCCGCTGCTTGCGGAGTCAGACGCTCAAAAAAACACCAGCAATTCCTCTTACAAGGGTTCTGTCACAGATGCTGACAAAGTAATAATCACTAACACAGATAGCATCAAGGTTGAAGGTGAGTTTTGCCTAGAACACGCAAATAAAACTGTCCAAAGCTACCGGGCCAGCGCTAGGCTGTTAGCTAAGTGGCTAGCCAGCTGTGGAGGACTGGGCTAGTCTTCGGCTACATTCGCGACCTCAGCCGTCATTATCTGTAACATTACCCAGTAAAACTGTTCTGTTTTTTAATTCGAAAATTCGTTGTCCGACAAACCACGCATATAATCCCAGAAACACCCTGAAACGTTGAAGGTGTGGGCGTTTTGGCCAATACCGGATGTGGATGGTGTTTACACGATCAGCTGCTAAACCAAAACAAGATAAAATGGTTTGCTGTTTAAAGTAAAAGTAGAATGCGATCAGGTTTATCCAGGTGACAGCTGACATGCTTGGATGAGATGCGACCAAATATCCATGAAGTGGGGGTAGACCCCCCTGACGCTGGTGTGAGTTTGAATGTCCTCTTAATAGTTTTATACAAGCGTTCTCCAGAGCTTCCATCAGAATAAAGTTGCCCCCAAACGTCTGAGAATACGTAACCCTAAGAAAACCTGATGTGGGTGCTGTGAGAGGGGATTTGGAATACCTTCATAATGTGTTTTTGCATCAGTAAAATGTGTGAGCTGCTGAAGGTATCAGTGATTTGTCCCTTTACTTGTATTTACCTTCAGGTTTTCAAGTCCTAAAATCCACATCTCTGATAAATAGTCATTTTAAAAGTCTGAATATGGTACTTTGTTAAACAACCAGTTTTTCATGAAGGAAATAAAGTCAAATATGTCTTGGGTCACTATTGTTTAATTTGACAGTTTATTTTCAATGTCAAATATTGTCCCATAGATCATGAATTCTTATATGGCTCAAAATAAATATAATTATATTAGTTTAGGGGCCATATTGCTGAGCACTACGCTTAATCTATCATTAGCGACAGCTGTGAATTTTATTTAAGTAAAATATTTAACAAATTTACAGAATAACTTAGTCTTGGAGGGTTTTTTGGGGGGGTTAAACTATTGTGAATAAGAGTTCAAGTAATCACAAAAAGAAAATAAGATGAGCAACAATTACTGATGCTAAATAGGGAAAAAGTGAATTTGTGCAATAAAGCAAATATGTTTTCCTTCATACGATGAATTCTATTGATGAGGAGGCAGCGTAAAACTATTTAAAACCACTTTATCATTCAGATTCTCTTTTTAAACTTTAAACACGGGTATTTAAACACAGCTTTAGAAGTCATTCCGCTGTTTTTACCTTGATGTTCTGACATGGCGTCTAACCGTTGTGTCCGCAGGAGTGAAGCGTGATGAAGACCTCCTGAAGGGCCTCCTCGCTGACGACTACTGCCACGTGTGCGAAGCTGTGCTCCTCTTTGAGTCCCAGCGACTTTCCCATTATGAGGTGTTTGCTCCAACCTTGTAACCGGTGTTATCCTCCAGAGTTGTTATTGAACCAGTCTTTTGCCCAAAACCAGGGTAAAAAACACGCTCAGAGGGTCCGGGTGTACCTGCAGGCCAAGAGAGCTGAAAGGACAAAGCAAGAAGACGCAGGAGCTCAGGTTACTGTTCACGTAAAGGTGCTCACACGTCCTTCAGACAACTCCGTACTTGTTGTAGGTTATTCAGAAGGTGGGACAAGCAGCTTATTTCTTTTGCAGCGGACCATGACAACAGATAAAGACCACTTCTGCAAGCTGTGCAGCATGATGTTCAGTTCCCCCGTGGTGGCAACGTCACACTATGAGGGCAAAGTCCACGCAAGGAACATTCGTAAACAAGGTCTCGAGACCTCGGGTATGAGTTTATGACATGAAAACTGTTGTAAAATCACACTTCACCATTGTATGTGGTTGCGGTTCTAGAGAGGCGCTCAGAAACTTCACCGGCCGAAGATACGGTCAGCAGATCAGCCCAGGAGGGCAGCGCGGAGCTGCCGGACCCACCCGTGTCCACATCGTCTCCCAACACAGAGGTCAACACCAAGGACCCGAACAAGTACTGTTCCCTGTGCGCCGTCTCCTTCAATAACCCCCACATGGCCCTCCAGCACTACAATGGACGCAAACATCAGAGGAACCTGAGCAGGCAGGAGTTGCTGAAGGGAGTCGAAGACCACATCAAACAAGGTAACCCAGGGCAACCAGCAGCCCTCCAGAACTTAGACTTTCCTCCCTTTTCCACCTCTTAAGTAGTTTTCTGTTGCCAACAGCCGGCCTGGTGTGCCAGATATGTAGTGTGCAGTTGAATTCGGTGGAGATGTACCAGGCCCACATGCAAGGAAACAAACACCTGCGCAGGTGAGAACAAATAACCCCACATCTGTCCTACGAAGTTTACAGCAGGAGAGAGTTCTGGTAAACAGCCAGGAGTTCTGTCAGTGAGCTTTCATCTGTTTGTGTCTTGGTAACCAGGCAGAAGAAGGTGGTCGACCTCTGCAACACCCAGCAGGTCTACGAGACGTTTGCAGACGAGCTGTCAGATTACATCCAGATTCAGAAAGCTCAAGGAATAAACCCGAGACCTCCAGCTCTTCCTTCCAAAGACACGCAGCAGGAGGAGGAGAAGGAGAAGAGTGTGGGCGAGGATGTGGACAGCAGGGCAGATAACGTAGAAGTGACCAATTCTGTGCCCAACGTCTCTCGGAAGTATAATTCTCCTCACCTCTCCCTCACTGGCTGTCACAGCCCAGCTGAACGAAGTCCCCCTCCACATCTGGACCGTTCCGGCTCATTCTACAGTTTGGACTACAGCTCAGGTCCCCCGCTGCCTTTCATGAGAAGGAAGCGCAGGAAACCCTCCTCTTCCTCTGCCTCCTCCTCATCCTCTTACAGCAGTGGCGCGAGTGACAGCGAAGACACCAAATACAGAGACAGGAAGAGAAGGGAGAGGACGAAGAGGCCAAGGTGTGAGGAATCTGAGAAGGTAAAAGGCAGGAAGTGGTTTGGCAGGGAAAAACAGAGGGATTCAGAGGAGAGGGGGAGGAAAACAAGGAAAAATCACAGCAGGCAGAGAGGACAGGACAGGAAGTGTCAGGTGGAGGACGCTGAGCCTGTCCCAAGGGAAAGAGAGATGGACAGCCTCAAGTTGGATTATGTGACATCGAATCACAAAGACACCGAACAGGAGGGCGGAGAGATGGACGAGTCCAGCGGACACAAAAACAGGAAGGAGAAGAAGAGAGCGAGGGGGAAAGTGGACACAAGGACAGAGGAGGAGAGACTGTGGGACGTCTCCATCCTGGGCTTTTAACCTGGAAATGGTGTCTTTAGCTCGGCCTTTTAATTGATACATAACAGAGAATTCTTAAGTGCATTTGATTAAAATCGGTGTTCTGCCTCATTTCTTGAAAAGAGTCTGTTAAGAGGCACAAAATGGCTGTTTTCAGACTGGTGCAATAGAAATAAAATGATTTCGCAGCCTTAAAAAAGCCCCCGGAGAGCTCAGACCTCCGCCAAGCAGCTCATTTCCCCATAATATGTGACTTAGATCTGTAGTGTAGGCAGCAGTACTACAAGGTTATATCAAATAGTAGGAATCTGTCTGGAATCCAGAACATCACCAACATTTAATGAGCTTTCTTGGCCCATTATCAACATTGCTGAAAATGTAATTAAAATCCACCCACACTTATGAGTTATTTTGCCAAAATAGAGACAAACACCAAGTGTCAGATAACCAGTGCAGAGGTAATTTGTGTGTGTGTGTGTGGGGGGGGGGGGCTGACTCACCATATTCTGTGAATGTGCCTGAGTCACTTTTACACTTATTTCAGTTTGTCAGTATTTCTTTCCTGTATCAACAAATAAAAGCTTTATTTCTTCTCTGTGGATCCTTAATTCTTGGATCCATTTGCATTTTATCAGACGCTTGCTGCGTTTCGTCAGGCGTCCTCGGCTTCAGGGACCTTCACTAGCAGGGATCACGTCTGACACCGTCCGCCTGTGGTTGGCGCTGTCGAGCTACTGTGATAGCAAAGACAATAAAATATATCAGATATGTTTATTCCAGTAGCGTCAGTGTTATCGAGGGGGTGGTGGAACAAGTTTCCTCACACACTCGCGCATTACAGCACAACCACAAATATATTGGACGTATTAGTCGCCATTTTGTTGTTGACGTGTGTGTATTATGGTTTGCTGAAGTTTGAAACTGTAGAAACTGAAATGCGAGACAGACGCCTCAAAGGTGCTGCATCTCAGCGACGTTCTGCTCTGAAGCCCCCCGAAGATCTCCTGTTTTCAAAGAATCCTGTGGTCTCGTTCTCTGCTGCGCTCCAGGCCTCGAGCCCCCCACATGGAGCCGCTTCCACCCACATCCTCGCTCACATTGAGACCCCCCCTCCACATGGTTGCGTGCCCTAATCTGCCTGAGATTAAACACACCGCAGCAAGGTTGGAGTTGGTTCGGGTAAGTCCAGGTCGTAGGTTGAGGTGCTGGAGGAGCAACCAGACCAGGACCGGCTCGCTTTAAAAATACTTAAATACTAATGTTGCTTCAAAATTGTGTTTTAGAGCCTTTTTGGCTTGACTAGTTGCATCACACAATAAATAGCTGTGTAATGTAGCGTTAAACTGATATTTTTAATTTACAGTCACTTGCAGTCGTTCACTGAAACAAAAGGAAATAAAGCAACTACGCAGCCTGTTTTTGAATGGCAGGTCATGCACCCGTTTGGGTGCAGTGATGCCTGATGCTGCGTATGTAGGCCTGCGCCGCGCTCTGTAGGTCACACACCTGGGAGGAGACCACAGCTCCATCAGCTGCTGCTCTGTCGACCTACAACTGGTTTTAATGGTGCTGCTGGTTTTAAGGTGGCGCTTTTTTTCAGCTGCGTATCTGAGCATGGAGAGCTAAAAAGAACAATAAAAATGACTAAATGATAAATGTCTATTATTAGTTGTATTATTATTATTGCTTCTTCGTGGGCCGTGTTGTCCAGATGTTTAAACCACACGATCGCTGTGTGTTCAGGTCGCCGGTGTTGTCGAGCGTGAGCGGCTGGTGTGTTCTGATTGGGCCTGCGTGTGTCACATCGGGGTGTGACCTCGTCGACTCAAGGCCCTCCGTGCTCAGTCCCTCCCATCATCTGCAGCAGACAGACAGCAGGAAAAGAAAGTATCAGCAGCGTCCGCCAGACACCGTTCATGGCTCGCACAGGCGCCGGCACCACAATGATCCTGCTGACCCTGGCGTGGACCCTGCTGACGGCATCGCAGGCGTCAGGTGAGGGGGTCAAGTTGGCTTTATCGTGGCTAGCCCAGATTATCGTCGGTGTCTTGACTCAGATGGGACGGAGGCGTCAACTGTGTGCTGATGCGTTCTGTCCTGTTTGATCTGTTCTGTCTAAGATGTTTAATGGAGCCTTTTTTTGTCAGTTTGTACTGAAGTTTAAATATTTCTTTCATGTATGATCAAAGAAAAATGTAAACGCTTGTGTTGACTGACAAGTGCCGCTTGATAGTCTGGCGCTGATTTCTCCGAATGTTTGTAAAAAAAGCCCCAAAAGCAGAAAGTGACTGGCCTGAGACCAGCGTGAACGCGTCTAATCCAGATTAAGGGAGAATGCTAGTAAATGACACGAGAACAAATGTGCTCGTTTCCGTTTTCTGGTGGATCGACGAAGGATCAGTAATGTGAATCCACGTTTCGAAAATTTGCTACTTTTGAAACGCTTTTGATCGTATCTCCAAGAAGAGAATCACAATTTTAAGCGATTACAAAAACGGTGAATTCTGATGTTAAATAAAGTCGCCTGATCGGCGTCAAATTACGATTTCTTCATAGTTTGACCACCCAACACGTTTGCCGTTGCTCCATCTTTCCGTCGTACCTTCCTCTGCCTTGGCGCAGCGGTTGATGCCTCTTCGGGCCTCTTCGGAGGCCATCAAAGCATCAAAGCGAATCTCGCCGAATCTTGGCACACATCAATGGCCGGTGCACACTGGAGCTCGAGCTTTCACAGATCCTGAAGGGATCGTCGGACACGTTTCGTGCCGCCGCCGACCCCCGAGGCTCAACATTCGGGTCTCAATGACCTTTTGGAATCATCTCTCTGTTCCCACAGATCCAAACGTCATCCTGTCTCAAGAAATGCTAGCAGCTCTTTACCCCAAGCTCCTCAGCAACGGCACCGTCCCCTGTGACTGCCGGAACGTCCAATGCGACTCCGTCTACTGGTTCCGCACCGTCCTCGCTACCAGCCAAGTGCAGTTCCTGGGTCGGCTGAACAACGCTAACATTCCCACCTACGGGGACGGCGTGAACAAAGCACGGTTCTTATTTAAAAGGAAGACCAAGACGTCGTTTATGTTGAACATCATCAAGGTGACGGAGGAGGACACGGGGATTTACTCGTGCGTCCTGACGGACAGGAAGAACACAGAAGTGTGGAAGTCTGGGATCCTTCTGCTACCGGGAGGTTTGTAGGGAGGCTGAAGCAAGTCGACCTGTTTGATAGGCAGCAGTGTTAAAGAGTTCACGAAACGCTCCGTAGAATGGTTTAAACTCGAGGCGTGAGCCTCCGAATCGCTTTATTCTCATCACAATGCTGCTTCAAAAGTATGAAATACTTTAAAAGCTATCGCGCCTTATCAAATAGTTTTTAGGTTTCTCCCCTTTTCATCACATTTCAAATGCAAATATATATATATATATATATATTTATATAATATATATATATTTTATCCTTCTACAATTGTTAAACTACTTATAATTCAGTATTACCATTGTTGATTCTATTGCATATAAAGGAGAATCATCCCAAACCCTTCGCTGCTGAACACAAGATAAAGCGGCGGAAAATCGGGCAGAAGTGACGAACGCGGAGGAAAATTACAAAACTTCAACCTCTATTTTTCTTTCAATTACAATTTCAGACTTTTAAAGACAAGTCAGAACTCTACCGACCCCTTTTAAAACACGATTTTGTGCGTAGTTTAGACATATAAACTGCCTATTTTGATATCTGAGGGGTAATAGCTAATGCAGCTAAATGATAAATGCTGTATATTTGTAGCGAGAGGTTGTTCCTGGAGATGAGGGTCATTTATGCCATCCTCTCCGTCCTGTTTCTCCCAGTGATCCCACCAACCTTACCTCCAACCACCACAACCAAAGCGCCCATCAAGTCCATCTGTCGCTGCTCATCTCGGGGTAAATGTATATAAATGTATGTAAATGTATAATAAATGTATATATTCAAAGCGGTGTTTACCATCATATCATTCCAGCAAATGGATGCAGCTCCCTGGTTCTGTGGCCTTTGGTGGGAATTTTGGCAGCTTTAGCTTTGACGCTCATCTGCACGCTGTACTACTTCAGCCGTGAGTAGAGGTCCAGTTACCGATCCCTCAGGTTAAATCTGTTAATATTTGATCCGATCCGTTCTCGCTTGCAGGGCTGCCTAAAAAATGTCGACACCGTTTTGTGAAGTAAGTAGAGAAATCAATATTTCCGAATTCTCGAGGTCGTCCTGACGTGTGAAGGGAGTCTTTGTTTTCCGTCCCTTTTAGAAAAAGGCTGCTGACCTAAAGCTTGTCCAGCTGTGTGGTGCAGTGTTAAATTCACGCTAGTCTCCATGGACCCGATTGGCCCCGAAGATCTACGGAACTTGGCTGAGATGATGCAACTCATCAGTAAAGCAAACCCGTTCCATAACGTGTCCTGATGCTCTGACTGGCGCGCTCAGTTCTCAGCTGAGATCTAATTTATTTTCTCATTTGTTGTGTTTTATACGCCACTATGCAGATGACGCCATGTTCTATTCCTCTTTAGTTTTATCGTATTGAGATTTTTTTTATCTTAGCTGAAGCCAGATCAGTTTATTATCCATCTCTCTCTGTTATTTGTTCCATTTTCAAGAAACAAAATGTCTGGTGTGTACATCTGTCAAATAAAATATTTCTTACAAGTCAAAGTTGTGAAACGCTTCTTCTACTATTTTAGCTGTTTTTAGCTGTTAATATTACGCAAGGATGGAAGGAAAAGAGACTATGAGGGCAGAGCTGGATGGGAACAATGCATTTAATCAAGAATAAAGAATAGCAATGACAGCAACAATGATTCCTCAGGACTCGAGTGAGACATGAAAACAATATATCCTGCCTGAAGCTTTTAACGTGCACACGTGCACGGAGACGAGCTCGAGAGGCTTGGGAGTGGGTGGTGTACATCCATCGGCAATATTGTTTTTGGCGGAAGATGAGTAGGTGAGCGGCAAAGTTTGGTTTCTTCTTTTACCTTTGATGCATAGACAAGCTTCAGTTTCTGTAGTTTCTGCCTTCAGCAAATTTATGGTGATTGCAATACACACACACACACACACACACACACACACACATACACAGGAAAGGGTCCCGCACACTCCCTGGGACCCGAACAACCTCCGCCTCAGTTGGTTGCACAGGTGTGTGTATGTGTGTGTGTGTGTGTGTCTGTGTGTGTCTGTGTTGACAGAGGAGAGACAGAGCTGGCAGATGCTGTCGCTCAACTTTAGCTTTGAGCTCCCCGTCGAGAGCCTGACACAAAACAACCACAAAGGCACCGCAGAGCGAACCACAAGTTCTGACAGAAGAGAACATCACAGTTCTGAAGACTTCAGTTAGAAAAGAGCTTTCATGAAAACCTGAAGACAGCAAGGGTACAAATACATTAAGAGAGGTGTGTGTGTGTGTGTGTGTGTGTGTGTGGTGTGTGTGTGTGTGTGTGTGTGTGTGCCTTAAAATGTAAAAATGGTGACCACTGGTGGATTTAATGGAGGCTGGCATCACGTTCTTGCGTTCTGGTCGGGCGTTCTTCAGTCTCCAGCATCCGTCCTGCACGTTGCACCATCGACCAACTGGAGCAGGATTACACGGAGCTGCCGGTTGCACAACGGCAACAGCAGCGACACAGATGCACGTTGACGTGAACACAACCTCCACGTTCACCAAATCAAACCTCATTTTACAGCTTTTACAACAAACATCGCCATCAATGTAAACTTCATATAAACCTTGGTCTCATTCAGGGCAGACGGCTGAATTATACTTTAATAATTAGTGTGTATTCCAAAGAAAATAAACATGTGGACATTAAATAGTGTAAATATAAATACATTACTGTTGTGGTTTTAATAAATGTAGCTAGAAATAGTTATGAAATTATACTAAACTAATTAACAAACTTGATGTGTAAAACTTATTTGTTCTTTAATCAGATAGTTAATTGGTATCAAACGGTTTGAACAATTCATATTTCATGACCTTAACGAGCACATTGGATTCAAAACAACAAAACTAAACAGCATCTGTCAGGATGTGCGAATCCAGATGCAAAAATCTAAACAGGTTTTCAAATAAACACCATAAAACGAGGTCAGACGTGATAAAATGGTGCCGTCAGCTGTGTCGGTGTGCTAGCTCGAGCTTTAGCTGCCTGAAGCTACGGTAAGTAAAGTGGGGTCATTTTAAAGGTCAAGAAAATATCACGATGAGCTGAACAGAAAGGCAGGATAACGTGTATACATGAAAGTTATATTTAGTTATAGTTATATTTAAAAATGTTTCTAGTCTCAACACACTCGTCCACTGAAGCACCATAGAAACACGATCCTGAGAGGAAGTGAAAATGATTAAAGAACACCTGCTGACGTCTCCTCCTGGTCTCTCCTTCTACTTACTCCTCTTGTTGCTCTTCACATTTCTCACCATCATCCATCCCAGAATATTCCTGAAGTTGCTTGCTGGAGACCAGGAGACGTGTTGATGTGTTGTTGCTGCCATTGGCAGGTTTAAGAAACGGCTTTGACTTTGAGTTGCTTGTTTTCTTGGCGTTCCCTGGACACCCACCACACACACACACACACACACACACACACACACACACACACAGATGTCAGTTTCAGGTTGGAGCCCCTTTCTTGTGTGACTAAGACAGGGAAGCCCGAGCAGGTGTGTGTGTGTGTGTGACTCAGACCTGAAACAGCCATGTGGAAAAGTGCACGGTCTAACTGAGACTGGGTCTCCCCTCTGACACCAGCATCAACAGAATCCCCTCTTTAATGAAAACACCAGCCCAGTTTCCTGTCACCAAGAGCAAAGGGTCAAAGGTCGCTTATCAAACCCCCCCCCCCAGAAGCCCGACCGGGCCGAGCGCTTGCATTTGAACGGATCATCAGAACCTCTGTTGATCGGCGCAAACAGAGAAAGGATAAGTGGGTATTTCACCGGGTTGTTTTCCCTCCCACCTGTGGAACACTGAAATCGCCCACTGGGGAATCAAATGTCACCCTCGTTGCCCCTCACCAGATCGTTTCGTTTCCATCAGTGGGGCAGGAAACAGGACGGGTTCGGGGTTGCGCCATCGACCTCGAAGCACGTGAGGGAAGTTTCACTTCCACTGCGCTTGTTCAGTGAACTCAGCACAAAGTTCTCCTGCTGCTGTTTATTTGTTACTAGTTATTTACTAGTTGACGCACCAGAAACACAACGATCCAGTGGATTTGAAGTTTAGGACTTATAAGTTTATTAGAGCCACTTTCAGGCAGCACATCTAATGCAGCCGTCCCACAATGCAACGCTCCTGGCTCTTTCTGTACTCGCCCTGCCGCGGCACCTGCCGTGACATCACAGCTGGGGGCGTGGCCAGCGATGCGGCCCGGAGGCTCAGAGGCGGCAGGTTTCCCAGCTTCTCGTCTACCTGCGCCCCCAGAGTTTAACAACGCGAAACAAGCGAGCCGTCTTGAATTTCCCTGCGTCTTTGACCGGCGTTTTCCTGCAGCGAGGCCTGAAAACAGTCAGCAATCACAGCGTCTCCTCCTTTTCTGGCTCTTTACGCCTTCACTGATGTTTCCACCGATCAGATCTCAGGGTGCAACATTAACTGCTTTTTAAAACACTTCATTGCCCGTAATTTGAACACGTCTTGAGTTGTGAAACGCCGAGTGTAGAGCTTAAAAGAAACCACTCGAGTTGGTCTGTTTCCTGAGAACAATTGCAGTGGGGGGGTGGGTGGGTTGGTGGGTGGGGCCAATTACTTGGTCACCAGTGAAAAAGCTTTTACCATCAACGCCGTTTCTGGTTCTGAGGGTCAAAATGTCAAACTGGAGATCGAAGCGACTCTTGGCAGCCTGGCATCCTTTCCCACCGTGCACTGCTGCGTTTGTGTGTCAGCCTCTGGTTGGCGGGCGCCATGTTTGATGCCCCAGAGGCAGGGGTGCGAGGGGCGGGTGGGCTCCATTTCAGAAAGGCGCAGCAGACCACGACCGTGTTTGCAGGTCTCTGCAACACTTCGCTGCAATCGCCTCATTTGATGCCGCGGCGGAGGAAGGTTGCAGTTGGGGGCGGGGTTTGGAACCACGCCGGGTCGTCTCTGGCAGGCTTCAGATAACTCTGTAAAGAACAATTGGTTGCTTTTGCCATCGGCGAGGAGAAAATGGAGCAAAAGTGGAGGAAGGTTCTGGTGTTTCTGGTGTTTTGTCAGCGTAAGTTTGCGTGGTCTTTAAGGTCGGGCCCGTTTGTTGCCCTTGGTGCCTGTTGAAAACTCTTATCGCTCCTTTCAGAAACAACCCCTGGAGACAATCAGAAGGAAAACGTTGTGAAGGAGGGCGCCCAGGTGGACATTCATTGTCAACCCAGCCAGGCGGCATTCATGACCGTCTGGTTTCGAGTGCGGGACAACTCTTGGATGGAATTCATCGGTTCTTTCAGCAACGGATTGAAGAAGACGGAAAACAACGTCAGCTCGGAGTTCACCCATGGGAAGATCAACAGAGACATCCTGACCCTGAAGTCGTTCCAACGACAAAAGGACAGCGGCCTGTACTGCTGCGCGTCGCTCTATAAGGGTAAAGAACTCCAGTTCGGGCCGGTGACCCAGCTGCGTGGAGGTGAGTTCTCCGACTTTAGTCCGCCAACGCTAAAAGAGGAGCGTCTGAACGGGCCCGGTTCTTCCTCTCCGCAGAAACGGTCGAGCAAAAACCCACGGTCGCTCAAACGACGACGGCGCCGGCGTGCACGTGCGACAGCAGCAAGGCCAGAGGTTAGTGTTTGGGATCAGCCTAGAGAGGAGCGACGCCGCGGCGGCACCGATGGCCACTAAACCCGCTTTCTTCCAGGGGGAATCGGGACCCAGCTCTCCTGCGCGCCGCTGATTCTGGGCCCGCTGGCCGGCGGCTGCGGCCTTCTTCTCCTCCTCCTCATCGTCACCGCTTTGTACTGCAACAGTGAGTGCTGTTCTGGGCTCACGCCAACGTTTTCACCCTCTCCATAACTAAAAATGTGTTTCCTGCTGCAGGAGTAAGAACCCGGAGATGCCCGCACCATTACAAAAGAAAGTAAGACGGTTTTATTTTGCTTTATCTTTTTGGGCTTCAGGAAAATCATTTTATTTGAAATTAGTTTTAATTTTTAAATGATAAATTAAAAACTAATCACATTGTTGCCTAAATTTGTAACCGATTGTCTTTTAATTGTTGTTCTGTAAGGCCAATTATGATCTTAAGGAAATTTTATAGAAAATTTAGTAAATTTCAAATTAAATTTAACTCCAATTGAAGTTTCTTCTCTAATCTTTAAAAATTAAATGCCGTTATTGGTACAAGCTACAATTAGCTGTAACTAGTATTAATATTCTTATTGTTAACAGAAAATGTCTTTAATTTTAATGTCTTCAAATATAACAAATCTGTGGATTTTTACGCTCCGTCTCTCGGTTGCAGACCTCGGGGGAAGCCTCCTGGAAACAAATGACAACCGTCGGAGAAGTTATGTCGAAATGGTGCCGTTTCTACAGTTATTTTCTTTGATCTCAAGTCTGGTTTCATCTCGTTCACGGGTTCACAAATTTACAGCTGAAAAAAAAAAGTAAAATCAAGACTGATGTCGCAATATTTTTAAGTTCAACTAAATCAATGTTGACGCCACTTCAAATGTAAGTAATGTAGTTTGTGCGTAGTTGTGATGCCTATTTTTGTTTACATGAGCCACATTCATGGTTGCTAATATGCATCTATTTAACAACTGAATGAGGCTTTTAAACATTACCTTTAATTACAATAAATGAATTAAAGCCTGTAGATGCAGCTTCATTGCTCTCTGCTTTTTTTGTCTTTTGTTTCTCATTCTTTAATAATAAAATTGAGCAGAAACGGTGAATAAATATTATTCTGCTCCCACTCCGACGCAGCCGTTCTGGTAATGAACTGCACGTGCCTTCGAGTGTCCTATGATTTATTTATTTGTTCCTCCAACTTGCTGATGTTCGTCTGCAAAAATCATTCATCGTACATCAAATTTGACATTAAAACGAGGTGAAGCCGTTTGAAGGAAATTGCTTCAAACTGAGCAGCGTTAAGAAATCGACACATCGAGGATAAAATCTTTTGTCGCACACACACACACACACACACACATTTGGACTTATTCTTTATTCTCCACATCATAAAACCGGCTCTTAATTCTAATTCCCTCACAATGCACAATCACACAGACAGAAAAGAAGTGGAAAAAATATCCAACTTTTTGGGCTTTAGAGTGAAAAGGACTCTGGAGGAGGAGTAAAATACAGTGTTTCGGTAGATAGAGCATTAATCTTTCTTTACAGTATACAACGAGTTTACAAAGCTGCACCTCTGGTACCAGCAGTATTTTTCCCCTACACAGCTAAATCCAAACAGCCCTTTGAAAGCAAAAGGCACGTGAAGGGAGCTCTGGAATTAAGAAGCGAACCAGGACGGGTCGTCCATAACAGAAGCAAACTAAGCTGTAGTGTCTTTATGAGCTTGTCACTTTACAACACCATTGCACAAACATTCCCTTAAACACCCCCCCCCCCCTCCCGGGTGCTGCTCTGAGATCAGTCTGAGGCAGCGTCCGCTGCACGGTGCGGCACTCCTGGGGAGCGCTGAGCAGAGCTGATGCAGGTGCGCCGAGCACCCCCCCCCCCCAGTCTCTGTCCTGTCACATCAGAGTCTTTGTCATGACAGAAACCAAAACAGAATCTCATCAAGTACACGGGAAACCAAGCAATAAAAAGTTGCTTTGCACAACCTGAAACTGACATCTGTGTGTGTGTGTGTGTGTGTGTGTGTGTGTGTGTGTGTGTGTGTGTGTACGTCTTGGTTCATCTTTCATCCAGTCCACGTCCTTGACAATTTAGAAAAATAGATTTATCCACAAAGCAGCTCCCAAAGCCGACGTCTCCGCCGCACCTGCAACACACATTCAGCAGTGAGTGAAAACGGTTTTTGCGCCATCGTGGCGGCCGCTGCCTGTTGCTATTTAAAAAAAAAAAAAACAGGAATTGAACCTTTCCAAGGCGTCTAGCTCTTCCTGCCCTTGCTCGTCGATGTCGCAACGACGTCTGAGCCCGTTTTAGCCGATGGCAGGGTGGCAGCTGGCGGTTCCTCTGGCTGCTGCTTCTGAAATCACAAAGAGGAACATTTACAAAGATACCGAGGCAAAAAGGAGGTCTGCATGCAAAGGCTGGGAGCGTTTGCTGAAGCAGGGGCAGCAGAGGGCACAACATGCAGCTGTGCAGGCGTCACCAGCGCATACGCTCGCTTGACGCTCCGCTAACAGATTTATTAACAGTTCCATTTTGGAGTGATGCAGCTCTTCATGCAGCCTGCTGTTCTTACTTTAGACCTGGACTTTGACTTGCTCTTGCCCTGGAACAGAAGTCTCGGTTAAGCTGTTGCTTCCTGAGGAGTTTGCTGCCAATATTAGGTACACTTCACAGAACAACCCCCAGGGGGGGCCCTGGAGCTAACGTCGGCACTGAAAGGCTGATGAAGGACAGCACGCTGCCTCTTCATGAGTTCACTTTCTGCAGATTTAAACCTTTAAAGTGTGTTTCGTACAAAGACACACTGTTACTCTAATGAAATGATGCTTCTTCAGAGCTTCTTACCTTTGGTTTGTCTGTGTTTGATTTGCTCTCCAGGGAGCCTGGGAGCAGAGTGTCAGACAGGGTTTGCAGGACAGGTCCGGCCATTGGCTGGGACAGAGTGAAACACACCATCGTTGGCACTTTCAAATCTGATCATATTCTTTATGTCTTTTGTGTCTCGGATGAAACTCTGATTCAGGGAAAGTCAACAAATACACAGGGGAAAGAGCTGCTGTTGGGTCTGCGCTACCTTCTGGGGTTCTGATTCCGGCGCAGCAGCTTCCAGCTTGGATGCGGCTCCTGCGGATGCAGCAGGTGGGGGGTCTGCTGGAGCGAGGGTGAAGTCACTGGACAGCAGATCCAAGGCTGTTTTCTCATCCATAGTCTGTGACACAAAGGTGTGGACATCAGCCTGTTGCGTTCAACGTCCTCCGTCGTGTTTGTCTCAGTGCGTTTTTACCTTCTTTGGTGGACCTGCTTTTTTCTTCTCTTCTTCCATTTTCTTTAAAAACCAAATTGGAACATGAGACAAATTAAAACGGGCAGTGAAATCTGAACGGACTCACATCGCTGGAACATTAAAAGGTCGGCCACCTTCCGATCCTCCTCTGTGGGCCGGTACTCTGGCGGTAGGCTGTCGTCTCTCTCCCCCATCTTAATCAGCCTCTCTTCTACCACCTTTTTTTCCTGCAAACACCCGACAAATCAGAACTCCCACACGGAATGAAGCGGCGCTCCCCTCTCCCATACGGTCTACCTTTACAACATCCTTGAGGGGGGTGGGGACAGGCTGAGGTACTGGTTTGATGTCCTTTAAGGTGTCTGACAGAGCGTCCAGAGCACCCAGAGGGTCCACGGCGCCACCTGCACCCGCTGCCAGCTGAATACACAGGAAACATCAACTACAGTGATGAAAAGAGGATAAAATGCACAAAAAAGAGAGCTTGCATGATTTTTACTGTACCTGTGGGGTGGTTTCCATGGGAACACACGCAGATTTCACTGCTGGGGCAGCAGCAGAGGTGACGAAGTCATCTGCCAAAGCATCCAGGGCGAAGTCAGGAGAGGGCTGAGGGAGAGACAAAGCACCTGTTAGAACTGCCCAGAACTCAGAATCTCATTGTCTCGGAGAGAGTACCTGTGCAGGAGGCGCTGAGGGGGCGGGGACAGTTGCGGCGGGGACGGTGGTCGAAGGGGCGGAGACAGCTGATGAGGGGGTGGGGACTGGAGCCTGAACCGCAGGAGCCGCTGAGGAGGACATGAAGCCTCCTGCCAAAATGTCCAGAGCTTCTCCAGAGCTCATGCTGGGCTGCAGGACGAGGAGACATGATCAGGAATGGGGGACACACACGGAGGGACAGTGTGACGGGGATTTAGAGACAGTGAGTTTTCACCTCAGGTTTAGGAGCAGGATGTTTTTTCAGCTCTTCCTTATCGAACCTGTAGTCAGGAGGAAGAGTGTCGTCCCTCTCTCCCACGCGCACGCCCTTCTCCTTCTTCAGTTTGTCCTCCTGTGAAAAGAAAAGTGGAAAAAAGTGGTTAAATAAGCATAATAAATCCATTAACCCTAAATCCATAAAGCCCAACGATTGGGTCATTAAAAATCTCCTTTTTGACTACAGGTCAACTAAAGAACCTCTAATAAAACCTGATTTTGACATCTTGAGGCGTCTCATCTGACAGAATTCCAAATGATACCAAGCAAACACCATGACAAGCAAGTGGAGGTGATCTGTGTGCGACACGTTTCTCATACCGACACCAAATCCTCAGCTTTGAGTTTAGGGGGTTCGGGCTTTGGTGTGTCATCAACCAGCGTGTCACTGAGAGCGCTGAGAGCATCAAAAGGGATGGACTTGGCCTGAGGAGAGAACAGGAGGAATTAAAGGTTGTTAAAACACAGAAATAAAAAGAGAAGTGATGAAGAGATGATGACAGGGGGACGGGTAGATGTTGATGGACAAGTTCAAGAGGGACAACGTGTTTCAGTAAACTCACAAACACGCACGCTCACCTCTGGTCTAGTCTGTGTGGGTGGAGGGGCGGATGCATGGACCCGAGGAGCTTTTGCTGGAGCAGCAAAACCTGCACTCAGAGTGTCCAAAGCTGATAAATCCTCAACCATGACCTGAAAAACAGAGACTTTTATAAACTACACTTGTCCTTTTAGTGCACAAAACCAATTTAGAATGCAGAAAACATCCATATAAAAAATACACTGGATATATTGTGATTATTTAAAGGCAATCGAGCAATAAAAGATCTTAAAACATTTGAAGACCTGTTGCTACACTGACCTAAATAAATATCACAAAAGAATATGAGATATTTTAGATGTAAAACATTTATTAGAAAAAAATATCAGTATAGTAACAGTAAAAGATAACAGTATATGTGGGTGCAACATGGAGTACCTCTACAGTGGGGGTGGGGTGGGTGCGGACAGGAGCCTGAACCACGGGAGCTGCTGAGGAGGACATGAAGCCTCCTGACAAAATGTCCAGAGCTTCTCCAGAGCTCATGCTGGGCTGCAGGACGAGGAGACATGATCAGGAATGGGGGACACACACGGAGGGACAGTGTGACGGGGATTTAGAGACAGTGAGTTTTCACCTCAGGTTTAGGAGCAGGACGTTTTTTCAGCTCTTCCTTATCGAACCTGTAGTCAGGAGGAAGAGTGTCGTCCCTCTCTCCCACACGCACGCCCTTCTCCTTCTTCAGTTTGTCCTCCTGTGTCAACAGTTTGTGGACACAGACTCAGTCAACAAACATCCTCCAGAGTTTTGGCTTCTTTCAGCGACATGTGACCTGTTAGTTCATACCGAGACAATGTCTTCCGGTCGGACTTCAGGGGACTCGGGCTTTGGCACGTCCTCTGGCAACGTGTCACAGAGAGCACTGAGAGCGTCCAGAGACATGGAGGCGTCCTGCGGGGGAGACAGAGGTTGAGCATCTACAGTACCAGGATGTGTAACCTGGTAAATCAGGTTTGTGAGAAGAACACAAACTCACCTGACCAGTCTTGTCTTTTTTGTCTTTTTTATCAGCTGCAGGCGGGACAGCAGAGGATTCAACTTTCTGTAGACAGAAAGAAAACAGAAAAGTCCTCAGCCAACAAATGACAGAGGACAACAGGCAGGACTCACATTTAAATGACGCCGCTGTAGCATTTATGGCTCTAATCAAGCGTTTTATTGGACTTTACGTCTCCTGATAAAAGCTGCCTGTTTATTTTGGGATCTGCAGATGGTTTTCACGCCACACTGATGAGTCCTGTCAATTTTTGCTTTTTATATTTAATAAATAGTCACCTGCTGGAGCGGGGCGCACAAGTGGATTCAATTTACTAAAGAGCAGGACTAAACATATTAAAGCTCGTTGCATCTGGACCATCTTGAACGCAGCAGTTCTGCAAAAGGCCTTTTCATAAAAACAGCCGATGGGCTGTTGAGCATCAGGAGGTTAACGTCAACTAAACAATAATCAGCTTCCACTGAACTGAACCCCGCACACGTGGCTGCGTCTGTCCAGAAAGATGTGAGACTGAAACAGATTCTGAGGTGATCAACGGGTCAAAGGTTAAAGGTTTAGCTCTGATCAGAGAAGCTGGCAGCTATAGAGGCAGGGGCCTGTTGTACCTTAGCAGTGCAGGCACTCAGCGCCCCCTCCAGGGAGAAGTCATCAGAGGCCTCCATGGTTGGGAAGGGAGCAGGAGGACACACAGCTATATATGGGCCTTCAGGAGATTTCTGTGAGGACATTAAGTAGATCATTTAACGATGGTTCATGCTGGGGAATTATAAAATATCCAGAGAGTACCTGTGCAGGAGGAGCTGAGGGGGCGGAGACAGCTGTGGAGGGGGTGGGGACAGTGGATGAGGGGGCGGGGACAGTGGCTGGAGGGGCGGGGACTGGAGCCTGAACCGCAGGAGCTGCTGAGGAGGACATGAAGCCTCCTGACAAAATGTCCAGAGCTTCTCCAGAGCTCATGCTGGGCTGCAGGACGAGGAGACATGATCAGGAATGGGGGACACACACGGAGGGACAGTGTGACGGGGATTTAGAGACAGTGAGTTTTCACCTCAGGTTTGGGAGCAGGACGTTTTTTCAGCTCTTCCTTATCGAACCTGTAGCCAGGAGGAAGAGTGTCGTCCCTCTCTCCCACACGCACGCCCTTCTCCTTCTTCAGTTTGTCCTCCTGTGTCAACAGTTTGTGGACACACAGACTCAGTCAACAAACATCCTCCAGAGTTTTGGCTTCTTTCAGCGACATGTGACCTGTTAGTTCATACCGAGACAATGTCTTCCGGTCGGATTTTAGGGGACTCGGGCTTTGGCACGTCCTCTGGCAACGTGTCACAGAGAGCACTGAGAGCGTCCAGAGACATGGAGGCGTCCTGCGGGGGAGACAGAGGTTGAGCATCTACACCCCTGATATACGTGGAGATGAGTTCTCCCACTCACCGTGGCAGCCTTGGGCTTGGTGTCAACTTTACCGTCCAGCACAGACTCAAGAGAGAAATCAGAAACATTCTCCATTTTGGCTTTTTTGTCAGCAGGTGGACGGACGGCCGCTGCATCCTGGAGCCCAAACAGATGCAAAAGTTAAGCAAAACTGCTGTCAGCCCAAATAAAAACCTTAATATTAACTTAAGGATGGCTGCGAGACCTTAGTAGAAGCAGATGGAAGTAGGGCCTCCAGAGAGAAATCATCTGACACTTTCACCATTTTGTCTTTTTTATCAGCTGGAGGAGTTTGAGTTATCTGGAAATAAAGAAAAGTGGTGAGATCTTTTCAGCACCTTCAGCTGGACACTCCTGAGAATTTCTACTTACCTTTGCAGGAGGTGGTGCAAAGATAGTGGGGCCAGCAGTGCAGGCACTGACGATGTCAACGTGGTCCTTCTTCTACGCAATCACAGGAAAAAAGATAATATGGTGGCGTGAGTATGTTGGGAAAACAGAGTATCAGCCGGGTTTGAGGAATCTCACCTCTGTCTTTGTGGGTGCAGATGAAGCAGCAGAAGTAATGAAACCAGAGGAAAGAGAATCCAGGGCCTGATCTGTGGTCAGTGGTTTCTAAAATGGAGCACAGAACACGCATTATGACCTCACTAAAATACCCTGATATATGACGTTGAGGGAGGCTCGATGCTCCACTAGGGGGCGCGTTTGGTCAAGACGAGGCCAAACAAAACGGGAAAAATAATGTGAACCAGAGTACATGTAACAACAGAGAAGGAAAAGTACAGACACACCCTTCACATTCCACTGACAATGCTGAGTGAGCTCCCTAAACGACAGGTCTGGTGTTAAAAAGACTCAAAAACCTGCTTTAATTCACGTAAAAGTTAATAACTGAAATATTCAGAGTGGAGGAAAAACAAAGACGCGGAACTATGAGAGAGAAAAAGCAAGACAAGACTATCAGGAGGATGGATATGACGCTGATGTGGGTGTGCTGAGGCTGCCTTCATGCTCCGTCTGTTTGTGAATCTGTGTTTTAAACACAGAAGAGCCAATGAGCTCACATGGAAGGAGGGGGGGGACAACACCCACCACATCATTGCAACATTCCCCACATCACAGCAGCTAGGGGGGGACGCCTCCTCATGTGTGTGTGAGTTCATTTTCTACAGAATGTTGAGTTCCTAAGTATATATAAGTTAGTGGGAGGGGCTCTGAGCTCCCGATAGGAGATGGATTCACTTACAGGCGTTTCCTTGGGTTTAGCATCCGCAGGAACTGGAGCCTAGAGGAGAAATTTAGTGTTTAGAGAAGAACGAATAAATAAATTCAGCTCTTCTGGAGTTCCAGTGAGTGTTAAAGAACTTTAGAACATTCAGAATCTGGGTCCTTGCATAGCACAAACAGACACCCGAGCCGCCGGTGACCAAAAGACGAGCGCACTGACCATGTCTTTGAATCTGTAGCCCGGTGGCAGCGTGTCGTCTCTCTCGCCGCACTTGTGACCTTTCTCTGCGACGATGCCATGCTGCGATACATGCGGCACACGGTTACTCACAGCAGGTCCATGCTGCAGCTCAAGCCGCTCAAACGCTCACACACAAGCAGGCAACTGTACCTCTGTGACCTCTGGGCCGGTGAACACGGGCTGTGGGGGCGCTACAGACTCAGCTGAGGGCAGGATGCTGGCCAGTGCATCGAAGGGATCCACCGGCGCCTGCACATGCAGCACAACTCAACATCCCAGAGCAAGAGCGACCTGTTCTCAACAGACGGCTTCAGATGCTGTTTTACCTTTTGTTTCTCAGGAGCTGCTGTGGGCGGAGCCTCCACCTGCAACACATCCCACAGGGAATCAGCAGGAGACCAAAACATGGCAGAAAAGCTCATAAAACACCTCCGCTGTCGATGAGCGACAAGGTGGGCGGCTGTACCTTTGTTTGTGAGGGTTTAGCTCCGTCCTTCTTCCCCTGCACGGACACATTCCCAGCCGCCGCCGTGGCAACTGCGGCTGGCTTCGATGCTTTTGCAGGATCAACTTTAGGCGCCTCGGCTTTTACTGTTGCAGCAGCGGTACTCTAAAACACAAGCAGGGTCGACCCATTACAAGCTGAGCCAGCCAGGAAACATCCAGAGGCAAAGAGCAGAAAGAAACCCCAAGAAAGTGATAAAATGGAGCAGAAAGAGAAAGGTGTCGCTGACTCGGTGCCAACAGTGTCAGGAGTTGTTGTGCAATCAAAAACCGGAATTATGTCGCCGTCTTTGCTCTGCTGTTTAAAATGTAACCGGAGTTACACGTTGAAGTCGGATGCCTTTCACCTTCCCACATGGACAAAAGTGAGAAAAATCCAAGAGCTTTGTTCCAAACAAGCCAGAATGAGACAGAAACCGGAACACAAAGCAGTGTGCTGCAGGAGAACAAAGCGGGCCGTCGTCGTGTTGTGGTCCAGACTACCTTGGCTGCGTCCTTAGGTTTGGTCACAGAGGCGCCCGCTGCCACGCCAGCAGGTGCGGCAGGAGATGGAACTGTGGGCTTGACTTGGGAAGTGGGTGCAGTCTACAAACATGCAACTGATTACATTAGCACACAGGGATAACATTCTACCACACAAGCAATCCAGTTAGCATGTCTAAAAGAGGCATCGGTGATGTTTCCAGTGCGAAACAGGAGGAAATGTCGATTTCCACGCAACAAGAGCTGCAGCCGTTAATGTGTCAACTTGTAATAGACCAACTCAGACCAGAGTTATTTGAGACAGACAGTGTTAGATATTAGTTTTACAATTCTGCTGACCATTTTTACTCTTCCCATCTGATTTTTTAGAAGCTGAAAAGCATTCAAGCACCTCGAAAATTGTAGAACCTCAAATAATAGTCCAGTAAATGAACTAGTATAAAAACACAGTTTTTACTACAGTCACCATCAGAAGCTCAGTAATGCTGCAGTTAGCATCATAACCTCATTAATGCTCCAACTAGCATCATAACCTCATGTACGCTACAGTTAGCATCACAAGCTCACTGCTGCACGCAGCTGCACAATTATATTAGCAGCTTTATGTAAATAAATAGCATTCAGGCTGAAAGAAAGCTTATTTAGCTGATGATTCCCCTTTTAGAAAAATGGTCAACAGTCAAGGAAATGTGAGTTTTTAAAAAAGCACATTCTAGGATTAGTCACAATGACAGCGTTACCTTTGACATTTCTTTAGGACCTCTCACCCCCACTGGTGTCATGTCAACAACAGCGCCCCCAGCAGACGACATGTCAATAACAGTAGCACCTGCCAGCGCAGTGTTAGTCTACAAACCAAGGAGCAGGAGAGAGTTACTCAGGAAGTCAGTGTGTGGAGAGAATTCCAGCCCAGCGTGGTGTAGCACTCACTGATGCCATGACAGACAAGCGAGGAAGATTTGACAAATGAGAGCAGTGAAGAAGAAACGTGCGCTGCCACGTGACGAGCGCGGAGCGTGATGAATGTGTGGGTAAGCAGCGGTCAGTGTTACGTCACGCACAAACAGCCTAAAGCCCACTTCCACTATTAGCATCCGGAGCCTCTCTACCTCTGCTTTGGCTTTAGCCGTCACTTTCCCTGCAGTTCCGGTCAGAGCACTTCCTCCCGCTGTGGCGCCACTTCCTGTGGCTCCGCCTGTTGCTCTGGTTACCACCCCAGGCTTGGAAGCCATGGCAGAGCCTGACGATTCCTTCTGTAATACACCAAAGTTGTCTACCTTCATTACAGCTGAAGGAGACTCGCTCTGACTGGTTTGTGGTTCCTCACCAAATACCATCACCTGATCCCCAAAACCTTTTTTAAACACATAAAAACTCATAGCTTTGATGTTTTCAACAGTGACAGCACATATTGCGTGCTCTCCCATATAAGGGGAGGATTATAGAAAATAAATCTTGGTCCACAACGAAGCGGCTCTGTGACCCAGCTGCTCTGTGGGGACCAGAAATGGCAGCACCTCATCCTTCATATCCTCTCCGACCCATATTTCACCCCTCTGTTTTAGAGTCATCAAGGCCAGCTGCTAACAGGAGTTGCATGATCTCACTGAAGGTTAATCGGCTGTGAAACCTTTAACCTACATTTAGCCTCTTCCCCCCCAGTGGAATTCCCCGTGCGGCAGCCTTGTAGCAAAAAGGTTCTGGGCTGTAGTTCTGGGTGCTTTTGTGTGGGGTCTGCATGATCTCCCTGTGCCTGTGTGGGATTCTCAAGGATCTTCAAATCTCCAGAGAAGCCATGTTCAACTCGGTAGAGGGGGTCCTGCAAAAACCACCACAAGGTTTAAAGCCTTTATCCGCTCACAGGTCGATCGTCTTCTTTCATCCCGACGTTTAAAAACCCCAAGAACCATCCCGAGATCACGTATTCAGGAGCAACAGACGGGCCCATTGTGTTCTCTTATGATGGGAAACAACATCGCCTCTATTGTGTTTGAACTCAAGGAAAGGCAAAGTTTTCTTTTCTGGGCTCTGCAAAAGACGCGGATACACCCGAGTGTGAAGGCGAAGCTCACGACCAGATCTGAGGTCGCTGGTTAAAAAACAGGAAGCTGCGACTGCCGCGCTGTCAGAGGTCAAAGGGCATTATAAGGAGTGTTTGATACCTCAGACTGGGCGGGCGTGGCCCTGGAGACCTGAGCTGCCGGTTTAGGTGCGGTCCTGCTGGGCTGCGACTGCAACGAGACAAAAGGAGAGAGAGAGAGATGTGTTACAGAGTCCAGAACACGTCACAAGGGCTCCAGAACCCCCGGACCACCACCCCGACATCCCAGTGAAGGGTCAAGCTCAGCCGCTGGTCCTCCCACCGGTGTTTGATGCAACCTTCCACAGCTGAGAGTGGGACTGTAGCAGCGGAGGCCCAACTTTGTTTCTGCTGGTGGCTGCAGCCACCGTAGCAACGGCGCTGGCAACGCTGGCGGGTTCCTCGGCAGCTGACGACGGCTGCGTGACTCATGGCTGGGGTTGGCCTCCTGTCAGCAGCAAATCTTCATGCTTTTAGTTCATGGCCAGGGGAATGCACTGGTATCCACGATTCAACCAGTTATTCCAGGTCCAGCACAGTCAGATCAGCCCTACCGTCAATATTATTCCACTTAGCAACACATTTAATCCCTGAAAATCATCATTTAACAGACTATGAGGTGCAAATGTGTCCTAGGCATTACCAGCAGTTCTGGATCATCTGAACCGGTCCTTCTGGCTGGATATAATAACAACAACAAGGGTAATAATGGACTTTCTGTCGTCCCTTTAACATCCAGCTATGTATGTGCTTCTGTATTACTGACAACTGCAGCCAAATATGCAGCAGAGCCAAACCCAGTCCTGCCAGGCTTTGTCAATAGAGAAGAGAAGGCCTCCACCCTACTGACTCCAGGTCGGCAGCACCGCAGGTTTCACACACCTGAAATGACGGCGCACCATCCCATCTCCTCTCTGCTCACGCAAGCTTCTGCGGTGACGTGTGCGACCATAGGTGTGTGTGTGTGTGTTTAATGTCTATGGCTGCACCTTTCTGAAAGATCTCAGCTGAGAGTTGACGTCCTGCCTCATTAAAAGGAGGAAGTGATGTCACAGTCAGGGCCTCCTCACTGAAGGTCCAGATGTTGCTTGAGTACAATCAGGTTCCCTAAAAAAGGTTTACAATGATGGTTTCTACGATACGGATTGTATGTTTTATGGAGTAGGTTGACTGGGAATGTTGTATTTTACCAAAAAGATCAAAGCAGAGCTCTGCTGACAGTTTAATCAGTCTCATCCCAGCAAAACTGGATTTGTCAGGAATTCTGGAAGATTACAGAACACTATACATACTTCTATGTTCTCAAAAGCACAAAATGATCAAACTCTTTAATGTCACATTTCTGTAACTCAGTTTACCGGTTCTGTAACTTCCACATCTAATTTAAATCTGTCATATAAAACCTCAAAACTCTGAAGAAAAAGGCTGTGTGTGTTCAGTCAGCTTAGCCTTAGCTTAGCATAACATCGGAGGCCTTGTTCAGACTGGAAACTAACATTTCACATAGGAGTGTTTAATTCTGGGGAACAGTAAAGATCTTTTTTTAATGTCTCTGCAGTTACGGAAGATCTAGAAATGCTGGGTTTTAAATCTCTGCTCTCAATAGCAACACCACCTAACAAAGACTGATTAGTCAGCACATTCAGAACCCTGAACCACCCAGAAACTTCAATAAAAGCCAAACAAACTGGTTAGCGACTTTATTTATAGCTCATTAAAGAAACAATAGAGTCAGAATGGAGACTTTGAACCGCCTCTATGAGTATACCAAGCTGCCGTGTTCAACTTCCATACCTGTTACAGTGTTTGCTCTCTTTCAGCCGAGCACATGCACACACCTGAGATCCTCCCCGAGCGCACATCTGTCTGACATTCCACACTCCCCAGACCGGCCTGCATATACTGTACATCCTACACGTCTGCCTGGATGCCGCCGTGGGCGCGTGCCTGACAGAAGCTCTGCAGCTCCAGACTGGCCCAGTCAACACATGGACCAGAACAGCCTGTTACTCATCTCCTGAAGGTCCAAACGGGATCTCAGGTTCCAACCGATCCATCTCGGCCACCGTCCGATCGCTGAGTGAGGAATTTGGCACATTCTCTTGAACTCATTGTGGCGCCTGCGCAGCCCTAAACAGCACACATCACCTTTAGAAGTGCTGAGGCTTGCTCTGCAGCAGCTCTGAGGGCAAATGTTGAAGTGCTGGGAGGAAGAGGCGGCGTATCTGTTATTTTAGGGGAAACGGCGAGGCCGTTATCGAGCGCCACGGAGACAGAAAGCTTCTCCTTCAACACCGCATCCGCAGCTTTCAGACACATGGTCCCACACAGATTGGCGCCACCAGAAAACCAAACTGGAAACAGGTGGACGGCAATAACAAAATCATGTGACACATCTAAAAACAGCATCTCGGTCCCAGTGTGTACTGGGAACGCCGCAGATCCGGGTCAAAATAGGAACAGCGTTAACAAGTCTGTCAGCAGCCATTTAAAACTGGGAATGATGTGGATGTGCGTTGGACATCCAGGCTGCACGTGCACACTCCTGACGGTGTCCAATCCCCTCCTTATTTGTATCAGAAAGCCATGAAACAAGAGCAGCGGCCTGCAATGAAAACTGATGATTAACGTCGGGCCCCACCCGGCAAACCACAGAACTGAGATCAGCCTCAATATAGTCCTGGAAAAGCTTCCAGCCGTTATATAATGAAGCTATCGCGCCGCCTCAGACGCGGAAACAACCGCCAGTGTTGGGCTGAGGCGTCAGGAGGTGGTAGTGGGGGGGGTCAGAGGGGTTCTAACTCGGGGCAAGTTTCAGGGCAGAGAACTATCAGCGCTGTGGGGGAGATTCAGGAGCCAAGAGACAGCTGAGAGGAAGAAGCGACGAAGGCATGAGTCAGTGGCCCTGTAATACTTCGATACTTCATCTGAGAAGCAGCTTTTAATACAGCTGCCTGTGGTGGGGCAGCGACTCCGGCGCTGCGACTCACTTCTACAGCCCTGCAGCACACGAACCAGTTTCAGAGAGGTTTTAGGTGTCGGCCGCTGTATCTGCTCAGTCTGGACGAGGCAGCAGGGCAGATTCATACGTGTTCCAGCCCTGCACCGCCTCGTTGTCACTGGCTCCGTGACAGCGCAGACGCTCAAACTTTAGGCAAACTTCCAACACACAAAAGCAGGCAGCAAGAGGGGCGTTCAGCCGCCTCAGACAGGAAACTCTTAACAAGAAGACACTCGCAGTAAAGGAAACACGGTCTGCATACGCACCATGAGTCTGATCTTCGGTGTAAATCCTCTAGAATAAGCTGCGGTGCGCACCAGTTCGCCCCAGTTTACCCACTGTGGCGACTTACTGGATCCTCACTGTATGTGTAGGTCAACAAGCCGACACACACACACATAAACACGGGCGGCCACACACACCCAGCAGCGCAGAACTTGCTGTCCCGCCTTCTGGAAGCAGCACAACATGTCTGAGCGGCTCAGGCTCCGCCTCCCAGTCAGCAGGCTGGGTCACATTGGACGGTCTGTGGAGAAGTCCCCCCCACCCCCGCTCTCTGCTGGCCAGGATAAAGATATAAGGGCTGCCTGGAGAAACTTTGGGCTGGGCCGTGTCAGGGGGTTGCTGTTTGATAACAGAGAGGAGGATTAGAAGCCGCTACCCTGCTGCAGCGTTTGGTTCAGTCTGGGTGTGACTGAGCGACTCACTGCTGAGGAATCTAGACTGAAGGGTCTGTGTGTGTGTGTGTGTGTGTGTGTGTGTGTGTGTGTGTGTGTGTGTGTGTAATGTAAAGAAGAGGGGACGGAAGTGAACTACATCACATGTCCTTTAAACCACAGCCAAAGCCAGCCAGGGGAAAAGAGCAGAAAAAAGTAAGGAAGGCTGGAGGAAGTGACATCATCACAGACGCTAGTTCTGAAAGGCTCTCTTCTGGCCCTTACAGGGCGTCAGAGGGGCCCCGTGGAGCAGGAAAGATGACTTCAGGGTGGAAGCGACAGGTTTTGCGAGAAAAGATGAATAAATAAATGGAGTTTTTCCCCTCAACAACCCTGAGTCTAAACTTCTGAACAGATGGAGAATGTTTGGTGGGCAGCGCCCCCTGGTGTCCGAGCATGAAGACGTGAAGGTACCAAACATCCAGCTTCTTCACCGGCCTGAATGAACACATGGAGGTTCTTCTGCGCAGCTACACTATTACCTGTGTTACTCTTTAAACTAACACTAAGAATGTGACATCCGTGGGGGTCAGATGAACACATGCATGCATGCTTCTCTGACAATCAATCACAAGATTTCAATCACTTACACACGCGAAGGACCTTTGCATTAAAACAGGAAGCTGCTCTTCTCCATTGCTGGATCAAACCTGATCCAAGATCAGTGGTAAGAAGACACAGGAGCATCTAATATTCTAGAAAGCAGCTAAAAAAGAGCTAAAACAAAAGGGAGAGAAGGCAAACATGCCTGCATCCCAACGCCGTACATGGTAACCCCTGATGACAGTTACCTTTGTTGACAACTACTGAGCTGGAGCACGTGCAGACCAGCCACGGCTATGCTGAGGTGAACGTGACGCTTCAATAATCAGGAATGTTGGACTACGTCTGTGGGGAGGCTCTGAGGATCCTCATTAAAACATACTGTGTGTGAATTACAGCAGGTCGGCCTCTTTACTCAGTGTGAACAACAGCAGAGTTTTGTTTGTTTTCATTAAAGGCGCTGTAACCATGGAGACTGGCCGCAAGGAATATGCGATGAGGGATGTAGCTTATAGATTTGCTGTAACTGTTTTATTGGGAGTTTTAGGGTTAAATATGGGTGGCAAAAATATGTAGTGAGACAAGATGCCTTTACATGATATTTTTACTGGCTTCCGCCTCTGCTATTCAAAAACTTGGAGTTGCTAGGACGCTAATGCTAGCATGTGACATTGTAGCCCTGGGTTCTTCTTGTTTTTATAAAAAAAAAAAAGAAAAAACAGGAACTATGGGGAACCACCAAGGTCACAAGCGTTCCAAAGGGTGCTGATGGTGAGGATCTAGATCAAGTGATATTTATTGTTATTATTGTGACACGCGGTCTAAAGTGGCCGTAGAAAGATTTATTAAAGGAGTTACAGATTCTGCAGACCTAGATCACTAGCTGCTGCCAAGTTTTGTGACTGTCACGTCAATAGGTAATACACAATTAATAATGGATTAATAATAAATACACAAGCTGCAAAATCGTACCTATAACAGCTTGAATGCAGCAGTTGAGTTCATGCTACTAAATTGAGGCAGTCTTATCTTAAGGGAAACAGCGGCGTGCCACAGAGATCCATCCTGGGGACCCCACTGATTACAGATAGGTGTCCCAATACCACAGCCATCCACCAGGGGGCGATCAATGTCCATGCTTAGTTATTGGAGAGCTCTTGAGTCATCCGTCCAGGAAAAATAATAACCTAAAAAGGATAGCTATAAAATGCCGCCATTATTATTGCCATCATTATAGTATCAGCTCATATTAAAATCGTCAGGAGATGGTGACATAAGACATCAATTAAAAATGTTTGGGATCCGTGAGAAAACTAGCTTGTAACGCTGATGTGACATGATTGACTCCAGCCTTTCACCCGTTTGCACGCAGCCACACTGAGAATCTGGTGCGCCGGATCAGGTTACATCAGTGACCTCTCCTCCCTCGTAATCGACGTGATGTTTACGAGTATCGACGGCTTATTTTGGAAACACGAGCCGAATCAGACACACACAAATCAGACACTCCTCGGACGGACCGTCATGACAAATATCCGTCATGACAAATATCCAGCAGCCGCGTTCACAGGCAGTCAACAGGAAGCAGGGCGAGAAATTCGACGGTTCCCAGAGACTGCAAGAAGAACGGCGTTCAAAAATAGCTCTCCGTAACAGGTAGCTGTCCAACTAAATGCGTGTGAATTTATGTCCACATGAACAGCGTTTGTTTCTCTATTCTGGGCACAAGCACGCACAAGGCCCCAGGGTTCACTGCAATTAAGCAACGAATGAGCTGATTAGCTGCTGCCTTTTTAGATCACTCACACTGACTTCACACATGTCTCATGTATCAAAGGGTCGGAGATGGGAAAATATGGCCTGTTTATTCATGTATCTGGTGCTCCACCTGTACGTGAGTCAGTTTTTAAAGCCCGTGTGAGTAAATAGGTCTGTTTATCTCCATGACCAGCAAATAAATGGCTAATTTGCACCCTTGCATTTGCTTTTTGGGGTGTAAATTGCATATAACCCTAAGACAAAAGAGGAATAACTTTACTTGAACTTGTTTATCTGTGATACCAGTGATGCCAGTTGGTTGCTCTGATTATGTTTTACAGGTTTTAGCATTAGCTGAATCAGCACAAACTTAAACGTTAACTTGCATCAGTTAGCATCAGTTAACATTTATGTTTGAGCTACTCTCTGCCTTTTTAACTTAAGTAAAATATACACCCTCATTTAAAATAAGTCTTATTTGTTTTCTGTTCGATAGAGACCCGCTAATGCCACTCTGGGCAATTCACGAGGATTTTAGTCAAGTTCTGATACTGGAGTGTGTCAGGAAACGGACGGAGAGACAACAGTTAAACAGGAAGAGGGGAAAAGACAGTTTCCTTTTCTGTCTGCTAATTCCAAAACAAAGCAAAGAAAATGCCATATCTGAAGCAAAAGTTTACTTCATATTAACCATCTGGGTGCCAAAAATGATTTAAACTTTCTGGTCTGAGTGACATCATCACGTCGTGTATACAGTCTTTGTTTGAACGTCCCCTCCTCCAAAAGAGTTGAAACTTTAAAACAAACTAGCATAGCCATGATAGCGTTCTATTGACCACCCATTGGTGCAGGGTGGGACTGTCACATCAGCAGCTGAATGTCTAAAAGTATGACAACCACATTAAGGCTACAGCAAATAAAACAGTGCAAATAAAAAAAGAACACGTAAGCATAATTCCGGCACACTCCCTTACAGACAGTTTGAGCTGCTAATGATCACAGGAGAACCAAACTCTGTCCAACTGCGATGTTCCTTTGCCTTTTCAGCAGTCCAAAATAGGAGAAAAAGAAATGTTTGTAGGTTCAGGGCAGCGCAGAGGCAGTTTGGAACGTGCAGCGACAGGCACCAAACAAGGCGGCCCTGTTTAATACGGCACTACTGCACAAGTCAAGCTGAGGCTCTGAACTGGGAGAGACTGACCAGCAGCCTCACATTCCAGAGAGAGAGAGAGAGAGACAGAGAGACAAAGAGAGACAGAGAGAGAAACACCAGAGTTCTCCTCCTTTCTTAAGTACACAACTGCTCACACATGCTGTGCATGCTAACACTTGCCGATTTAAAGTAACAACACAAAACAGACGTGGACAGTTTCAGACTTGTCACTTGTGACACACAAACACACACCTGCTCCTCCACGGCCACATCCTGCAGGGCTGAGCTCTCCCGTGGGCCTCGAATCCAGCTAAAAAGTTGGCCCATGTTGTGTCAAAGTATCCGAGTGCGTGTGTCAATCTGTCTGTCTGCCTCTGTGTGTGTGTGTGTGTCTATCAGGCACTGTCCCGTCGGAGAGCGTGCAGCATGCCTCTGACACCCGGGGAGTGGACTGGAACAGGGAGGAAAGGGGCGGGTCTGAAGGTGGAGTGGGCGTGGCCATAGAGCAAAAGGCAAGAAGGGGAAGGATCAGAAGTGAGAGCCTTCAGAGGCCGGGGCATAATTCCCATAATTCCCTGGGCTATTAAGAGAAGCGAGCTGGCTGTGGAGTGACAAACACCGGACGAGAGAACATTCGTCTCGGGGACACGTGCACACGTCTTGTTTCCTTCGTAATTTCTGAAAAACACAGTTTGGTCTGGAGACATATATGAAATTATTAACAAGTCTGTGCACACCCAGATGTGATGAAACACAGACTTTGAACACACACACACACACACACACCTCATGTGCGCTGCAGTAAACCGCTGCTGCGCCGCCCAGCTCCCAGATTACCTTTGAGAGTTGGAGGCAGGGCTCAATGACCTAACAGCTGCGTGCCGAAGAGCCCAGACGCGCTGAAAACTCAGGAAAAACAAACTTTAAACCCGGAAGCACTCAAAAACTGGTCAAGTATTAGAAATACTGAAATGCCGACCTACAACAGGGCCTTTCCAGGACCTGTTGACCGGTAAACGTCCTGATTTAAGACACCCGAGTGTTCTGAAACGTTGAATTGTTACTAAAGCTCACGTTCAACGTGTGGTGGTTGATGATTAGTGTTCTTGTGGACCTCAGACCAGCCCAAGAGAATGCAAGGGACAATTCCAAGCATAGTTCTGAGGCTCTTCCTCACACATGCTTGGTTTTCGGATATGTCTCAGGTGGAAGTTGTTCAGACAGGACGACCTCGGCACAAATCACTGATCTGGAATCAGTCGGTTAAAATCACCAGAAGTTAAACTTTACACTCTTCTGCGAAGAGCAGGTGGCGCTAGGTAGCGTGCCCGCGGCTAACGCAAACTAAGACCGTTTGGCTGCTCCAGCTCGTTTCTGATAGGATACCTAAGTTGATTTATTAGAGCCTTTATCTGTGCTCCAGGTTCAGGATGGCTGCACTGACAGAGTGTGGGCCACAGCCTCTGTGCTGCATTCCAAAGGTTATCAAACGGAACACGCCTCCCCAGGGAAGGGCGGAGGGGCCAAGCCTGAGGCTCCAGCTGATGTGCCAGCTTTGGAATGAAGCTGCACCGGTTTGTTTTCTGCTTTTGTTTCCCATCCGAACACACACACGTACAGTTTGGCACATCGTCCAGAGGCAACAGGTGTGACACAGCGACACACCTGTTCCCGCCCCTGTGAATGAGCCGCACTGATAAAAGCTGCTGCACTGATAAAAGCTCCTCCATCCAGAGGAGCCTGGGCTCAGTTCACTCCGACATCAGATTAAAAACAGCAGCGGTGCAGTTTAGGTTAAATCTATAAGCGGAGCGGACGCCGCTGGTGCCACGTGACCGTGCACGTATGATGTAACAGGACTCTGCTGCCGAAGTGGCACTCTCGCCTCTTTATATTTAGCCCGCTGTCATCCGCCAGTCCTCACTGGGCCCTGAAGAGGTCAAACGTCCGCGGCTCCACAGACCCACACAGTCACCTTTTAACCTGTGACCAAACCATTTATCTAATCTCACAGATGAGCGGTTTTTTCTTTGTAGCTCTGTCAGAAGCTGTCTCCTGAAGTCAGTCGTCTTCCTGCAGGACCCCCAGTTATTGTTCACATCACCTCACAGGTGAAAAATAGAGCCGCTTCCTTTTTTTCCTCCTGCTCACCTGCAAACGTGCAGCAGCTAAACCCCTCCTCAGCCTGACAACGTGCCTTTCAGTTTCGCTTGCAACACTATTTAAAGCAAATATCGCCTCACATGTTTAAATACGCACTTCATCAGCGGCAATGACAGCCCGGTTCATGTTAACAGTGCTGTGAAGTCCACATCGAGGCGCCGAGACATGAGCGACTGGGCCTTAGGAACACTCCCTCCATTCATCTTCAACAATGATCACACAGCTTTCTTGTTTCTACCAGTCAGGGCACAAGAGGTAGGTGTCGTAACACAGATCCATCAGATAAGCTGCTGCGAAATCCAGATGCTTTTGCTTTCCAAATGAAACTGAAGCTCAGGTCCCACATACGCAAACAAAAACATTCAAAAATGGAAAACAGCAGAGTAAAGTCTTTTTGGGTCCACGGCCAAGAGAGCAGCGGGAGGTGAGATGAGGTCAGTACCTTGCCATACTGGGACACATCACTGGGATATAAGGCTGAGGGCTTGTTGTGATGGAGTTCCAGTTGGGAAGCAGCTCCTCCGTGCTACATGCACACACAAACACACACACACACAGAGTTGTTATTCTAACCAACAGCCTCTGAACCACACAGGAGTTCTGGCTCTGAATGCCTGTACAGGATGTAGAGAAATGGACCTATTGTGTCGGCAGTTTATTTGTTTAACATCTGTGTAAACTGTGCTGCTGTTAGATCATTCAGCAACAGTCTAAAGAAATGCAAATAATCCTAATCTGAATTTCATAATCTAAGAGGTGGCAATACAGAATGGAAGTGCGCAGGTCATATTACTGTAGCACTGGGTTGGTAATTAGCTGTACAAGTTGACATGTACAGAATAATCTTACCATAAACAGTTTAGTATCTCTAACAGATCCTGACCTCTATCCTGGAGGACACGCAGAGCTCTATCTTAGTTAAATACACACACCCTGGCCTGTGAAGGCTAGGAGGGGCAGAATATAGGTAAAGCTAGAGTTACGCAATCATTTACAACTTTAAGCTCAAACTTTAAAGTCTGTTTTTCACGGGGAGCTCTGAAGTAGTGCCACTCAGACAGCATTCCAACATCCTGACTTTCATTTTCCTCCCTGACTGGCCTGGAAGGCTAAATTCCGAGAGGAAGAACGGCGCCAATGGAAAAGTTGCAGATTTACTCACAGTGCTCATCCAGAACGCAGCATAAGCCATGGGTGCTCGGGGGCGACAACAACGGCCTAAAGGTTCACAGCAGCACTATTCTGCAAGCTTCTTCGGTCCTCAGCACGTCCTTCACTCTGCCTGTGCCACTCCCCGCACACGCGAACGCGCGCGCACACACCCATACGCACCAAATTATCACGCAAAACCGTCTCCGGTGTTTGCATCCGAACATTCTTCCGCATACACACACTGTATCCTGCGAAGATGGTCAGATGAAGGTCGAGAGCGCGCACACACGCACGCACCGACACGCAGGAAAACACAAGGCATCATTATGATGCTTATCAGGCAAAAACCAACCACCCCCCCCCCCCCCCCCAGCAGCTGGAAAACAAGCAACGTTTCCGTGCAGTTCCGTGACTTTGACTTCTGACGCCATTTCGGAGCTCCTCTTCAAAGAAGCAGGAGGAGAAACTTACTTTCTTATCGCCGTGGCTTTTCCTCTTTTGTGGCATCTTTTAACTCTTGCGGTTGGTTTCAAAGTTTCCTCCTGGTCCGATGGGCTCCTGCTAATTTAGAAACCTCTGCGGGACGATCCGCTTGATCGGCACAAGGGGGAAAAAAGAACAAAACTATTTGCTCCTCCCGCTGGAGAAACAAAAATCCGATTTGATAGTCGATGAAAAAAGTAAATGTGGCAATGAGGGCGTGTTTGTGTGGGTCTGCAGTTATAAATAGCAGAAATCAGGACGTGCTCTGATGCACACGAGCATCATTAAAGTCTTTTCAACAGCGTGAAGCAAAATAGCATGCATGCACAAGCTGCTTAAATGATGGCGTTAATTCCTTCAGAAATCCTCAGACTTCTTTATGGTGTGCAAGAGACTTTGCATTTTTTTCAACTTTAAACGCGACCCTCCCCCCCGGAAGAGTTGACGCACCTCGCTCTCATTCTCTTTACCCTCTTCGCGCTTCCCTACGGTTCCCGGCTCAATGCTGCTCTCTGCCGGTCGGACGGTGGAACTGCACCGGTTTGGACAACACCATGGAAGCCCCAGGTTCAAATGCAAAAATAATATATAAAGTTAAAATACTCTGTCTTTTGATGTTCAGTTCTGTTCTATTTGGCTTATTTGAGACGATGAAATAAATATATGCATTTACCTCATAGCTTTTTAAGATCTCTCTTACTTTGGTTTCTTTGTTCTACTTTTTTTTTCTGTTTGCTTTTTAATGTATTCATATTTTTATAAATTAATTAACCCGATGTATGAATAACTGTTATCTAACTTGAATCTTATTGACTGTACATTGTTTGTGTGGGTCAAGTGGTGGGATAAATATACGTTTTACAGTGATATTCAGCACCTTAATATACCTCCCCCCTTCCTTGTTACCATAGAAACATGGCAGACTAACATTTATTATCCTTTAACATCTGTGGAAGGACACTTACATCAATATTCACATAACTATCTGACTTATAAGTGGACAAAAGAGTGATTATTCAACTGATGGTGTCAGTGTTTATTACATTTGATTTTACATAACAGATTATTTAATTTCCAACACAATGAATTAGTGGTCCTTTTTAATTAGGATGTTTTACTCATGTTTTGATATTATTTCGGATGATTTGACCTCTGACCTTATGTCAAATGTTAACACAATGGGGTGTTTTTACAGCACTGGAGGGTTTCTGAAATCTATTTTTGCTCCAATAAAACATTAGCGAAAGCATTTTATATGAACATTGTCATTTTCAGGGCAACAGTGGTGACTTATTGGATTTGTGATGGCGTCAACATAGCAACGAAATCAATTCAGATTTTCCTGTCCGATCCGCAGCTCTCCAGCCCAGACAACTTTGCCATTGTCCTTTATCTCCTCTTCTGGTCGGTGTCTGTCACTCCGATGACCTTCTGAGACAGTTCATCTGACCTTCACCCTCCCTGATAACATTGTACACTCTATCACCTACCCGCAGAAACGCACCGTCCCTCACCTGTGACAGAGATGACAATCTGGCTGACACATCCGAGCGACATTTCCACAGCATGGCCCCGTGACATTTTTCCACTTTGGTTACTCCAAGGGTTGCTCAGAGTTGACCACAGACACCTGATGTGTCGCCAGTCATAAAAAATCAACAGTTATAACTGTTCTAAAATAAATGGTCGACATTATTATTCAGTGAAAATTATTTCAAGATTGTCTTTAGCTTTTATTTTAGACTGAGTCTCACTGAATTAATCCCAAATTCTGAGCAATGTTGCAGTTCGCCACCAGGGGGCGCACAGTATTCTTTTTTTGTCTTGTGCCAAATTCTCATCTTCTCCATCTCTGTACACTATAATGGTTTAGATCAAAACTCGTTACAGTTAAATTGAACTTAATCCTTTTTCAAATATTGAATTTAAAAAATAGGCCTCCCCTTGTCTTGCTGCGCAAAAACAGACTCTATAATGTCATCCTGAAATTTGCCAGTCCAGCTTTTGTTATTGATGTTATGTTTTCCATTAAACCATAAATGCTGCATGTGTTTCCTACACCTAACCGGCTTCAGTTCAACGGTGTTCACTGAAGCGTTTGCTCTTCACCTGCGTCATCCTTTAACAACAAGCTGTGACTCTCCTAAAATGTCCATCTCTCGAGCTGGAAAAATAATTAGCTGACTCAGACCTCTGACCTCATTTATGTGTGTGTGTGCGTGTGTGTCTGTTTCTACTGCGGTGGAATAAGGAAGGCCAGATGACTGATTGCAGTATCACAGAGGTGTAATGCGGCTCCTTGCCGCTCAGACCTGTTGACAGAGACCCGTGATCAATACAAATAAAAGCAAGGATCAGCTTTTGCTGTAATAAAACCACATCTTATGTCCCCAGTCAGTGCAGATGTTGCTAGGTAAAGGTGGATACATTGCAGATGTGTTTGCCAATGGCCAGATGAGCGAACGTAGTATCAGTTGTTATCAGTTCTGGTAGGTTTAACTCACGATGGTGTACAAGCTGGGTCTATTTTTACTCAAACATTGTCTCTGTGCACCCAGCTGGAGGGTGAGGGTAATCGCTACTCGCGCTTCAGTGTTTGTTTGGGCTTAAGGAAGGAGGGGGGGGGACAACACCCACCACATCATTGCAACATTCCCCACATCACAGCAGCTAGGGGGGGACGCCTCCTCATGTGTGAGTGAGTTCATTTTCTACAGAATGTTGAGTTCCTAAGTATATATAAGTTAGTGGGAGGGGCTCTGAGCTCCCGATAGGAGATGGTTTAGCATCCGCAGGAACTGGAGCCTAGAGGAGAAATTTAGTGTTTAGAGAAGAACGAATAAATAAATTTAGCTCTTCTGGAGTTCCTGTGAGTGTTAAAGAACTTTAGAACATTCAGAATCTGGGTCCTTGCATAGCACAAACAGACACCCGAGCCGCCGGTGACCAAAAGACGAGCGCACTGACCATGTTTTTGTATCTGTAGCGCGGTGGCAGCGTGTCGTCTCTCTCGCCGCACTTGTAACCTTTCTCTGCGACGATGATATGCTGCGATACAAGCGGCACACGGTTACTCACAGCAGGTCCATGCTGCAGCTCAGGCCACTCAAACGCTCACACACAAGCAGGCAACTGTACCTCTGTGACCTCTGGGCGGATGAACACGGCCTGTGGGGGCGCTACAGACTCAGCTGAGCGCAGGATGCTGGCTGCATCGAAGGGATCCACCGGCGCCTGCACATGCAGCACAACTCAACATCCCAGAGCAAGAGCGACCTGTTCTCAACAGACGGCTTCAGATGCTGTTTTACCTTTTGTTTCTCAGGAGCTGCTGTGGGCGGAGCCTCCACCTGCAACACATCCCACAGGGAATCAGCAGGAGACCAAAACATGGCAGAAAAGCTAATAAAACAGAGTCCAGAACACGTCACAAGGGCTCCAGAACCCCTGGACCGCCACCCCGACATCCCAGTGAAGGGTCAAGCTCAGCCGCTGGTCCTCCCACTGGTGTTTGATGCAACCTTCCACAGCTGAGAGTGGGACTGTAGCAGCGGAGGCCCAACTTTGTTTCTGCTGGTGGCTGCAGCCACCGTAGCAACGGCGCTGGCAACGCTGGCGGGTTCCTTGTTTTTATGAAAAAAAAAAAACAGGAACTATGGGGAACCACCAAGGTCACAGGCGTTCCAAAGGGTGCTGATGGTGAGGATCTAGATCAAGTGATATTTATTGTTATTATTGTGACACGCGGTCTAAAGTGGCCGTAGAAAGATTTATTAAAGGAGTTACAGATTCTGCAGACCTAGATCACTAGCTGCTGCCAAGTTTTGTGACTGTCACGTCAATAGGTAATACACAATTAATAATGGATTAATAATAAATACACAAGCTGCAAAATCGTACCTATAACAGCTTGAATGCAGCAGTTGAGTTCATGCTACTAAATTGAGGCAGTCTTATCTTAAGGGAAACAGCGGCGTGCCACAGAGATCCATCCTGGGGACCCCACTGATTACAGATAGGTGTCCCAATACCACAGCCATCCACCAGGGGGCGATCAATGTCCATGCTTAGTTATTGGAGAGCTCTTGAGTCATCCGTCCAGGAAAAATAATAACCTAAAAAGGATAGCTATGAAATGCCGCCATTATTATTGCCATCATTATAGTATCAGCTCATATTAAAATCGTCAGGAGATGGTGACATAAGACATCAATTAAAAATGTTTGGGATCCGTGAGAAAACTAGCTTGTAACGCTGATGTGACATGATTGACTCCAGCCTTTCACCCGTTTGCACGCAGCCACACTGAGAATCTGGTGCGCCGGATCAGGTTACATCAGTGACCTCTCCTCCCTCGTAATCGACGTGATGTTTACGAGTATCGACGGCTTATTTTGGAAACACGAGCCGAATCAGACACACACAAATCAGACACTCCTCGGACGGACCGTCATGACAAATATCCGCCATGACAAATATCCAGCAGCCGCGTTCACAGGCAGTCAACAGGAAGCAGGGCGAGGAATTCGACGGTTCCCAGAGACTGCAAGAAGCACGGCGTTCAAAAATAGCTCTCCGTAACAGGTAGCTGTCCAACTAAATGCGTGTGAATTTATGTCCACATGAACAGCGTTTCTTTCTCTATTCTGGGCACAAGCACGCACAAGGCCCCAGGGTTCACTGCAATTAAGCAACGAATGAGCTGATTAGCTGCTGCCTTTTTAGATCACTCACACTGACTTCACACATGTCTCATGTATCAAAGGGTCGGAGATGGGAAAATATGGCCTGTTTATTCATGTATCTGGTGCTCCACCTGTACGTGAGTCAGTTTTTAAAGCCCGTGTGAGTAAATAGGTCTGTTTATCTCCATGACCAGCAAATAAATGGCTAATTTGCACCCTTGCATTTGCTTTTTGGGGTGTAAATTGCATATAATTTACTAAGACAAAAGAGGAATAACTTTACTTGAACTTGTTTATCTGTGATACCAGTGATGCCAGTTGGTTGCTCTGATTATGTTTTACAGGTTTTAGCATTAGCTGAATCAGCACAAACTTAAACGTTAACTTGCATCAGTTAGCATCAGTTAACATTTATGTTTGAGCTACTCTCTGCCTTTTTAACTTAAGTAAAATATACACCCTCATTTAAAATAAGTCTTATTTGTTTTCTGTTCGATAGAGACCCGCTAATGCCACTCTGGGCAATTCACGAGGATTTTAGTCGAGTTCTGATACTGGAGTGTGTCAGGAAACGGACGGAGAGACAACAGTTAAACAGGAAGAGGGGAAAAGACAGTTTCCTTTTCTGTCTGCTAATTCCAAAACAAAGCAAAGAAAAGGCCATATTTGAAGCAAAAGTTTACTTCATATTAACTATCTGGGTGCCAAAAATGATTTAAACTTTCTGGTTTGAGTGACATCATCATCACGTCGTGTATACAGTCTTTGTTTGAACGTCCCCTCCTCCAAAAGAGTTGAAACTTTAAAACAAACTAGCATAGCCATGATAGCGTTCTATTGACCACCCATTGGTGCAGGGTGGGACTGTCACATCAGCAGCTGAATGTCTAAAAGTATGACAACCACATTAAGGCTACAGCAAATAAAACAGTGCAAATAAAAAAAAGAACACGTAAGCATAATTCCGGCACACTCCCTTACAGACAGTTTGAGCTGCTAATGATCACAGGAGAACCAAACTCTGTCCAACTGCGATGTTCCTTTGCCTTTTCAGCAGTCCAAAATAGGAGAAAAAGAAATGTTTGTAGGTTCAGGGCAGCGCAGAGGCAGTTTGGAACGTGCAGCGACAGGCACCAAACAAGGCGGCCCTGTTTAATACGGCACTACTGCACAAGTCAAGCTGAGGCTCTGAACTGGGAGAGACTGACCAGCAGCCTCACATTCCTGGAGAGAGAGAGAGACAGAGAGACAAAGAGAGACAGAGAGAGAAACACCAGAGTTCTCCTCCTTTCTTTAGTACACAACTGCTCACACATGCTGTGCATGCTAACACTTGCCGATTTAAAGTAACAACACAAAACAGACGTGGACAGTTTCAGACTTGTCACTTGTGACACACAAACACACACCTGCTCCTCCACGGCCGCATCCTACAGGGCTGAGCTCTCCCGTGGGCCTCGAATCCAGCTAAAAAGTTGGCCCATGTTGTGTCAAAGTATCCGAGTGCGTGTGTCAATCTGTCTGTCTGCCTCTGTGTGTGTGTGTGTGTGTCTATCAGGCACTGTCCCGTCGGAGAGCGTGCAGCATGCCTCTGACACCCGGGGAGTGGACTGGAACAGGGAGGAAAGGGGCGGGTCTGAAGGTGGAGTGGGCGTGGCCATAGAGCAAAAGGCAAGAAGGGGAAGGATCAGAAGTGAGAGCCTTTAGAGGCCGGGGCATAATTCCCATAATTCCCTGGGCTATTAAGAGAAGCGAGCTGGCTGTGGAGTGACAAACACCGGACGAGAGAACATTCGTCTCGGGGACACGTGCACACGTCTTGTTTCCTTCGTAATTTCTGAAAAACACAGTTTGGTCTGGAGACATATATGAAATTATGAACAAGTCTGTGCACACCCAGATGTGATGAAACACAGACTTTGAACACACACACACACACACACCTCATGTGCGCTGCAGTAAACCGCTGCTGCGCCGCCCAGCTCCCAGATTACCTCTGAGAGTTGGAGGCAGGGCTCGCATGACCTAACAGCTGCGTGCCGAAGAGCCCAGATGACGCTGAAAACTCAGGAAAAACAAACTTTAAACCCGGAAGCACTCAAAAACTGGTCAAGTATTAGAAATACTGAAATGCCGACCTACAACAGGACCTGTTGACCGGTAAACGTCCTGATTTAAGACACCCGAGTGTTCTGAAACGTTGAATTGTTACTAAAGCTCACGTTCAACGTGTGGTGGTTGATGATTAGCGTTCTTGTGGACCTCAGACCAGCCCAAGAGAATGCAAGGGACAATTCCAAGCATAGTTCTGAGGCTCTTCCTCACACAGGCTTGGTTTTCGGGTATGTTTCAGGTGGAAGTTGTTCAGACAGGACGACCTCGGCACAAATCACTGATCTGGAATCAGTCGGTTAAAATCACCAGAAGTTAAACTTTACACTCTTCTGCGAAGAGCAGGTGGCACTAGGTAGCATGCCCGCGGCTAACGCAAACTAAGACCGTTTGGCTGCTCCAGCTCGTTTCTGATAGGATACCTAAGTTGATTTATTAGAGCCTTTATCTGTGCTCCAGGTTCAGGATGGCTGCACTGACAGAGTGTGGGCCACAGCCTCTGTGCTGCATTCCAAAGGTTATCAAACGGAACACGCCTCCCCAGGGAAGGGCGGAGGGGCCAAGCCTGAGGCTCCAGCTGATGTGCCAGCTTTGGAATGAAGCTGCACCGGTTTGTTTTCTGCTTTTGTTTCCCATCCGAACACACACACACACACATACAGTTTGGCACATCGTCCAGAGGCAACAGGTGTGACACAGCGACACACCTGTTGCCGCCCCTGTGAATGAGCCGCACTGATAAAAGCTGCTGCGCCGCGATAATGCGGCGCCTCCATCCAGAGGAGCCTGGGCTCAGTTCACTCCGACATCAGATTAAAAACAGCAGCGGTGCAGTTTAGGTTAAATCTATAAGCGGAGCGGACGCCGCTGGTGCCACGTGACCGTGCACGTATGATGTAACAGGACTCTGCTGCCGAAGTGGCACTCTCGCCTCTTTATATTTAGCCCGCTGTCATCCGCCAGTCCTCACTGGGCCCTGAAGAGGTCAAACGTCCGCGGCTCCACAGACCCACACAGTCACCTTTTAACCTCTGTGACCAAACCATTTATCTAATCTCACAGATGAGCGGTTTTTTCTTTGTAGCTCTGTCAGAAGCTGTCTCCTGAAGTCAGTCGTCTTCCTGCAACAGTCTAAAGAAATGCAAATAATCCTAATCTGAATTTCATAATCTAAGAGGTGGCAATACAGAATGGAAGTGTGCAGGTCATATTACTGTAGCACTGGGTTGGTAATTAGCTGTACAAGTTGACATGTACAGCATAATCTTACCATAAACAGTTTAGTATCTCTAACAGATCCTGACCTCTATCCTGGAGGACACGCAGAGCTCTATCTTAGTTAAATACACACACCCTGGCCTGTGAAGGCTAGGAGGGGCAGAATATAGGTAAAGCTAGAGTTACGCAATCATTTACAACTTTAAGCTCAAACTTTAAAGTCTTTTTTTCACGGGGAGCTCTGAAGTAGTGCCACTCAGACAGCATTCCAACATCCTGACTTTCATTTTCCTCCCTGACTGGCCTGGAAGGCTAAATTCCGAGAGGAAAAACGGCGCCAATGGAAAAGTTGCAGATTTACTCACAGTGCTCTTCCAGAACGCAGCATAAGCCATGGGGGCTCGGGGGTGACAACAACGGCCTAAAGGTTCACAGCAGCACTACTCTGCAAGCTTCTTCGGTCCTCAGCACGTCCTTCACTCTGCCTGTGCCACCCCCCGCACACACACATATACGCACCAAATTATCACGCAAAACCATCTCCGGTGTTTGCATCCGAACATTCTTCCGCATGCACACTGTATCCTGCGAAGATGGTCAGATATAGGTCGAGAGCGCACGCACGCACCGACACGCAGGAAAACACAAGGCATCATTATGATGCTTATCAGGCAAAAACCAACCAACCAACCCCCCCCCCCCCCCCCCAGCAGCTGGTAAACATCAACGTTTCCGTGCAGTTCCGTGACTTTACGCCATTTCGGAGCTCCTCTTCAAAGAAGCAGGAGGAGAAACTTACTTTCTTGTCGCCGGATAAATATACGTTTTACAGTGATATTCAGCACCTTAATATACCTCCCCCCTTCCTTGTTACCATAGAAACATGGCAGACTAACATTTATCATCCTTTAACATCTGTGGAAGGACACTTACATCAATATTCACATAACTATCTGACTTATAAGTGGACAAAAGAGTGATTATTCAACTGATGGTGTCAGTGTTTATTACATTTGATTTTACATAACAGATTTTAATTTATATATAAGATATTTAATTTCCAACACAATGAATTAGTGGTCCTTTTTAATTAGGATGTTTTACTCATGTTTTGATATTATTTCGGATGATTTGACCTCTGACCTTATGTCAAATGTTAACACAATGGGGTGCTTTTACAGCACTGGAGGGTTTCTGAAATCTATTTTTGCTCCAATAAAAGATTAGCAAAAGCATTTGATATGAACATTGTCATTTTCAGGGCAACAGTGGTGACTTATTGGATTTGTGATGGCGTCAACATAGCAACGAAATCAATTCAGATTTTCCTGTCCGATCCGCAGCTCTCCAGCCCAGACAACTTTGCCATTGTCCTTTATCTCCTCTTCTGGTCGGTGTCTGTCACTCCGATGACCTTCTGAGACAGTTCATCTGACCTTCACCCTCCCTGATAACATTGTACACTCTATCACCTACCCGCAGAAACGCACCGTCCCTCACCTGTGACGCGATGACAATCTGGCTGACACATCCGAGCGACATTTCCACAGCATGGCCCCGTGACATTTTTCCACTTTGGTTACTCCAAGGGTTGCTCAGAGTTGACCACAGACACCTGATGTGTCGCCAGTCATAAAAAATCAACAGTTATAACTGTTCTAAAATAAATGGTAGACATTATTATTCAGTGAAAATTATTTCAAGATTGTCTTTAGCTTTTATTTTAGACTGAGTCTCACTGAATTAATCCCAAATCCTGAGCAATGTTGCAGTTCGCCACCAGGGGGCGCACAGTATTCTTTTTTTGTCTTGTGCCAAATTCTCATCTTCTCCATCTCTGTACACTATAATGGTTTAGATCAAAACTCGTTACAGTTAAATTGAACTTAATCCTTTTTCATATATTGAATTTAAAAAATAGGCCTCCCCTTGTCTTGCTGCGCAAAAACAGACTCTATAATGTCATCCTGAAATTTGCCAGTCCAGCTTTTGTTATTGACGTTATGTTTTCCATTAAACCATAAATGCTGCATGTGTTTCCTACACCTAACCGGCTTCAGTTCAATGGTGTTCACTGAAGCGTTTGCTCTTCACCTGCGTCATCCTTTAACAACAAGCTGTGACTCTCCTAAAATGTCCATCTCTCGAGCTGGAAAAATAATTAGCTGACTCAGACCTCTGACCTCATTTATGTGTGTGTGTGCGTGTGCGTCTGTTTCTACTGCGGTGGAATAAGGAAGGCCAGATGACTGATTGCAGTATCACAGAGGTGTAATGCGGCTCCTTGCCGCTCAGACCTGTTGACAGAGACCCGTGATCAATACAAATAAAAGCAAGGATCAGCTTTTGCTGTAATAAAACCACATCTTATGTCCCCAGTCAGTGCAGATGTTGCTAGGTAAAGGTGGATACATTGCAGATGTGTTTGCCAATGGCCAGATGAGCGAACGTAGTATCAGTTGTTATCAGTTCTGGTAGGTTTAACTCACGATGGTGTACAAGCTGGGTCTATTTTTACTCAAACATTGTCTCTGTGCACCCAGCTGGAGGGTGAGGGTAATCGCTACTCGCGCTTCAGTGTTTGTTTGGGCTTCATTTAGCCAGTTTTCTGACGTGAACTTCACCACCAGCCTCATGTCTGAGGACAGAGAGCACTTTCTGTTCCTGACCCGGTGTTTCTGAGGAAAACACTCAAAGGCTTTCCTGGAACGCTCTGATTTGTGATGTCATTTTCAACCCAGCTCAGAGTGGTTTCGTCTTTCAGTGATGTAAAAGTAAATGTGCACATTTATCAGATTGTTTTTGACCATGTCTCTCTGTGCTTGGTTTACTCTTTAAGGTAGATATTTTTTTCCACAGTTGTGCAGTTTTATATTAAAGCAAACTCCCATTTTCATGTTGTACTATGTTGGGATAATCACACAAATGTTTTTCTCTTTGTGGTTGTGAGTGAGTCCAAATGTAAAAACAGCTGAATAGATTTATAAGACAAATGTGTTTGAGACCACCATGAATTCCTCTGTAATTAAAAGAACTATGCAGGTAATGTTTTACATTTGTGTTCCACTATGAAATAATATGCTGACCCTGCCGACAACAGTAGATTTGTTCGGAAGAGAAGAAAAGAGGAAGAATTATTTCTCAGTTTATTTTTGTTCAGCTGCAGAAAAAACAACCAGTATTTGATCTGCAGCTATAAAAAATATATCAATATACAGGCGTGATGGATGATAATGCTGCTGCATCGTATCCCAATAAAGATAAAGTTGTATTTAATAAAACCATGTTGTTCTTTAGCGTGGTGGCTCGTGGAGCTGTCCTCGGTGCTGGCCCCGCCCTCTTCTGTGACGCAACACCAGGAGTGTATAAATAATGGCTGTAATATTGCTTATTTCACGCTCTGGCTCTCCTGAACAGTGAAATTCACATATAAATACGTTCAGATTTTTCATTTTTATTGTGTTTCAGCCTCTCGGTGTATTTTTAGTTCCCCCTCCTCACTCGTTTTCTCTCCTCGGGGACTCGAACGCGTCTCCTACCGAAGGTGGACGCCACGCTGACGTCAGAGCATGGCTAATTTGACGTGTGCAGCCATCCCCCCCTCCCTCATCACATTTCCTCCCCTCGTTGCACCAGTAACTCGCAATTTCTCGGGCTCCTCCTGACCAGCCAAGCAGCGATCGGGCGGACCTCTCTAGATCGCCCTCCTCTCAATCAGCGCTGCTCGGATCGTACCTGCCCTCCAAACGCCACCAGGATTTCTGTCTTTTTCTTTCCCCCCCCTCTTCTGGCTGAATTGTCTCTGAGATGGAAGTGAGATGTCGCCCGGCGGTGATGTGTTGTGTCCTCGCCGTCCTCGGCTCCGTCCTCCCCGGCTCGCTGGGGTCCTCCTACAGGGACAGGCAGTACCTGAACGAGTGGGCGGTGGAGATACCGGGAGGACTGGCGGCCGCCCAGGCGGTGGCCAAAGAGCTGGAGTACGAACTGGTCCAACAGGTAAGTGGGCAGGCAGACCAGAACACCCTGATAACAATAATCATTTCTTATATGTGTTAAAATGGGAAAGGCTCCAGGAGGAAGGGTTGGGGGGGCATTAGCTGCATCGACTGGTCTCCACACCATGAAAGCAGCAGCTGGTTGCTCTTCCTGAACTGCATTTCCAGCACGTTTCCTACACCCGTGACTCACTGTTTACACTCCCCTGATAACTGTCCTCTCATTTCCTGGGCCCGTGCTTCACTGTTTTCCTCCAGCATTTCGGGCTGATTGATGCTGTCGCCCGCTGGACAAACACGCCGGGGTCTGGCTTTATTGGGACAGTTCATTAACTGGTTTCCAGGTAGCTCTGAGGAGCGGGCGGGGGGGGGGGCAATGATTAACTGAGTCCCTGGGTGTCATGGATACTGAGGCTGAATCCCGGTGGTTATGTTACATCACAGCGGGATGGAGGACAAGGAAAGTCAGTTTTCGAGGAGGCCTCGGTGTGGATGGTGTTTTCAGAGTTGTGGCACTGCGGTCACCGGAAATGTGCTAAATAAACCTGAAAGTCCTGGGTCACCTGATGGTCTCCCCACAGATCGGGGCCCTGGACGACCATTTCCTGTTCAAACACCGCAGCCACCCTCGCAGGACGAAACGAGGCGCCGAGCACATCACCAAGCGGCTGTCGGAGGACGATCGGGTGAGGAGCCACTTTCGCTTTCCCACAAGCTGTCTCTTTTCCCATTAAAGGGTGCAAACATGCTAAGTACATCTTTTCCTCCTGTGTGTGTGTGTGTGTGTGTGTGTGTGTGTGTGTGTGTAGGTGCTGTGGGCAGAGCAGCAGTATGAGAAGAGTCGCTTCAAGCGGGCGTCTCTCAGGGAGTGCAGGGACTGTCCTGCAGATAAGCTGTTTGATGACCCCATGTGGAACCAGCAGTGGTACCTGGTGAGTTTCCATCAAAGATCACACACTCACACACACACACGGAGAATGAAAAGCCAATTTAGCAAGTTTCGGGGGGGGGGGGGTTCGCAGGCCGCGAATTTGATCGGCAAAACACAAATGTAGCCCAACATTCGGTCCATGTCATCTGGTTGGGAGCCCTCTGCTGGCGGGCAGCTAATCTGCTCCCTCCCACGGCTACAGCTCATTCAGCACAGAAACCTGCTCCAGAAAAGGAAGCAGCTCTTCTGTAACTGCCCACTGGAAAAAAAGAGGAGATAAAACAATAGCATTCCATCAAGCGGTTCCAGCCAAAAGAGCCATTAGCTTAATTGGTGACACTGTCCATGTGGAGATGAGTGGGATGGAGGGATGATAATCCAGCAGGATGCGGAGCAGAGCGACGAGCATTAAGATCTAATTTGCCCTGAATGGGGATGTTTTAGCCCACTGAGGACGGTCGACCATCACAGCTGTGCTTCCGTCGCTAACGCTCACGTTACGTACTGCAGCCTCCAGAATAACTGACCCCTGCAGCCACCGTCACCCCGTTACAACAGCCATTTGAAGGGATTCTGCATCTAATATGAGTCACAAGCATTTGTGGAATAAAATAACAATTGGCCTTGAAGGAGAATCTGGGGCCGCTGTCTGTGACCGCGCCAGGATTGAAAGTGTTGTGATTCATCCGCCTCGGCCCGAGAGCTGCCGTATGTGCTTAAAAAATAGATCTGCGAGGTAAAACGGAGATCAGGGCCTGATAAGGAGACGAGTATCACCTCTCCTCTCCTCTCCTCTCCTCTCCTCTCCTTGTGTGGGTGACTGCAAGATCATTTAATCAGGGAGTGACTCATTCTTGAAACGCTTGAAACGCCTGTGTGTGTGTGTGTGTGTGTGTGTGTGTGTGCGCGTGTGTGCGCGAGTGTGCGTGTCCACTCTGGTGCAGAGAGACACGCATTAGCCACCGCGTACGTCCGTCATCCATCATCTACGGAGAAAAACGACCACCGCTAATGGCTAATCTCCTCGTTAGCCGTCCGTTAACTGGCCGCTCTGGAAGCGGAGAGAGCAATAAAAAAACCAAAAACAATTGGGAGCGTCTGTTGTGTGCTTACACAGAAATGTCCGTCTGGAACTGGTGCTGTTCACAGAGGAGGGAGGTAAAGGTGAAGGATGCTAGTGAGAGTGTTGAGTGGAAACAGAGCATCAAAGCAGGAGCCAGAAGGAAGAAAGAAGGGGGGCGGGCGGCGGGGCGGGGGGTGGGGGGGTGGGGGGTATATATCACAGGGATGAGTCATTTCTTGAGGTGGCGTTCTGCAGTCTGTGCATAATGCGCACAGAGCGTTAAGAGCATGGGATCCTTTTTTTCCTTCTCCTTGCAGGATTTCATGTTTAAAACACGTCCTTTAAGACGTATGGCCGACCTCGCGGGGGCTCGTCTACAGCCTCGGCGGTTTGAAGCACATCTTAGGTCAAACGTTGCTTCATAAAGCCTCGATAATTGTCAGCAATCTGCCTATAAGTGGCCTTAAGAGCGGACTCCAGCCCGGACAAAGGAAAGGCCGAACATCCAGTAATGAATTTCCACAAAGGTCAACAAAGCAATCAGAGAGACTTTTCCCCGCCGACCTTTCTCCCACGTATGATACGATCGCTCTCCCAGAGATGCTTCGGCTTGAATTTCTGGGTCTGTTTTCCAGCAAGACACGCGGACGTCGTCCTCGCTGCCCAAGCTGGACCTGCACGTGATCCCGGTGTGGCAGAAGGGCATCACGGGGAAAGGAGTGGTCATCACCGTGCTGGATGACGGCCTGGAGTGGAATCACACAGACATCTACTCCAACTACGTAAGACACCCGTTTCCATGGAGATAGCCTCCGTCTTCTGGGTCTGCCGTTGCATAGCAACTCTGCCTGTGACGCCTTACAGGGTGATTTGTTGAGGCAACTCTTATATAGGATCACATCCGCAGATCACTCCCATTCCTGAACGCAAACTGGGCTCTTTACTGGGAGACAAAACAGCAATAAGTTCTGTACATCTGACGTCAAAGGAGACGCTACGAAAGGGAAGCCAATTGTTGGCTATTTCTAATAATAGCGGTCTAAATCTGTTTTTCTGTTTGGCGCAGCCTTTAAAGCTTTTAAAACCTCTCCCAAAGATCTGCTGACATCACCAGACCATAGTCGGTTCAGTGGTCATATATGTCTCCATGACAGCAGATAAGCTCTTAGAAATCTGTCCGCACGCTGACGTCGTCTCGGCATTCAACCCTTTTATTTCGCCTTTTTTTTTTTTTGCTTTTAGGATCCAGCAGCCAGTTACGACTTCAACGATAACGACCCAGACCCGTTTCCCAGATACGACTCCACTAATGAGAACAAGTGAGTTATCTGCTCAGCAGAGACGTTCTGATACCAGCCGACCCCTCTCTCGTCAAAGCTTTTTATGGCTGGAGCTTGGTTATTGCAGGGCGCAGTAGTAATAATAATAACTCAGGATAAACTAAAGAGGGCATAAATTGGATAAACAAGGCCGAAGCCAGAAGGAAGGACAGATTGAGTCCAACCGCACCATTACCGCCATTTAGTGGATCATTCTGTGTGTTTGCCGTTTCCTCACACAGACACGGGACCAGGTGTGCTGGAGAAATCGCCATGCAGGCGGATAATAATAAATGTGGCGTTGGCGTGGCTTACAACTCCAAGGTTGGAGGTAAGCCCTTTGTCATTTAGACATCTATTGACGTGTAGGAGCGTCCTGCCCTCCAACAGCTCCCTCTCTCACGCCCTCCCTCTCTCTCTCTCTATCAGGCATTCGGATGCTGGATGGGATCGTGACCGATGCCATCGAGGCGAGCTCGATCGGCTTCAATGCAAACCACGTGGATATCTACAGCGCCAGCTGGGGACCCAACGATGACGGCAAGACAGTGGAAGGCCCAGGACGCCTGGCCCAGAAGGCCTTTGAGTACGGCATCCAGAAGGCAGGTTTCGTTTTAACGTGGACTCAGAACTGAGTCAGATAAGTTAATGAACCCAATTCCAGAGCCGTTTGTGCACAGTTGTGCACAGACGGCATCTCCCGCTAAATGTTGCGTTCTTTATCTTGTCCTCTGCAGGGCCGCGGTGGAAAAGGCTCCATCTTTGTTTGGGCGTCAGGTAATGGCGGCCGCCAGGGGGATAACTGCGACTGTGATGGTTACACGGACAGCATCTACACCATCTCAATCAGCAGTGCCTCCCAGCAGGGCCTCTCCCCGTGGTATGCAGAGAAGTGCTCTTCCACTCTGGCTACAGCGTACAGTAGCGGAGACTACACCGACCAGAGGATTGTGAGTGAGCTGTGCTAGTCTGTGCTAGTCTGTGCTACGCTATATCACAATCTGGGATGTCAGTGTTGTGGTGGTTGGAATTATTTTTCACTTTTTTCCCACCCAGACGAGCGCTGATCTACACAACGAGTGCACCCAGACCCACACGGGAACTTCCGCCTCTGCCCCGCTGGCTGCTGGGATATTTGCCCTGGCCTTGGAACAGAAGTACGCATGATTCCTCCACCACTCACACCCTGCAAGTCCTGTAATTCAGTGCTCATATACTGACCCGTCTTCCTGTGTCCCTGTGCACCTTCAGCCCAGATCTGACCTGGAGAGACCTGCAGCACATTGTGGTTTGGACCTCAGAGTTTGACCCTCTGGCCAATAACCCCGGGTGGAAGAGGAACGGCGCTGGGCTGATGGTCAACAGCCGTTTTGGTTTTGGCCTACTCAACGCGAAGGCCCTAGTGGACCTGGCTGACCCAGTCACGTGGAAGCGTGTGCCTGAGAAGAAGCTGTGTATCGTCAGGGACGATTCTTTCCAGCCCAGGTTTGTCGGTTATTAATGACAACAACAGATGCCGAGGCGCGGAGCAATCCCATGAATACCGACAAAGCATGAAACAGAACCCCGTCCTGCTGCTCCAGATGTTTCAGATCTCAAACAGTTGGGGGATTAAGCTTAGCTGCTTGTCTTGTCTCCAGAGCAACGTTCTGATAACAGCGGCGACGGCCAGATGGTTTTTTTTGTGCTCCTTAAAGTTCCTGTTCTGCGATTTGCTTTGGATTACGGGACTCAATAGCACCGACGCCCAGTTTCCCCGTTACCTTGCAATATCCCCGTCTAATCCAGAGGATTTGGCTCTACATTTCCGTCAATGCTTAGTGGTCTACAACCCCCCCATGTTTTACGCCAGCTTGAACACAGAAATCCTTTCATTCATGTCTGGGAGAGATGCAGATTAACAATTTTTTTTGCAAATGAATGAGCCAAAGCATGCACATCTGCCTGTGCACCTCATGCATGCAGGGAGTGTGCTCATTAGTCGCTAAAATGGGAGGTTTTGATTGGACGGCCACAATAATCATCTGTAATGTTCGGAGGGAGTGGAGCAGGAAGTGTTTTTATCAGCGGCTCGCGTGCTTCATTCTGTGCTATTTTCATGCAACCCTCAGGGAGCTGAAAGCAGCTGGGGAGATCGCTATAGAGATTCCAACCAAAGCCTGCGAGGGCCAAGAGAATGCAATCAAGTCACTGGAGCACGTGCAGGTGGAGGCCAGCATTGAGTACACCAGGAGAGGCGACCTGCACATAACGCTCACCTCGCCAGCAGGTGGGAGACAGAAAAACATGCAGTTGACTGAATTCACCAAACTCGAGACTGAGTTCCTTTGGATTCCCCCTCAGGAACGACCACGGTGCTGCTGGCTGAGCGGGAGAGGGACACGTCGGCCAACGGGTTCAGAAACTGGGACTTCATGTCTGTTCACACGTGGGGAGAAGATCCTGCCGGCACGTGGACCCTAAAGATCACCGATACTGTGAGTGACATGAGTGACAGTCACACACACACACACACACACACACACACACACACACACACACACACACACACGGCAGTCAGGACAACATGAACATGGTCAACCCCTGAGATCCAAAAAGCATCGTTTCCCTCCTCATAGTCGGGCCGTATGGAGAACAAGGGTCGGATTCTGAACTGGAAGCTGATCCTTCACGGAACCTCGGAGAAGCCGGAACACATGAAGAAACCAAGGGTGTACATTCCTTACAACGCCGTGCAGAATGACCGCCGTGGCGTGGAGCACATGGATGACATGATGGAGGTGAGTTTGGAACCGCATAAAAAAAAATGAAGGGCAGGGAGCCCAGATGGCAGTGGGTGTAGATGTTTCTGGGGGACATAAAAAGGTGACGGACCCATCGGTTGTTTGTGCTGCCTGTGTGCTGTATTGTGTTACCATCAAAAAGCTACTTCTATTAAAATTAGTTTTAAAAACAGCAAGAAATAAAAAATGCTGTAAGTGTTACCTTTTTTGCCGTCCTAACAGAAACACTAGTGTCATTGGTTCCACCTGCTGTTTTTGTGTGACTGACTCCTGTCTGTCTGCTCAGCAGGAGATCCAGCACGCCCCTCCACCTCCAAAGACAAAGGTCCAACGGCCCCCTCAGTCTTTTCTGCCGTACAAAGAGACCCAAACGGCCTCCAACCTCCCCTCCTCCCCCTCCGTGGCCCTGCTGCGCCTCCTTCAGACGGCCTTCAACCGCCAGAGCCCCGCCCTGCAGCAGCCCCCGCCACCCAGGGCGTCTTCCACCTGGAGGAACCAGCAGCCCCACCTCGAGGCCCCGGCGACCAGGCTGCCGGCTCAGACCCTGTACCAGGCTCTGGACATGATCAACAAGTACGGAGGCCCCGAGGACAATGTCTACAGTGACTACGCTGATGGCTTCTACAGGACCAAGCCTTACAGGCACCGAGACGACCGGCTGCTGCAGGCCCTGTTCCAGATGATAGGAGATGAAGAGAAGTAAGATAGATGGAGGGCTGGGGAGATATTTAACAGAAAAAAAGAAGCATGTGTTGTGTTGTGCAGCAGAGGAACAAGGCAAAGAGGAGAGAAAGCAGGGGTGAGGTGGTGGAGGAGGGGACTTCACTTCTGTCTTTTACCCCCAGATTTCTGCAGTTCTTCAGTTTTTTTTCCCCCAATCACCTCTGAACTCTCAAATTATTTCTTGTCATGCTTGAAAAGTAGTCTGGAGCCTGTCTACACCTTGACTCTTCCAATCAGCACATCATTTCAAATCTTAATAATAATTATTGATTGTAATTGTCAGATAAAATCTCAGTTCTTGTTGCATTTTTCGGGCTAAAGCTTTTCTTTTTCCGAATCTTTCACATTATGAGTCACCAAATCACATCAGGGGTCACGCTGGCCCCCGAAAAGATCCACTCAAACCGGGTAGACGAATCCACATGGTGGAATTTTTGCTGGCGATTTTCTTCTTGCTTCTTCTCAGGGTGTCGACAAACCTGGAGAGAAAAATAAAAGAAAAATTCTCCGTTTTTAAAATGTGCTTAGAGACAAAAGAAAATGTGCAGATGTGAAACTGCAGTTTTAACTATCGAAGAAAACTCTATTTAAAGAAATGTAGAACATGACAAACCTCCACTCTGGTAATACTGACCGCTGGAGCTCCGGGAAGCCTTTTATTTGAAATAGAAACATTTTCAAAGTTGGGAAGAAAAACCTCCTGTGCAATGTGTTTAATTTTATATAACTACAATGCTGCATCAAATGAAATATTTTTCTAAGGATCCTCATGGTTTATGGAAATACTAAATATAGCATGGGGGCCTGGACACGCGTATGTTCTTGTGGCATTCCCCAGGGTGGCTAAAAGGTCGGTGTGGTTATCGTCATGAGGAGGAACACTGCCAACGACTCTGCCTACAAACCTGTTGTTGCTTATTTTAACCTGTCTCCAACCCCAGAAAACCTTCCCCATGATTATCTGGATCCATCATGTTCAGAAAACGACCAGAACTCTGCAGAATAGACGCTCTGCACCTAAACTTCAAGCACATTCATCTTTAACGCCTTAAAAATCTGTATATAATATAATATATCCATGCTATTGAGCATTATCAGCTTCACTGATAAAGTCACAAACGTTCATTTGATGGTTTACACGAGTAGACATGCGTGCAGAGTCTCTATCCTCCGTCTGGGAACTGCCTGCCTGCTTCTCTGCCAACAAGGTGACAGGAAAAAAAGATGCTTGGGGAAATGCTTCACACGCACCCTGTAATCTATCCATTCTTTAGTTGGTGTAGCCTGTGCAGTTTTGTTCATCTTTTTATTTGTGCGACTGAGGCCTCAGTCTGACGTTTACACAAGCCGATGTTGAGTTAAAAATTCCGTATGGATGTGTGGAAAAAATAATAATTATATATATAATAAAATTTATCGTAATAAACAGCAAAGTGACCAATGTGTCTGCTTGAGTCTCTGCAAATATCTAGTCAGATATTAAGGAACTTTTGTTCTGAACTTTTTGTGAGGTTTATCTACAAAAGTATCGTGGCTTCTGCCTTGGCTTTAAACCTTTTAATTCACACATAAGTGACCATATTTGTCCATGTCAGGGGAGAGTTGTTCATTAAATGACTAAAAAACTGTATTCAAGTACAATTCTGGATGGACTTAAACATTTCCATTCAAACCGTGGTGCTCGTATTTGTGGCGCCTATCTGGTGTCCTCAACGTACATTTGGACTTGAAGGACAATTTTACAACAAAATGAAATTCAGCTCGTCATTTCTAATTTAGTGCTGCCCCCTTGTGGACGTATAACCTGCGACAGGCTGCTGACGTACCCAGGAGCCATTCTTCTTCCCGACAGCACCGCCCACGAACCTTCCTCACTCTGGAAAAGTGATGCGTTCAGAGTGCGTAGAGAACATTTAGTGATGTTTATCAAAGCGACCGTCATCCAAACACGGGGGGAAGTAAAAGGCGTTCAAACACTCTTGAACCGAGGTGCTCTGCCTGTCTTCTCAGCAACACTGTGCGGCTTCTCCCATTCACCCACATTCCGCCAACATCTGGTTGCTTTTGGTTGTCCTCCAAGTTGGAAAAACTCGGGGGGGGGGGGGGGGGGGGGGCAGGGAAAAGCGAGCTGAGATGCAGTTGTGTGTCCAACAGGGAGGGGAATTTTAGAAAAGCAAAGACAAGAAAGACGGCGAGGATGAAGCAGGAAGCAACAGTCATGGGTGGAAAAACCTCTTAGGAGCAAACAACAAGAGCAGCAGCAGAAAGACTGGTTGTTATTTGTCCATCAACAGGTCACTATGGCACTGCTGGCATTCTGCAAGACACCCGCAGGTCAGTACAACCTCTGCCGTCAGGTCACGTCTGCTTGTTGACCCCATGGTTGTCACTGGTTGTGGTGACCGCGGTCTCTGCACCCAGTGGCTCTAAAGAATGGAACAAACTTGGCTGGAGCCCCACAGGCCGCAGCACAAGCAATAGATCTGTGTGTGTGTGTGTATGACTTGCACTGATGGTCCCAGGAGGGCTGAATAATTCAGGACACGTCTGCATGTTTGTCGAGCGTCTCAGCTGGTAGAAATATGTCGGTCCAATGTGCAAAGAATGCTCATTCACATCTGTTTCCATGCAGTTGTCTGTTTGTAAACGTCTCGGTTTTAGCAGCCCTGCCAAACTCATCTCATCTTTTTTTCCCACGATTTTATAACCTGAATGTGGCTGCTGGACATCGCACAATTTACATTTTTTTCATGTTTACAGACACCCTCTGTATGGTTGCTATAGCTACACAATAGTTCTATGTGCAACACGTAAGCAAAAGTAAAATATTTCTTTGGAATGCACTTTTGGTTGGGGTCATTTGACCTTTCTTCGCTGACGGAATTTTCAAAATAAAAGCACTCTAATCTTTCTAGCCACCTGTTTGACTCCCCTGGATGATCTGTGCTCCACCTGCAACAAACAACTAAACACCTGCAACAAACAACTAAACAAACTAGCATGCTGACATGCAGCATGCTAGTTTGTTTAGCTAGTTACTTCTTCACCTCATATTTATGTTTTACAGATGTGGTTGATTGTGCTGGTTAAATTTGTATGTTTCCCTCAGGCCCAGTCAGGGTGACCAGGTTGCAGGTAGTCCTGTACTGTTTCATCTTCTTCCTCATCATATGTAAGTGCAGTAAAACAAATTCAAAACACATCCTGTCTTGTCTTTAAAAATAGAACTATAATTTGTCCCCTCAGATTTCCTCCGTGGGCGTAACATTGCTGTCAGCATCAAGTCACCCCGTCTGATTGTCCATGACCTGGGGAAGAGCAAAGAGAGACTAAAGACGCACGTCAGCACCAAGACGACGGCGCCACCGATGCCTCTGGAGACGTCTTGGGGGGCGCCGTTAGTCTGGGGCGACAGCAGCAAGTCAGCCAGGAGGAGGGCTAAACTGGCGGAGCGGGAGATCCGCACGGGCTTGGTGGCCCTGGTGGTGGGAACCTACGCCAAGTTCGTGCGGCGTTTCCTGTTATCGGCTGAGACCTACTTTCTCCCGGATCAGATGGTCACTTATTACATTCTGACCGACAACCCTCGCACTCTGGATCCGCCGGTGAAGCTGGGGCCTGGCAGGAAACTGACGGTGATCTACATAACGGAGCTGCCTGGTTGGAGCAGGCTGACCTATCGCCGCATGTCCCTGCTGGTGGACACCATCCGGAGCCCGATCAGCAAGGAGGTCCAATACGTCTTCTGTGCTGACGTGGATCAGGAGTTTGTGGCCCCTGTGGGCGCAGAGATCTTGGGGGACCTGGTGGCCACGCTGCACCCGGAGCTCTACGGGATGCCGAGGAACACCTTCCCGTACCAGGTGGAAGAGTTCTCGGTGGCCCATGTGGAGGATGATGAAGGGGACTACTACTACACCTCCGAGCTGTACGGAGGGAAAGTCTCTCACGTGTACATGCTGGCTCACGCCTGCTCTCTGCTCATCCTGCAGGACCAGGCCAACGGGGTCATGGCCAGAGGCCTGGAGGAGAGCTACCTGAACCGCTACCTGATCAACCACAGGCCGACACGCGTCCTGTCGCCAGAGTACAGTTGGTGGGTGTCAGACATGGCTGCCGACGTGCCCGTGCAGAGGCTGGTCTCCCTGGGACGGCAGTGCGGGGCCCTGGATCAAGACAAGAGAGACAAAATCAGATGTTAAACCAGGGAAATATGAGGGTTCTGATGGCCAAACCTAATAAAAGTTGCTTTTTTTTGGTTGTTTTTTTTACATGAGAACTGATGTTTTTGGTGTTGCGTTTACTTTGTGTGGTGGTCAAAGACCTGCGATGAGCCCGAGAACGTGACATTAACCCGGACGTTCTGACGGGTGGGAATAAAAGTCTCTCTCGGCTCAACAGAAGCTGCAGAATCTGCTCTCAATTAAAGACCCTGCTGCAGGAGCCACCTCTCGTTATCTCCACCGCAGCAGACCAATAAAGCGGAGAGCGACAAGGAAGGAATTGACCTATCTCTTTAAATGAAACCCCGTCCTCTCCATTAATGTCAGCCTCGCAGATATGGCCACACTGGCTTTTGTGGGCAGCAGCGATAAGCGTCAACAGCGCTCGCGCACACTTTCCCCTGCAGTGGCAAATCATTAACTGGGAGAGTCGCGTTTTCAAGGTCTTTAAAGAGCAGCTGGGTCGGAAAAAGTGGACACAACGGGATGCTGAAGGGGTCACTTCGGCTAGGTCGCCACATAAGAAAGCTGGCCCGCTTCAGCCTGCCTTTGAACCCAAACTGCTGGTTCCTCTTGCAAAGGGAAGCTGAACGTGACCGAGCCGTGAGTCAGCCGCACTCCTGCGTACTGTACAAACACCCTCCCACGGGTCCCCTTTTTTTCCTCCTCTGCTGTGCTGTTTTTTAATGAGCGGCTTAAAGAGCAGCAGATGGCTTTTTCACACTGCCAACAGAATCCGTGCTCGGGGCCAGATCGCCACGTGGAGCGCAGTTAAAAGGGGGTGGGGGAACTTAGTGGGAACACTTTGAAACAAATTTTCAGATGCTCAATGCAACTGTGGGACAAGTCTTCCTGAGAGGAGACCCTCCGCTGCGTGCGCCCGCGGCGAGCGCCTTCCTTTCACTCCACAATGCAAAGCAGTTTAACGAATTACTGCCTTAATCCCCATCATGTGGGTCAGAGGCGGCGGTCGCGGCTACAGACAAAAACTAAACGTATATCTGATTCCACAGGTCAAAGTATTGAGACACTTCTGTGACCGAACCCAAGCAGGCGGACAGAAGCAGGGAGGCCCGCGGTCATGTGACGGGTGTCAATACCCCCTCCTGATCAAGCGATCGACCCCTGCCGCCGCTCAGACCATTGCAGCGAGGTCGGAGGGGGACGCGCGGAGCAAAATCCGACTCATCCGGGCTGGTCTCGGCGAGTGGACGGCTGATGTAGCCACGTCGTCGTTGGTCTTCTTGTTAAGCTCTGAACAAAAGCCGTGTGGTGTTGAGGGATTCCCACTCTTTACGTTGCTCTTCAGCACCCATCAGGTGACCCTCGTGCAAACACAGGGGCTTTAGATTGAATGGGCCCACGCCGCCGCAAAGGATTTAATTGTTTGCACAGCAGGCAACCTGTCAGACGGCACATCTGGAATTAAAAGGGGAAAAAAAAGGTTTCGTGTGTCACCTGTGAAGGTAGATGAAGGGCGCCAGCAGGTGTGGTAGGCAGTCCGCTGCTTATATGGACAAGAAGAGGTAACCCGGGGAGGGGGGAGGTCATGTTGTTGCGTTTATGTGGAAAAATCTTGCCATTAAACGAACACCTTGAAGACGTTTCGGCATAATAAGGGAATTTTAGCAGAGCTGTGGAACCTTAAAGGAAGTTTTAGGGGTCGTGTTTGGGTTTTGTTGGCAGTTTACTTGTGTAGTAGAATGTGCTATATAGCTGCCCTTAAAAAGATACCAGTAAGCGTGCATGTGTGTGTGTGAGATGCTTGTCATTGAGATGGGTGGGGTAAGAAACTATGGTAATCTGCTGGAGTCACACAGGCTTTTTGACTCCCTGCCCGAGGCTCCTGCAGGCACCCGACATGTCGCACTAATGACCGTGTTTATGGCGCCGACACTATCAGGAGCAGCGGAGGCGCAGCTCACAGGCGTCCCGGGCTGTTTACACACGCTGTGATGTCACGAGGCGAATCGCTCATGTTTAGAAACAACATATGCACAGAGGAGTTCAACCGGAACTCTGGCAGCCTGAGCAAAAGGGTTCTGGAGAAACTGGCATCATCATATGTAATTATCATTCCCCTGTAGTTGAGACGGCGTTGGGTGGCGTGTAAAGCGGCGTGTACTAGACTCATCGCGTGAACGGTGTGCATCAAAAAGGGGCCCTTCCTGCCAACAGGCCGCACGTGCGGCGAAGGCACCTGAGGCCTCCGTGTGAATGGAATGGTGACAACAGACGAAAGGACGCGCACGTGCCTTCGCAATGGAAACTATCAACATCAGATGAACAAACAAGTAGCGCCTGGGAGAAAATAATCGAGATTATAAGGTGGCCATTGTCTGTCCACCCCCATTTTCTCCTCCCATGAGAAAATAACAGGTTTGTCAGATGAAGATTAGATAATTTGGAGGTAAGTCTGAATGCATGAGTGGAGGGGATCGTTAACAGTTTCAGAAGGGTAAAATTAGCTCAGCCATGTCAGCAAAAACATGAGGTGGACATTTTCTTCCCTCCCCAGGAGAGAGTTCATGTCTCCGTCTGAGACAAAGACTCCGGTGTCCCTCGTTAGGCCCTAAAACAATACGCATTCAACTATTTAAGCCTTTAAAACACTCCACTTGATCCCTATTGCGCATTTACTTCGTCCTGTCAAATGGGCACAAGGAACTAAACCCGTGGCAACGTAACGTGTCCTCGCCCCGACATGAAACGCAGTTAATTAAAAAAAGAAGTTAGAAAGTGAAACTTAACTCAAAGTGACAAGTCAACCCCCCCCCCCCCCCCTCCCGGCCAGAGCCGTAGTCCCTCCCCGGCCAGGAGCAGGCTGAGGCAGCCGAGGCTGGTAAATGCCCCAGCCTCAAAGGGACGATGGTGGAGGGCTGACAAAGATGGCGGCGCTCTCCGAGGATGGGAGCTACGGACTAAATTGTGGCCAACAGAACGCGGGCAGAGTCACCGTGTTGCACGTCAAATTGACCGAGACAGCACTGAAGGCGATAGAGAGCCACCAGAAGTGTTCGGTGAGTGAACGGAGCCTTCGTTTTAGTTCCAAACCGAACCGAGCCGGGTTCGGAGGGCTGACACAGCTCATCTCAGCTGGGAAAGCTCGGCTGCCACGCACAGGTAAAAGCGACAAAGTTCGCCCCGCCGCCGACGGAGTGTCTCCGTGCCCGCCTTTTGGGTCGGAACCGCCCGTCGTCTCGCCCTCGGTGGACCGAGTTTTGGGAAGTGACAAAGGGTTTTTAACTCGGTAGACATGTTTGCGAAGTTGGGCGCTTGTGTTAGCCACCTAGCCGTAGCTCCGAATATCGAACCTTGCAGTCCAGCAAGTCCATTTCCCCCCCCACCCACACACACACACACACACACACACACACACACACACACACGCAAACTTGGCTCACATTTAACCTGCGGGGGAAAACATTAATGTTTCCCGCACACGCACAAGTTGACACGTTTATTAAATTCGAACGTTGAGGCCAAAGGCTGCGTCGAATTAAAGCACCTCGACGGGGAGTTTGACAATTCGACGAATGTTCGTGAAATGGAGGAAATGTTGCGGATAAACTGGACCCAAAGTCACTTGCTAGCTAGCTAACTAACCAACTAACTTTGGTCTTTAATCCCTCTAGTGATCGATCAGATCCCCATATGGTTACAGTTGTTTTCCGGCCACAGTCGTCATGACTGGAAGCTTTAGTTTAACACAATCTGCTCATAAACATTTTTAAAAGCGACGAACGTCGCTTCGAATGTTGCCCCTGATACATTCGGGTAAATACCCCCGAGGCAACGTTGGCTGGGCAAATAATGAAGTTAAACAATGCGAAAATGCGGCCTTTGTATGCGCACATTTGTAATTTGAAAAGTAACTCGGCGTTTCTGCCAGGATCGCGCATTTATTTACGTCTCCACTGTCAGAAGTTGCAGAAAGTTCTTCGAGGTACCAAGAACTTTTCGAATGCCAAGTACGGCAACTAAAAAGTCCCCCCCCCCCCTACAGGGGCCAGTAATCTGATTGTTGTTGCCCCTCCGCTGTGTCAGGCTACTTGCACACATCCATGACCATCTGACCCGCGTGCCCTGTTTTGACATCCTAAACCAGGTCAGGGTCGACCCATCAAAACCCAACGGCACCGGTTGAGGGAAAACACGTCTTAGCTTTGCTTACAGGGCGCTGCATAACTGCGCAGATCGAATATAACCTGTTAATCTTGGACAAACGGCGTAATCTCGTTGCGGCGCTGCGTCGGCCACCTAATCTCGACGGGGCCGATACCGCTTTAAGTTGCAGGGGCCTGAAGTCAAGTAACCCAACGACTGCGTTGCATAAGAGGCTAACTTGGTGCAGGTCCTCCCTCGCAGCACATGCACCGTAGCCTAGTTCAGAGGTCTCTGATTGCTTTTTATGGTAAGGCGCACTGTCTGTCCGCGAGCATGTCACCGAACACTCGCGCTCCCGTCCGTCAAAGTTTCGCCCCGACAGGCCTGCGAGCGGAAGGCTGCTTCCTGTGTCGTCTGGACTCAAAGGCAGCAGCGCACGGCGGGTGAATCCATTTCAGACAGGTGGCGAACTTAGTCATCACCCAGCCCAGTGAATTCTTTTGTGACAGGCGCCGCTACATCCTTATTGGATGCGGTAATGTGGGTCCGTGCGCTGCGCTGAACGGCCACTGGCCGCCTCTTGCTGACTGAGCAGCCAAAAATGCCTGCTTTTTGTTCCCCCTCTCACCCTCGGCCGCGTGCGGCGTGGCTCGGCCGGTCACCGAGCCGCGGGAGCCGGCTATCTTTGTCTTTCTGTGGTGATGTGAAATGTGATCAGAAGTGCATGAGTGTGTGTGTGTGTGTGTGTGTGTGGATGGTGGGGGGAGGGAGGCAGTCGGTGTGCGGAGGAGGCTGGCTTCAACAAGTTAGAACTACGTTTTTGTGCTCTCCTCTTTTTTGTTTTGGATTGTCAGTTGGATGAAATAATTATCTGGTTTTTTTGGGGGGTTTTTTTTTCTCCCTGAAGGCATTTTTCAAGCCAAGCCAGGCTGTTGCGTGCTGATTTCTCCGACCGGCTTTTGTTTTACCACATTCGATTCAGCCTTTACCTGTGCACGTCTGTAACGTTTGGCTGTAGATCGCTGCTGCATCCGTCAGGCTAGTGTCAGGTTGTCATTCCAGGTATGTGAGCCCACAAATGGCTAAAAGGCATCTGTATCAAACCTGTCTCACATAGCTGTAAACGGTAACCACAATGATGCAGGTAATGCTGTTGCTAGCCGCTAGCTTGCTAGTTTTCGAAGATGTATAGCAACAAAAGACTGCATGTTGAAGGTCTTTTAGCACCTTTTTTTACTGCTGCTATACTTTACCCATCAGATAATCATAGTTTGATAGGCCACTGAATCTACTGCTATCAATAAAAGCTACCGTGCATCATCTAAAGACACCTACAACACCACAGCTGTGGCCGACTCCTTTGTTCCCGTCCAACTACAGGACAACGGTCGGCGTCCTCGAGAATCCGGACGGTTCGGTGGTTTGCAGTCAGAATCATTCCATTAATAGTGCAATGGTGGCCGCCGCCGTTAGTGGACGTTTGGGAGTCAAACGTTTAAATAGAAGCAGCCACGGTCCAAAAAACACAGTGCTATTTGCAATTTTAAATATTGATTTAAACCCTAAAATGCCCCAACACCTTCCAGCCCTTGGTAACAACTTCTTTGTCAGCAGGAGTTGACTGTTGGGTTCTCTTCACTTTCAGAATGGATCCTCTTCGCGGCCAACCATACAATTCAATGGGCTCCAAGGGGTGAGTCTTGATTCATGTTTTAATCTTCTTTTTTTCCTCATAATGGGCATCAGATGTGACTTTACATCGCATACCGTGAATTCCTGTTGTATAAAGAACACAAAATATTGGTGATGTATTGGCCCGGAACGTACAAGCAACATCTGCGATGCATAAACGCGACTTTGTGCTGCGTTCAGGACGATCGGGGATTGTCTACACCCCCGATGTGGACTGCGTTTTACTGTAGTGTATTAGGAGGAAACCAAGGGATAAATGTTACGAATGTTGTTGGGCTTTGTATTTATTCTGTTCCTTAACTGGAAATAATCTGATTCTTTTTCTGCTGCAGCGCATTAAAATACCCAAGACAGATTCTTCCTCTGATGCCTTCCACAATTTTGATTTTTACCTGTCTAACGTGGGCAAGGACAACCCTCAGGGAAGCTTCGAGTGCATCCGCCAGTACGTGTCAAGGTAACGGTCGCCGGTGGGCTGGTTTCAGCGACACGGTTGGGCCAGGGGCTGCTGGTGGGTGACCCCTCTCTCTCCCTTTGTAGCTCAGGGGCCTCGCATCTGCGATTGTTGGCGGCGGTACAGGACAAAGTCACAGTGTGCGCCACCAACGACTCCTACCAGGTGACCCGAGAGAGAATGACCCAAGCTGTGGAGGACACACGTGAACGTGGGACCAAAGTCATCAAACCCGGTGGCCAGTACAGAGGTAAGGGCCTCAGCGGTGCCCAGGTTGCTGTCAATGCCGCTCGCTCCCCCTTTTTTGAGAGGCTGAATAGATGAAAGCTGACAGCCTGATTCCATTCAAGCCCAGAGGGCCACTGACTAAGCCCCTTTGGCTTCTCGGTCGTTTCCAGATTAGCCGTATGGCAGAAGTTTGTAGATGAAGCCGTTCCCACATCGCGGATGGAGAAGCTGCGATGTTTGCTCATGTTACCGTCCATGTGCAGCGGCTTTGTACCTTTACTGTGTGTTTGATCGACTTTGGACAGGAAGTGGGACCAGCAGCTGTGTCTCAGTGCGACAATAGAACTCTTCAGCTTCCTTCCAACAGTTATTTTCGATGAATTTAAGAAACTTGAAACTGAAATGTTCTTGCTCTGCTATGCATCAGAGCGGAAGAGACAGGTGTCGCCTGTCTCCAGTATCGTCCAGTTTAATGGGTTTTTGGTAAAGAATTTAAATATTTTGTTTAGAACCTGTTGCGTTGACCACAAAAGCTCGGTGCAGCAGATCTAGTTGCACAGTCAGACTCCATTTTGAGTCAGTCCAGCGAATGATCATGATTTAAGTAGAACAAAAAGTTTAGCTTGTTGCGGACATTTTCTGGCCAAGTTAAAATCTCCTCGGGCTTGTTTTTTTCTTCACCCTGGGAATACATTTGCATAGAGTGGCCCAGATAGAAACTAGGAAACAAGAGGAGTAGCTGAGAAATGGGGCCGGAGCCTGTAGCAGCTGCTCTGGAACACACACCCTATTTACTAATGCAAAAGGTGCTCTTATTTTCTCGTTTACGGGTCGATAATTTCAGGTAAGCACCTGTAACTTGCGCTTCTTCTGTCTGCAGCCTGTATCTTTTAATGAGAGCTGCACACCCCTCATTTTGAAACCGCTGGGCTTGTTACGCACGTTGCCATCGTTTCATGGCGGCGCGTTCTGCAGCGACTCGCTTCATCTCGCCTTATCTCGTCCTCTCATGAGGCCGCTCCAGTCGAATTTCACATTTGCAGGCAAAAACCCATTTTGGGAATGTTTCATCATTCTCACTTAAATTGTCTCGGGTTATTCATATTATCGCTCTTCCCCAGGCTAAGATTTTCAAATTGGTCTCGCTTGTTTCAGTCGGATGTTTTGCTCCCCCCTCCCCCCTGGTTTGTGAATGGGTCTCTAGTAGTATTTGGCACTGCTCGTCATCCTTGAATCACAATTTTACCACATATTTGTCTTCTGCCACTAGGAAAACAAGTCCATATCCGTAAACCGGCGCTCTCTGCTCCGGAGGTTGCTCCCGAGCGCAAGCGCTCCACGCCTATCAACCCAGCCAACACTATCCGCAAGTGCCTTTCCAGCAACCCCGTGTCCCAGCGACCCTTCCGTGACCGCATCGTTCACCTGCTGGCGCTGAGGTCCTACAAAAAGCTGGAAGTGCTGGCCCGTTTGCAGCGGGACGGCATCAACCAGAAGGACCGTAACTCCCTGGGAACCACCCTGCAACAGGTAGCGCGTCCAGATTAAACCACGCAGCACTGTTTGCTTAGACTCCTGCTCCCTGCTGCTATCTGAGGGCTCATGCATCACTCTTCTCGGGTGTGTGTCTTTCTGTGTGTGTCTACATGGAATAGGTGGCCAATCTAAACCCCAAGGACAACACGTACTCGTTGAAGGACTTTATATATCGTGACGTCCAGCGCGATTGGCCCGGCTACTCTGAGGATGAGAGGACCCAGGTCGACCGGATGTTGGCCCGGTACAGAAACGGCCGATTAGACTTTCTGATGAATCCTTAGCTGATTAAAATAGGACAAAGAAATGGCACTTTAAGAAATGTGTTGCATTTGTAAAGTGGTGGTTTAAAATCTGTGGGTGGGTCATTTTAACCCCTGTTGTCAGGATTTGAATATTCTGGGCTAATTTTAAGTAATTGCATTCTATAGCCAAGATGAGTTTCAGTCTTTATCCCACTCAGCTTCAGAGTAAAGCAAAAAAAAAAGAACAGGAGGTCAAAGGACAGGTCCTTCTCATCTCTGTCCCATTATCCTTTTCTCTTCTCTTTTACAGCAAATTGGGTCCTCAAACTGAGTCTGTTTCTTCAAGCAGTTCTCCCAAAGACAGCGTACCTTCATCTCCCCAGGTCCTGGAAGTAATACCTATTTAAATACTGCCTAAATCTGTTATGGTCACAGCATCTGACTCAGTTCTGTGTGTTTCAGAAGCGACAGCCGGATTTTGACTTCATTGATCCTTTGGCGCCCAAGAAAGCCCGCATCTCCCACCTCAGCAACCGAGGACCTGCCACGTCTTCATCCACCTCCTCGTCTGATCGCCGCGAGGACGATGGCAGCCCCGCCTCTAAACGCTCGTCCCTGCCCTCCAGTGTCACCTCGGGCCCCCCCACCCACCTCCCCGTCTCGTCCCACCCCCCCGTTCCCTCTCACCAGCAGCCCACCCTGGCGTCTAACTCCAACTCGCCCAGCACCCCCGAGGGCTGCGGAACCCAGGACCTGCCGTTGGACCAGAGCTCGTCCTGCAGAGACCCGTCGCCCAGCCCGTTCGCGTCAGGCGGGACGCTGCAGGAAAGTTACCGACACCTCTCCTCCGCTCCCGGACCCACTTCCTCCCCCAGCCCACCTCCTTGCACCTCACTCACAGTTACCTCCACCGTCATCACCAGCCCTCCTCTGTCCAGCAATAAGAAGTTCAAAAAGAAATCCAAAAAGCACAAAGAGAAGGATCGAGAGAAGGACAAAGGGAAGCGGGCGGAACGATGCGGCACAAGTCCTCCGAATGTAGCAGAGCAGCCCGAAGAGACTCGCAGAACCAAAAAGAGGCGCAGCGCCGAGGCAGAGAGCAGAGTGGTCGCCAACAAAAGTCCTCACAGCGACGGAGGTTCGTTTCTGCCCGAGCGTCTCGCCTGATGTGTTTATTTACTCGATCTCATTCTCAACTATGGAAGCGGATGTCTGCATCTCGCTGCTTTTGGCCGCGCTGCTGTGGCTTCAAACCCTTTTTCCATTTTCTCTCCAGAGTCTTCAAACAAAGAGAATCCAGCCCAGTCCACAGAATTCTCCACTAATTCCATGCCTGACTATGTAGTGTGAGTAAACCACTACGCTCTGATTTTAAACTGCATCTGCATCGACTTTTAATGAAAGTGGGGCCTCCGCCTGCGTTTGCGTGTAAACAGGAAGTACGTACCGTTGGTGTCCATGGACCAGCGGCAGAGTTACAAAGATGACTTCAATGCCGAGTACGACGAGTATCGCCTGCTCCACGCTCACGTGGAGGGCGTCACACGCCGCTTCTCCCAGCTGGACGCTCAGTGTCGGAAGCTGGTACCCGGCACCAAAGAGCACCAGGTGCCTGAATGCTGCAGTTTCTCTCCCGGTTACCATCTGTGTTCAGCGGCTTTACTGTCTTTGCGTCCTCGTTTCCAGCATTAATTAAAGTTGTTTGTTTTTTCACTTTACAGAAGATGCAACAAGAAGTCTTAAAAGAATATAAAAAGATGAAACACGTAAGTGGTGACCTGAGCTCTGTTATCGGTGCATTTGTGTGTTCAAGCTGCTGCAGGTGGAGTCTGATTGTTTGTGTGTGTGTGTGTGTGTGTTGTACAGGACAGCCCAAACTACCACGTGGAGAAGCAGCGCTGCGAGTATTTGCACAACAAGTTGGCCCACATCAAGCGGCTGATAGCAGATTTTGACCAGCGCAGAGCCCAGGCCTGGTGCTGACGCCGCAGATCGTCTTCACAGATCAGTATTGAGAACGGCGTCCCACCTGCTCTTGTTTAAGGACCCCTTCAGTTACCACATCCAGAACAGCCCTGCCACCCTCCAACGCTCTTCCTTCCCCTTTTCGCTTGTCCTGCTTCATTCCTTCCTTATTTTTGATCTTTTATTCCACTGCCTTCATCAACGCCCACGGTCTTGAGAATCCTGAGCCTTGACCCCCTCCCCACCATTTTGCTTTCCTAGTTTCTATTTTTTTTTCTCTCTCCCTTTTCTCATTGAGCTCCTGTGAATTGTAAGACCACTGGACTAGTGGACAGGGGCTGCCTGCATGTGTGACGGGCTTTTGGGTAAACTTCAACTCTTTGAAGGACTTTGTATTCATGCAAAAAAAAAAGAACAAAAAAATATTTTCAAGCGGATAAAGAAAATGTTAACGATATTTAAGTTAAAAAGAGGGAGATCTATTTATTTTAGGGCTTGTAGTACAGAAGAGGAGCCCGCAGATGATTTATTGATTAAACCTTTTTTTTTTTTTTTTTTTGAAAGAGATGAAAAGAAGAAGAAAAAAAAACTACCACGGGCCTTATGTGTTTAACTCTGTGAAGCCATTTTGCACGCAAATTCCACGATGTCATCTCATTAAGCCAAGATGCCCCTCCTGCCTCATTTCCTCATGGAAACTGTACACGATGACCTTTCCTTGGCCGCGTCGGAGGCAGAGGAAGAAGGAAATGAGGCGCGCAGGAGACGGCAGGCTGATTAAGCATCAGAGTGTGCCTGAGTTGTAAATTTAGTTGTAACGGCTGCGCGGGGGTGTCGGCGTATCTGACGGGGTCTCGGCCCCACCATGGAGAGGCCCGTAGTCCTGGAAGCGAGTCGGGCGTTCATGGTGCTTGACGGGCGCCTCACAGTCAAACGCCAAGCTGAGCAGACGCCGAAGGAACCACCTGGAAACGGGCTGCGTGGGAGGGAGGGAGGGGGGGAGGGACAGTGTGGAAGGAGTGTTACAAAGCCGTGTGTTTGTATGGATGAGCGTCACGCGGAGTGACGGGCGAGAGAGGAAGTAAAATATGGAGCAAAAAGTGAGAAACACAAAAAAAACCTAATTTAAAAAAAAAAAAAAAAAAAAAAAAGCTGCTATAGTGTTAAACCAGCCAGAGCATTCAGGATCAACCTGGCAGGAGGAACAGAAACCTGTAGATGTTTATTTTCCAGAATGGACCGGACCGGACCGCGCCAGCTTCAGCTTTATCCAGCAACAAACACTTGTTAGACCACCTGACGTCAGATCAGTATTACCATCCAGCAGGTATTTGATTCTCAAGTTCTGATTTCATGGAGGTTTCCTTGTCTCTTCGCAACATTGATTTAAAACAAACGCAGTCTTTTATTTTAACAAGGGAAATTTTGTTTACACACCTGTGTGTGAATCTTTGCCAAAAATGAGGCTCCTTTCCCCGAGTCGGCAGGTCGGCCTCCACGTAGTCAGCGCTTGAATCTGCAGCTGGGTTTGATTCACTCGACGGCGGGAAGCGTTTAATCTGGAATGTGAAGGCCACTTCATTGAAATAGACCTGTAGCATTTTGAATGCATTCCAGCACTAAAGTCCAGCCAGAACCGCTCAGGTCACCGGGTCAAAGGCGCCTTGTCCTGGGCTCCTGGAATACTGAGAGATGTTTCTGAATATTTAGGAGGGAGGGGGGGAAATCTGGTATTGAAGTGAGCAACTATGCAGCTGGCGCAGAAATGTGTGTGAGGGGGCGAGGGGGGGTCAAAGGTCCAGATTTTTGGTTGTGACCGTCCGTCTGCAGCAGACCGGCGGTTGCTTTTGCTGTCGGGGCCAGAAAAGATCCCTGAATGTGTCTCTGCAGCACTGAATCCAGGTTCTTTCCTGGGTGTGGTCAGTCAGGACTACCCCCCCCCCCCCCCCCCCCCCCCCCCCCCAAGCCACCTATTGTTTAGACCTGATGCAGCCGTCTTCACATGCAGCCGGTAACATGTTCTCCAAAAAAAAGTCTTTGTTTTCAAAACCCGTGAGCCTAAGTTGACCCTGTGAACTGGCAGGAAGTAGTTGCATTAAGTCTTAATGAAGAAGCGACGGACGCCCGCAGAGATGTTGATCAAAGAAAACCAAGTATGAAATTGGATCCTGCCTACGTGAAATGTCATCTCAGTAAGATGAAAACTTCAATAAAATTCCAGAGAGTTTACTTGGAAACTGTCCTCTGTGCTTCTTTCCTGTATGTTTTTGGCTTTAAAACATCTGTCGGCAGCATCTGGAGCATCATGTTCTTCCAGTAAATAGTATATTGAGCCATTTTAGCAGAAGTTAGTCACACTTCGCAGATTGTGGCCCCAAAAAATGTCAATACAATTTAAGGATTTGGGGGGAGGGGAGGGGGGGACTTCCAGTCACAAACGAATCTGACTGGATTACCAGAAACATTTGTGGATGATCTCATTTAAAAACAAACCACGTGACCCATTTTTTACGCGTTTGCGGCCCTGCAAACGCGCTCTTTCACCACCGTTGCGCCGTCAAAGCTCATCGAAATCATCTGCTGGACGTGCGCAAACAGATCAGAACTTTGAAATCGTGACATGTTTCATCCCGAGGAGCGGTGGTTATCTCTTTAAGACTGCTGGGAGGGGGGCTGCTGCGCACCACTCCACCCATCGCGTCACCCCGAGACTCCGAACCGACCACACACATCCGCGATCGCCTTTCATTCAGCGCCTCCACTGATCGCAGCCCGGCGGCCTGATCTCCGAACCCGTCCGCAGCGACTCAACATGGCGCAGCAGTTCGTCCAGACCAAAATCACGGGGGGCAAAGTGGTGGTGTTCCTCAAGCCCACCTGCCCGTACTGCGTGATGGCCCAGCGGGTCCTTTCCCAGTACAAGTTAAAGCCGGGATACGTGGAGTATGCGGACATCAGCGGCCACCCCGACATGGACAAGATCCAAGACTACTTCATGGAGCTGACGGGGGCGCGCACGGTAAAGGCAGCCCTGAGGGTTTTTAACGTCCAGAACGCGGGCGCTTTCGCCAGTCACGGCGGTTTAAATGTGTCTTGGGTTGTGAATTATTGTCATAAACGGAAAATCCGAAAGGCTAGGGCGTTGACGTCATGCGCAACCAGTCTGCTGCGACAACCAGGAAGTGGTCGGTTCTCCTTCATCAGGCGGTGAGACCCCCTGGCAAAGGTCTCCAAGGGTTCACCACTGTCATTTCTCAGTCCTCCAGGCATCTTCAGGGTTTCATGGGTCTCTCAGAAGAAAATATTCACATGGAAACGGGCCTGAGACGACAGGAAATGGCGACCCAAGATATGTGGGAGCAGGCTCCTGAAATATTGACTGACCTTTTCCAACTTCTCTGTCTCCGTGCATGTAGGTGCCACGGGTGTTCATCGGCGGCAAGTGTGTCGGAGGAGGCAGCGACGTGGCCGACTTGCACGAGAGTGGTGAGCTGAAGAACATGCTGCGGTCCATCGGCGCCCTGCAGTGAGACCCTGCCCAGGTGATGACCAGAGAAATATCCAAGTATGATCTGATCCTGGATCCTGGTCCAGAACTGCCCCCCCCCCTCCCGTGTCATTGCCTAGACTAGAGTCTCCAGGTATGAGCAGGGTGCACAGAGGTAAACAGCAGTTCTGCTCTCAGGTTGCTCTCAAACACGTCTTTATTGAAAGTGGGTTCATCTGCTGTCCGTACAGCACTGGCCCCCGTGGAGCCACGCGTCTTCATGCAGCACTTCAACTCTCAGGTTAGGTTGATCTTGGTTCACGACATGAGTTCTACCCACAGGTTACAGGTTCTGTTGGAGTCTCACAGTGTCGGCTCCCTCAAACGGCGTCTCTTCTACAGCTCTACTCGCTAACTGAGCTACCGCTGTTCCGATGTGATCGTTTATTCACGACCGGTTGGCAATGAAACTGTAAAATATCATTTATAGACCCTTTTGGCACAACTGATGCTGTTCCGTCTCAACTGACAGCCGGTTCTTTTAATAATGATTATGTTGATGATGATAATAGTGCACTTTAGTGTGAAAATAGTGAAACTTAACGGTTAAAATCCCAAACTATAGTTTACAAAAATAATTGCAGCACCAAAAAAATTGTATTGTTACGATTAAACTCAGTTTCTCAAATTCCAAAAAATAAATATTATGTACATGTTTTACCAAAAGGCATTGTGGTTTTCAGTCTACCAACTTATTGATATTAGGGATTCAAAGATCGGTGGTTGCTTTTTTGAAAACACAGTTTGCAGTTTACAACTCGGAGCTCTTTAAAATGACAGATAAATAAAATATGACAATTCAATTAGGGGAAAAGACAAATAAAAAACATAGAAAAGTCACTAAGTTGGGTTTGATTTCTCAGATCTGTCCCGAGTGACTCCTCTTCACCTTCAGAAAGGATCTTTGCTTTAGTTTCCTGCTAACTGGGCCCTGTAAAATCTACCCTCCTGAGGCGCGCATGCGCTCGTGTGGGGGTGCGCACCTATTGCACAATTTAGACTCATCAGTGTCATCACAGAACTGTTATTTATGTCTACTCTCACTGCAAAAAGCTTTGCCCATTTTGCACAACAGGGAGACTGCAGCTATTTCTTATTGCTAACAGAATAATTCCACCAAAGTTTCATAGTTCAAAGGAAATGGGCCACAGACTGAAAATGAAATGTAAAAAATATACCATTATCGGTCAGCGCTTCTGATTTTTGATGTAGGTTACTGGACGAGTTATTTATATGAACGATTAGTCAACTTGATTCGAGAGGACAGGAGCGTCTATTGGTCAAGGGCTGAAATCGAGGGTCGGTCCAGAGTGTAGAAGGTACAAACCCGTCCACAGGAACCCAGCGACTCCCAGTCACTCCGCCCGTTACGGGGTGTGTCGCGCCGTCAGATGTCATTACTCCTCGCAGATGAAGCCTCTTTTGAACCGTCTCCGTCACCATCGAAGCCCTTTCCCCCAGCAGTCCCTTCGCCTGTCTCACTGTTGCTCGTCTCTGTCCTCTCTCCCTCTCTCAGCATCCAGGTGGCGGCCGGTCACATGACTGTGCAGCGAGACTTGCGTAGCTTGCGTCGCCTCTGCTGGTACTCGTTCAGCTCCTGCAGGTAGCCCCTGGACGGCCAGCGTAGCCTCTCCACCTGCTCCCGCTCCTCCTCTGTCAACACACCCGTAAAATTACACTCTGCAACAACAAATGCTGAATGCACTACTGGGATGTCTGATGTGATGTCTTTATCCCTGTCGATACCCGTCCATTTTGGGGGTTTTTTCATTATTTTTATATGCATTCATTGGAAATAAAAATGCTGCTGCGACTAATTGTGTTTCAGTTGATTGGTGTGTGGGGGGGGGGGGGGGGGGGGGGGGGGGGTTAAGGACTGAAGGCTGATAAAATGACTGACCTGAGAGCTCCAGGAAATCGGGTTTGTGGCTGAAGATCAGGTAGTTGTTGGCGATAAAGTGGAGGAGCCAGATGTACAGCTGCTCTGCGTTGTGGCACTGAGAAACAAACCCAAGACAGACATTTGAATCCGGCCTCGGCGCCGTTCGGAGGTCGGCTGCACGGTGGTGTCACGGGTGGGGCTGACCTTTGCTCGGCGAAGCAGGCGGATCACGCTGATGCCCGTGGATGCCAGCTCCCGACTGGGCATGCTCTGAAGGTAGGCGCACACGCACACCTCGCACAGGTGCTGGAGGCGCTTCACCTGGTACATCTCGGCGCAGACCAGCACCGCCATGGCCTGCAGCACGCTGGCTGGAGACACAAAGGTGACACGGCCTGATACACCTGCACCCTGCACAGGTCAGAACGCCACAGAACGCACGCCATCACTGGAACCCTGTTAAGAGTCTCCCATCCACGTTTTTGGGAGAAGAAGCTGAAATTCCGACTTTTTCAGCCCACTGTAAAAACTGAAAGTTGACTTGAACGAGAGTCCCAACATTTATTTACACGCACGAGTTCCTACGCTGCCTTCAGAACCACTGCATCGACGACAGGCACGTCTCAAAGTGTCCCATTCGTCTGCACCACGCTGCGTTTTCCATGCTGTCAACCGGAATGTCAGCTGATCAGTTCTGTGATGTCACATCGCATGAGACACCCCCCCGCTGTTCGCCCCTATAAACCCTGATTCTCCTGACGCGTCCCTGACAGGCTGAGATTACCGTGTCATGCTTCGCCTCGCATCAATCAGCATGAGGCACATGCTACCAGCATACATGCCGCTGCGCGCCGGCTTGTGACCTTGAGTTGCCGAGTCGTTGCGTAACGGTGCAGCGGCTGCAGCCTCCGTGGCGGCTTTAATTTCCTGTTTCCTGTGATGCTCCCTGTAAACAGCTTACACACCTTCCTGTTTTATATATTTTTTCCACTAAAATTGCCACATTAGGGGATCACCAAGCACTCAAAATATGGACGTTTAAAGCGGCTTATTCTAAACATATATAACATCTGTTAAGCAGCTTTATTATGTAACAAAAATGACATTTATAACCGCAGTTGATTAGAACGCCGTGAGCAAGTTAGGCCTTATCTCTAATTAGGGAACGCAACAAATCTTCTTGACACTAGAGGGCAGAAAACCCAAACACACCACATAATGTGACCTTTTTAACGACGTAAGCTGTTTAATGTGTGAAGGTTTGAAAGGAGCAGCATTATTTGGTTCGTCAGTTTGAGGAGCGCTGTTGTGACTGATTGCTGGTGTAAGAGGGGATATGAAATGTGTAACGCAGCAGGGGTCATGGCCGTCACCGCTGGTTAGAACAAGTAATGCTGTAGCATGACTGAGCGGGAAGACAACGGCAACAACACGCCTGGGACTCGAGCTAGCACCCTTAACAAGCAGACAACGCCACGGGTCCATCCTGTCATCAGCGGAGCTAATTTCAATTTTGGGCCGCCTCTCCGCACGCCTCCGGGACCATCCCTGGCGGCGTGTCACAGTCACACAGATGGCTGGTGGCACTTGTCATCCGCATTTTACGAGCCGGGCTCAGGAAACTCTTCCTCGGGGTTTGTTGTCTTTTCTGTGGATCGTTTGAGCCTCTAAAGTGACATCATTCGCCCAGAATCCGGCTGCGAGATCTATTAGACCGATGGATCAATCCAACACCATCAGAAATCTACAACTGGGTTTAATTGTTCAACAAAATAAGCAGAAAGGCGTCTATACAGCGGTTTCTCATTGATTTTGCTGCTCCACGGGGGGGGGGGGGGGGGGGTCACGGGGGTTAAGGATGCAGGAAACTCACCAGGACAGCAGGAGTCGGTGTAGAGGTACTCCAGGAAAGACAGGAAGGTGTCCGAGGAGACGCCGTGGATGGGCACCACTCTGCTACGGGCCTCCGCGTACTTCCCGCTGAACATGGCCGCCATGACATCACAGCGTGCTACCAGCACGGCCCGGTGAGCTGGCAGTACGCTCCCTGGATGGCACATTTAGGGAGTGAGAGTAAAAACGTGCTGGAGAAAGCTTAGCCAATTAATGCTGACATAATATTGAGGGCAACTCTCCCACAGGTTTGCGCTTCGTTCACCCACGTACTCGTTTTGCCTTTGAAAACGTTTGAAAACTCCAGGACGAGAACCTCTCGCTGTCTGAGCACAAGTCCTCGTTAAGGGCTGCAGCGCCATTAACAGCTCTCCACACCCCCTCGGCACAATAAAATCATTCCTCCAAAAGTGACCTCCAGAAGCTAATTCTGCTGCTCGAGGGCCAAGAACGAGAAAACGCTCCACATTTTGAGGATATTATAACTGATTGATGGAGCCTCTAATGGAGGCTTGACGACACGCACGGTGACGGTCTCTTGTCTCTCCCAAACGATCGTTCATCCCAGCCCCAAGAATGAGGTCATAACTCAGTCACGGCTAATGTAACGGAGTGACAGTGAACGCATCAGGACCCACCTTGCACCATGAAGATGACATCGGAATAAAGGGGAGAATTGAAGAGGTTGACCAGAGTCTGCGGTCCCAGCTGGGCCGCACGTGCACTGGGTGTGTCTCTGGGGCCCTGCGCACACGCAAAGTAAAGATGGAACCAGAGGAAATGGGCAGAGTGGGCAAACATGCCAGGAAAGAGTGACCGTGAAGCCAAAAACAACTTGGATTATACTGAAAACACGCTGTGACCCAGACAATCCTGCAGTGTTCAGAGGGACGGGTGTCACGTAAAGGTGCACATGCTCAGAGGTATCCCAGAAACATTATTGCTCATTCCAATAACATCATCATCATAGCGTGTTGCCTTCACTCTCTATGCTGATGATGTTATTGGAATGAACATTATTGTTGAGTCTCTCTCCAGCTGTTTAACCCGGTCTTCCTCTCTGCCCTTCGTTGGTCTCAGAAGCTTTACCTCCTCTGTCAGGGTCTGATGCACAGTTACTCAGTCAGACGTGTTTTTCAACGAAGCACATTTCCCAAAATATCGGGTTTTTAGAAAGACGGTCAGACAGGAAGTCGGCCATGATCTTGACTGATTGAAACCTCTATACGTACATTAACTGACCTAGTGCAGCCGCACTCGTGATGTTCATTACGTATGGCTCTGAGTCCACATAAAAACGCTCACATGTTCGCATTGTTACAATTAAAAGAACATTTGGGTGGAATCTTTATCCGGTGAAGCGAGAGACGTAAAGCATATTTGCGTAAGTGCAGCCGCAGGACGGTCCATCGCTGTAATTACTCCTTCTGCATTCTTGCTGCTGACCAGAGGGGAAAATACACTGTGGTGTAGATCAGAGACGGGATCTCTGGGGAGCGCTGGGTTCAGTCAGAGTCATCCCGCTCATGGTTCCTGACACTGCTCATCAGCACTGAGCACAACTCTGCTGGGAGGAAGTGGACACCAATGCTGCTCTGGTCAATCTAGAGCGTTTGGGTCCTGGACCCAAGTTTCCTGGCGCACATATCACGTTAAACTGACCTGAACAGGACTCTGCTGGACCCGACTGCACGCGGACTAACCTCTTGAACACCGATGACCCGAATAAGATGTGAAAAAGTGTTGGGATGTTTGCTTCGGACTGCTGAACCGTATTCCCAGCTCTTGAGGGACGCGCCAGCACAGCGACTCCTGCACGTCTCTGTTCTGAAACACGTGGCGGCTCTTCAGAAGAGGCCGAAGCCGCGATCTCCCGGGTCACGTGGGTCGAAGCTCTGCCGCCTTCAGAGCCCGAAGCGTCCCGGGAATGTTTGCAGAGCGTGATGGAGCGATGTCAGGGTCACTAGAACATCTCATCACGTGAAAGAGGCTCGGCCGGTATTTATGTGTCAGCTCTTCTCAACACTGCCCCAGGTGGAAGAGCGATATCCATCACCATCAGGAGTCCATATATACAGCACACGCTGCCAACGGCCTGTCAGACCTATGTCACATCTGACGACTCCTCTAAATGCTAACAGCTGCTGCCCGCTCCCCTCGTCTCCTGATTCAAAAACAGTACATTCCTCATGTGACGCTGCAGGTTTTAACATCGCTTTGGACTTTGCGGCGGGCGTCTGGCGTTCCCCGAGTCTGACTGATGTTTATAACCCCTTTCAGAGCATCTCCTGCTTTCTTTTCTCATGCGTCAGCATCTCTGAGATGCCAGAGGAAATAATTATGCAGCCATGCAAATTAGAGCTCCATTATCCCTGTTCATAAAACCGTCTAATTAAGACCCTGTTAGTCTGCGGCCACAACAAAGATACCTTTCAAGTATAGCTTAAGACATAATTATGTGAGTTATTTGATGCAGGAGACCACCCGGGACACACGTGGACATCACGATAGCGGGATGTGATGGTGTGGAAAAACGTCACCCTCTCTTTGCCGATGAGCGAGCGTATGCGCTCCATAAGCTGCGCCACAGCTAAGGAGTTCTTCAGCTTCTCTTCCAGGGCCTCCTGGAGGTGTTCCCACTCCCACGCTCCTGCGAAACATCCACAAAGGCACAATAGTTGAATTTATAGAAACTCTTCTCGGCCTGGCACCGAAACCGCCACCACCCACGCCCCCCCCCCCCTCAACAAAACACCAAAAAACAAAGACCTGTTTTTTTCCACTAAGTTGTCTTGTTCTAAAAATTTGCCTCGTTTTGTGTTTGTAATCTATGTTTTCACTCTTCTGTCCATAAAGCTTCAGACGGGGCGCCACTCTCTCGGCCCGCCACGCTGTGATGGAAGTGGCGCGCTGTGGCACTGGCGCGGAGACAGACTGTCGAGGGAAGAGGGAAGCTGCTCTACGCGGGATTTATGTTAGCATCAGTTCATAATGAAGGTATTTAAGCTGATAGAGGGATTAACTAAAATCGAGGCGCCAGATAGTGACGCGCCGCCGCGCTCGCCCCTCATTGGCGGGGAGAGAGAGCTCAGGTCAGGAGCCGCGCTGCGAACGGCGGCTGTAGGCTGACAAAAACAGTTACAGGAGGAGATGTGAGTAAATAAAGTCACATATGATCAGAGAATGCTGTGTTGGTAGCCGCACAGGCTAATTGCTAACTGAGGGACTTAAGCCACATCCTTAAAAATTAGAACTGTTATCCTGCAGTGGGCTTGAAAACAACTGTGATGCGGCAGGGGGAGGAGCACACTCCTCACACACACACACACACACACACACACACCCACACACACACACACACACACACACACACACACACTATAGAAAGCAAGTGACAAATTCAATAATTCAGCGATACGCTACAAAAGGAGACAAAGTCTCACAGCGTTAGCATCACACAGGCGACGTCTGGGCCTCTGTGCCCGTCCTCACTCAATCAAGCGACAAAAGACCCGCAAACAGACAAAGAGCAGAAGTCTAAGCGTGCGTCTTCACAGAGACGCGGCATTGTTGCGGATTAAAGCGAGCTCCGGTCGACGAATCTGAGACGAAGACGCCCGTCGTCGTCTCTGAAACGGAGAAGCTGCTGCAGCCTGTTGTGGATTTACTGTCGGGGAACGTTTGGTGGCTGCTGCTTCCTGTGTCTCCGCTTGTGTGTTTGAGGTCATTTGGTTTAAATGTGCAGCCAGACCCCTGTTGAAGGTTGGGATTCTTCACACGAGGCTTAACGCCGTCTCCCTGCAGCGATCCGTGACATTCATATTCCACACATGCACAAACCCTTCTTCTCTCTTTCTCACTCTCTAACACACACACACACACACACACACACACACACACACACACACACACACACAAAATCTTTGCTTATATGATATGTAGGAATATGACTGGAGAACAATGCAGCTACAAGGTAAAAACATGAGGTCACAATCCTGCTGTTGTGTGTGGAGAACTCAGGTTGCGTGTGCGCGTGCGCGTGCACCTAAGTACACACTTTTTCAACCACTTATTCTTATTCATACAGTGACTCACAGACGTGCAGCCTAAAACTATAATCTTCTCCTCCTCTCCTCTCAGTCTTCAGCATCACATGCGTGCTCAGCTCGTGCACGTCCGTGTCCACGTGTGTACGAGATCTCCCTCACATGCGCGTTAAAAAGGCAACGGTGCAAATCACACATATGCAGCTTTGGTCTCCCATTAGGACGTCTGCAGGGCACCGCAGCCTTTGATGCGCCGGCGTGCACGGAAACTGCCATCAGGCGCTGGGCGTGCACGGCGGACTGCAGATTCTGAGCTGCAGGAGGAGAAAGGAGGATTCTTTTTCTTTTTTTCTTTTTGGGTGCTGGAGTCAAGGGAGTAGCCCACGGTGATTCCAGCAGGCGTGGAGGGCTGCATGTTTCCCACCTGGCTGAATCAAAGTGGAGTTCTGGGTAATAAATAAATGGGGTTTCAAAGTCGGGGAGCAGCCGGGACACGAGCCAAGCGGAACATCTGACTACAAACGCGCGTTAAGATTAAAATTCAGTTGCTTAACATGCAGCACTTTTCATAAGCCTCCACTGGATGCGATCCAGCAGCGTTAAAAACCTTTTTGCGTTGCTGGGTGACATTAATCATCGTGTGTGTGGAAAGACTCGGGGACCTGGGGCCCGTCTGGGGCCCTGGCTCTGATTGGAAGGGCGACGCTAAAAAAAAAAAAATCCCACAATTTTATTTGGCTTCACTGTCACGCTGCACTTTTGAAAACAGATGAAACCAAAACGGACGGCGTGAAAGTGCCGTTGGAAACACGTCTTTAAGGTCTCTGGTGAAACGAGACCGTTGGTCACCACTGACGCTCGGCAGGCGGAGCATTAATGAAGAAGATCTACCTTACGATGGTCCAAAAAAGGCCCTTTTATACAAACATTCAACGCGTATAAGAAGGTTCAATGCAGAGGATTCAGAGAATCTTTTTGTTTATTTACCTCTGTAGATGAACATGAGAGTCTCCCACAAACACATGCACAGCAGGGGGTCCTTCACCACCAGGCGGGACAGGCGTCCAGACGCGTGGCCCTCCGAACGCGGCATGTCGTCGATAAACCCCCCATCCCAGGTGGACAGCAGCGAGTGGGGGCCCCCGTCCCGCTCTCTGCAGACACACCTCGACTGAGGGCGTTCCCTGTCCGAGCAGAGGCGGGATTACCGCACGGAACCCTCCCCTCCCCTCCGCCCAACGCTCGGGTCTGATCCTACCTGGTCTTGGGCCCCAGCAGCAGCTGTCGGAAATAGGGGCTGACGGCGCACAGCACGGCAGCGTGCGCCCACCCCAGCTCCTTCCCAGACTCCCCAGCGTAAAAAGCCACATCTGCGAACTGCACACCGCGCTCCAGCAGCCACTGCATGTCCTGGGAGAAGCTGGACTCTTCCACTCGGATGGGGGGGAGACGTGCTAAATGGAGAGAAGGTGAAGGCACCTTAGAAGGAGCGAGACAGGAAGCTGATAGCTGCCTCCCCGATCACCTTATATCCTGACGTTTGTGCAAAAACTGCACGTGTTTATCGGAAACAAGACTGTACGTGGATCCAAGCAGTACTGGACAGGCAGGAGGTGATTCAGCACCAGCTCGGGTTCTTGGCTGGTGGCAGAACTGTCAGTCAGATCAGCGCCGCCGACTTGATCTCATCGGTTCTGTTTTTTCAGGGTTTGCAGAATCGGTTTGGGTTGGAATAAATCAGCTCCGGATCCAACAGATGCAACCGCGACACTGTTGAGCTTTGCTGCAGTCATTAAACTAATTGCAACTCATCTATTTTATATGGAATATTAATGGCGGACAATCAGAGGGAACGTTTCTTCCTTTGCAACGACCCGCTTTGTGTTTGCGGAGCCCAGCTGACAGTTGGATGGAAGTGTGTGTATCAACATTGCTGGCTGCTGCACTGTTGAGGCCCGACTGGTACAGTAAGTGCTAGCATGTTGCCCGGCCAATTCAGACTTATTCTGTCTGAATTAAATTCCTCCCGGCACGGCTGCTGCGTGTATTCCCTGTTAAGTGGGATGGAAATAACATCCCAATTGCCATGGTGAAACATTTCTGAAGAGGTTTGCTTGTACAGAGATCTGCTGCCCCAGTAGAAGAGCTCGGACTTAAAGACTAAAAGGAAATTCTCATTCATCTCCTCAGGAATGTCATTTTTAACGCCGCCTGCCTTTCCCCCGTCGTTTAAATGTCCCAAACTTCTTAAAAGGAATCATCTGAAAAGCATCGGTTTAAGTGTTCCCACCTCTATATCCCTCAAAATAAGGCACCAAACACGAGGTCTGCTGCTGCTAAAAAGAGCTCAGCGGTGTTGGGTGAGTAAAGATGGTCTATTGATCTGAGTTAAACCTTTTTATGGATAGCTGAGCGGCGAAATGGGGCAGCGTTCACAGCAAATGCCACACTTGTGGGTCGTTCTATAAGCCATGCTCCTCTGACCTGGTTGTTCCAAGTGAGGAGGGAGAAGCTCGTTGGCTTTGTTCCCCCGTCTCCTCTCCGGCCGCTCTTTGGCTTTGTGTTTCAGACACTGAATCATGAAGTATTCCAGCTAAACGACACAAGAGGCGTGCGTTAAAACTCCGCCTGGAATTCTCACGTCGGTGCTGCGGGTGGTGCAATCGCTCACCACGCTGCCGAAGTAGCGGCCCACGAAGACGTGGTTGAGGGAGGGCAGCTCCAGGTAGGTGGCCCCCAGGTCCCGGGACAGCTGCAGACCTTCGCTGTGAGGAACGCAGCTGCTCCAGTCAGACGCGCACAGTGGACACGTGCAGGGGGGGCCTTCATCTGAAGACAGAGGAGAGAGTAACCACGATTGTTTTAGATAATAAGGCTAAATGGAGGTCTGCTATCTTCTCTTTTCAATGGCGCTCCTTCGTTATCACGTGACACAGTTTGCGGGCAAAAGAAGAACTCACAGCAGCAGCTAATTTAACATTATCTGCAGTGGCATGTGCGCTTGGACCAGCTATCTTGTGGCAATCGGACAGAAAAATTGGAGGGATTAACTCTGAAGGAGGGCGGGGGGGGCACACGACGGAGGAGGGGGAGAGCCGGAGAGGAAGATGGAAGGAGCCGGACACACGGCTAAGAGCCGAGCCATTTGATATCTCATACCGCTAATAACCTGCAGGCAGGATGAGCTAGAGTCACTAGCACGCGCGTGTGTGTCTATGTGCGTGTGTGTGTGTGTCAGGCACTGGCCTGGCGCATCAGTGCTATGTTTGTGTGTGAGGGCGCGTGAGTGCCCTTGGATTAATCGGTCTCTCCTCCCGCATTAGGCTCGGCATTATTGGACACCTGGTTACTCCACATCTGTGCCTCCGACGGCCTGAAGTCAAGCGGCAGCGAACTCTCCGTGCTCGGCTGTTAGCGCTGCAGTCATTAGAGGAGAGCAACACCAACAAAAACACAAACAGAAGCGGCGAACGTAGGTACACACACACACACACACACACACACACACACACACTCTCTGTCTCGATCCGCACTGTGAACATTCTGCAGCTCTGACAGCATCTCAAAATTACGCCAAGAAGACGGGCTAAAAATACAACCTGCTTCATTTGATGAGCTTGTTTACAGAGTCTGGATTTAACAAGGGTCAGACGGTGCACGTGCGCGTGTATGTGCGTAGGGGGGGGCAAACCGCTCACTGAGGCATTCGGCGGTGGTACGCAGCATCCGCTTAAGCCCCGCCCACAAACACATCCAGCTCAAGGGTCAAGCTCCGATGGGGCTGTGAGGCTGTAAATCCAAATGACCTTTGACCTCTCGCGTGAGTCAGCCTCGCTCATTGCAGGTTTCTATGCCAGTGTCTGCGGGCAAGAAGAGGCACTCTGTTCCGGCTCTGAAATCAGACCCAACGCTCTCACCCTCGCCGCCGCCGCGGATGAACCGGCAAATACCACAAGTTTGACCGCGAGCAGCCCTGAAATCTTCACAGGTTGCACACAAAAATCTCCAAAAACTGAAACAAAAGGGTGCCTGTCTGGGGTTTCCACCGGTTAAGGACTTAAAGTGCAGGTTGTGAGAGGTGAAAACCTCCCCCTCTGCTTAAAGTATTAAAAGAATGAGAAGTTAAAATGTGCATTAGGCTGTTGTAAACTCCAACTCGGGCACGCCGGAGCCGTCAGCGTAACTACGCTCCTCAACTTCCCAACATCCTCCAAACACGAAGATCCTCACCGTTCAATCGGGCTCCGACGGCGACCAGGATGACGGGGACGCCCCAGTGCCTGAGGAGCGGGCGCAGGCGTGGAGCGTAGCCGTTCCTCACCTGCTGGAAGGCCAGCTTGTCCATGACGGAATATTTAATGACCAGGATGTCCGCCTGCTCCAGAACCTTCCGCACGCTGGCCCAATCGCTGTCCAGCAGATCCTGGAAAAGTCAAGAGAGGAGCAAATGAAAGGTCAGCGGAGGAGAGACGGGACGGACACCTCATTAGCTGCTCGCCAGCCGGGCATCATAAATCCTTCCTCTGACAACCTTCCCTTCACAGTCTCCTTCAGTGTAACTTCACCCCCCCCACCCCCCTCCCCCCAGAACCCTTGAGACTAACCCAACTCAAGTCATGAGGGAAGAATAAAACTCTTCAAAATAAAATTGAATTACAAGACAAAGAAGCAGGGAGAGGACAGAAAGAATGTCAGAACTGCAGCTCCACCCCTGACGGAGGGAGACAGCTCTGTAATAGGAAGCCTGCTTTCATTTCCCATCCACATTCTGCTGAGAACAAAGATTCTCTCATTTCCTTTATGCAGCACGTGTTTAAAACAGGGGCCATTTTTTAAAAAAAGGCTGCAGTCTGGAAGATAAAGCTTCAAATCTGAAATGCTTAACAGCCGTGTGCTTCAGGGGTCCATTATTTCCCCATCCCAAGTGCTCAGGGTGTCCCTTACCCAACTGGGACAGTCCCGGACCACTACAGTAACGTCTCCAAACACCCGGGAGGTGTACTCCATGAAAGCAGGGTTGTGCAGGCTGTCCTCCAGGTCGCAGTGTCCCACCAGGGCCCCGTGTCCCAGGTAGCTCCACAGCAGACCCCCCTGCAGCTGCCCCTGGCCCAGGATCTCCTCCCCCTGCCCGACTCCGCCGGGGCACTCGCTGCCCAGAGCAACAATGTGGATGGACCTGTAAGCGGAATGTGAGGTAAACACGGGCTCCCCTGATTGTTCATGTCCATCACGTCACTAAAAACCACCGGAGCCATTATTGGCCGTGGTGGGGTTTCATAAAAGCGGCACTTTACGCATTTCTATCGATCAATAAAACGCATGAGCCAATAAATCAGAGCACGCACTCCCACCATAATGAGTTTTATCTGCACAACTTACATCGTGGGTTCGTGGTTCTATGGTGCGTTTCCGCGCCGGTCGCACGCCGCTTTATCCGCAATGAGCTGCGGCTCCGTTCCCTCGTTAATCCCTCTCATCGGTAGCTGGCCCCCCGGGAGCCCGGCTGCTGCGGCTGCGGCTGCTGCTGCTGCTGAGGGAGTTCTGCAGTCATGTCCACGTCTCGGCGTTCATTCATGAAAGTGGAGACCGACACCGTCCCGAACCGCACCGGACAGCCGAGCCGGCGGGGCAGCGCGGCGCCCATGAGCAGCCGGAGGGCGGACGCGCTCAAGTTGTCAGGCGGCGAGAGACGCGACCGACGGCGGACGGAGAGCAACAGTGAGCCGCGGTGTCCAACACATGAATGGCGTCTGCGGTGAAAACAACTGGGGGGGGCACAGTGAGAGAGAGAGGGAAGGAGAGAGGGAAGAGAGAGAGGGAGAGAGAGGAGAGAGAGAGGGAGAGAGAGATAGGGGAGGAGAGAGAGGGAGAGAGAGAGAGATAGGGTAGGAGAGAGAGGGAAGGAGGAGAGAGGGAAGGAGGAGAGGGAGAGAGAGAGAGATAGGGGAGGAGAGAGGAGGGAGAGAGAGGGGAGAGAGATAGGGGAGGAGAGAGGGGAGAGAGAGATAGGGGAGGAGAGAGGAGGGAGGAAGGAGGAGAGAGGGAGAGAGAGATAGGGGAGGAAGAGAGAGGGAGAGAGAGGAGAGGAAGAGAGAGGGAGAGAGGAGAGAGGGAGAGGAGAGAGAGGGGAGGAGAGAGGGGAGGAGGAGAGAGAGGGGAGGAGAGAGGGGAGAGAGGGAGAGAGAGGAGAGAGGAGGAGAGAGGGAGAGAGAGGGGAGGAGAGAGGAGAGAGATAGGGGAGGGAGAGAGAGGGGAGAGAGAGAGAGAGGGGAGGATGAGAGAGGGGAGGAGAGAGGAGAGAGAGAGAGAGAGAGGGGAGGAGGAGAGAGGGAGAGGAGAGAGAGGGAGAGGAGAGAGAGGAGAGAGAGGGGAGGAGAGAGAGGAGGGAGAGAGAGAGAGGGAGAGAGAGAGAGGGGAGGAGAGAGAGAGGGAAGAGAGAGAGGAGAGGGAAGGAGAGAGGAGAGGGGAGGAGAGAGGGAGAGGAGAGAGAGGAGGAGAGAGAGAGAGAGGGAGAGGAGAGAGAGAGGAGAGAGGAGAGAGAGGAAGGGGAGGAGAGAGGAGAGGGAAGGAGAGAGGGAAGGAGAGAGAGGAGAGGAAGAGAGAGGGGAGGAGAGAGAGAGAGAGGGGAGGAGAGAGGGAGAGGAGAGGGAAGGAGAGAGGGGAGGAGAGAGAGAGGAGGGAGGAGAGAGAGGGAGGAGGAGAGAGAGGGAAGGAGAGAGGGGGAGAGAGAGAGAGATAGGGTAGGAGAGAGAGGAGGGGAGAGGGGAGGAGAGAGAGAGAGAGATAGGGGAGGAGAGAGAGGAGAGAGAGAGGGGAGGAGAGAGAGGGAGAGGAGAGAGAGAGAGGTGAGAGAGAGAGAGAGAGATAGGGGAGGAGAGAGAGAGAGAGAGGAGGCTCTGAGTCTAGGGGAGGAGAGAGGGAGAGAGAGGGGAGGAGAGAGAGGGGAGGAGAGAGGGGAGAGAGGGGAGGAGAGAGAGGGAGAGAGAGATAGGGTAGGAGAGAGAGGGAAGGAGAGAGGGGAGGAGAGGAGAGAGAGAGAGGGGAGAGAGGAGAGAGGGGAGGAGAGAGAGGAAGGAGGAGGAGAGAGGGGAGAGAGGGAGAGAGAAGAGAGGGGAGGAGAGGAGGGAGAGAGATAGGGGAGGACGAGAGAGGGAAGGAGAGAGGGGAGGAGAGAGGGATAGGGTAGGAGAGAGAGGGAAGGAGAGAGGGAGAGAGAGATAGGGGAGGAGAGAGAGAGGGAAGGAGAGAGGGAGAGAGAGAGGGAAGGGGGAGCGGGGAGAGGAGGGCGGAGGGGGGAGAGAGAGAGATAAGGCAGGGGGTGGAGAGAGGAGCGGGAAGAGGGGGAGAGAGAGAAGGAGAAGGGAGAGATAGGAGGGGAGAGAGAGGATGGGAGAAAGAGAGGAAGGGAGGGGAGGAATGTAAAGAGAGAGAGAGATTGGAAAGGAGGACAGGGAGGGAGGAGGTAGAGAGGTTGGAGGAGAGAGAGAGAAGAGAGGAGACAGATGGAGAGATAGATGAGAGAGGCGATGGAAGAGGGAGAGAGAGGGGGGGATGAGACAAGGGAGGGAGAGGGACGAGAAGAGCGAGTGGGGGAGCAAGTGGAGAGCAAGATGGAAGAGAGAAAAAGAGAGAGAGAGAGGAAGAGAGAGGGGAGAAAAGAGAGAGAGCAGAGGTTAAGAGAGAGAGAAAGGGGAGAGACTGACAGAGAGAGAAAGCGGTAACTGACTCAGCAACACACACACACACACACACACACACCACACACCACACACCACACACACACACACCACACACACACACGCACACACACACACACACACACACACACACACACACACACACACACAGTTAGAGAATGTCAGTTTTACACCTTGTTGCCTCAGTATAATGAATGCGGCACGCGTGCAAATCACTTCCGGCTCGTAACTCACTGAGGCGCGCGGTGCAGCGTAGAGTTAGAGGCAATGTTTACGGCAACAACAGCAACAACAACAATAATAATAATAATAATCTGATATAATTATTTTGATTGTCATTTTTAATCAAAGTCACGTGATGTGTCTCATTTACACAGTTATTGGTGTTAGTTTCCAGTTATGACCATTATACAAGTGTCACATGAGATTTATGGTTTGTTCTTCTGGTCCAAATAGTGCGAACTTCTGAATAAACACTGATTATTTAGGATGAAATAAAACACTGGAAAACCTTATTTCTGCTCTGGTAAAAGTGCCCCAAACTGTACTTAACAGTTTCTCAGAATGGACTCATTTACTTAATTAACTTGATATGCTGCAAAGAGCACATGACGGCCTCCCCCTTATGGCAGTATCTGAATGAATATTAATTCATGTGTGATCAAACGCTGCACACGTGTTTATATCCTGTGTGTGTCCCGTGATGGTCGGGTGACCTGTAAACTAGACAGTCCGTCCTTAAAATCCAGCCACGACAGGGACATTCTGGGTAATTCAGCTTTATTTTCAGCTTCATTTTTAACACTTTCTGCTCAGTGGCCTCTTTTCTTTTCTCCTTTTTAAAAAAAAAAAAGTGACAGGAAACAATGAGCCATGCAAACGCTGTGGTCTGTGTCCTGAGTTTATCCTGCATCTGCCCCTTAAGGACATCGTGGAGCGTCATAAATCTTCTTACTCCCTCGATTCACTCGCTGCTCAAATGACAGATGACTAATATTGAAATGCACCGTTTGGTTTGAGGAGAAAGATGTTTGGGTGTTTATTTGAGACGGCATAACTGGAAAAACAAGGGAGAGGCTTATATCACATCATTTCCTGAGGTAGCTACTGGGGGAGGCTCAGAGGAAGCAGGGAGACAGCTCAGTCCCTCAGGATGCTTTCTCCTGCGCTGCAGCTTTGGCCCTCCTCTCTTTGCCTACTTCCCCCTGGTAGTAGTCCGACTCGATGTAGCACCTGTCGTCAGAGAGCGTGATGTAGACGTCCCCGTTGGTCTCGGTGACGGCGTGGACCCGCTGCTTCACCCCCTTGGTGTACCATTTGGCCACAGGTGGTTTGACCGTGGTGTCAGAGCCCTTGAACATTCCCTCCCCTTCGGCCAGAGAGATCTTGTACTTGTGTTTTGGACAGGTGATGCACAGCCTGCTGCCAAGTTCCTGCCAGGGGGTTGAAATGAAGCAGGTCAACGACCTCTTGTAGACTCGCTGTAGGTCAGCGAGGCCTCTGTGTATTAGCAGACTAAATTAATGTGGTTTGACATCATTATGACAGCAGCACTTGTGTTTGCGTTGAGTAAGAGCTGGTTTTTCCCCACACGTGTGAACTCACCTCAATGTCTCCATTCTGCAGGTTTCCCCCAGAATCTGTGGAGGCAACAGAGGGGCCTGACATCAATCTGATGACCTTCTTATTGTTGTTGTTATTATTATTAGAGGAACAATGAAGGGCAGCACTGAATGTGAGGACGGTTCTAATGTTGTGACTGACAGGTGGAACGTTCCATTCCTGTCAGCCACTAGGGGCCAGAAAAGAAAGCATGTCATGGCAGAGGTGACCTTTGACCTTTTGGCTATAACAAGGCAAATAGATTTACATTTTATTGAATGGCATTAATAGGAAATGTCAGAACTTACGGTAGCAATAACAGTCCAGAGCGTAGAAGACTCCTTGGTGGTGGAGGACCAGTATATCCCGGCCTCCTACTGTTATAAGAGTGCGCTTTGCTTCAATTAGTTCATCTTTCTTCCCCACAAAATGAGGACCTCTTCTGGGCTGCTCTTCCTCCTCCATGTGTGCAAGGATCGCTGCTGAGAAGGCAGCACAAAAATCCTTTCAAAAAAGGTTTATTTTTAACAACCTACAACCACAGCTGAGTATAAAATGAGTCAGAAATGGCCTGTAGGCTACGTGTAGTTCAGGAACTGCTCTGTGTTTTCAGGTGAGAAGATACATTTAAATCGTTCGAGTGTGGTTTTGGGATTTATTTTCCTTGGGATTATCTTTTGCCTTCTGTCACAGATTCCAGCATAAATTAAATCCCCGACTTCAGAACATTGAGATTAAAGAATCAAAGCAGCACCATTTGTAACGGACACCAAATACACTAAAAAAGGAAGATGCGAGAGACTGCAGTCATGCATCCAAGGCTAATCCGTGTGACAGTCAGTATGTAGTGAAAATATCTGGGTGAAAGTATGATTCAGTCTACAGCAGAATGGAATAATGAGCTCTTTTGATCAGGCTGAGTAAGCACAGTGGTAGTAACAGTGAAGGTCACATGACCGGAGGCTATGCATGTTCAAAATAACCGTTCAGCTCACTAAAATATAACATTTCCTCAGGAAACTTAGCTCCTTCAGGAAGATTTCTGCCTTAAAGTTGATAGAAAATATTTTTACCTTCAGAGTCTGCAGCGATGTGGCCGTGTGAATAGGCTGAGCCCCAATGTGGACAAATTAGCTTTGGTGGAACGGAGGAGTCCTCTTTTATTATCTTCACACACAAGCTGTCTGCAGTTGGTGCCACACTTGGTACATCCCTTATCTGCCCCCCTCAGACACAACAGCTCTTTGATCGGTACAAAAGAAAAATAAATGAATAATAAACATTCCCAATAAAATATCATTTAAATTTTGCTTTTAATATTGGATTCTACCCGACCCTCTCAGGTAATTCTATTTCCAATTCATACAATGATCATCATCTTAGAAATAAACAAATAAATAAATAGATGAAGCCAGCTTATTGTATTCTGCGAGTTCTATTTTGTACACTTTTTACAGTCAGGATCCAGACCCCCAACCTGCCCCCCAATATTCACAGTACCGATGTATGTCGTTGTCATTAAACAATAATCAAATAATCTTAATGGAATTTTTTTACTATGAATTTTTTACTGTTAAAGCCCAGAAACGTCATATTATTGTGTCGCTACATAGTTTTATTATATTTCATCTAAAATAAATAGTAGACTCTAAGCATTGCAGTTACCATCACCGACCGCAGAGTGGCGGTGTGATACATTATAGTTTGCTACCACCGAATAAACTCAAAGAAGAAGAACTGAGAGTGGGCGGGGAGAATACGGTATAAAAAGGTTTAGCCGCCGGAGCTCATAACTCCATGGAAGTTGTCTGATCAATGAACTAATAAAACCCTTTGACTTTTTAGCAAGTAAGTAAAGTACATTTTTAAGGTTTTGCCTCACGATTGACAAGTTTTATCAAAATGTGTAGCTTCAGTTCATGCCTTTTCCATATGGTCGCAGAGCGGAGAAACAGCTGCACCGACAATAATTAGCAGTGGTTCCATTTCAATCTCCTCGTTTTGTTTAATTTCTGGGTAATGGTTCAGTGTAAACCTGCAAAACCTGTCGCAGAACAAGCACATTTACACCTTGTGGTTTATTAACCTTGATTATTTTGGCGAAATGTGCTGTTATACTAACCCTAAATATTCAGATTGGTACTAATATGTTTTGCCTCAGAACATAAAAGAACATTGTGAAGGTCCATTATTGAGAAACTATTGCACTAAAGTCTTGCAAAGACTTCTTTAAGACAACATTTTGTTACTGTGTTGTTAAAATGTCACGCACTATAATCATTAACCACAGAGTTAATATTGTGGACTTTTGCAATGCACAATAGTTAATAATAGGTCATAATATGGTATTAAGATTAAGATTAACTTTATTCATCCTGTATATCTGGTGGTTCTGCAGTAAGATGGCCGTCCGTGCTTGTGGCCTCATCGTGTTCCGTCTTCTGGCCAACTGTGTTCCCCCGAAGGACAACATCGAGTACCTGCTTCTACAGACCTCTTACGGAAAACACCACTGGACTCCACCCAAAGGTCTTTGTAACTTCAACACACTTTGATTATCCAGCTACTGTGTTGTAAATACGATGTCTCCTACTTCCTCCTCAGGCCACGTGGATCCAGGCGAGGATGACCTCACCACTGCTCTCAGAGAGACCCAGGAGGAGGCCGGGCTGACGGCCGAGCACCTGCGGGTCATTGACGGTTTTGTGCAGCAGCTGCGCTATGAGGTACAAGGCAAACCCAAAGAAGTGCTGTACTGGCTGGCCGAGCTGAGAGACCCGGAGACGGAGCTCACCTTGTCTGATGAGCACCAGGACTACCGCTGGGCCCGGCTGGAGGACGCTTGCTCTCTGGCTCAGTACAAAGACATGCAGGACACGCTGAGAGCTGCACACCAGTACTTGGAGACGTGGAAGCACAAACAGTGAGAGGTTGTTTTTTTTTTAAAATTGAGTGGCTGACTCAAATGTAAATGGCAGTTTGGATCATATGCTAGGCAACACGTTTTAATGATTGAAAATATATGAATTGTTAAAATTAGTGGCATTTAGTGTCTGTCACTTTCTTTTAACTTGGAGAATTTGGCGAGCAACCAGTGTAATATTTGTGTATTTTTCTCTTCTTACCCACTGTAAAATCCGTCATAAATACTGTAGGTATCATTCACTGGATGATAAAAGTACATTTGAAGGGTTTTCATTAATGCCCGAGAACCTGATAACTCGTTTTTCCACTGTCAAATTCTTTCTAAATATTAGTTAGTTAACGAAATGTGATAAAATAAACGGGTTGCATTAAAGTTTCGACAAATATGAATTACGCCAGAGGCCGCATGAAACCTTAATGATTTAGAACATTACGGTTCATCGATGCAGGGACGCTGGTTTACTCGAGCAGTAACCCGATGTGTCCACCAGATGGAGACAAACACCATTATGACCACCGGACGGGCGCTAGTTCCACCACGTTTCCTCTTAAAGATTTAGTTTCGGTGGCCTAATTTAGTTGAAGTACAGAAAGTTAATAACGTGCTGAGTCGTTGCTTGACACTTGCAATTACCCATGATGCCCTTCTGAACCGTTATTGTAAAAGTATCCCTCTGGAGGCAAGATTTTATGAATTAACAATATTCTAATAAAACATGCAGTGGCTTCAGCAAGCATCTGCAAATGTCTGAGCCTAATTTCTTGTGAAATTAGTGCGGCTGCTTAAATTAATCCGTGAGCAATTTTAAAGTTTGATGGCACAGCCACTTTTCTTTAATGTCAAGTATGAGCAGAGCGTTCTTATCCACAAGCCTCATTAACATCCCAACACAGACTTGTTTTAATAGCTTCTGCTAAAGGGAAGAATAATATTCCCTCACATATGTGAGAGGATTTAAATTAAAATGTCAGTCTTCACAGACCAGCGTTTTAATGGCAGTAAACAAACATGGTTGTAAAACAATAGCATCATTTTCAGTGTGAAAGGTTGTCAAACTGATATACCCTCCATCTTCTTGATGAGTGAAGCTAATAATATTGGAAAATAATCTTTATGCATCACATAATAACAGCCAATAGCTGAATAACAGGCTTCAAAGACAGATTTTATTTTAAATGTTTTTTTTCTTTCCATTTTTAACCACAATAACTGTATATCGCCTATTATTTTAGCTTCAACCCAGCTGGCTGTGTTTTCTGTGGCCATAGCAACAGACATCAAAGCCATATTGCAAACAAATGCAACAAAGCGTGTTTTTTTTGTTTTCCTATTTTGTACAATGCAAACGTTATGAGCTTTCGGACCCCGTCGCCACGAACACAAAATCATAAAGGGGGAGACGTTACGTGACATCAGGGGGCGGAGCCACGTTTGGGCGGCACCGTGGAGAAACGGCGAGCTCAGTACGCGTGGGACTATAATGTGACATGTACGCACACGCTCGGACGCAGATGAGATGATTTACCCCGTCTGTGAGGACAATGGGCACAAAATGTGAAAACAAAAAAGGTTTTACGGCCAACTTTGAGAATAAGTCAGGACTGACTTTTTTCCACCATAAAAAGGTCAATTTTTAATAAGAAACCGAGTTTAAAGCTTTAAGTATCTCTCAGTAGACAGCGAGGGATCTGCAAAGCCAAGGTTTTACTAAAAGTTGATTCTGATCAAGAAATTGAAACATTCCGTGGAATATTTTCCTTCTTGCAGAGTTAGAAAGACTTGACTTGGCTCTCGTGTGACTGGTTAACAGGAAGCTGCAGCCAGCAGCTGGTTAGACTGGAAACACCCAGGCAAAACTCTACATTTGTGCAATGCTAAGCTAGCCAGCTGCTACCTGCTGGTTCACTGTGGGGGGATTCATATATATGTGCTACTGTACAACATTCACAGCAAAGTGAGCACATTTAACAACTCTTCATAGCTGTCGATAAGCAGACGCCAGATTGTTAAATTTCATGGATGATTTGTTCTCTACACTGAAGATTGGCAAAAAAAAAGGAGTTAAATCAACAAAAGTAGAGAAATGCTGCCAACTGTCCACTTCCTGTTGTGCCTTGGTATAAAATCCATTTCAGGTCCAATCCAAGGGTGGATTTCCTCTTTCCGCCCTCAACAGAATCCGGTCTCTGTCAGCGTCCAGAGCCGATATCGGGCTCCTTTGGCTTCAAATTGAATTCCAACAGTGTCTTTGAGGGTTCGTTCACACAATCACGTGCATCGACCCTCCCCGGGTCCGTTGCGTTGCGTTCAGGGTCACTCTCAGAGCGACGTCCTTGTCAGCCAGGACCCGGGGGCTCGGTTCCAGAAACACTCGAACCCAAAAACACATCGGAGTTGTGGCTGAAGTCTGAGGCGGTCCCAGAGACACGGCAGCACACAACAGGCAGGCAGTCAGGTTCAGTCACACGCACACGTGTCCCCAAGCTGCATGTTGGCTTCATCACCTTCAACCAACACGGTCTGGGTGGGGCCGCGAAGATCATGCTGATTATCTGGGTGGGGGGGCCCGGGTGGGGGGGGCCCTACAGGTGCTTTCTGTCCTGTGGTGGAAAATAAAACGGACAAAAACCAGAAATGGAGTAAAGAAACAGGTGCAGAGTGTGTCGGCCCGGTTCCCCCCGTCCACAGAGGCCCTGAGGTTTACGAGGCACCCCCCCAGATCGGGGGTCGCCGCTCCGAGGGACGGCTGGGGAGCAGCGTCGAAGTTCTCTTCAACGTCTGACTGCATCAGCGGACAATCCGGGGCTGAAAGGTGGACCGAGCAGAACCAGATAACCGCCTGCTCGGGCCTCCCCAGGAGATGCCAGGAACCACATGAAAGAGGACAAATTAACTTCAAAGAAAATAAATATGAAGGAAAAAAAGCTCTGCAATAACAGGTGGAAGCGGACCGGGCCAGAGACCCAGCCCGCTCCAGTGGGTTCAGGGGACACCAGAAAGACTGTTTCATCATTCTAAAGGCTGCTTGGAGAGATTTTAAAGCCTTTAGAAGCGATACCTGTGGGTGAGATGACCGCCTTCAGGATGATAAATATGGAGCAACAACACAAGTGGATCCATCAGTACTGGTGTCTCATCCTCTGGCCCTCGAACCCTTCAAAAAACCCCGTTAGTTTAAAAAGAAAAGGCTGCAGCAGCGGTTGAGCATACAGCTACCAACCAAAGGGTGAAACCCACACCGGAGCCTCTGAATGGGAACACTGGGGCCCAGTTAGCGTTTCCTGTCAAGCACCTGAAACCAGTCTGAGTGCAAGCTGCAATTAAGGCAAACGGTGGAAACTCCAAATTCCGACAGCACTTGAACACACCGTGGACAGCCTCAAATCAGATGTGTTTAATAAATGATGGAACCTTTTTGTTGGCAGTAGATCTTTGATCTGACTGTATGTGTAAACACACACGCACGCGCGCACGCACACACACACACACACACGAAAGAGGAAAAGTGGGAGCTTTTCAGCAGCGAGGAGTCGTCCGTCATGATTCCTCGTTGCCAGAGTCGTCCTGGTCATCGTAACACCTGGTGGACATCCCGCCGTCCTCCACGCCGCTGAAGCCGCCGGCCTCGCCGACGGACTCCAGCTCGCTGTCGTCGTCCTCCTCGTCCTCCTGCTCCATGTCGTCGTCGTACAGGTCGTCGTAGAGGAGGTCCGAGCTGCTGTCCTGGGAGGGGACCCGGGTCTGGACGCAGTACTCCGCCAGAGTGGTCGGCACCTTGACTCCGTCGCGCTCCGCCTCGGCCGCCGTCGACAGCACCTGCTTCCTGCGGGACAGCGGCGAAGACCGTGACGATTCCGTGAATGGGACGGGGTGCGACCGCAGCCCGGGAGCGTTACCTGATGATCTCCGCGTACTCCTTGTCTTTGCCTTTGCTGTCCCTCCATTTGCGGAACATGACGGACGCGTCCACGTTGGCCGGCGAGAAGGTGTTGGGCTCGTTGAGCAGAGAGATCACGCTGAGGAGGATCGTCCTGACCACGGAGACGGAGACACTCAAACATCAGGACCGCAGTCGAGAATTAATGGTAAATAATATCGTAGTGCTATTAGTATACAGTAAATAATAAAGGTAAATAACATTGGCAGATGGTCCACAGCGAGCGTTAAGGTGGACTTTGAATTACTCGTGTCACATGACCTGATGCGAAGCGTCAAGAGGGTAAAAAAAAAAAAAAGGCAGTACTTTCTGAGACGAGATCAATCCAGCATCAATCTCCTATGGACAGCTCCCCTCACCCACCAGTGTATCCATGGCAACGCACCAACATGTCTAAAAGACCTGCTTACCCTGAATTCAACTGTGGGGGTAAAGAAAAGGAAGTTAGGAGGAGCTAACCTGACGTTCTGGGTGGGGTTCCACCTTTCGGAGGGAAGCTCCCCGCTCTGGGGGTCGTCCACCGGCGGGTGCAGGATGGAGATGCACACATCTCCGTTCTGAAACCATCAACAAAGTTCGGACTTTAATGAGAGCCTTTGCTACGAATTGTTCCGTTACTCTTCTGTTTCTATCCTGACGGAGCTCTCCTCAGGAACCTGTTCTGCTACTCCACATATACTATAGAGGATCTTTTACCTCGTAGATGTTAGGATGCCACATCTTGGTGAGGAAGCGGAAGGTTGGCGGCGAGTACGGGTAGTCCACCGGGAATTTGATGTGAGCCTGAGATGAGACAGTGACGTTATTAATCAGCACCGTCTGACATGGAGACAAACCTCTGCTGAGTCGCTCTGCTGTGGCTTTCGTCGCCCACTTCCTGTCTGAATCTGACGCACATCGACCCAAACCGACTGCTCTGCACCCTAGTTTGAATGTCATTACAACCCTTTGAGTCCTAAATAAATAAATAGTCTCAGAGTTACCTGTAGCTACATTTCCTGCTGAATATATGATGTCATGTTAGCAACACTGCTATCAGGGGCGTAAACAAAGGCAATCATCCGCTGTAAATGATTTCAACCTCTGACTGGCTTTAACTGAAAGTATAGAATTAATGACACGCTCATGTTTATCTTTAATCGTTAAGAAATGAGAAGAAGCTACAGATGTATTTAACGGCTTGGATGAGGCGTTTGTTGGTTTGGGTGTGTGTGAGAACCCTCAGTGAAATTCCTCTTGCTTAGATCATTGCTCCAAACTCGTCACAACATGAGTTGTGACGAGTTTGTGACGAGTTACTTTGACCTTGAACAATGTTACAGGAGAAGCGGCGCGAGACGTGACCGACACCGATCAGCTGCGAGAGCGTGCCGCAGCAGCACCTGCTGTGTTATTTTAGCATTCCTGGAAACTCACGACGTCATCCGCGTTGCCCCAATTTGAAGGCGGACTCACACTCGCGCTTCTTTTGTGGGTGTTTTAAAGAATAAGAAGCAGAAAAGAGAGGGAGATGGGTATCACAAAGTTTCTCCTCTCGGCTGTGCTGCCATTTATACTGGACCCGCAGCTAAAAATAGCCGACTGAAGCACAGCTATAATAAAAAGAGGCAGAGGGGATCGACGGGCAGAGCAGCGCGCGCGGTAGAAGCACCCGATCTGATCATGTTTTAACAAACTTCTTATTCAGAATGGGGGTGTTGGGAAAAAAAAGAGACACTGTTACATATTTTTTTGGCATACTCACAAACACTGACAGTTAAATTTGATTTAAAACCATATTCATAGCCATTCCTTTCATAACTTGGCTGGTATAATCTAACGGATAGAAACCAGGCCAACGCCTCCTGCGACGGCTCATTTGATTGATCTGTTAGATAAATCTCACCTTAAAGTAGCCTCCCTCGTACAGGGTGTTTGGGGGGCCGAAGATAGCCACCTGCCAGTTATAGAGGTCAGACTCAGTCACCAGAGTGATGCGGAAGCCTTCCAACGGCTGCTCCTGCAGGGACTTCAGCTCCATCATCAGGGCCTTCTGGGAACTAGGGGTCGCCTGGTGGGCCATGTTAATCCCACTTCTGACACTGGTAGAAAAGTGCAAAGACTTCATCTGCTACTGGTAAAATGCTACCTGATCTGCATTTAATGCACATCCCACTGCAATCTATCGACTTAAACAGTGCGGGCAGCAATCTTTCTGCAACCCTAATGGGGGAGAGAGGAGGCAAAAGCTGAGGAGATAACAGAGCTGCTGATAAACTCATGTCAAATATATAAGAACCATGGCCTCCAAAGCTAGCTAGGTCAGTTGTTCCCAGGCCCCTTTGCAAAAAAAAGTTAATAGCACCTAATAACGTGAAGTCTTTACCTCTGTCCTTGGACTTTAATGTGCACTGGCGTCTCTACAGCAGACAAACGGAAGGAAAAACCATTGGTGATCTGTGCTGCCCCGTTTATGTCTTGGGAAAGAGTGACAGGAGCAGTGGATTTCCTGCTAAAGCCTTTAGCTGCTCCCCGTGTTGTGTTTCCGAAATTCTTTGTGCGCCCCTGTTGACAGTTGACATGGAGCTAAAATCAGTGTGCGAGTCGCGGGCTCTTGCCTCCGATTTGGGGGCTCAAACGAGGATCCTCGTTGTCTCAGGCATCTCCCCGAGCTGCCGCTTCGATCCGAACCGCTGCTCAGCCCAGCGCCGCTTGTTTATGTTTGTTAATCAGCTCTAACTTCTCCCAACGCCAGCTAAGCCCCGCCGAGGAAACTTCGCCCGCAAAAGCAGCTCCGCTGGTCCCACGTCGGCTCCTCCCGGCCGCGGCGCGAGTGTCGGGTCGATGCGAGCGGACGGCCGCGGGGAAAAAAGACAGAAAGTGAGAGGTTTACACTCGCAAATACGGAGGATTCGATCGATTATTTTCCTCCCGTCGGCGCTTCCGGTTATCACTGCGCGTGTCTGCAAGACGTAGCGGACGTACGCGTCGGCACGCGACGTGCGCGCGCTCGACGACGAACATAAACTACATCTGCGCCTTTGAACTGTCCTGCGCATTTAACGCAATTATCTTGACTTCGATATAAAATGATCGAAAAAATATTCTTTATGCACCGACAGCAACAGGTAAGTTGACCACTGAATGGATAAATATGTATTGTTTTTTTGCATAACATTATTTTGATTGCTGATTAAAATATTCTAATTTGATTTTCACTTTTACCAAATCTCACAAATGTAAATTTCCAAATTTAAAAAAAAGGTTCTTTTGGAGTTTAAATCAGTGAAACAATATATCCCAACAAAACCCCAAAACGTACGTCGCGAGTAGCTTCGCGCATGCGCAGAAGTGATGTAGCAGATCAGGTTCCGGGTGCAGATCAGGCACTGACATTCATTAATTAAACCCGTCCACAAACTACTTTCGGTTTGAGTGTCGCCATAAGCAGAAGTCGTTTGGATTCTGACAGAAGAGGACGAGGCGGACACGGGTGAGGAGAGCGTGCGGTTCTTATGTTTGGTAATATTTTTAGGGGCGGTGGCAGAAGTGTGTAGCCAGAACGCTATAGCCAGGCCACTGGCGAAGCTAACTAAGCGTATTAGCATAAATGGTAGCGTTGTCCCATAAACAGCTGTAAATAAATGTTGAGTTTTGCTGTCATATATATATTTGATAGACCTTTGCATTCGGTCGATTCAACGAACTGATGTTATCTGGCACTTTATGGTTGTTGTTAAACGCTGTGAGTTAGCCAATAATCAACCAAAGCAATAGCCTAGCTTGTTGCCAATTAGCGATTGTTTCAACTTTAACAGTAATAGCTAATTAAATATGACCTACTTCAGGGTCTGTCTTTACAATGTTATAAACGCCCAGTGACAACGGTTATAAGTGGAAATTACGTAACCTCTGAAATCTTGGACTGTGGAGAAAAGGTAGCCTTTAGCGTCCTTTGGTAGAAAAAGGTTACATTAAGCTGTCCTTAAATTAGGTAGTACAACCAGTCTTTTCAAAAGACTACTAATACGATAAACTATGTCCAGTCTGATAAACATATTGTAATGGCTGGATCTTTTATTTAAAAAAAAAAAAAAAACGCGTAACAAATCTATTACACGCGCCTGGATCACAAGATCACTTCACTTTAGACTGCTTGAATATTCCACACGTAGATACACATTAGATTATCCAAGATGCAAATATATGTCAATAATCTCTCATTATTTTGTCAAATCCTCCCTTCTGCTGGTCCCTGGCTTTACATCTGTTTTCAGTTTCCTAATGGCTACGAGGAAGTCAGTGTCAGATGCGTACAACAATGGTGAGGATTCCTTGTTTCTGCTCTGTTTGAGGTGTTGTGAATGATGGCCTAATTATGCCTGTAGCTCTTTGTTTCTATCCGTGTTCCTACTCACTCTTTCATTTTATGCAGGACCCATCAGCTACCTTGATGACGTTCCCTTCAAGATCAACGACAAATTTCGCTGCCCGGCAAAAGTGGGGCTGCCTGTTGGGTTCTGTCCACCCGACTGCGTCTCCTTGCTGATGAACACACAGGTTCGTCAGATACAGCAGTGGTGTGTCTTCAGGGTGCTTATTTGCATTCTTTCTGAGAGGATAATGTTAAAACTGGTAACTATTTACCGATTTGGGACTAAACTCCTTTAGTCAGGAAAGAACTTGTGGCTTGAATACAGACGGATTTCATTTGAATTGTTTGTTGATCGTCAGGTGTGATGCTGGAGTTGTAATCGTAAATAAGGGTCTTAATGTTTTCATTTGTTAATCTGTCACCTGGTCCCAACAGTATGACTTTTCCTTGGAGAGACGAAGTGTGCGCTGGGGGGTTGAGCTGGCTGAGGCCCGGGCCGCCGAGGCCAGAGCTCAAGAGGCCAAGCAGGAGGCAGAGAGCAGGGCGTGTCCACAGGTCCAGGACACTGATGGTGGAGGAGGCCAGAAAGCGCCGCCTGCTGCTGAGGACCAGGATTTACTACCACCAGCGTTGAACCCTGTTTTGGCAGGCCTGAGCCACGACGCTATCCTCACCCCGCTGCCTGCCCCCAGCTTTGGCCCCAGGAAAGCACAACCTAGCACTCCCCAGCTGCACAGCCTCAACCTTGCAGACTTTGAGCGGGAAGAGGACCCGTTTGACAAGCTGGAGCTAAAAACCTTGGATGATAAAGAGGAGCTCAGGAACATTCTTCAGAGTCAAACGCAACCTCTACCGCCTCCTTCAGTATCGCCACCAGTGCTCCCCCAGAGCGGGTCAGCCTCCCGTGGCAGCAGCCCGTCCCCCCCCAGCGTCAGTACCAGCCTCCCAGCCAAACCTGGTTTTACCCATAAACCCAATGGGTTGGTTGCCTTGCTTGACATGGACAGTGCGGGACCCCCAGGACGAGCAGGGTTCGACGCAGATGATCGGCCGTGCAACATCCGCTCCCTGTCTTTTCCCAAGCTCTCGGATTCCGGCGACTCGGAGCCGCTGAGGTACAGCCCACTTCCTGTTCCCGTTCCCCGGAAGAACCTCCCCAACGGCAGCCCGTCATCCGTACCCAAGAACCAAATCATTGTTGTTCCAGAACCACCCAATAATACCAAGAGTGGTGCCCCAAAGCCGGTAAGCGTGACCTTTCACCTTTGTTTACCCGTTGTCAGTGGAAACCCTAAAACATGCTGTTGTTGCCACGCTAGACCAACCCAGGATCGGGGCCCACCGGCCTCCCCTGTGGCGGAGCGCTGCTCAGCATGACCCCCGCCGAGCAGCAGTGCGTGGAGACCCTCGTGGGCATGGGCTACTCTTATGAAGGGGTCTTACGGGCCATGCAAAGACAAGGGCAGAACGTGGAGCAGGTGCATGAAAAGAAAAGAAAACAGAAAGAGGGTTTCATGTCTGGAGGCCTAGAATGAGCATGTCTGTGTCTCTAAGGTGCTGGACTACCTCTTCCTCCATGGACGCCTGTGCGAGCGGGGCTTCGACGCAGGCGCGGTGGAGGAATGTTTAGAGATGTACCAGTGTTCGGAGGAAAAGGTTGGTACTGTGCCGCTGCCGTGCAGAGGTGGAGGCACGCTTCCATTTCGGACTTTATCCAGCTCCGTATGTCCAACACAGCCCGAGCTCTCTCCTCTCTCGCAGGCGCTGCAGTTTCTTCAGCTCATGTCCAGATTCGGGGAGATGGGATTCGAGCGGGACGCCATCAAGGAGGTGCTGCTGGTCCATAACAACGATCAAGACAAGGCTTTAGAGGACCTAATGGCTCGCGCCGCGGCGAGCTGAGTCCAGATGGGCAGCGACCCAAACGCCTCCCACTGCTGCCCAACGCACCCCTCTTTCCTCCCGCCCACCCTGATGGACTGTGCTGTGGCCGTGGAGGGGACAGCTGGGAGACGGTGGCGTTCCCCTCTGAGCTGACTCCATCTTTTGAGCGAAAGGGGTTCTGAACAGAACCCCACCTCACGGTTGTGTTTTCTTCTTCTTCAAAAAAATAACCCAAGGGTGCATTTAAGGAGGGGAGGAAGCTCTGTGGTGGGAAGCAGAAGGATTTGGGCCGAGGCTGCCTGGCGACGGCGCTTTGCTTCCACGGATACGGCAGGACCACAGAAGGTTTAGAACTTTTGAAGGTACCTAAGCCGCCATCTTCCATTGTTCAGAGACGTCCTGCTAAATGGTGGCGGAGACCGAGGCCGCGCCGGGGGCGCGTCTGCTCACTGAACCAACTAACATTTAAAGTAGAAACCAAACTATAATCACAAAAAGAGGCCTCGTGCTGCTCAGAGCAGCGGCTCACAGAGGCACCTGAGGTCTCTGCTTCTGTCTCACGCTCTCGCATCCATTTCTGTCTGTGGGTTTGGACGCTTCTTCGTGTCGAATCTAGATTCCAACACTTTTGCTTCCTCTTTACGGAACCGCTTTCTGGCTCCTTGATCACTTTCACGTAGAATGGAGGCGATACCACTGATGTGCTGTTTGGCCTGAACGGGAAAGGACGCAGAGAATCCTCACGAGAGGCTCTTGATACTAATTATGACATGGGGTCCGGGACACGTTGATCAGCTTTCATGTACCAGTGAAGACTGTCGAATGACGTGAGGCGTGTTGACAGCTGGCAGCCGTTTAGCTCCATAGGATCGGGAATAAGTGATGGTTCTGCAGCCACAACACGGTGCAATAAAGACGTTTCTAACGCGTGACTAATAACTGGCACTTTGAGCCTCGAGCTGGTGTTGGGAGAGGAGGGAAGGATCTCTAAGCCCGCTGGAAGCCTGGATAGGAAGGTCATGTATTCGAATTAATTTCAAAGCTCAACATGCGATTAAACATTTGATTTGGTGACTGTTTTTCCTGATGTGATGTGTCTTCCTGGTCGTGAGAATGCAGAACACCAGTAACACCAGCGGCCAGACACTCAGCCGCTGCTGTGCTCACCCGACAGCCTGACTCTTGCCTTGTTTCCTGGGTTTATAACCTACAATGGCCTTTGTTTCCTGGAGCGAGGGCTTCTCAGCCGCACTGACTGGAGGGAATTTATTCCAGCACATTCTGGGCCTCCGCCATGAGCGCCACCACGTTCCTGTCGCACGCCAGGGAGGGTTTGATGTATTTAATGCATCTGTTTGTCCACACATTATCAAAGAGCCACTAAAGAACCTCAGGGGGATTAATGGGATCGATCATTATCTCTGAAAGGCCTTAATGGGAATATGGCAAATACACTTTGGACACACTCATTTTAAGAGAACTGTAAATAAGAACGAACGCTGTTTTGTTTAAACTGGCCTCAATGTTATTGGAAGATCTAAACTCGACGTTAATCGCCACCTGTCTGAGCTTTTTATGACACTTTAAAGCCCCAACAGAAGCGCCACCTGAACGCTTTGTCGTGAACGAGCACGCAAGACGTCCGCGTTCACGTACGACCTTGTTTGTGTCGCCGTGGAGCGCGACTGCGGCTGCGCGCTGCTCCAAAGCCGTTGCTGACGCACCTCGACACGGGAAAGGGACATTAACCCTTTGACAATCGCCGGCGGTCCGTTCTCGCTCGGAGGGAACGTCTCACGGTAGTTTTCTTTTCGTTTTCCAAGCCAACGACGGGAGTTTCGCGGCAGCAGCGAGCAGCGACGCGCCGACCTCCGCCGTATGTGAGCCCTCTTCCCCATCGGCGGACACTGCTTGCGGGGGCAAGGAACATAACAGTATATCGCCATTATATGACCCAGTGTACAGCGTCGCTTTTACCCTCCATGTGGGTGAGGGAATTGTGTGTATCGGATTATGGCGAGAAAAACAGTTAGCAGGAAAAGGAAGGCAGAAGAGCCCAAGAACCAACAACAGGTAGGCGGAAACCGGTGCGGTTCCATATTAGCTAGCTAGTCAGTTAGCATCTGAGCATGCTAACTAGCTCTGGGCTAGCTGGATACGATTGCAAGACGCTCAGGTCTAAACAAATTTAAGGTTTTTCAAGTGCAGCATGCTACACCACACAATAATCGTGTATATGATAAATAGTTGGACGAGTGTTCCAAATGTTAACAGGTTATTTTCCCGTCTTTGAGTTAGAGCTCGAGTATGAGCACGGCCTTGGCCGACGGGAATTCGTTGTCATTTCGATTGCTAGGTCAATGTTAGCCGAGGCTAACTGAGGTTGTTGTTATTATTGGAAACACATAACACATAAAGGCTTATTAATTTCAAAAAGAAAAAGGTTTATTTTTTTATTGTGATTTATCACTCCTTCCGAAATGTTGGGAATAACTAAAAGCCGATTTTATATTGTGGCAAATAATTGTTATTGTAAAACCTTCGGCTAACGTTAGCTGTAACGTTAACCAACTGGCTAACTTAATAATAACAAACCGTGAACAGTTATCTAAATACAAAAATGCATAGATGTGATCGACGGAAAGCACTTAAAATTCAAATCCGAACCTGTCTATACATTTTTTTTAAAGCCCAGTAGTTGACACCACTCACAAAACCCAAATTCAACCCAAAATGGATTATCCCCATAATAATAAATCATTCTATGTAGGAGAATGTTTGTAGGCTTTGGTATTGAAAATCTTTTAAAGCAAAGCTGTTTTAACAAACCGTGATTATAATCAGAACAATTTTAGGTCACTTGGCCTGATTTAAAACCACAGGGGTAGCTCCAAGCTCCAACTCCAAACTCCACGTCATTTTTCACAACTTGGGCTGCCAAAATAAACTCCCTTTTCTCTTTTTCCTCAGCTGGGCTGGTGTCAGACACCACACAAGCGGAGTCGTCTTTCCTGTTCGTCGCGTCATGCCCAGCAGTGGTGGTGCAGCCGCCGCTCGGTGGTGTGGGCCCTCCGGGGACGGGAGTTCAGGCCCCAGCAGCAGCACGAGCTGAGGCTGGAGCGCAGCCTGCGCGGCTTCGCTGCCGGCAGGCTGCCGTGCATCCTCAAGGAGAGGGAGTTCTCTCTTGGGCGACTCAACAAGGTGTTTGCGTCCCAGTGGCTGAACCACAGGCAGGTGGTGTGTGGGACCAAGTGTAACACGGTGCGTGGTCCTGTTCAGGCCGCTGATCATGTTTTTTTTGTTCGTACGTAGCGGTTTTACCAGGTGCGTTCAGGCCGTTTCCTAAACCTCGTGGGTGTCCTTTGCTTTTTCTCCCCGCAGCTTTTTGTGGCCGATGTCCTGACGGGACAGATAACGCGCATCCCCATGTTGAAAGACAGGGAATGTCAAAGCGTGGACGCCGCGGTGGTCGGCGCAACAGTGGCCGCTCAGCGTTACCAATCTACAGTCGGCTCCCGTTCCCGGATGGACCAGCAGGGCTGCGGGATCCACGCCATTGAGCTGAACCCCTCCAGAACTTTGTTAGCCACCGGAGGAGACAACCCAAACAGCATAGCCATCTACCAGCTGCCCACCCTGGACCCCGTGTGCGTTGGAGACGTGAGTGGAGACCAGTAGGGTGCTTGACGTCCGGCGTGCTTCTTTGCTAACGGAGCGACTTGATGCTTTTGTCTGTAAACACGAGCGACGCATTTCAGCCTGCTTTGTTTTCCAGGATGGACACAATGACTGGATCTTCTCCATCGCGTGGATCAGCGACAACATGGCGGTCTCAGGTAAATAAAGCCGGATTTGTGAAGCGTTGTGAATGAAAACTGCTGCGCGAGCATTGTGAAGGAGGCAGCGCCGCCAGCGCGGCGGCACTTGTCTCTGTGTGATCCCCCCGGGCGGCCTTTACAGGGAGGCGCAGTGACCCAACACTTGCTGTGTGTGTGGGCATTCGCAGGGTCCAGAGACGGTTCCATGGGCCTGTGGGAGGTGACAGAGGAGGTTCTGAGCCAGACGGCTCACGCTCAGAGCGAGGAGTCGATGCCCTCCTACGCCCACATTTCTTACCGTGCACTTAAGGACATCCCAAAGGAGTACACCAACCCGTACAACTGTAAAGTTCGTGCTTTGGCCTTCAACAACAACCACAAAGTGAGCTTTTCTATCTCCTGCTCGTGTTTTCTGGTGTTGGTGGTTCATCACATCACTCTGCTCTCTGCATCCCTCCGTTATCTCCAGGAACTGGGCGCCGTGTCCTTGGACGGCTATTTCCACCTCTGGAAAGCTGAAAACAACCTTTGCAAGGTGAAACCAGGCCCTCTGAAAACTCTGCGGCTTCTTTTCCAGCTGTTCCGCGCCGGCTGAAACCAAACCGCTGCGTTCAGACGCGACAGTTAATCCCCAGTTTCGGTGTCTTTTTCCGCCAGCTTCTGTCCACTAAGCTGCCTCACTGCAAAGAGAACGTGTGTCTGGCCTACGGGCAGGACTGGTCGGTGTACGCCGTCGGCTCGCAGTCCCACGTGTCCTTCCTGGATCCTCGGCAGCCGGCGCACACCATCAAGTCTGTCAGCTCCAGGGAGAGAGGAAGTGGTGAGTGATCACAGCTGCTGCTTAGCTGGCGTCTCTGTCGAAAGGCTCATTCCTGTTTCAGCCAGCAGGGGGCGTCAGATCCCTCTTGTGCTCAAACAGACATTTATCCCCCCTTGTTAGCGCTGATGACAGATGTTCACGGCTGTTACCTCTTCAGTAGCAAATCTGAGGAGTTTCAGTAAATTCTCGTTCAGTTTGAGGTTGTTGTCCCACAAAGACGGTGTGTTTCTGTGCTCAGGGATCCGTTCGGTGAGCTTCTACGAGCACATAGTGACGGTGGGCACTGGCCTCGGCTCTCTGCTCTTCTATGACATCCGTGCCCAGAGATTCCTGGAGAAGCCTTTGAATCTCACTGGCGGTTACCGGAAGTGTCCGGGAGAAGGCATCCTGAAGCTGACGACGGGGAAAGGCTGGGTGGTACGCTGCCCTCGCCACCTTCCGCCCGCCGCCGCTCCTCTTCCAGCTGCTAACCTCTGCTTTGCTTTCAGAATCACGACGAGACGTGGAGGAGTTACTTCTCGGACGTCCATTCCTTCCCCAACGCGGTCTACACGCACTGCTACGACGACTCCGGCACCAAGCTGTTCGTGGCGGGCGGGCCGCTGTGTTCCGGCCTCCACGGGAACTACGCAGGGCTGTGGAGCTAGTCTCCCGTTTCTGTCCTCCATCTTTGTCCATCCGGTCCCTCCATCCTCACCAGGTCCAGGCGACGCCACTGTCCAGCTCATTTAACGGTCCCTCGTGGACTCGGGAGCGCGACCTGGACCCCCACCCTGCCAGCTTTGAATATCGTCACCGTGTGTTTTCGTGCCCGCCGCTCTCGTCTCTTTTCCTCCTCCGACCTCGCTGCTCAGTTTTTATATCCAAATGTACAGATCTATTAAGGACCTGCGTATATTTTCTCTCCAAAGCTGCAGAATCTGCCACACGAACTCAACAGTTTTCAGAAACGCAATGAAGTCGAACCATTAAAACATTCAGTCCTACGGTTACACCTGCACCGCCAGGAGGCGGCGCCGAGCGCCTGTTCATCCCACCTGAAACGGACGGCAGAATAATGGAAGGAGGATGACTGAAAGACACTGAAACGGCCCCCGATCACAGAGGGAACGCAAGCAAGACGCCGACCGGAGCCGGACGTTACTGACGAGATGAAGTGGAAACGTGGCGGGCGGAGCGGCGCCGCTGCCCCCGGGGCGGAGCGGCGTCATTACCCCCGGGATGGAGCAGCCTGCAGTAACCTGGCTCTGACTTTACCTGTGGACTCTGATTGTACGTGCACACCCCTGCTAAGACTATTAGCAGTTACCTGTATTTATTTTCTCCTCTGACACGTTTCACGCTCGTCTCCCCACTCGTGGGTGTCACAGGAGCCCCCCCAGCATCCCTGCAGTGCATTAATCATTACCCATGATTGATGGACAAGGAGATCTGCTTCCTGTCCACAGTTCCACACTGCAGGCACAGTTGTTGACCCCCCCACCCCCCTTTTATATAAGTAGTGATCCTGCACCTTGTTTGCTGGCGGCGTCGATCCACTCGAGCTTTCCTCAAGTCTTTCTGTGAAAGGCTGTCGCCATCATCGCTCTCCCGCACTGCACATTCCTAATAATGAAACTGTAGCCCAATTACAACTACAAATTGAATCAACCAACACTTTTAGAAGTGTGTTTTATATATGTGTGTATATGTATGTGTGAAATTATACATAAAATACAAGTTGCATACATTTTTATGTGTGTGAGGAAGCGTGTGGGTAGTTCTGTCTGCTCTTTTTTTATTTTGTACATGCCTCATGAATGTTTTTACGATGACAGAACCCGGGGATATTGTAAGATACACATAAACATCTGGAAACCAAGCTATGAAATCTTTAAGAGTAAATAAAATAAAATGTAATGTATATTATTGAGTGCGTGTCACGAAGGCGTTTTTGTTTCACCCCCTGGGATATCGCGGTGGGCCGTGTGTCTTCTAAATGTGCATTTGGACACAAGGATTTTGCAGAAAGTTTTAATGGGAAAGTGACAGTAACGCGTCGCCAGGGCGGCGGAGCGCGGACGCGGCAGCGCGTCAAACGCGGCGGAGCGTCAAACGCGGCAGCGCGTGTCACGTGATCACCGTGTCTACTGTTGGCTAAGGGAAGCGCGTTAGCAGGTAACAAAACACCACCTATTTCTGCATTTTTCACTCGGAAAACGTCCACTTCGTTCCGTTCAATCAAACTACTTAGACTCCGTTTCACCCAAGCGTCCCGTCGCTGGTCTTGTTGTTTTGCTCTGCCGTTGCTGTGAGGGATGTCTTTCGTATTATCTCTGTTGTCTTCTTCCCCCGGCGAGAAACGTCGGGATGGGATTGCGCTCAGCTACGAGGCCTTTTCGTCAGATTTATTAAAGATTTAACTTGATAGCCGAGCAGTCTGTGACTTGTATGCGACTAGAGCTGCGGTACCAACTGGTATGAACTGTTTCTGAACATCATGTAAGTAGACGAGTTGAACGGACGTCCACCATCATTTTGGATGTGATTTAGATAGCATCGTTAGCTAGCTTCGTCTCCACAGCATCGTTTGTTTGGTGTACGTACGCGTAGTGTCAGCGGTAGCATGTTGGTGGCTAACGGGTTAGCCCGATTTCATGCTAGCGAGGACAAAGAAACCCTAATACCAACAACACCGAGTCCAACAACAGTGAGTCAGAAAGATGCTGTCAGAATCTGGATTGTCCTCCACAAATTGGACACGCGGTGTTAACGATAATAGTTCATTATTTAGAATGAAGAAATGAAATGCTAATGTTAGCACTGTTTCAAAACAATGCTCCGCTTTAGTGTTGCTATAGTAAATTATGGCTTGGCAATTAGCTGGAACTGTGATTCTTGTGGACCCATTATGTTTATATAACTCACGATGCTGCTTTTCCAAATTTAAGACAGTTAAGTGTCGCGGATGTGCAGAATAAACGTTTTTGTTGTTCTGACACACACTGTCGATACTTGGCTCGCAATGACAAACATGATAAGTACACGTCACAAAGCTCTTAGTGTAGTTTTTAATTGGAAAAAAATCTAGATTCTTAAAGAAATAACATTGAAGCATCCATGTAGTAAGAGCTTTGTTCAGTCCTGCAGCCAATAGCAGCAGCGCATCCATCAACGACGTGCAGCCTGTCTGCTGCATTGCTATTGTTCTCTGACCAAACTAACGGGTTAGTTATTTATCCTATTACTGGACCAAGAGGACAATCTGTGCAACTAAATCACATTGTGGAAATGCCACAAGCCTTAAGTGGTAACAGCTGTCTCTAAATATTTCATACAAAATATCTGAGTGATGTGGAGAATCAGACGGATGCAGAATACAGCTGCCCCTAACAGTGGGCATAAGTGTTGGATGTGCATGTTAATACAGCGGGACATAAGACTGGACACAAGTGTTGGATGTGCATGTTAATACAGCGGGACATAAGACTGGACACAAGTGTTGGATGTGCATGTTAATACAGCGGGACATAAGACTGGACACAAGTGTTGGATGTGCATGTTAACCCCAGCTAGCAGAGGCGGAGGTGAGGGGTCAGGTCGTGCACTTTTCGTTCTGCTTTGTACTCTGTGGTCTGTACTTTTTGTAAGAGGACACTTGGTCAATCTCCCTCCTTGACCTAGATTTGGAGCCAAGCTGCTCTGTCAGCGAACCAGCTGCGGTTCTACAGCCTCTGGGCCGCTAGTCGGGGATTGCGCAATAAGGGTTAACCTTATTCCAGCATTAAATGCCTTAAAACCCTTCAACGCAGCCGCTTAGAAACTAAACTCGGTGTGTAAAATGTCAGTTTGATAAGAGTTTTGTCACTTTTATATGCTCTGGCTTCCTTTGCAGATTTTTCTATTTTGTACATACAGAGTTTTGTATATACTGTATATGATGAGCTCGCTGGGCAGCGACAAGGCCCGCGGCCCTCGGGAAAAAGCGCTAGCTGCTGCTACTCACACAACGCAACCACAGAAACAGATACAGGTGAGCCACTACCGCCAGCAGCCACATCCCCGGAGTTCCCCGGTAGAAGATTCGTCATGTCTCCGCTGCACGTGTCCCTTATTATCTCGATATTTTCGCTGATCTGTCTTGTAGGCTACTGCCGAGCAGATCAGACTTGCTCAGGTGATCTATGACAAGAATGACGCTGACTTTGAGGACAAAGTGAATCAGGTAGGAGCCTCAGCGTGGTCGAGGCTGGACGCTCTTGTGTTGTGACGTCATCGGTGTGTTCATCGCTATCCACAGCTGATGGAGGTCACCGGGAAGAACCAGGACGAGTGCATGGTAGCCCTCCACGACTGCAACGAGGACGTCGGCAGAGCCATCAACTTTCTCCTGGAGAGCACCTCAGACATGGTGAATAACGTTCCCACCTGACTGCAGCCAGACCATGAAATCCTGACGTTGTCACGGCGACGTTAAGCGGAGCTGAGCTCTGCAGCGGGACTACTCAGTCTCGTCTTGGAAATCCAAGTATTCATCCTGGCGGGATTGTTTGTATTTTTCAATCCTGTCCTGTGTTTAGACCTCCTGGGAAACTGTAGGGAAGAAGAAGCCCCTGGTGAAGGAAGGTCCGTCGGAAAGCAAGGAGAACAAGGAGAACAGGGAGAAGAAAGGAGACAGGGAGGCGAGCAAGGGCCGCGCCACAACCAGCCGCAAGGGGAAAGGGGCCAGCCGTAGCCGGCAGGGTAGGGAGTCTGAGCTCGGAGCTAATGTCTTCCGTCATCTCTGGCTCATGTGATGACATCGCATCATGGCCGTCTGTGCCTGTCTGCAGCACGTCCAGAGGAGAATGGAGTGGAGGTGGCGCCGCTGGATAAAGGGTCAGAGCGCGGTCGGAGAGCCAGAGGCGGACGAGGTGAGCGCACAAACTTCAGATCACTCTCAAGGCTCGAGGCTGGATATTACTGATGCACCTAAATGTGACGCAGGATCTGGAGGTCGAGGCAGAGGCAGAGCACCAGCAGGAAGTCGGTTCTCAGCCCAGGGAATGGGGTATACACACACACACACACACACACACGTATACACACACACACACACACACACACAACGGGGGGACCACATGACGTTTATTTAGCAGTTAAGTTCATTCAGTCTGTGTCCAGTGAACCTAAATCTCCATCTCTGTGGCCCCAGGACCTTCAATCCTGCCGACTACACACCAGAGGCCGGGACAGGGGCCACACAACCTGAAGGCTGGGACACGGTGGCCAACAGCAGCTCTGACGGAACCGGTGAGCGTGCGCATCTCATCAGAAAAGTGTCCAGACCAGTTGGTCGACCTGCAGCTGTTTAAAGCTGCCAGTCCTGTTTTTCCTCTAGTTGCCTGGAGGAACACCCTGGAAGACTGGACCCCTGAGGACTGGAGTGAGGACGTCGGCGTAAGTGGTCCTTCAGCCCGCCAGACGTAGGAGAAGCTGTTTAGTCCGTACCGTCTTCTTCTTCTTCACGTCCGTTTCTTTCTGTAGCTCTCGGAGACTAAAGTGTTCACCTCCTCTTGTGCACCTGCTGCTGAGAATCATATCACACCTGGGCAAAGGTGAGCCACCCCCCGGTTAAATGGAGTTAGCTAACCTCTACGCGTCATAACGCTAACGCTACATTAACCTTACATGGTTTTGGGCAGTCTGGACCTTGCATCCCTGCTGCAGAAGCCTGTGGGTGGAGGAAGAGAACCTCCCTCTTCATCCTCTCCAAACCTGGTCTTCACCAACTCCCACCACCACCAGTCACCTGCGCAGCAGCAGCCCCCCAGCCTCAGTGTTGCCAGCAGCACAAGCTACGCCCACGCGGCGCTGGTAAACCTTTCTTCGTGCTCTTCTTTGTTCAGCACATGCAAACAATGTCTGATGGCCACATCGTGTCTTCCTGCCTCAGTCTTCGGTTCTGGGAGCTGGTTTTGGGGACTTGGGCCAGGCCAAAAGGGCTCAGGTCAATGCCGGTGCTCAGATACTGGAGCAGTTAAAGGGTCCTGGTTTGGGTCCTCTCCCATCATCTCAGTCCACCCCCCCTGTCAGCAACCAGGGGAGAAGCAGTTCCATAGGTCGACTGCCAGGCTTGGGAGCACCCGTTCCTCCGCCTTCCTCATCCAGCTGGGATATAAAGCCTTCGGAATCCAACAACACTTCGCTGTCCTCACAATTCAGCCGTAGGTCTTTGTGGCTTTTTACAGACCAGCGCCGGGTTTCCGCCATTTCTGACGCCATCTTTGCCGCCATCTTTGCCGTTTGTGCGCAGGTGAGTTTGCCCTGCAGCCAGAGCCGTCTCTTGTGCTCAGCCAGCTGGTTCAGAGGCACGCCGGCCCCTCCCTGGCTCTGGCCCGCCAGCCCAGCCCTCCATCACAACAGCAGGCTCCACCGACCTCAGCCCCGCTTGCTCCACAGCACAGCAGCGCGTCTGGACCGGCTGGGGCAGCGATGGCTGCTGGTGCCAAACCCTCTGCCCCCAGCACAGGGCTGGACCCTCAGGGAGGCAGCACACCACAGCAGCAGCGGGGGCCGCTTAAGGGCCAGAAACGAAGGATACCTCCCACATCCAAGGCAGGACATCAGATCTATCGTCTCGCTCGTCTGAACCTGCTTATGTCCCATTTCAGTCCGTTAACCTTTGCCCTTTGACCCGTGTCAGATTCCCTCCACAGCAGTAGAGATGCCCGGGTCGGCTGACATCCCGGGACTAAACCTCCAGTTTGGAGCTCTGGATTTCGGCTCCGAGTCGGCGCTGACGGAGTTTGGAGTCGTGGACAACTGTGTGAACGCAGCGTCCAGGGAGTCCACGCCAGCCCCGACATCCGCGCCACCTTCGATGGGAGCTGGGACGCAGAGCCAGACGAGCCTGTACTCCAAACCACTCAGGTACAGCGTTGCAGCGACGAAAAGGTCAAAGGTCACCTGCATCCTTAGCTACCAACGTCGTCACCAGCAAACAGAAAAGTCGGCACACGTCTGCAAAATGTCCATCGCTCAGTTGCATAAAGAGCAACATGTGGGTGTGTGAGACGGGCAGAGAGGCTCAGGTCAAAGTAACCCCTCGTCTGTTCCTGCTGTCGTCCTGCAGCGACCCGCTGGGCGGCCCCCTCTCTGTCGCACTGCCTCTCTCCACGCCGGAGCCAGCGTATCACTCCTCCTCTGTGGCACTGCCCAACCTCGCTCCCACCTCAATAGGCGCGGCTGGCCCCACCAATCCCCCCTCCTCGTCTTCAGCGGCTTCATCCAACTCGTCCTCGGTCCCCTCCTCGTCTCACTTCTCTACGGTGGGGGGGAGTTACGACGGTACCATTTCCCCTCACACCCGACTGGCCTTTTCCCAGGGCAAAGAGTCCACGGGGCCAGTCATGGTGAGTGGACGTGACCAGGAGTGTCCTCATCGCCTCTTTAAGGCGGTTTAGGGCAAACCAAGAGAACCATGTGCAACCATGTGAATTCAAGGAGTCGTTCAGCTCAACTGCTCAACCAAACATGATACCGAGTCATTTTTCTTCTTCTTCCTGGTGTCTCTTGTCTAACAAACTTGTGTTCTCCCGTCTCTAGAACGGGCTGAATGGTGGAAGGACCTCTGCTGCTCTCGACGGTAAGTCCCACTGCTGGGTTTGGTCCAGAACTTCCTTGGCCATGAAAATAAAACCTTCTTGTCCTCTTAGCCTCATCCTCATCCTCCACGCCCAAGCCAGACTCACCGTCTCGCAGCATAAGTGCCAACGGCCACCCGGTACCCTCCTCCCACGCACTTCCTGCTCACAGCTCCTCGGCTTTGTCCAACCTGGCACAGGACCTGCCTTCAGTCAGCCAGCTGAACTCGCTGAACAGGTGACACGCTGACCTCCGATCAAATCACCTTATCGGGACTGTGGTGTACGTGGTAGCCCCCCCCAGTTAACCCCCCAGTTAACGCCTTTCCCCCTCTGCCGTCACTCTGCAGCCATGTCAGCAGCCATTCATCAGTTTCAGCTTTGGGCTCCAGCTCTCTCACCGTAAGTCTTGTTCCTACTGATAACTGGTTTTTCCTGACCTGGTAAATGCAGCCACATCCCAGTTTTGCCAACAACAAAGGCCGATATTGTTTTTAAACTACTTTCTTCCCCGTTTCCAGTACACAAGTGTTGACAACAGCAATGTAAGCTCCATGGCGCCCTCCTCCGGTTCCTACACGTCATCGCAGCCCCCAGCGCTCCACTCGACCCACATCAGCAGCAACAGTAGCAGCAGCAGCAGCACCATCAGTCACCTGGCCAACATGTCCAACATGCACAGCATGAGCGGCACCGTTGCCGGCATCAGCGCACTCCATTCCTCTGCTGCCCCAGTCAGCACAGCACTGGGACTTGGCTCCAATGGAGCTACAGCCACATCCAACCTCTCTATACCAAGAACCACGCTGCTGTCCTCCTCCTCTGGTACACACACACACACACACACACGCACTTAGAGTCTGGTTTTATAACAATTCAGTGGAATCACACTGAATGTCTCAACAATAAATAATGATTATTTTATAATAATGTCATTTTCTCAACAGGTAAAGCTCCTCCCAACCTGTCCCAGGGGGTGCCACCTCTCCTGCCCAACCAGTATATCATGGGTCCAGGGGGGCTGCTGCCAGCGTACCCAGTAAGTAGACCTTTAGATCTACAATCCTTGTCTATTCTCTCCATTAATCCCTGAATCTCTCATTGTTTGGTTGTTTAATTTGTATTTTCCAGCAGATCTACGGCTATGAGGACCTCCACATGCTCCAGTCCAGGCTCCCAATGGTGAGGGTGAGAGAGAGAGAGAGAGAGAGAGCAACTCGTCTCGGGTGTTTTGACTTGCATGTGGTTGTGATCCTCTTTTGTTTCTTTAGCCCTCTTTGCAGGATTACTATGGAATCACATTTCCTGGCCCCACGGCTCTTTCCAACAGAGACGGGAACCTCGCCAACAACCCCTACTCAGGTAAAGCTTCTTCGATATGTTCCGGACCTGCGTGAGATCGCAAAGCCTCGATCTGAACCTTCGCGTTACCCAGGTGAAGTCACAAAGTTTGGCAGGAACGACTCCACCTCCCCAGCACCACCCACAAGCCTGGCAGCCCCACAGCCACCCCAAGGCCAGAGCCAAGGCCAGAGCCAGGCCCAGCCTCAGCCTCCTCAGGCCCAGCCTCAGCCCCAGGGCCAGCCACAGCATCACAACAGTCAGCAGGCCTTCCTGCCTCCAGGCTACAGCTACACGGGCCTGCCTTATTACCCCGGGGTGCCTGGCGCCGTGCCCAGCGCTGCTGCCTTTCAGTACGGCCCCACAATGTTTGTTCCCCCGGGGGGTCCAGGACCAGCTTCAGCCAAACAACACAGCATAGGACTGGGTCTGGCCAACCCCTCAGCTAGTCCCTTCCAGCAGCAGACGCAGCAGCAGCCCAGCGGTTACAGTCAGCACACCTTCAGCTCAGGTTCGCACTTCCATCCCAGATATCATCATCATCATCGAGGTTTTAGGCTTTCTGTGTGAAAAGACGTTTCTTTTTCTGTTTAGGTTACGAGGAGCTGACAGCGGGGCCCGCAGGAGTAGACTACAGTAAAGGATACAACTCCTCCTCACAGACACAAGCCAAATCTGCTGCTAGCGGGCCTGGCAAAGGTAACGGGAGAAACCAGCATCCTCGCTAATATTTAGCGTTTTATAACGATAGCAGGCGCTAACGCTGGCCTGGTGTCCTGACAGGTGTCTCAGTGACATCCAGTAACTCTGGTGTGCCAGACATCAGTGGAAGTGTTTACAATAAAACCCAGGTGAGTCCCTTCCGCTGCCTTCCGTCGTTTAGAAGCAGTCGCCACAAACGGCGTGACGCTCTCTGTTCTTTATTCAGTCTTTTGATAAGCAGGGTTTCCACGCGGGGACCCCTCCTCCCTTTAGCCTGCCATCAGCACTGGGGGGGCCAGGACCTCTGAACCCTGGAGCGGCTCCCGGAGGCTATGCACCGGCCCCCTTCCTCCACATCCTGCCTCACCAGCAACCACACTCCCAGCTGCTGCACCACCACCTCGCTCAGGACGGACAGGTAAGGTTCTCGCAGCGGCGCCCGGTGAACAGCAGCGCCGCCGGGGCCTCTACAGCTGTGCTTTGGTGTGTTCAGGGGGGTCCAGGCCAGCGCGGTCAGTCCAACAGCCTGCAGCAGAAGAGCCAAGTCAACAAGTCCAGCTACGGCAGCTCCCCGTACTGGGCCAACTGAGGCGGCGTGCACGGGCGTGCGTGCGTGGAGGAAGAACACAGGACCACATCTGCGTATGACTGACAAAATCATACTGGGACAAAATATTTTACAACACAAGCTAAAACACACACTACCACCCCCCCTTTGCTCTGTATATCCCCCCTTTTCAAATTTATGGCTGTTGTATGTAAAATATATTTATGTATGTATTTATACAGTATATATGTATTGGTAGGACATAAAACCGTGGTTTTCTGCATTTTGGTTTTATTTCGAAGGATGTTTTTATTTTAACAAATGTGCAAAGATAACAATGCTAAATCACGAAGTTGAATATACTTGAACACAAGCATCATGTGATGTGGATTTTTTTGTATGCATACTTAATGGAGAATGATGTACATAGATTCCAGACATCATTTTCACAGCAGAGGCATTTTTTATTTTAACGTTTGTTACGTTGGTCGCCCGTGTGTGAATCCTCATTGAGGGTGACTCGAGCCATTTGATCTTGCCCCCGTTGTCCCTTTTACTAGTTGGCTGGTTTCATCAGCCAGGCCTTGGAGTTGATGTCTTTAACATTGGTTTATTCATTGTCGTCCAAATTAAAAGGAAAAAAAAAAAACCGTTTGTCACAATATTGATTTTCCTGGATGTGCGTCTTCATTTCCCAACTATGGATATTTCGGACTAGAGCCAATTAACTCCCATTCCAGCTCGATAACGAAGCTCAAATCATGAATTTGTGAGGCTTCGTTTTGCTTTTCGCCCACAGCAGCTTCTCAAAGTTCTCGCGATCCTAAAAATCAAGTGTAAACGCAACATTGCTACACAGGGAATCGTGCCCACAAACTCCTGGAGGAAGAATTATTGATGAAGCCAGTTGACTTTCATCTGTGTGACAACTGTCTGATGCGTGTGGAAAACTTTAAAAAAAAAAAAAAAGCTTCTCCAATTACAATCAGTTGTAATTTATTTACATAAGTACAATTAAATGTATCAAGGCACAGAAGCATTTCAATGCAGCCTAATACACAAAGCTGCTGACATGAACTTAAAAAAAATCTATACAAAAAAAAAAAAGACTAAATTCTCTAGTCTCCTTTCTTCTTTTTCTTCCTCTTTTCTGACACCGGTGCTTCAGCAGCCTCCTCTGCTGCCTCTGTCGCATCATTCTTTCGTTTCTTTTTCTTCTTGGCTGGTGTGTCCTCTGCTCCGTTATCAGTCACGGGGGCCTCTTCCACCTGGACCTCCTCCACTTCAGATTTACGCTTCTTTTTCTTCTTCCCTGGGGTCTCCTCGGCCACGGGGGCCTCCTCGGCTTGGACCGCCTCCTCGGCTTGTTTCTTCTTTTTCTTCTTCACAACTGGGGTGTCTCCTGCGTCCATGCATACCTGAAGGAGGAAGTAAAACCACTCAGACCTCGAGGTTCGCGTCTACGTTGGCGTCGCTGTGCCTGTCTGACTCGCTTCAGTGATCAGGTCCACTGATGGGACCAGCCAATGGTTCGGAGTCATGCTGCTGTAGCATGTGGTACACTGAGACCGGACCACCGGTGGGGTCGGATCTCAAATCAAAACATGCAGCCCAACAGTCGGGGGGACCCACCTCTGCGTCGCCGTTGGTGTCACCATTCGCCTGTTGCTGTAGCTTCTCCCGCTTCCTGCGTTTCTTTTCCTTCTTGTCCAGCTTCCGCTTGATCTCGGCCGCGACGTCAGTAGCCTGAGATAATAAACGGCCGTTAAACACTCATGTCTCAATCATCAAGATGTCCTTTAACAACGCTCAAGCTGCATCAGGCTCATTAAATCAGTTATTGCCCTCAGTGACATCAGGGAAAGCCTGTCATCATCTACAGCAGTGGCGCTGGACAAGCACTCCTCCTCCTCCTCCTCTCACCTCCTGCACGGCCTCCTTCATCACGTCCACGTTCTTCCGAGGCATGGCGCCGGTCTCGTAGAAAGACAGGCGCTCTTCTACCTGTTCGCGCAGCTTGTCGCCGAACACAGAGGTGGGGAGTTCTGCAAGAGAGCGAATATTTAGGAAGAGCCAAAGCAGCCGGGTTCCAGCGCGGTAACGTTTACGCGGCCTTTGCTCAGAAATTAGCCTTCAACACCAACCCGAGGGGTGAATACTGTTGACGAAAAATATGAGCATCACTGCAATAGAGCCGGGTAACTGAGGGCCAACGCCACACTCTTTACCCACCAGAGAAACAGTCGATGCGCGAGGCAATGGTACACTTGTTGGCGAGGTATCTGGAGATACGGCCTTTGTTCTTCGCCCCGGCGCGGCCAATGAAAGTCGAGTGGAAGATGAGCCCGTACTTGGGGGTGTTGCCACGGGTCTTTAGGGCTCTGAGAAAGAACCCAATATTCAGTCATGGCACCGTTAAAGTCGAGAGTACAGGACACCATTAAGATCCTGGCTAAACAGCTCCACCTGCTGGTAGAACCCATGAATTTAATGTAATATTTTCATATTGTAGCCAGTTTGGACAATTCTCAGAGATTTGGTGTCAAGCTTTTCTACCTCAGTGCTGCATGTGGCTACTCAGACTGTGGGAGTGCATCAGGGCGAGAGGGATCACCCCGGAGGTTTCCTCCAGTCACCCTGCTCTGCTCCAGCCCAGCCCTGCCATCACTGTAGCCACGGGTTTCCCCAGCAGGGAGGGGGTGCCCCAGTACCTGAACAGGGCCTTTTCTGCTCCCAGAATCTGTACGGTGGACGCCGGGTACTTGGCCAGGTTTGTGAGGCTGCCGGCATGAGAGATCAGACGAGCTCCAACCTAAAGTTAAAAAGCATTTTGTGTCACCGACGCACGTTGCAAGTGAATCAGATAAAAATGAACGTTAAAGGGAGATTGAAGGACCATCAGCACCGGATTGTGTGTCATCACAATGACTCAGTGGATTGACAGATTTTGGTATAACATCATCGGTCCAGGTTATAATGAAAACCATTCACTCACCACTTCTCCAATGAGGGCGGCCAAATTTGGAGCCACCTGGCTCATCTTGGAGCGCAGGTACTCCTGCAGCTCCAGCCGATATCCAGCCAGAGACACCACACGATCAGAGAACCTCTCGATGTTGATCAAGTCAATTGGGGAAATGTCCATGCCTGAGTGGGGGCGAGAACGTCTTCGTCAGAGGGTGCGGCTATTTAAATACGCAGCATCTTAAATAAAAACGGATTGTTTCTCCCGACAGGATCCGCAATGAGGATTTGTGCCGTCATTACAGGTTTATGAGAGCGGTATTCTGCCCCCCTGTGTTATCACCAAAGACAATTGTTGGTCCGAGGTGGGCAAAAAAGGGGCACAGAAGTCTCCAAAAAGCTAAAGGAAGTGTTCACTAACCCATAGAGCTGCGCGATGCATCTAGGATGGTCCGAGCCTTGGCGGCGTCCATCACCACCTCCTCCAGGCCCTCAAGGCTCTCCTCCGTCAGCTCCTTCCTGTTCCCAATCAGCCGAGCCAAGCGGCAGTACATCGAGTTGTCAGACACGATCTTGATCAGCTCTGGGAAGTGGTAGCCGTACCACTCACTGCACAAACCAGGTAGACGTTAGAACGCCCGCGAAGCCCGACGGGACCACATCACACGTCAAGCCATGCTGGTGTTTTGCTCAACAACAGTGCTCCGTCAGACGAGTGGCGGAGCACATGCGCCGGGCAGGTTACTGTCCCTCCTGTTTCTATACAGCCAGTACTGTGAGGTACTATCTGTGGTAAGCATTAGGAGGAATCTGGGCAAAGAAACGCCGGAAACCTACCGCACACGCATGGAGAAGGTGTTGATGTCTTTGTCCAGCTGGTCCAACAGAGCAATGGACTGGATGATCATGTTGTCGGCCCTATTGACGTTGAATTTGACTTTGGCTCGGGAGTAGCTGTGGCCAAGCCCGAGCTGGGCCTTGGAGGCGGCCAGGCCAGTCAGGCCCTTCACCAGGGAGTGGAAATGCAGGCGGATACCTGAGGGGGGGTGACAGCAGAGGTTTGAATGCATCCCATATAAAACAGGACGACCGCCCATGTTCATAATGGCTGTTCAGATTTTCAGTATGAACCCTCATAATTATCAGGATGGCGTTTTCATCACAACATGCCCAAGCCTTTCAAATTATGCTCCGTTTGTACTTGATCACAGCTTTAGTAAAAAACTATCCTCACCCCTGCTTATCTCTGCCACCACCCCACCAGTCTGTATGGAAAGGTTGAACTCTTCCTGTAACGCTGCTCCGATTTTGGCATCCGAGACCCCCAGTGCAGCTTTCTTCTTTGTGGAGATGGGCAGGTTAGTCTCCAGAAATAACTTCAGGTCAGCATGAACTACACCTGCAGGGGGAGGAGGGGGGGTGTCAATCAAACATGGTTCAGGGCTAAACACATTAAATGATTATTCTTTCACTCAAACTGCAGCCAGTGTTGTCCTCAGTTGTTCAGAATCAAAGAAAAGTGTCAGCACAGGATTTCAGTGGATTGACAGATTATGAAAACATCATTACAACCGAGGGAAACCCTGTTTGCAGCCGCAGTGAGCAGAAAACGCACCTTCTGAAACGGCGTTCATGTTCTCCAGGGCCGCTTGAGCCGATTTGAATGGGAAAAACGCAGCGAGGCTGACCATGTTGTTAAATTTCCCAATGTTCAGGACGCTCTGCTCCACCTGAAAGAGAGCGCAGATGTTGGAGCCATTGGAGGGGTGGAGAAGACTCAAGCGACCACCGAAGACCCACCTGCGGGAGCAGCATACCGATCTCCTCCACTTCTTTAACGGCGAACAGCGCATAGCCCGCCGCATGTTCAAACAACACGTGCAACAGCACCTGCAGAGGACAACTGTCAAATTAGGATTTTCCTCATTCCAAATAGGCAAATGAACTGGTTGCGTGATTAATTACCCTCGCCGTCCACGTGGTAGTTTGGCAAAACTTGTACCGAAGTTAATCAACGCGCATATTAACGGCGGTTAATTTATCTAATTAATTTTAAATATTGATATTTCCTTTTGCCTTTTTACTCAGCCTCGAACCGTCAAGTTAAACCCACGTGGGAGCTAGCTAGGCCCGTGCTACGGCGTGTGCCCATGCTAACTTTTGCTAAAGCTCCTCGATTACACTATAAGTAATTACAACCCGGGTGTAAATCAAATTTGCCACCGCCCGACGTGACAAGGACCAGGCTGCGAACGATATGACCGGCCACTGAAACCTATAAAGAACTTTAACACCATGTCTGACTAACGTTAGCCACATGGTTAGCATTTCTATGTCGAATCACCTTAAAATGGTCAACAGCAAGCATTTAGTTTCTCCGGGTTTTATTTTTAGTCGCCGGTAGTCTCACAGTCTTAACTGGTATTAAGAAAAATAGTAAAGAAGCCCTGCTTACCATGATTAAACGATATCTGCAGCAGCACGCAAGACGCGTCTGCTCGCCTCCTCTACCTCGGAAGAAAGATGTGGCCAGTGGACGCGCTAGCAAATGGCCACGTGGATTCGATCCCGCGATATTATCCGATATCGCGAGAAGTGGCACATTAGTCTCCACCTAGCGGCCAAGCAGCAGAATGTCAGTCCTAACTTTACGAGTCAGACTAAAACGGAACAAAATAGATCAAATCAAAACGGTAAGAATCGTCTTTTGTCCATCTATTCAACATAAGCAAATGCGAGAGATTCGCCAGCGCAACAAGTAAACCTAAACTTTATTTTCAAATGCAGTCGCGTTTAAAGCGTTTTCACTTAGTGTCAGTGAGCTGAGTTCAGGTTCTCCTGTCAAACAAAACCATTTTACACTGTGACATAAAAACACTGAAACAGTCGAGAGAAAGTTCCTAAACATGTATTTTTGTAAAGGCCGATGGAGAACAACTTAACATGCATATCAATGTCTATCTTTTTCTATGTAATTTACTGATATACTTGTTTGTGTATTTATTAAATTGTCTCAAATAGCTGATCCACACAGTCAGTTAGGGCATTTGAATCTGTATATTGTGGGGGGGATCGAGTATAATTTAGAATTAATAATAAACTAATAATAAAAATAAGAATTACTGCACATAAAATTGGCGATCACAGTGGTTACGCTTCCAAAAAGATGCTTAAGCTACATCAAAATTAGCTGTAGACACAAAACCAAAAGTATAAATAGAGGAGAATGTTTTACACAGAAGCTCCACACGCAAATGCAGAGTTAATTTCTTTTTATTTTCAAATGCTCCCATTATTCCTTTAATCCATTATAAACACAGCTTCCTTGGAAGACATGGAATTCATTTAAACCCCATTTTCCCCTCACAGGACATAGCAGCCAGCAATCACAACCTTAGCCAATAAGAGACCCAAAACTGCGACCAGAGCTCGTGCGTCACAGCGGTGCCGCGAAAAGAGCTGCAGATAAGATACAAAGCTCCGATCTGTCTGCACACTTGAACTGCATTGAATCAGACACAACAGTGGTGCTATTTTCAAAGGTCCCCTCCTGCAGAGTAATCTGAGAGCACCGGGCCGTCCTGTGAGCACATTACAACATCCTGCAGGAAAGCGGTGATAATCGGGGAGGGGGAGGCATCATTAAAGTTCTTTGGAGAGCCGAGGTCGCCAAGGAACACATGCATGTGCGTCCGTTTCGCCGCATGTGTGAATGACACATGGGTTAAACCAGAAACTTTATGACTGATCCTTGTTGCAAAGATTGTTTTCCTGCTGATAAGCCCACACAGATTCCAGCGAGTCTAACATGAGTCCCACATTATCTTCTTTTATTGGGAGATAAATGACTCCAAACGTGTCTGTTTATGGCAGAGGGCATAAAGCTGAGTGTGTGTTCTCCATTCACATCTTTAAATAGATCCATTATGTGTTTTAAACTTGTAAGAACGTCCGTCTCCGCCAGCATCGCCCAGGAAAGGTGGTTGTGACAGTTTTGGTGAAGTCCTGCGTCGGTGGTGAGGCCGGCGCTCTGATGGACCAGCCAGATTCCTCAGCCATGTGTGTGTTTCCAGGAGCATGGAGGAGTGCGCTTGAAGGAGGCTGTTGAGCAGCGGATGTGAGGAAGGTGAGTGGACGGCGCGGCGCGGCGATCGGGACAGGGCCTGATATAAAGGCTGAGCGGGACGAGCGGACTCTCATTCACCGGAGCTCGGCTCATCTCACAGCACTTCCTTCAACTGCTGACCGAAGCCGACTCAGCACGTGAGTAAAGCGGGACGCCTCTCTCCCTGGGACGCCTCTCTCCCTGGGACGCCTCTCTCCCTCTCACTCTGCCCCCGGCTTGTGTTTTAACCAATCTTTGACGTCCTGTCTTCGTCCTCCTCCACGTGCACTCCGAGCTGTGTCGCCGTTGTAACTCTTATCTTGTTTATCAGCGCCACAGTGTTATTTTTGTGCGGGCTGTGTGTGTTACCCTCTCCTTTGCACGGTGACACGGGAGCTGTGTGTCCTTCCCCGAAGCAGTCACACCTCAAATCAGTACTGTATGTTGACCTTTTGACTGTTGCCTGTCTTCTTGTCACTGCTAAAAATGTTGCCCCACACCTGCTAACACTCCACCCTCCACGCATGTCCCGGCCTTTGTTGTACCACATGCATGCTCGTATGTAAACATGTGTGTTTGCGTGTCCAGGACGGCGCAGAATGAGCATGCGTGGAGCTGTGACGGGATGCCTGGTGCTGGTGTGCCTGCTGGTACTGCTGGCAGAGAGGGCGGAGGGACACATCACCTTCTTCAGCCCTAAAGAGATGATGGTTTTGAAGGTGAGCACATCCTATCTCATATTTTAGATGGCACCAGGATGAAAATTTTAACCCCTGGTTGTGATTCGAACCCGGTTTCCAGTTCTGGATCCTGATCAGTTTTCGAACCTGGCTGTGTTTTTGTGTTTTTGCACCAGCAGGAGCAAGAAGGCAAAAAATTTGTGGAGCCTCGATCAGAAGATGAACAGTTTGAAGAGGTCACAGTCCAACAACTTCCTCAGGTAAAACACACACCACTGTACTTCCATTTTTGTGAGGACTTTGATAGACGTAATCCATTTCCCAGCCCCTTACACTAACCTTCACCTTAAAATCAGTGTTTACCCTCAAACAGCCCTTTTAAGATGTAACTGTCAGACAAAATGTCCTCACTTTGCTAGCAAAAAGCAAATTTTGGTCCTAAATACATAACATGTATCAGAATTAACACACATGCACACATGGTGCCATTGATTACAACCTGTTTTTGGTGTGTTTTTTTGTGTGTCAAGGACAAAACGGATAAAACGGTGGCGATTGCCATTCACCTTTCCCCCCAACAGCTGGATCACGCAGTTCCGGTGCTTGAAGAGATCATTAAAGAAATGGTGGAGAAAGGTACACGTCTTTAGGGGGCGAAACACGCCCCAGACAGAATAAACAGTGAGAAAACCAGTCATAATGCAACTTTATATCTTCTTTATCCTTAAATGATAAACAGACCCACATTCGACAGGTGATAATTTGCTCATTCAGAAGCTGATTTGGTGACTCTGCTGTTCTCTCTCTATCTCTCTGCAGCCAAATAACGGCGGTCGGGGGAGACGGAAGACTGCGGGAGGCGTGTACAAATTCAGAAAGCACTGAAGGCTCTAAAAGTTATATTGTGTATCAATGAATCAAGTCAATAAAAGGAATGATTGTGCCACTCATTCAGTCTCTGTGGTCCTTTCTTGAGGAGCTCCTCGGCTGGAGGCCACCACATGTGTCACTATCAACTGTGTGATCACTGTGTGTTGGGTAATAAATGTTGGCTGGCTCTAATTAGATTCATAACAAGATGCTGAGCTCATTGTTCAGAGCAGTCCAGGACAGCAGAGGCTGGCTGATCCGATGGGGGGTGGGGGGGCTTCAGAGCTTTGATGTCACTCTCTTGCTCATCTCGAAGACCTTGACGGCGAGGGCGGGGTCTCGGGCTACAGGAGCAGGAAGAGCCACGGTGGAGTTGCTGTCCACGTACTTGCCAGTAATCCCCTCCATTTCCTCCGATACTGCGCAGAAGATCGTGCTGACAGCGCCCTCCTCTGGAGACTGAGAGGGACGCGGGGAGGGAGAGGACAGTTAGCAACTGCACGCCACTGCTATCAGCACCAAAATGGACGTAAAAGAAGAACCTTGGCCATATCTAAGGATGAGAATCCACATTCTGCCACCACAACGCAACATAACGATTCCAAACATGAAAGATTGTGTGTTCCACCCAGGCTGTCGCTGATTTTAATATCTTTGGTTCTTTTCTTATCCTGGATGGGGTTTTTTTCCCCTCTGGTTACCAATTTGTTCTGAAAGTCACCTTTTGTTTGGACGAGAACCTTCAGGAATCTGCTGACTTTCCCCAGCAGGGATCATACCGGTATTTTGAAGGGAACAATGATCTTTATTTGCGTTATAGATCGACCCTTTAAAGCAGGCCTGGCCAACCCGCGGCTCCCGAGCCTCTTTGGCTCTTTGTCTGGGTTCATGCGGCTCTAATGTTCATATCGAAGTTTGGGTTTGTGTTTTTTTAATGTGTGTGTTCGCTTCGCTTGAGTTCAACATGGTATGCGCGTTTGGCAAAAGTTTGTCAGTAGGGATAAGATCTTAAACCATTAGCGTCAAGTTCGCCTTCAAAATGGCAGGAAAAAATGCTCGGTTCCGTGATCTCCAACTGAAAAGGCCACAGATCGTATTCCTCGCTTTAATGTGGAGCCGCACTGTTTTAAAGCCCCGCTAGTCACAGGTGAGGCTGCAGCTGATTATCGATCTTTGTGAGGAGGACCAACTGAAACCTGCTTTAAGGGAAGGGGCCATTGAGTTCTGGAAAAGTGTGCCAATGGAAAAATACCCCAATGTCAAACGGGCCCCAATGTCAAGATGCTGTCAATATTTGGGTCAACATACGTCTGCGAGTCTGTGTTTTCTACCCTGAAACACGTGAAATCAAAGCATCGATCTGTTCTGACTGACACCCGTGTGAAAGAACTGAATACAAGTCAGATTTGAAGAGGATTGTTCAAAGCAAGGGATGCCAGAAGTCCCAAAAGCAACATGCATAATAAGACTTAGTTGAACTGAGAGTTTGTGTGTGTGAGACAGTGCACACAATGTTCGTTGTTGAGAATGACTGGCCCGTGGTCTGTAGAGGTCAAATTCTGTCATTATCATGTTGGTGTGTGACATTTACAATAAATCTGGCTAAGCAGAGGTCTGTGTGTGAGTGTGTGTGTGTGTGTGTGTGTGTGTGTGTGTGAGGAAGGGATGAGGTGACGTTCATGTGTGCACATGTGTGTGATGTGGCTCTTTGGCTCTGACTGGTCTGCCACCCCGGCTTTAAAAGATCCCCTGTCTGCCAACTTCAAGGTCGAATCAAACATTACGCTTTATCGATCTACTACTTTTTTTGGTCCGTGAAGGAAAGTCACGAAGCCGGATACAATCCCTGATGTTTATCACCCTAATGTGTAACATCTGGTGGTACTTGGGTTGGGTTTTTTTTCAGCTTGAGAGTTCTGAGCTCCACTTAAGTAATCACTGTATTCTTTTTTTTGAATGCAACATATTTGAATCAGATGTTACACACACACACACCAACACACTCGAGAGTGTGTTTTAAAAACACACTCAAACACCTCCACCGTGCCCGTAGTTGAAAATAACAACATGGGTTTTTGTTCTTTTTTTGTTCTTTGGCTCACCTTGAAGAAGAAAAACCCGATGAACTTGAAAAGCCAGCGCAATATAAACGAATAGTGCCTCAGCACCTCAGTGGTGACGATGCCAGGGTCCACTGAATTTGCAACGACACCTGCGTTTACATAGAAAACCCCTTTAAGAGAACCAGTAGAGGGGAGAAAACTACAGCCTGATTTTTTTTAAACTTCGGCCAACCTGTTCCTTGGAGCAGTCGTGCTAGCTCATTGGTGATGAGGACAATGTGCAGCTTAGTGTTGTTGTAGATTCGGTCCATTCTGTGAGAGAGGTTCTTGCCATGATAATGAGAGAAGTCCACCGTCCCCTTCTTGTGGTTGAAGGAGCTGAGGTTCACGATGCGCGCCGGGGCCGAGCGTTTCATCAGGTCTGAAACGGAAGAAAGATCTGCAACTGCAGTGGGAACGACTTAACGTGACATCATCGTTAGCCAAATGCTGTGCAGGCCGTTACCCAACAGCAGGGTGGTCAGAAGGAAGGGTCCCAGGTGGTTGGTGGCAAAAGAAATCTCCAGTCCATCTTTGGTCAACTCTGAAGGTAAACCTACGAGAATATAAAATGACATGGATGGAGCTGGAATCTCCCTGTAAACAATACACCACATTCCAATAGCATAATTCCAAAGATATGGAATCACACTTTTACTAATTTTTACAATGTGGGAGCTGAAACTGCAGAGCTGCACTTTACTGACTTTCAATAGGACCTAGTTGGGGGGGGCTTGGAATTGTTGTAGGCAAGGAAAATGTTTGCAGCCTTTATTATGATAATGTGATACTTTATTGTTGCAAAGAAATGTTGAAAACACATATTCAGGGCGAATAGTCACTGAAGAGAAACCTGTTTTTGTGGATCTCTTAATCCATATGGTAATTCTAAGGCAGGATGTCAGTAAAAAGCTCTTCCAAGTCCTGTTACTGGGTCAACAGGGCTGTGAGTAAAGCCAAAATAAAATGTGCATTTTAATTGAAAAAAGCTGTAAAGATTAAACATGCAGAGAAAAAAAGGCTTGAAGCATGAAGCAGCCAGTTCTAGTCCTGCTTCTCCATCAAAAATAATGTAACACTGGTCGGTAAACAACACTGGCTCTTTACATTTGTGTTTACACTTCTGGATTTGGAACGTGTAGGAGCGACTCGCCCCCATCTCCTTACTTATTATTGTTTGTTAGCGCACCTGATACTCCAGCATTGTTGACAAGGATGTGTAGAGCTTTCTCTTCCTCTAGAATCCCTTTAGCAAACTCCCTGACCGAGTCCAGAGAAGACATGTCGACCAGACGCAGGTGAACGTCAGGGTTTCCCGTCTTTTCACGGATTTCTTTGAGAGCCGCCGAGCCCCGGGCCGCGCTCCGGCAAGCCAGGATCACACGGGCCCCACGACGTGCCAGGTCCAGAGCAATGAACTTCCCGATCCCTGAAAGAGACCTTGTGATATTAAATGAACACAAAATATTTAAACAAACAGCTCAGTCATCAAATGCCAAAGTTTATTCGGGAGCTCTGTAAACAACGATCAGTAGAACGTGCACGCTGGCTAAGAGTGTGCAGAACGGGTTCCCTGGAAACTACACCATGCTGGAGGAAGATGGTGCAGAGAAGAGAGGCAGCTTTTAATGCCCAGAAAGGGTGCAGCTTAGCTTTCAGGCCGCCCCAGAATGCGTTTGAAGGCGCGGCTTCTATCTTATAGAATGTGACATGGCCTTGCACCGTCGTAACCGCGAGGTCACTGCACTGCCACTCTCAAAGGTCAGAAAGGAAAGCCGAGCATCTGTTGCCCCGTCTGAATGTTTTGTTCCTTTATTTGCTGTTTCAGGATGGAAACAGACAAAGGAGAAGCAGGGGCAGGAAGTGGCTGCACCCGCAGCAGCTAAAGCACCGGCGCGACTGTGTGCTGGTCAGAAATATGCTCAGTATGATCAACGTGTGGCCCATCCAGCTGCTGGGCACTTCTACCGGTGTGAAAATGAGTAATCTAATCTTCTACAGTGATTTGCATGTGATTAGATTTAAAAAGTTGAATTTCACAGAGAGACCTTGAGAGAGCTGTGAATCAGTCTCCATGTGTTTTGGAGCAGTTGGTCACAAGGACACATTGACCAGGAAATGCAGGATGTCCTCAGTGTAAACAGAGTCAACAGTGAACACAGCCAGAAGAACATCGGCGCAACATTCCACGCTGAGCAGACCGAAATGGCAGTAAACTTTATGTGCCTGTTTGTGTCTGAATATTGTTCAACGCACCTGTGTGGACGTAAAAGAACATTTGAGCGGCCGTAAAAACACCAGGAGGTGAGCAAACTTTGGATTCATGACTGCAAAGATTGTCAAAGTGTTCTGGCACACAAGAATAATTCACAGCTTCTTGGAGACAAAGCTTAGAAACCATCTAATAAGTTACCCTTTGCTGGCAAAATAAGGAACACGGTGCACTCACATGGTTATAAACACCTCATGCGAATCTTGTTGGTCCTTTCCTAAATCACATTATTGATAGAGAGTCTTAAAAAGGACATTTTGTTCCTGATCAGATCCTTATTTCATCAGAAAAGCACAACAAACCGAAAGCGAAAAGCGTGGGCTCCTCTTAATTCACCTGTGTTGGCTCCCGTCACGATCACAGTCTTTCCCGCCAGACGCACATCGCAGTCGTCAGGACGCCACCTCAGTCTCCTCTGCAGACGCACGACGACGGCCAGCACCGTGGTAGAAATGACCCAGAGTGGGTGATAAAATAGATCCCTCAAACTCATCTCAGCTGCTGCTGCTGCGCGTCTGGGGGCAAAGGCAGCGGCAGCCCTGCGGTGGGTCACACTTTGAGCTCGCTCAAAGTTCAGCTGGTGTAGATTAAAATTAACCAGCTGTGCGTCCGTGCGTCACCATTCAGACCGTGGTCTTAAAATCTCATTTTCAAGACTGTGCTGAAAGGTCAAAGTACAGTCGGGTTCAGATGTCACCGACCTTCAGTAGTACAAGTCATTCACAGAAGAGTTATATCACGGAGTTCTCATGACTTCATATCGCCTTGAGAGAACAGTTTATTACTGTTGCCATTATTATTATTGTGCTTGAAGTGAGTGAAGTGGACGGGCAAAAAAAGGGGTCCATGAGATTCTAAGCTTCTGTTAAGCAAATGTTGGTGGCATTTGTGGTTTCATCACTGCAGGGTTTGGCAAAAAAGAGCACTTTTTTTAAATGAATAGGTGCTGTCACGCACAGCACCAACCGTTGTTCTGTCAGTGAAGGAAACAACCAGACCTTTCACTGCGTGAAAGTTTTGTAATTGTGACTTAAAAAGGTCTGATAGCTATTATAGTCAGAGCACAAGTCCTTCTGATCAGGCACGCTAGAAAGTCTGCAGAGCATATGTTCAGACCATTGTAATCCCCCCCCCCCCACACACACACACCCTGGTGTTGCGCTCGCTCTACATATGAAGTTCCTGTCTACCAGGATATGGTTGAATTATTTGGTGTTATTTGGTGTTTTCTAACTGTTGCCTGAATTACTCTGAACTGCCGGAAGCTCTCCAGCCTCTCAAGCATTCCAGTAGATGTGTTTACACAGTGCACATCTGACTAAAGAGTTGGTGCACATAAACAATTTCACGCTTTTGGAGACATGCTGTTTCTGTATATACAATAGTCAACTTTACCCTTGTGCTATTAAACAGCAGCGAGATGAATCACAGCAAAGAAACAAATGTTCTCTGAAGGTGGAAGGGAGGAACAAAAGAGGGAGCAATCTCATCAAAACTCAAAACTTCATCTTAAATTGATGCAGAAGCTGCAGAAAGTAAATAAAAAGCAAAACTTTCTTTTTCTTTTTTCTTCACCACTTATTTATGCATGTGAAAATAACAGAATGGAGGAAATAAGCAGCCAGAGAAGGTTGTAAGTTTAGAGTTTAGAGACAATAAATGCAACACAGGTTGTAAGACGATTACTAAATCTGATATAAACAGATTCACGTTGCAACCTGAGAAAAACTTTGTAGGAGAAAATGAGAAAACGACAGAGGGAGAAGTGGCACCAACCTGTGTTGGCTCCCGTCACCACCGCCACCTTCCCCTGCAGCCGCACGCTGCAGACTTTTGGATCCCACCTCCGTCTCCTCTGCAGGTGCACGACGGCAGCCAGCAGAGCCGTGGAAAAGACCCAGATGGGATGGTAAAATACCTCTACCCAGAGCATTTCCCCCTCTGTGGATCTGCGTCTGCAGAGCTGCAAATGGGTTGAGGCTGAGGCGATCTCAGAATGAAGTCCAGCTGCTGCATCTCTGCCCCGGAAATGTGCTGCCGATCCTTATGATGGAAAAAGTTGAAAAACTTCAAGGGAATCCCAATGGAGGCTTGTGTGGGGCCACATGATGTGGGACCAGGACTTTCCAGCTTATTAGGACTGAAAACATGACAGGAAAACCACAGTGATAAATAAGCTCTACCACAAAATGACCACACCCCCTTTATATTTCCCACTTATAGCTTGTGTGATATAATTAACCAGAATTTGCTTAATTTAAGTTAAGTTAAACAAAATCTTTCTTTGTGAGGATTGTGATTGTGAGGAAGAGCCAATGGAAATGTATAAGTATCTTAAACCAGGATTCTGTCTCGGCCGGGATGGCAACAGGTTGGAAAGTCACGAAGATCTCTGACAAGATGTTCCAACTCTGAAGGATTGCTGGTTATTTGCAGGAAAAGAACAATGCTGACCTCTAGAGGATGACAGAATAGGTTGGAATTCAACAGCAACAGGGAGAAAAACTAAATGAATAAAGGAGAATGAGGACAGTGGCACCCTGGTGACCCATCACAGCCTGATATCTGCTCACAGGAGAGAGTGGAATCTTCCAAGTGACGCCGGCATGCTGCAGGTTTATGCCTGCAAATGTACCAAAAACTCAGGAAGAGCGACAACAAGGCTGAGGCTCAAAACATGAGCAAAAGAACAGTGGGGTACGATTCAGTAGCGTCCAGATTATCCATGGAATGTTATCGGGCCACGTTCCTGGGTTAATGAGGGATAAAAGACGAGGAGAGAACACGTCTCATCATTCTGTCATTAGTTCTAATAGAACGGTGTTGAGAACAGGACAGAAACAAAGACAAGTAGCCATTTTCTGGACAATACAGATTCAAAAACATGTCAGTAACATGAAAACCTGCAGTATCTCCTCACTAGCATGGCTATGACAATGTGACTGAATATCCCTTCTCACAACTGGATATCTGACTGGATATCTTAAGTTGTGCCCCTCAGGAAGGGCCTGTAATACAAGACCGGATTAAAACTGCAGTCACACCTGGATTATCTTGAGATGCAGAAGTCTCCGATCAATTTCTGTGTGCTAATAAACACAGAGGACTCAGACATGGACTGTACGGAATGCAGTGAAATCACTGTGCAAAGGTTTGGTTAGATGGTTATCCGGTCAATATTTTACCCTGCAGTGTCCTCAGATAATACGCAGCCCCGGGGGGGAGGAGAGGGGGGAGGAGGGGCAGTTATTGCGGGTTTAGCATAGCTCTGTGGGAAGGGGGGTTAACGTGTCCCAATGGGAATATGTGATGGACGGAGGGGGAGAGAGAGAGAGTGAGAGACAATGAAAAGTGAGTGAAGCAACACAGTTAAAGAGAGGGGGGAGGAAAGGAGCAGGGGATAGGCTGAAGTGTGGGCTCTGGTCACATGGGAGGGACCTCATGAATTTGTCAGCAAATCTGGATGTGATCTTTGCTTTGACTTGAGCTGCAAAACATATTCTGCTCAACCGTCTAGAGGAGGGCCAGAGCAGAGGAAGGAATAATGAAGGAAAAGGCAGAATCTATGGAACTGGGCGTCTCTCAGCAGAGGGGAGCCACTGGAAGCAGACCCAGAGCTTGGCTCCAGAATGAGTGTGTGCGCGTGGGACTCGCTGAAACCCTCTGCACGTATATCATGATGGTAGGAAACACTGACGCACTTACAAACACAGGCTTTTTTAAATGAGCCTCCAGAGCCTCTGGAGGCTTTTATTCAACTGTCTTTGACAGCAGGGGACAGAATCATCTGTCATTAATTATTAATGCGTTGATCTTGACCTCGTGGGCATGTGGCCCCTCCGTGGAGGCGCGCACGCATGCAGGCGTGCAGCTTTAAGGCCACATGGAGGGGGTCGAGGATGGGGATTGGTGGGTTCAAGTGGCTGATCCAGGAAATGCAGCGCTGCCTGAGCAACAGTTGGACACATGGAGGGCTGCGCAGAAGTCACATGCTACGGCACAGCTGTCACAATAAGGCCTATATATAGGACTGAAAGCATGAGAATACCGAGCACAGCATGTCAATAACACACACACACACACACACACAGGGACATACTGTCATGAGATCTACTCTTCACTATAATGCACAACTGCTTAAAGAGGAATCACGTGTTTCCTGTTTCCTGGTTATTTGGTGACCATGTTGAACCCTCTCTGATTCTTTGGGGAATACTTCAGGTCAGCTTCAGACTTGTCATACATCACTTCTAGTCACATTTCTGAATTCTTTGGTTATGCTGGACGCTATTTGAACTTTCTTTTCCTTTCTAATCTGCTATGTTGTCATTTGTTGGAAGGATTGCCCTGTGTTGGGTGCCTTTTCCCTGTAATTTGCTTATTTTAAATATTCTTTCCTTTTCTCGTTTGTCTTCTTTTTCCAGGCATTTGGGCTGGGGTCTGTGGCACAGGTAGTGACGGGGCAGGGGGCGTACGGCCAATACGTGAGCATCAACCTGGGCTTTGGTCTGGGCGTTGCTATGGGGATTCATGTTGGAGGCAAAGTCTCAGGTAGAACTAACGACCGTTGCACCACTAAGGAGTCTCCAAAAATCAGCTGATGGATGTTTGTGTCCCCTCAGGGGCTCACATGAACGCAGCAGTGACACTCACCATGTGCGCATTTGGCCGCCTTGCGTGGAAGATGTTGCCCCTTTATGTTTTTGCACAGTTTTTGGGCTCTTTCCTCGCCGCGGGGACGATCTATGCTGTCTACTATGGTGAGGCGTACTCTGTAAATCACTGCTGCGTTTCTGTTTCCTGTCCTTTCAACCGTGTTTCCATTTGTAGAAGCTATTTATGATTACTGTGGAGGGAACATGACCGTGACGGGCGTGAAGGCCACAGCTGGTATTTTTGCCACCTATCCTGCGCCATACCTCTCCTTGCTGGGGGGATTTATTGACCAGGTAGCTGTGAAACCCGGTCGACTCGAACTCTGACACAACCTGCACTTATTTGCCTCATTTGTTGGTGACATTTGTGCTGCCAGGTGTTTGGGACGGCCATGCTTCTGCTCTGCATCATGGCTCTGTCCGACCAGAAGAACAAACCGGCCCCAGCGGGCAGCGAACCCGTTGCTGTGGGTCTCCTGGTGCTGCTCATTGGGATTTCTCTGGGCAGCAACAGCGGCTACGCCATCAACCCCACCAGGGATATCGCACCGAGGATCTTCACCGCCATTGCTGGCTGGGGGGTTGAAGTTTTCAGGTATGTAGGAGGGACTTCCTGTTGCACTGATTTATTTTAAAGCCATTTCCTTCCATTCATATTGAGAGTTTGCTCACACTGGTCTGTCTGGATCTGCGCAGGTCTGGAAATGGGTGGTGGTGGGTGCCTATAACTGCTCCCTTCGTCGGAGGATTATTGGGTGCAGGGCTTTACAAGATCATGGTGGAACTGCACCACCCAGGAACCTCCACGAGGAGAGAAGGGCCGGTGGAGGAGGAGAGCGCCCCTCTCGGGAACCAAGAAAACACCAGCAATAATGTTTGTGTGTGAGTCCCCCCCCAGGTTTACAGTGTGTCAAGGCTGCCTGAAATCAGGTGAAACATTCCATTATGCTGTTTACAGGGAACATAGGGACTTAAAAAAAACTGGGTCAAGGAATTATTTGAAAAAAAAAAATAATTCTAAGATCAGCTCCTCTTTCGTGTGCATATCCTCATTTGTGAGTGCAAATTACAGTATATTGCATTATAATGCAAGAAGGATTTAAAAAAAGCATGCACTGGCAACAGCAGCAGTTGGATCTTCCAAGAACAACTCACCGTTCCTGATTCTAACATTAAACATTCAGGAGGACAGTAGGACAAAAAAAAGGTCCTGAATCCAGCAAATTCTCATATCCAAAGAAAAGTAGACTCCCACAAAAGAGACCTAAAGAAGACGAGCTTTGTAGACTTTATTGATGTAGAAACATCAGAGCAGATGCCGTACATTCCCCGTGCTGGAAACAGAAGGATGGCTGCGACAGCAATACGCAATGAGAGCGGCGGAGACGGATCCTGATATCTGACATTCTTTTATGGTCCGACAGTCAACATGGCTGGGATTCAAAAAGCCGCCTGGCACTCTCAAATGACATGGTAGCGTTCCAGTGCATGTCTAAGCTTCTACTCAGTGTTGCTTTAGGGATTAGACACCACAAATTTCTTACATATTTCCTTTATCATTTTGCATAGATATTATTGTTGTAGAGCTGTTTAAAAGCAAAATACCCACAATGGTTGGTGTAAATACTCTGGAACCTTATGTCGAGCCCCCCCGTGACCCTGGACTTATCTAGACATGCAGCATTCCAAGCTCAGTGTGCTTTTCTACACTACTGAGGTCCTGACTAACAGAGGCGAGCAAATCCCCCTCATCACCTTTTTGCTCCGGTGGCTTTTCCTGCACCACCTTTCGCAGCGCTCCCCACACTGCTTTGGGTCGACTGCTTCTTCTTCGCGACGGTTACCTTCGCTTTGCCCCTGAAGGCTTTTGTGGGGTCCAACTTGTTAAGATGAGCCTCGGCAGGAGCATCAGCCTCACAGGTGAACGTCAGCGGCTGGTACAGCGATGCCCACTGCTGCAGAGAGAACAGCAGGTGAGGGACTAGGATTCAAACACCGGAAATCTTCATCCTCACAGACACTTTATTCGGGAACCCAGTTGAAAGATTCGGTGATAAACGTATCTCTTAAAGCTAATACTGCCAAACTGCTAGATTTAGTGGGATAATAATGTTCTGTTGTGTTAATGTTTATGGTTTTATGTTTAACCTTTGAGTATTACGTGACTTCATTGGTGTGAAACTTTGAAAAAGAACCAGCTACATCATAATTAGACAGCTCTATTGTCAATGATGTTGAATTAAATGTTAGAAACTAACAAAACAAATCAAGATGTGCAGATTTTCCAAAAGTGTTTTTAACGTTAAACCACGAACATTGGGTAGATTTTCTTAAAATGGTGTGAAAGGGTTCCGCCGCATTGATGCATTTTTCAAAATTTTAAACCTGTTTGCAACATTTGCCAGATTTTTATATTTTGTGAATTTGTAATAAAAACATTGATTTGTATTGAAGAAGTGATGATGATGATAATAAACTTTGGTACCTTTGCCTGGGGGCTGGGGCCATATGGGGTGAAAGAGTACTGCCACTCAGGTAGACCCAGATGTGTGACCATCAGCCTGTAGTAGGACGTGAAGGACGTAGTCAGAAAATGCCAGCACAGCGAGCGGTCCAGGAACCAGATTTCGCTCTGCTGGGCAACAACTCCTAAAAAACGAACCGAATTTGGTCACGATTTTCCTCCCTGCTCTGAAAAAACCATCAAGGACATTTGCGAACGTAACCAGGACACCTGGAGTGCAGTTTTTATAAACCAGGCACACTTTCCCGTTTCCACCACAGGAATCCAGCTCAAAGATGCGGCTGCGGGAATCAAAATGGGGTTCTGCCGGAACCTGCGCCTTCTCTGTCAGACAGTACAAACAAATCCTGAATAAATATTTGGCAAATTTGTGTAACAAAGACAGAGCTAAACAAAAATACTAAGGTTTTACCAGTCTGGGTATTGGTTTCCTCCCAGTCCAGGTCAACCAGTGAAGGTGCATTGGGTAGAGAATATAACGACACGGGCTGCAGCAGCGGGCACAGCATGGCCACACTGTTAATCTTCATGCATCCTAAGGGAATAAACTCATCTGGAAGATACAATTAGAATCATGTCATGGACATGAAAATCTACATATAATTAAGATCCACCAGGGCTCTGTGCACTCAAGTGCATCGTGTACTATTATTTTAACATTTGCTTTCACAGCATTTTTAAGGCATTTGCGTTAATTAATGAGGTGACCCACTGTCTAGTTTAATGCTCCAGGTTAGTGTAAACCCGTCGGTTGTCTGATAGAAGTCCCGCAGGTCCTCTGGCAAAATACAAGTGTTTTTCTATAAATAGAAAGAAAAAGAAAGGCAGAATAGCACAGACGTACAACGAGGCCAGGCTCTGCATCAATTCATGTGCGGATATTTCACCTGTTCCCATGAAAGCAGCCTCCTCTTTTCTGCAGGTTCTCGCTCTGCAAAGCGCACGTCAACCACACCAGGCATGTTCTCTGACAACCCAGGAGAAAACGAATGACTTTGACTGTCACCGGTGACGATTGGCTTGCTAAACGCGATACATACCGAGTATTCGGATGATACCGAGGGTCAGTCTCTCAGCAGTGCCTTTAATAGACAGGCCTTCTTTAGCTCCTTCCATTTGAGATACCCATGCAGCATCCTTGGGTGCTGTCGTCCACAGAACATAAACACCGGGCAGCAAGATCAGCTTTTTCCTCCTTGCAAACTTGACTGATATTTCAGCCAATAGAAATAAAGCTTTATTGCCGAGTAGCCAATTAGAGCGTTCGTTCTAAGAAAAAGGCGGGGCTATATCCCTTAGCAACCCTTCGCTCTTTGGGAGTGGTGGCGGTTGTTTTAACATGGCGGCAGCGGCAACTAAAAGTGGAAATTCGGTGATTTTTTGGAAAAGCAGTGGTATGTTTACTTGCACTAACTTAACTGGCAACACTGGCGATTTATGTAGCAGTCGTGTTTTTGGAAAAAAACTTTCGTGTTACATATAGATGCGTAAAAGTTGTATAGGAGGAAGTGGAGTTCGGTATCTGACTCTAAGGCGACAACTTGTATTGAACATTGACAGTTTTATTTTAAAAGTAGATGGTAGAGTAACATTGTTGTAATTGGTTTTTCAAATCCTTGCGAACTTGTAATCCTAATATAGAGACCATTCGGATACCATGTTTTATTTATTATTATATCTGGGCAGCTGTTCACGTGTAATTATAATGGCATCGTTATAAATGAGGTGGAAACATAGCTAATTTTCTTTTATTACACACTTTTTGTGTTTTTGACTCCCACAGAGTCAGATGAGGAGCAGCCTTTGGTTTTCATCCCTGGTGAGTGTCACTGGTAGGAAAGTCTTAAATACACTTTAACATTGCTTTAACTCTGCTTATGTCTGCTTCAGGGGTTGCAGGAGGGACAAAGGTCCCTTTAAACTCGGGGCGAGGAAGCGCCGGTACAGCCAGTAAAAGAGGGACCAGGACACGCAGGTCAAATGGCAAGAAGGAGACACTAAAGAGACAGGACTACTCAGAAAGTGAGAGTTCTGGGGTTCATCATCCAGATAAAATGTCAGCTGCTATATCTATTGCCCACGACGCTGGGGCAACAAAGGTAAATATTTCTTTAGATCAGCCATTTCTTCCCTCCTGATAGATGCATGCAGCAATGTTGAACAAGAAAGAGAACGCATAGATGGGTATATACCGGACTGAGTTGTTGTGTATCGTCAACAACTGTTGTGCTATCTGTTTTCCAGGTATCCTCTGAGCCTAATAGAGCTAAAGGCATCGTTAGTTTGAAGGATCTCTGTCCAGACGACAAACGCCGGATTGCAAACCTCATTGAAGAATTAGCAAAGTAGCCCACATTTTTCTACTGAGCTCTACTGCAATGCTCACATGCTTTCTATCATTCTAAGTAAGCTTCTGTCTTAACACTTCTATTTTCGGCTTTCCAGAGTCAGCGAGGAGAAAGAAGTGTCAGTGCAGCGCCTGAAAGACGAGCATCAAAATTTTGAGCAAAAGATCCAACAGCTGGAGGAACAGAATGTGATGATCGCACAGGAGAGAGAGAGTATCCTTTGAAAATGGCCACAGATATGACGTGCAGCCACAGAGTTACCCTGGTGGTTTACTGTACGTAACAAATTAGGGAATCAGTGTGCTTTACCAACTCCAATTGTTCTTTAGTAATCAGCATGACTAATTTATTAATTATCAATTTAATGACAGTTGCTGTTTGGATGCTACTTAATCTAACAAATCTATAAAGACCTACCTGCGAAATGTGGCACAGACAGCACACTGGTGTATTCTATTCTATAAGTTTTCATCAATATTATAGATGCTAACGTGGTATCATCAAGATGTATGAGACTTTTTTTTTTTTTTTAAATTTGGGTGATTCTGCAGTTGAATATAGTGGTTTAAGAAAGAGAACGTTTTTTATTATTGGATGGAAAGGCTTTTGGAAGCTCTTTAAAATCATTTTAATCTTTAGCGTTCATTTTGCCCCAGGTACCGTTCTTCTTACACGCCAGCAGGGGGCACTATTGCCCCTAAAAAGACGTGGGAATTTAGACTAAGAGTCTAGAATTTAAAAAAAAAAGCTCATAGAACATTGAGTGTATGTATTTAAATGTATTGATGCCGGCTTGTGGTAGTTAAACCTCATCAGTGTTTTGTCCAAACTCTATTTCATATCGACAACCTTTAAATCCTTGACATGAAAAGGTGAATGGAGGGAAAAACGTCATCTGGATGTCCAGTGTTAATGCAGATGGTAAATGAAATGAGATAAGCTGTAACCATCTGCTTCTTAATCCCTTACATGTAGTAATTAAATTATTTTGGTGTTTTTTTGCAGTCCTACATCCACCTTCTGCTCAGATAGCGTGGTTAACATGGCCAGCAGTCAATTCAGGTTAACGACACAGCAAAATATTAAGAATAATTGACTCTTGTGGTCAGTTGCATGGTTGGCAATTGTGGGGGTTGGGGGGGAATTAAAAAAGGCCCAACTCAATTAAAGGTACCTTGGCTTGGAGACTTGGCATTTACACCAAACTTCCAAACTCCATTAAAAAAAGGTATCTGAGAGGAGAAAGCGTTTGGAGCCAGGCACCTCAGGGGGGATAAGGCAGTCTTTTAAAGAGCGTGCAAGAGTCATGTAGGCTCTTCTCGGGTTCCAGCACTTTTCCGAAAGGTTAAGGAGACACCAAAGGCAAACACGCTGAATGAGAGTCTTGTCACGGCTAATTCCATTATGCCTCAGCTTATCTTATCTAACCAAGATTGGGGGATGTCAGGACTAAAGAATGCACAGCTATACTTCAGCCCCAAGCCAACGGGGATAAGACGGGTAGGGAGGGGGGTTCCCCTGGTATTTTGGATGTTTCGTCTGACATTTGGAGCAGAGTGGCACACACAACTGCATTTGTGTGCCACATGGGAAGGATGTCTTTGTAGTTTAAGCCATATTGGGGTTGGCAGAGGTAAAGTTGGCATCTCTGATAAGAACACAGCCACAGCAGGTGCAACGTGTATGAAAAGGGAACGAGTGAAACGAATTCTGATATCTATCTTTTCTCTCTCTCGCTCTCTTAGAAGGTAAAGTATATGCGCTGATGACACCATAGATTTAGCTACACCCACCATGGGATTACTGCTCTGATATTGGGGTTAGAGTGGGAGTGACTTTATGCATCCTTAGTCTTGGAAAAGTTCGCTGCTGTTGATATTTAGATGTATTTTATTTTTGTTTGACTTGTGCTCATGATTATTTTCGCCGGTTCAGTGGCGCAGACGCTGTTACGTAAACTGTCTCCTCGGTTTATACTATACCCTGATATTCAAACACATCCGTCTCCACCCCGGCTCCACTCACACTGCTGCTCAGACTGTTTGGCACATTATTCTGAAGCAGGCTTTAAAATATTCCCTCCTCCTGTGCAAATTTGTTCCACCTTGAAGTGGATTTCATTACTTCATTTGAGCTCTCTCCTGACAGGGATGTGAATCATTCTGACAGGCCCTGTCTGAAGCCTCTTCAACCTAAGCCCTTGATTCGGAGTATTTTGGGAGCAAGAGGGAGGAGTAAGTCATTGTGGGCTCTGATGTAAACCAGGGGCTTGGCCCTCATTGGCTGATGTCCAGGGATGTGGATGAACCATGTGGGCAAAAAGGTGGAATCTTATCAGAGTCGCACCACTGGGCTCAGATTAGCTTGCGGTTGCTGTATTGACTGCATCAGCCTGTCAGCACATGAACGCTCATTAACTTCATTTGGGATGGAGCTTCGCATGTCCACAGATAAACAGGATGTGTGTATTTTTACCTGGGCTGTGTGTTTGAACACGTTTGCGAGGGCAGAGATAGTATTGCTGGTGAACGGTGAGCGAGGCAGCATCCAGCCTTCCACACCGACCTGCTTCCCTGGACATCATCAGTGATGCAGCAGCACAGAGCGCGTCAGATGCTCCTTTCCTCCCATTTTCCTCTCTGTTTACGGGAGCCGCTGCCTTTCATCCGTCTAGCGTTCGGTCCCCAATTCAAACTCGTCCCCGCGCTTCTTTTTTGCGCCTCTGTTTCATTTCCTCAGCCTGATTGAAGTCTTCTAACAACCAAAGTGTGTTCTTAGGGGTGCTCTGCCAGCTATTCCTTCAATAAAACTCCACATTGAACTTTGATTTTCTCTTTGAATGGGTTTTTAAAAAAAAAAGAGCAGATGCTGAGAAACTCATCAGCTGGGAGAGAAGGAGCCTCCTCATCTAAAGATATGGCTGTGAGGAACTCTCAGGTCAGCCTGCGTAGGAGAGTGTGTCATTTCCTATTCTATAGCATTTGCCATAGTGTCTAATACAGATTAGATGTTTTGGTGCACGTTTGTGCTCGTGTGTGAGCTCCAAAGACTAAAACGGTTCCAGTATTGAGCCTGTGTGTGCGTGTGTGTGTGCGTGTGTGTGTGTGTGTGTTCCCGTGCTCATTTTGTGGCATGTGCTGGTGTGGTTGTGGTGACGCCGCTGCCACCGTCATTAGCTGACTCCTGAGGCGCAGCAGTGTTCCCGCTCCAGATCGGCTCCCTCCCGTCTGCCAGCTCTTTGTCTGGCTCTTGGCCTCCCACGTCACCGCTCAGCTCCAAACATCTCGGTCGGCTCCAGATGGTATAACTTGTGTGCCACAACCACAACTTTGATATTTTTTTGGCCTCATCTCAGCCCCGTTTGCTTCTCTCACTTCCTCTCTGGTCCAGTAATTTAGTTTAGTTTTTTAATTTAAAATGTAACTTTTCTGATCACAATGTGTTGGGTTTCTTAACTCCTGGTCTTCAGGCTTGCAGCACCAGTACAGAGAGTGTCAGGAGCTACTGGGGCTTTACCAGCAGTACCTTTCTCTGCAACAAGTGAAACTCAACCAGTCCATTGCACATCTGAGCCAGGACCCAGCTGTCAGCAAGGTAATGATGTACAGAGTGTGAGCTCATACAGTCCAGCTCTGTGTTCCATATTGCACAAGCAAGCCTGTTTTCCATCAGTCAGGCAAATTAAATATTTAGGGGAAACACATGCAAGCGTGTGCTATAGCACGGCCAAGTGCCGTAATAATTCATAACAAATGGCCGTAGAGACCTACTTCATTCACTGATTCGATATGACTACAATACCTTTCTCAAGGTGACACTTAGAAGCAAAGACACCTCTCAGCGCTGCGTGTGTAAGAATGGATGACTTGGCCAACCTTGTTGTCGCGCGCTAGCGCTGAATAATGTGTGTTTGCTTGCTCTCTGACCCTCGGCGAATTAGTCACATTCTCTTCTCCAGTCAGACACAAGATGGGCTTTCCCTCTTATGTTTATCTCATATTGTTGCTGACCTTGGCCAACCTGTAGTTACACTCGCTTGACAGTCGTCCTCTAAATCTTCTGGCCACTATCTGGCTCCAACTTGGAAAATATGTATTGCATTTGTGCCGCCATAAAACAGACCCTGCCAGAAACGCTGTCCGGTGAAAGCAGCTTCATGTGCTCCGACTAGGTCCTGAGTAGAGAGGAAGCCATCAGCTCAACGTCTTCACACAGATCCAGCGGCTCGCCCCCCGATGGCTCCGACCATGGCTTCGCCGCCACTGGCCCCCAGGGGCCTCGCACACGAGAGAGATGTGGCTGCAAAGAGGCAGCGTCTGGCCGTTGTGTCGCCGAGCTCAGTCCTGAAAACAGGCCGCGGAGGAGACACACATGTGAGTCGAGGGGGCCACAGCCAGAGTCTGACCACAGCTGTCACCGATGTCGCTGTCGAGGCGGTTGTTACGAGGCTCAGCAGAAAGGACCAGGCAGAAAGAGCGGCCCGCATGAGGAGTTTGGCCATCACAGATGTGAAGGGTAAACTAGTTAACCATATTAGGCCCACTCCATCTTCCATCTTAAGTAAGCAGATTAAATGAGTGGCATTTTAAAAAAAAAAAACAGGCTCCATGATGGACATGGCGCCGACTCAGAGGCCCAAGATGCGCTGATGATGCCTGTGCTGGGTCACAAGGACTGGGAGGAAAAGAGGCACCAACTGTTGCTGCAGAAGATGCAGCTGGAGGTGGAGAGAGAGAGGCTCCAGGTCCGGCTGGCGCAGCAGGAGGAGAGGCTCAACAGACAGAACCAGCAGCTGCAGCAGTCCCGGCTCCATTCCCACAGGTGCTGTGGGGAAAAACAGGGATTTCTGCCTTCAAGTGGACAGTTTAGCAGGTAATGACCTTCCAACCTCTTTCTTTTCTCGTTAGGGATCAACAGGCTGATTTCAGCAGGTCATACTCTGATGGAGGTCCATGTATGGAAGCTTCCATTCAACAACAGCTGCCCACAAGGTACAGGAAGCTGGAAATGATCTTTAAAATGCTCAAATCAGATTGGAACTAATGTCTGGTCTTGTGTTTATTGGACCTATAATAATGCAGCTGTACTAAGGTCAAAAAGAACCGAAGATTAATGTTGCAGAAATCCAGCACAGCAATGAAAATGAATGAAAGTAACCCTTTATCCTACACAAAGTTATCAATTGTGTGTGTTCAGAAATAAAGCAGATGAACTCACGGTGCCTGCTGATGGAGAGAGCAACTTCCTGGAGAAACACTCCCAACCAGAACCTGCTCTCACGGCCGACGGTACGTTCGATAAAACCAACCTGTAACGCAAAGATCAAGAGGAAACTGGCAAATATCGTTGATGTGCATGCTAGTAAATCTCGCCTGTATTCTAACTAAAGCCTGCTTCACTGTTGAAATCTGCTATTCTTTATTTGTTCCTCAGAAGAGGCACTGAGGCGATCCAGAAAGGAAATGGGCCCCTCTTCTGTTAAGCCCTCTCTAAACTCGAGTAAGGCCACCCCAGTTTCTCTGATCCAGGATCCTCCTCAGGCCAGGTAGCCATTTACTCCTCTCTTTAAAGTGCTTCATATTATCAGGTGTAATGCAGTTCTCTCACTCAAATGTGTGCCAGTTTAAACCAGCGAACTAAACGTTTGAAACAAATCTAACATCGTGCCTTCCCATCGCAGGACCACAAATCCATAAACAAGTGCAAACTTTGACTTTCTTGTCGGTTCTCAGGCGCCGCGACTTTGATGCCAATTGACGGCTTTTCTTAGCCTCGCTAAATTTGGTGGGTGTTAGAGGCTAAATGAAGCTTTCGGGTGGACTTGCAAATGCTGCGGCCGGCCTGTCAGGAGACACGCTGTGTTCCATTAGTGGGCCTAGCAGGGACCCAGCAGCAGGTGTGATTGAACAGACTTGTGGGCCCCAACGCAGCTCCCTTCTCTATCTGCCCCACTAACGAGACAAAGAAAGCAGCCGTGAAGAAGAATATTCGGAGTTTGGGCATCACTTCAAAGGGAGCCAACTTGGAACAGGGTGTCGGGTTTTGAGGACGGATGAATCATTGAAGGTTGGAGCCGCGTGAGGTGATCCGGTCCATTTGTCTCTGTGTGCTGATCTTTCAGCTGTAAATTGGTAGTACAGTGTGTACACAATCGTGTTGTTCCTGCCAGTGGCGTCCTAAAATGGAGTTGAAGAAAATTCCTTGAGGAGTTTATCCTTTGCTTTCATTTGGAATTCCCCCTTGACCCTCCTCTTATGACCACGTCATCGTAACCCCCTCAATCTTCATGTGCAAATTGCACGCCGAAGCCGGGGTTAACATCGGACAACCTTCTTAATCCTTCCTCGGATCCTGCTCTAGTTGGTAATGAGACCCCCCCCCCCCCCCCCCCCCCCCCCCCCCCCATCCCAGCCAGACTGTCCCCACTTGCTATCGATTGGTCTGGAAATTGACAAGCAGCATATACGCAGTGGCCATTATAGTGTTTTATCTTGATGTTTGGACTACAAATGTACGTTAACCAGATACGCAGCCAAACTGTAAAGATGGGGGGGGGGGGGGGGGGGTTATTACTGGTGCCAACATGCCACAGTTCTGGACACACCTTAAGTTCATTGTTCCACTTGAGCTACCTCACGCTCTTCCTACCCCCCATTATCATTCACCCCAAATTCCTGCCCAAATTGTACCCCCCCCCCCTTCCCATGTTATAGATTGTGACCGGCCGTGAGCCATGCATTATTCATTACCGACCCGTCGTTTGTTGATGGATGGCTGTTTGAGAGCCCTGTCCGTTAAATAAATCAACAAATAAAAATGCAAATTCTCACATTTCGAGAGGAGGCGAGCCAAAGCCCCCCCCCCCCACCTTCTTTTCTACCCACAAAGCTGTTCTCACTTCCAGCCAGATGCAGCTGCCGTTGTGGGGGCCTCCTGTCAGTTTTCCATACATTTGTACGGCCTGTGTGAATATGATGTTCGTTAGGACCGTCTCTTCCTTTTGCTGACCCTTATCCACTTGGCCTGGCTCGTACTCTGGATGTTCCTCCAGTGCCTCACCTGTGGACCCCCCCCCCCACACACACACTCTCTCACACACACACACACACACACACACACCATAGTGGTAAAGAGAGGCCTTACCTGCAAATCAATGCAGCTTTAAACAAGCAGAGAATGATGTTAGAGCAGCGGCGGAGCGTGTTCTAAAGTGTTCATGCTCTGTATGTGGAATGGCCGTCGTCGGCCCGTGTACACGCTGAATAATTTATCAAGGCAGCCAGACTGAGGGATTGAATCTCTATTATCTTAATCTGCCCTGTTTTGGCTTTATTTATTCCGCTACACATTCCCTCATTTCTATTCCAGAAAGCATGCGCGTCTCCCGTTCTGGGTTTCTCTCACACCTGCAAGCAACTTTGTTCTTGGAGTTTGTGAAGACGTCGATGTCGCCAACAGTCCTCAAAGAGATCTTTTTTTCAATTCAATTCTAGGATGGAGGTTTCTGTGGTGGAGTTATTGGACATCATGTCTCCCATTACTGCACCCAAACCCACACCGGGACCACCAAGACCGTCACGCCAGCCTGTGTCGAAGACCCCGAGACCAGGGGACAGAGCCGTCCTCACCCCCACGCGCTCCCATCATTGGCCGGACCAGGAAGAAAGCCAAATCCTGGAGGATATATTCTTCATTTGCTGACAAAGAATCCCACCATCCTCACTATTGCTACTTTCCGCCTGAATGTTCATTAAACCTGTTGTTATGTGGTTTTAACGCTAATAAATTCACAACACGCGCTTGATTCTAGACTGTGCTTTATTATTGGGCTAAGCAGAGACGCATCATTCATTCAAAATTACAAAAAAGAGTTCTGGGGGACCAGAGCGTGGTGCAGAAACGGGGGGCGGGGCCTAAAGCGCGCTGCCCAATCAGAAGCTGAGCTCATTAGGAACCTGGCAAAGCTTAGTATGCAACATTCATCTCCCCGTCCTCCACATGTGCTGAAATTGGGAAAGAGATTTCCAGAATACTTTGAAAAATCATGAGAAACGTCATGGGATTCTAGCAACACTACTTTTTTTTTTTTTTAAGAAAAACAAAGAAAAGACTAACTTTTGATGAGATAGTGCAGTTTTCATTGAACTTTGCCGTTGATGCGACACATTTGAACAAGATCGGAGCTCTGTCAGCAAGAAAGGGCGAGTGTTTGGGTGGTGGACACGTCCCACAGCGGCTGACTCGGTACAAATTAGCAGCAACTTATGTACCTAAAGGCAAATCCTCTGCTGTGATGGTGTAATCTGAGCCGTTACAAATGTTGGCCTTTGCCTTTTTGAAATTTAGCTTCGAAAGCTCAAAAAAAAAAAATGCGGGAGGGGAAAAAAACATCAGTTTTCCTCGGAAACATCGAGGAGGATGAGTAGAAATATTCATAAGGCTTTTGTATTACTGCAGTTTCTGAAGAGTTGTGGTGTAAAATTGCTCTCTGGAGGTGTCAAATCTGTGTTTTTGTTGTCTTTGTTTTGCTAAAGTGATAACAGGAAGTAGCACTTCAAACAGAGCGGCGGCGACCGTAGAGCTCGGACCTTGAGTCAAACGGCACAAATAAATAAATACACAGACATAAATGAATAAATAAGCGTTTAAAATCTGTCTTTGACATCACTTGGACACGACGGGAGCTTCTGTATTTTTGTTTTTCTTTTTTTTTCTTTGCTCCACGGTCACCAGAAGTTCTGAAGGCATGGTCCTGCAGCCAGGAGCGGCGGTCCGTGGACCACGACCACGGCCCACGCGTGTCATATAAAACTATTTGGTCACGTATCAACTCATAGAAAAATAATGCCATGAAAGCATGCATATCATCTCAAACATGACTTATAAATAAATATCTAAACAAAGATAATGAACAGAAACTTTTTTTTAAATTTAATAAAATAGGTCAATGTGTGTCTAAGCTGTGAGGTCAATGCTCTCCCTGACTGTATTCTGAATAAATGCCTTGGTCAGGTCCTACAGGTTGTACTGTATCCTAGCAACTGTTTTTTTTTTTTTTTTTTTTTTAAAACCTGGTTTTATTGAGCATTATCATGTTTTCATTCATATATATTTTTAAAAGTATTTAAAGTACTTTTTCCAGTCCTCGTAGATAGAAGTAAAAGTCCTATAAAATATGCAAACCTATGTACAGAAGAAAAACAGAGCAAAAAAGGAAATCATTTACAGTATATTCAGTTTATGTATATATTTATATATTTATATATATATTTATAGTCAAACTTCTGCTCTGTTTTTTTGAACCGTGACGCTTTGTTCCACCTCTCGCCTGTAAACTTGCAGGTTGAGGATGAGGAGGAGGCGTTCCTTCCTATCTCCCTCCGCTGCCTGTCACCTGTCACGGAGGTGGGGGGGGGAGGGGGTGTTGTGTGGCCCCCGCAAATAAGGGCAACCCCGGGATGTGCGGCGCCCTCGCCGGATACCAAAGTAAATGTTAAATTATTCAATCTGCTAAAAAGGTTAGACACAGAGACTGAGGGGGGGGCGGCATAATGAGCGGTTTATGGTGGCGCCACCCAACAGAAAGCATCGTCTTCCAAAGTGTCATAAAGCCTTATAAATATTCAGACGTATAAATATTCATTCCTCCGGCTGGATGCGTTGGATCCAATAAATCCGAATCCGCTGACCTTTTGCAGGTGTGATGTAGGCGCTCCTGCCATTTATGTCGACTATTACGGGAAACTGTACGTTAAAGCAACGCCGAACCAGCCCGGGCTACACAGCGGTTGAGATGGGTAAATGGCTTTTTATACTTATTGCTTTATTTTACAGTTTCATTTTGCTTTTATGTTGATACTTACGAGCAGGTACCATAAGGCAATATAACATCTTTTCAAAGATATGCTCCGTGTCAAGTATTAAAAGAAGGCGTCCATACATGAAAGTACATTAAGCCTCTTTTCTGATCGGATCAATCGGAACCCTGAACTTGGACGGGTTTGTTCGTTCATCTTCCGCTCACAACAAGCGGAACAAAGTCCCCTCGGAGTCGTTAGCAGGGCCGCTAACAGGGCCGCTAACAGGTTTCCTACTGCCCAGATTCCCTACATGCCCCCCCCCCTCTTTAAACTCGATGACGGACGGATGGGAAGGTTTTGCTCTTTTGAACATGCACTGAAGCTCTCTGATGATATGGATCTGGCCATAGTGTTGACATCATTGCAGTTATTAGCATCAATATGATAATCATCTCTTCTTTTTGCTGTAACTAGCGTCTGCTTTCCGAGAGCACAGTGCTTGATGGCAGATCCTGCGAGCGACAAGGCACACCTCCGCTTGGTGACCGCCCGCACGCTACATGCACGTTACTGAATGCAAAAAACCCCCAAAAAACAAAGGGCAAGGGTCAAGAGACAGTTTGGTTCAAGTTTCAAAGAGAAGTTTGTGTGTGTGTGTGTGTGTGTGTGTGTGTGTGTGTGTGTGTGTGTGTGTGTGAGCTCAGAGATATGTCTGGAACAGAGTTGAAGATAATTGTCCTTTTCCCCATCAAGCCTGCTACTGAGATGTGGCTTTTTGCATGTTCAGGTCGTTATTTACACCGTGTGTGTGTGTGTGTGTGTGTGTGTGTGTGTGTGTGTGTGTGTGTGTGGGTTTACGCCGCCTTGCGCGTGCAGCCAATCAGAGATCGGGAATGCCTGCGGTTTCGGGAGCTGCCAGATGTGCGATTCTTCCCAAGCAGAGCGATGTTTGGAACTCCGACTAAACTCTACAAAAGGATTACAGCTCAACGCAGTCAGTAGCCGCCCTATATACAGACACACATATATAAAATATGTGCATATAAATACATATATTTGTTTTGGTGATTAATATCTATTAATCCATATATACTGTATATATGAATACATTTGCTTGAATGCTTGTTATACATACGCCTGTACTGCAAATATAAACAGAATCATATATTTCAAAGGTCTTTCGGATGTTTTCTATGAGGTTAGGATGTCGAGATAAAAAAGATAAGGCTGTGATACGGAGCAGCCCATTCCATGCACTCGCCATCCCGCCAAAGACAAACCCAAGAGAGGAAAACAAAAATAAATTTTAAGTAATTGTAAACTAACCAAGTGAGAGACCCCATCTGGTCTTCTGAAATAGTTTTTCCTGTATTTAAAAAGCATATCAGCAATATATATGTATATATATATACTGTATATATATACATGTGTTGTATATATATTGGAAATGTAGACTTCCTTTAGGTGCAGCCAGGTAACACTGGCTGACAGAGATGCAATGGTTCGAGTATAGAGCTACGAGTCCTCAGCGATAAAAACGTTTGGTCACTTGGTCCCTAAAACAACTAAGGAATGACAGATAAGACTTCCTGGACACCGTTGCTATGGCTCTTCTTGGCAACGGTGTTTCCTGGAATCAGACAGGCACTCCGAGCTAAAGATGGCAATCCCAAATTGACGCCAAACCGTGTCCTGAAAACGTCCGGTCCTTTTTCTCCCCCCCCCCCCCCCCCCCCCCCCCCGTTTCAAGTCTTAAAAATCAGTCTTCAAAAGGTCAGTTGCCCCCCCGACCTCGAACCGTCCTTCGGGAATGATCTCCTACGGCAGTCTTGAAAAAGTTTCGCTGTTTGCTGGATATTTTTTCTCGTTTTTTTTTTGTTTGTATTTCCTCGCAGTCGGTCGGATATCGTTTGTTTTCCTCTTTCCTCGCTGTTCAAGTACAAGTTTTTCTTTTTGTTTTTTACTGGTCCAGAAATGCTAGCTGTGTGTGTGTGTGTGCAGTGGGGGGAAGAAAGGTTCCCGGGGCTAACCAGTTTTTTACAAATTCTCTCCGAGTTCCAAAAGTACATCCAGGGGAGGCGTCCTCGATTCGGTGGAATCGCCGCTCCCTCGCACTCTTCTGGGTGTCTGAAGCAGCCTCGGTGGTCCAGATGTTGCGTTAGCGCTCAGCCGCGGGTAGAAAGAAGTCAACTTATGATTCAGCTCAACAAAACCTGGAAAAGAGCAGAGCGGCACGAGTCACGTGAAGGTTCCACCTTCAGATGTTGTAGATATTAACTTTGGCGGGGACACACGGGGCAAACATGAGCCACGTTTCTGGCATAGCTTCAAAATATCAATAATTACATAGAAATGCCCAAAGTTGTTACAGGTTTTTCTTATTTTCCACACAGCCTAGTTAGCATTTTTCAGACTAGTCTTTAATTTGAGGTGTGTGTTGTCATGATAGACGCCACTCACACAATTATCACGATGTTTTGGTTGTTTTCCTGCATTTATTATGTCTAATCCATATTAATTTGGCTTTTATTCGTGCTTTTTTATGTGTCATGTGGTAACGACAGGGACTTTAACCAGGACATATGAGGCGCTAAAGGTCGAGCCTGTAAGTTTTAGCCTCATCTAATGGTGTGAAGAGAAATAGTTTGAATTGATTTCTGTCTAAACTCCTGAGAATCTACGACGGCTGCGGGAATAAAACCAAACGCATTTATTCCAAGATTAACTCCACTAATATTTCCTCTGTGGGGGGTTGTTTTTTAATGGAGGAAATTACATGGAAATGCAAAATTTTTGCACCAGTTTTGCCGACAAACATTAAAGTGCAAGCAGGAGACTGTTTGTCCCTCCAGGGCTGCTGTAGAAACACGTCACATCGAGCACGAACAACAGGGCGTCATCAGCGTAATAAATCTCTCTTTGCTGCTGCAGGTTTGTTCAAATCGGTCAGTAAATTAACTGTCGACCAACAAAGAGCTGCTCTCTTTAGTCACATGTAGACAATGTTCTGGTATATCGACACGTTGACACCAGATGGCGCCGCTCCTCCTGCCTCGGGACACGGTCCGGTACGGTTCAGGTAGTCGGTGAGCTGGCCTCCAATGAAGTCACCGCCACCCTAAACTCCATCATGCGCAGGAGGGGAGGAGACTAAAGAGGAGCGGCACAACTGCCCGCCCGAGGGGTAATAAATGCTTCTCCCGTGGAAGCAATTCCGTCCGAGCACGACGCGCAGAATCGTTTGCCAATTATCTTTTACCTGCAGGGTAGCAGAGAGGGTCAAAGGGAGGAAGGGGCACGTGAGCGAGCGGAGAGCTGGGTGCATCTTTGTAGCGCTGATCATGACAAAGGCTTTATTTTTATTCGTGTCAGTCGGGATCCTACGGGAGGATATCCTGGAAATGCAGAGTAGCACTAACCCAAGAGGTCTGAGACCCCTCGCCTCTTTTCTCAGCATCTTTTCTCAAAGTTACTGGGTGAATTGCTCTGCGTCAACGCATTCTTGCCCCACCTGTCTCTCCTGCTGTGCGACGGCTGCCCCGGCTGCCGGAGTGGCGGCGGCCGGCCGGGGCTAGTAGGGGCGGTTGGCGTCCTTCGGCCTCTTCAGCTGCACTTTGAGTCTCTTCATGCCGATCTGGAAGCCGTTCATTGATTGGATGGCAGCCTGGGCGCTGCCCGGGTTGTCGAAGCTCACAAATCCTGTAGGGGGGAGGACAGGAGGCATGCCGTTAGAGGAGAGCGGGGATAATTCAGGAAGAATGGATAATGAAGATCACCTCGGTGTGGTGGAGAGGTGCGATTAGCATACTTATAACGCTGCCATTAACAGCCACACGGATACGACACGGGTGGCAATTAGCAACAATAAGGCAACTGTAACACAACGCCCATAAACAGGAAATAGACAACTTCTGCTTCCCCAACTTATTAACAAAGAAAATATACAAAACAAAGTGTAACATCCCCAGAAAAATGACACCATCTGCTTTTAAATTGCTTCCATGTTAGCTTCCCCGTCCCCGCGCTCTTCCTGCTGCCAGCAGGCAGCGTTCCTCATGAAAAATGAAGGCTCAATTTAGAGGAGCGAGGTAGCGCGTCAGTCAAAGCGAAACGGGGAGACGCGTTGTTTTTCTGGGATGCCATCCATCAGGTAGCTGTGGAACAATTGGAATAACTGGAAACTGCCCACCGAGGGGAAGAAAGACGAGGAACGTCTGGCCTGAGTTGGACTTTGTTTAATAACCACAAATAACATGAACATTTTCATGGAAATACAGATTCAAAATCACAACTTTGTTGTTCTTAATAGCAACCAGGAGCTTCGGGGTGATAATATCTGATTGTCTCTGTTGCGGTGGGGGGGAGGGGGGGGAGGACTGCAGTAGAGAAGGTGATTAGTTAGAAAAAAAGAGAAGAAATAACCAATATTCTTTCGGTTTGGTCATTTTTACCCACCAAAGCATTTACTTTGGTTTGTCGCTCGATCCACAAACACTTTGGAGGAGATGACATTACCGAAAGGCAGGAACATCTGCATCAGCTCTCCATCCCCAAACTCCTGAGGGAGGTGGTAGATGAACAGGTTGCAGCCCTCTGGTCCTGCACAGAGACAGACAGACGGACAGACGGAGGAGGGAAAGAGAGGACGGGGAGAGAGAAGAAGGGGTTGAGCAGTGCAGGGAAGGATTCAGCGCACGTTAACGCGCCGCAATGTTCTGCAATCTGCCATTTCTGCTTCTGCAGGGGACGAAAGTTGTTCACATTTGTTCATCTCAATGTGTGAAATCTCTCCAGAATGTACACAAACATCGCCTATTCATATCGCTCTCATTCAGTTCCCATGAATAAATCCAAGCAAAGAGCGTTTTATCTCCCCACGGCATCGCTGGTTGAAGGTAAATCTGACAGCCGCAGAGGTAAACGAAGCTTCACGCCATCATTCATCATTTCAGACACCCCTCAGTTGAAACTACTCCTGACGCTTCAACAGCAGCACACCCCCCCCCCCCCGGGGCGCCAGAGCTGCGGGAGGACGCCACAAGGGGGCAGTAAAGCTCCGCTCACTGGTGTGCTGGAGAACATCAAGTTGATGAAACAAGGATGGTGATGATGGCCGATTTAGTTCTCTGACAGCCAGCAAATCACATCCAGACACCCCGAAACCTTGGCTCAACTCGCTTCAGTGTGGACTAAATATAAATAAATATATTTAAGTTAAACCAGTCCTCCCTCATACACTCATGGCTGCGTTGGAATTCTTGCGTATTCTGCTTTATATTAACATGCAAAAGGTGAAGAGATGATTGAAAAATGGGTGTATAATGTGTTGCAGCACTACTGCGATGCTAAACTGATGCGTCCTGCATGTTTAAGGAGTGGCGGCGTGCTGTGCTTTACCTTCTCGCTGCTGCTGTGGAATGATGGGTGGAGGGTGGGGGAAGGCTTGGCTGATCTGGCCGTAAGCAGCGGGGTAGGCTGCTGAGACACGTAAACACACACACACACGCACACACACACACACACACACACACACACACACACACAGAGCGCAGATCAGATAACAGTCGTGGCTGGAGCGCCCACAGAAACTCTCACACACACACACGTACAGAAAATGTGATATATGCAGGGACACAGCGAGCAATCGATCAGATAACAGACGAGGGTGTTGCATGCACACACACACACACACACACACACACACACACACACACACACACACACACACACACACACACAACAGAGTGATGTATTCAGACTGATACACTTGATGGAACATGATCAAAATTCAAATTCAAACAAAGGAATATTTCTCCCTCTCTGTCACACACACACACACACACACACACACACACACACACACACACACACACACACACACTGGGCTGTTGTGAGAGTGACGTACAGACCTGCGTACTGCTGGACTCCTGTGTAAGCCTGGTGGAGAGGATCGGCTGCAGTGGGACTTTGAGCTGCTCCACCATCGAAGTCAGAAGGGGGGGGGGGGGCAGGGGTGGAGGAGAGCATGGATGGAAGAGGTGTGTGTGTGTGTGTGTGTGAGGGGAGAGAGATGATGAAGAGAGAGATACAGAGGGAGAATATAGATGGAGCAGAGGGCACAGAAAGAGGTGAGTAATATATAAGTGTGAGGGGGAGGAAGAGAGGAATTAGAGGTGATGAAGAGAGGAGCGGACAGGGGAAGGAGAGCACAGAGGTTACACGGCTGGAGCCTCAGGTGTCGACGTCGCTGCGCAATTTTCACCATCTCCCATGTTGGACTTTTTAATTTGTGCCCACCCCGAAGCGCTTTTTCAAACGCGGCTATTGAAAACAGCGACTGACCAGGAGCGAGAAAAGCAAACACATTTTATCAAACCGTGGCCGGACGGTGAATGTCAATATTCCAACAAATGTGTAAAAAGGCCGTGAAGCCGACGTCGGAGGCAGCCGTCTATATTAAGATATGGAATAGAGGCATTAAAATATGCACAGGCGGCGCCGGCCGCATGTGTTGCTGCCATTAGACACGTATGAGATGCAGCTATGGGCTAAAAATGACATGGAAAGTAAACGACAGCGTTCCGCACATAATTAGCACAGAGGCTGGATGTGTAAGGAGCCATCTGTACACACACACACACACACACACACACACACACACACACACACACACACACACACACACGCTCCTGTTTGGGCTGGGATGTGAGGATGGAAGGGATTCTCACCTTCAGAGAGAGAGGAGAGGAAGCAGCCACCCTGAACCCCAAAACAGCTCCTGGGGGCCACGCCCAAGCCGTTTTTCTCTGACTCCTCTCTAAAAACCACCTCCTGCAACACTGTGGAGACAACAAAAAACAACAACAACAACAACAGCGTATAAATAAGTGATGAAGAAAAAAGAGGGAGAACCTCTCGGTGCACAAAAACCAATGAGGTAGCAGCTACGCCTCATCAAACACGCACGTTGTCAGGCTCCGGCGGCCCATAAGCACCGAACACCCCCCCCACCCCCCCACCCCCCCACGACATGCCGCCTGTGTCTACGCTCATCTAAACTCGGCCTCCTGAAACTGCTTCAAGGCTACTCCCGCCTGCAGCCGGCGGCGTGCACGCGTTCCACCGCCGAGTTTATTTTGGTGAACCGGCACAACAGAGTATTTATAAAACAGGCTGAATATCTTTTCTGTATCTCTGAGGGCTGGAGCGTGTGTGTGTGTGTGTGTGGTGTGTGTGTGTGTGTGTGTGTGGTGTGTGTGTGTGTGTGTGGTGTGTGTGTGTGGTGTGTGTGTGTGTGTGTGTGTGTGTGTGTGTTTTCAGGCTTACCGGGGTAATGGTGGATCCCGTTGGTGAAGACGGCCTCTGCTGGGGGCTGCCCGTTTGCCTGCGGGGGTGGCATGCCAGTAAAACCATTTACACTAATGGGGGAGGGGATGCTGGTCACCGTGGGGGCGCTGATGCCTGGGGGAGTGCTGCCACCTGCATCCAGGGGACGGACGGGCAGAGACAGAAGCAGACAGTCGTGATTTCGCCCTGTCAAAAACAGGTGGTGTGTGTGTGGGTGTGTGTGTGTGTGTGTGTGGTGTGTGTGTGGGGGGGGGGGTGTCTGGTGGGCCAGTGAAGACATTAAATGTCAGGCTTGATTTCTTGTTGCAGCAAAGCCTCTGACACCATCGCCAGTGAACCTGGCGCTTGCGTGGCCGCTGATGCTAACTTAGCCTCCATTCTGGGACCTTAAACACATTCTTAACTCTTCTTCTGCTCTACTGGAAGCACCAAACTCTCCGCGTCAGCGTCGATCCTTACCTGACGTCGGGGTCAGCGGTGCGCCCGGGAGCCCGTTGATGGTGGCCATGTGCTGCATCTGAGCCGCGGCGAAGGCGGCCATGGGGCTGAGGTAGCCTCCCTGGCCCACGGACGCCATCAGCGCCGCCTGCTGCTGCACCTGCGCGCAGACGCAGCGGTTACGAGCGCCTCCGACGCCTCCGCGTGAGTGTCGTTAGCAAACATCTAGAAAGCGTCTTTTTCCGACTCGGAGCGTTCAAAGAAAAGCAGCGTTCATAATTCAAGACGGCCGCAGGTGTTTCGCCTGCTCCTTGGAAAACTTCATGCTTTATTGAACAAATACGATGGGATGCAAACACAACACCAGCGTGCACGTGCCTGCGCGTAGGCTCCGTAGGCTCCGAACTGCAGGGCCATGGGGTTGAAGATGCCCATCTGACCCGCCATCTGCTGCATGCGGCGGATGGTGCGCTCCTTATCTGTGTCGGCGAACTTCACCACCAGGCTGGATGAGGCGCCCTGTGCACCCACACAAAAAAAAACCCACCAGGAGGCGCACGTTAGTGCACGCGGATCGGCTCGGGCCCCCCCTCATGTCCAGATTGGATCAGAGCAGAGGATCCGTCTCCAGACTGGGGTTAATAAAAGGCAGCGTGCACTTACGGGCATCGTCTGGCTGCCGTGTAGCGCGCTGATGGCTGCCTGTGCTTCGGCGTGAGAGGAGAATTTAACAAACGCACAGCCTAAAGAGGGAGGGGGGGGGGGGGATGGGGGGGTTGGGAACAAGGGAGAGAAGTTTGCATTAAACAGCATCGGAGCGCGACAGCTTCAGCTTCTCTCTGGCCATCAGTGTGGATCAGGGATCAATAAGACGCCACCCTGACACCGTTTACAGCGCCGGGGCCCCTCTGACGGGCGTCAACGCCACGGCTGACTATTGACGGGCGGCGTCGGTGAATTTGAGTGATCAGGTTGGCGGTAATTATCGAGCCGCCGCCCGCTCGCCGGCCCTGCTAATGGAACTTCAGAGGAGGAGCGGAGTGATCAAGCCGGCTGGAATCATCAGGCTTAGTTATTATCGGCCCTCATTGATTGGCCGCTAAGCTCGCTGATGAACTTCGTGCGGTGAACTTGTGTCGCACTCTGGCAACATTCCGGGAAGGACTTTTCTTTTTCCCGGGCGCTACATGAAGCCCGGTGCTTAACAAGGAGGTTTACTTTGTTGGGTCGACTCATGAGGTTAATGGGGTTCATCTGTCAAGAGTCGCAGCTTTATATCTCCCCTCCCAGAGGGCGGCGCTTTATTGACACTCGCTCCGGAACGTTCCGGATTCTACAGTAGTCTTACGCAACCCCCCGCTCCGATGGTTGGGGAACCGGCCCGCTCGCCGCTCACGGAGTTCGGGAGAACTTTTGCAAAGTCGCGCGACTTTGCAAAGGCCGGGCGGTTTCTATGGAGCAGCTCGCGGCTCCGAGCTCACCTTTGCTGTTGCCGTCGGGGCCTCGGAGGATGGTGCATTCCTCAATGCAGCCGAAAGACTCGAAGAGGCGCCGCACGTCGTCTTCTGACTGCTGCTTGTTGAGCATGCCGACAAAGAGCTTTCTGTCTTCTGAAAGGAAGCGAAACGGGTCACGGTCAGAGGAGCAGAAATACACACTCAAAAGTATAACGCTGAAAGGAAGAGCCGAGCTCTCCTGGCTGCTCGTCGTATTTCGGTGGCGCGGCAGACGCTGAACCTCTTATCTGTGATGTCGACGTCTTTAGACTCGGCGCCGGCGTCGGGCTGTTACTTTAACCGCCTTTTAACGAGGAGTTTTACAGCCCCGCACAGCGTGAACTTAAAGCCGCTGCTGGAGGCACAAAACCAAAACATGCGTTTCAATTGGCCATGTTTGGAATAAAGGAATGTTGCTAATCACACGTTAGCTTTAGCTTCAGGTTAACAAATTAGGAAACAAGGGCTGAAGATTCAAACCCCTGATTTGAACTCGCATGGCGTGTGAAGCAAACATACGTTCTATATATGATTTATTTAAGGCTTTCAATAAAACAGATGCCCAGGCGGGGGCAGCGGCACTTAATTATTCACCACAATGGCGTGATTGAGATCCTAAAGAGGAGTAGACGACGGATGTGTGTTAGCGCACGACGGTAGCTGAAGTGGTGCTGTTCAAGGCTGTCTGTGTTTACATTACGCAGTCGCAGGTTGGTGGAAACGAATGTATATGCTGGGAAATTAATGACCCTTGATGGGCTCTGCAAATTAATGTGTGTGCTAATGTGTGCGCGCGCGCACACGCTTAGGGTCCATTCCCCACCGACTGTGCCTGACAGGGTGTCCTTGCCGAGTCAACAAGACTAATCTGCGCTCTGGCCTTGCACTTGTGGAGGGGGTGCTGGGGGTGTGTGTGTGTGTGTGTGGGGGGGGGGGTGTTTACAAGAGTGGAGAGCACATCGGGCGTGGAGGACACACACATATGCACACACTGATTTTGAAATTGTTCCTGCAGCTGATCCTCATCAATCTGCCTCATAATCTCCCCATTTTAGGCATGAGGGAAAAAAATGCACATGCATGAGACGAAAACCAGAGCCCCCTCTTCCGAACGTGTAAATAACACGGTGCGTGACATAAAGCGAGGGCTGTAACACGATGACTGTTGAGAGGAGCCTCAACGCAACATGGGAATAAAGTCTCTTCTCACAGCTGCAACGCTCCAAACAAGGATCGAGGACGGGCGGCTAGCAACGATGCTAACATGCTTTGAGTGAGACAGATTAAAGTCATGTGACAGCTGTCTCGCAGCATCATCGGTGACACAAACGCAACAATGGATGTGATGATTGGAATGACGGGCGTGGACGGAGGACACGGAGAAAGGTGAACCCAAAGAAGACAGGATGGGGTGGATGTCCCCACTGCCCTCGTGCTGAAGTTCCCTCACGTCAATCACACTTAGAGCGCCGCCAAAGCTAACAGAACAGGGTGTCGCGCCATCTCCTCCAATGAAACGTTCCGCACGCCTCTCTCCTCTGTTCCTGGTTGGGTTGAAGGGTTGAAGAACACCTCCTGGTGTCAATTATATTACATGCAAGTGCAAAGTTTGAAAGACTTGAGCCAGAAAGGGGTGGAACTGCATCAATCTTCCCTGTACAGTCCATCGATTCATGTCAGGAGCAGGTCGCTCCATGTCTAGACAGAAAATTCCCTTCGAGCTGTCTTGGCTGTCAATACCGCTCGAAAACGCACACAAGGTAAGTGCATAAAATGTTGCTAGGCGACCGTGCTGTGGTGTCTAAGGTGCACATGGAAAATTAAAACTTTTGACAAGGTAAACGTCACAAAACACACAACAAGTGGAGCAAACCGATGGGTGGCGATGAAAAGGTTGTCATGGCGACAGTGAACAAGCCTCACCTGTTCTTCCCTGACTCCACTGCTCTTACAGGGTAAGGTTCTGCTCAAGGTTTCACCCCCTTAAAGTGTATTTAGTTTATGGGATTGATGCTATATAGAGGTAACGCTGGGTTGAACTAATGCTAACCTAGCTATAACTTACTGTTATTCTTCCAGGTCGAACAAAATATGTGTCCTGTTCAAGGTTTCTTCCTGATAAAGGCAGTTTTTCCTGCCACTGTGGGTTTCTATGAAGCCCTTGGAGAGAACTTTGCAAATGAAGTTGAATTGAACTGGCGACCAGCCGATAGCTTAAAGTTGGCGTCATCGTGAAAGTCTAACCAGTTTACTGTAGACGCAGCATGACACGCACGCGCCCTCCGTGCATGCGCGCATGCACGTGACCGTGATTTGCATATGATGATGCCCCCGAAAACGGAGTCTGCGCCATCCAGGAAGATCACTGTTAACATAATGTGTTCTGACTGGAGGGCACGGCCAGGCTGCGCTGTCAGCCCGAGTCGAGGTACAGGGCCTGTCAAGTGGGACACATAATGGTGAGGCTGATGTGCACGGGCAGCGTGTTTGTGGGGCCGGGACAAAAGAGGGAAGGGAGAGAGGGAGGAAGGGAGGGAGGAAGTAGAAAAGGAAAGGAAACGGTACCTCCCCGGCTCTCACTGTCTGCTGGCTTCACCTGGATGGGTCTGTTCATCTGTGACACAGAGACAAAGAGAAGCAAAGGCAGGATGAACGACAGACACAGAGCAAAGGAAAGGAAGAAAGCATGCCCCCCCCCTCCGCCCACCCCCTACAGCAGGCCTGGCCAACCCGCGGCTCTAACGTTCATATCGAAGTTTGGGTTTGTGTTTTTTTAATGTGCGTGTTCGCTTGAGTTCAATACAAAGTTTCTCAGTAGGGACAAGATCTTTTGAGTAAACAATCAGTGTCAAGTTCGCCTTCAAAATGGCAGGAAAACCTGCACGGAAGCTTCTTGACCCGGTTCCGTGATCTCCAACTGAAAAGGCCACAGATTGAATTCCTCTGTTGCCCCTTAATGTGGAGCTGCACTGTTTTAAAGCCCCGCTAGTCACAGGTGAGGCTGCAGCTGATGATCGATCTTTGTGAGGAGGACCAAGTGAAACCTGCTTTAAGGGAAGGGGCCATTGAGTTCTGGAAAAGTGTGCCAATGGAAAAATACCCCAATGTCAAATGGACCCCAATGTCAAGATCCTGTCAATATTTGGGTCAACATACGTCTGCAAGTCTGTGTTTTCTATCCTAAAACACGTGAAACCAAAGCATCGATCTGTTCTGACCGACACCCATGTGAAAGAACTGAATACAAGCCAGATTTGAAGAGGATTGTTCAAAGCAAGGAATGCCAGAAGTCCCACTAAACAACATGCATAGTAAAAAAAGATATTTTAATTATTATATTTTTGTTTGTGGACTTAGTTGAACTGAGAGTTTGTGTGTGTGAGACACACAATGTTCGTTGTTGAGAATGACCGTGGTCTGTAGAGGTCAAATTCTGTCATTATCATGTTGGTGTGTGACATTTACAATAAATCTGGCTAAGCAGAGGTCTGTGTGTGTGTGTGTGTGTGTGTGTGTGTGTGTGAGGAAGGGATGAGGTGATGTTCATGTGTGCTCGTGTGTATGATGTGGCTCTTTGGCTCTGACTGGTCGGCCACCCCGGCCCTAAAGGAAAAAAAAAAAACTTTGTGGGAATCACTCAGCCAAATTGCGGGTAAAGTGTATTAAAAATCTCCAAAGCGCTAGCACTTATAGCCAATGGGGGATCGCTGTTGCTGAAATATGGGTTGGAAACATTATTTGATGTGAGATGAAAGAGGAGAGAGGAGGGCTGGAGAGGTGGCTGAGCGGAGGGAGCGAAGGAGAGCGGAGAGGGAGCGTGGGGAAATCAGCCTTGGGGACGGCTCCTCCGACCTGTCCGTTGTGTTCGGAATCATCATTCACATGTGGTGTCAGACCGAGCTCCGCCACAAGGGGGCGCTCTCCCGGGGAGCTCGCGCTCCTTTGATGTCCACCACGCGTCTCTGGTGACGCACGTCACCGTTTCCTGAATGACTTCGGTCTCTCTTGACCACATGTGTTGTTTCGTGTGTGTGTGTTTTGCCGTCGTTCCCATGTTGCCGTGACGTCGGAGCTTCGGATTCGTCCTTTAAACGGACAAATATAATGTGCGCAAATTACAATTCCAGCAGAATCTAGAAAGTTGGGTCCCCTCACACACACACACACACACACACACACACACACAAACGTGTGCTTAGAGTCCACCAGAGAGACCTTTCAGACGAGTGTCCGCCGAGACCCTCCTTTCATTTCGCTCCTGCCTGTCAAACCTTCCCTCTCCGCCTCGCCACCCTGCTAAACGCTCGCCGCCAATCAATTTTTAATAATGCCAATTGCCACAGCGGCGGGGGGGGGGGGGGCGGAGGGGGGAGGAAGCAGGGGATGAGAGGGGAGGAAAGAAAGGTCAAGGTTCTCTGCGGCATCACTGTTTGCTAAATGTCATTATTTTCTCCTCCTCCCCGATTCGTCGTCGTCTTAATCAAGCGTTTGATTCGCTACAGGACAAACTTTTGAGCGGGGGGGGGGGTACGTCACAAAGGCAGCCCCCCCCCCACTTCTATTAAATCACATCTCTCTCCTTAGCACTTGTTTAAAATTGAGTTAGCCGTTCTCGCCCCTTCTCTCTCATCTCCTCCCTCTTTGACAGTCGGGAGAACCCGACTAATGTTTTTAATGCACTGTGATGAATTATTTATCACGCTGGCTGTTGATATGGAAAAAGGACAAGGGGAGGGGTGGGGGTGGGGGGTGGGGTTGGGGGGGTTAAGGGGATCAGGGATTGGAAATGAAAAAATAAAAAAAGAGGCTTGGAAAGAAGAAGAAGAAGAAGAAATGTGTCGGTTCGGACGAAGGAGAAGAAGAAGAACTGAAAAGAGTCAAAAGACGTGGGGGGGGGCGTAAGAGGGAGATGAAGGGGTGAGGAAAGGAGGACACGGGGGAAGACGAGGACATAGATCAGAGTGTGAGACAAGGTCAGCCCGCTGCTCCTGGGGGGCCTTTAAAGCTGCATACATATGAGTGCTGTTACCATGAACCACAGCGGCGCCCCCGCCTGCCTTGGGTTTAAACACACCCGCGGCGCTCCTCACGTGCACGCTCCTGTCACCTCTGCATTTAACCCCCCCACCCCCCCACAGACCGGTTAAACTTAAACCAGACTCATCGCACCGTCCAGACTTAGAACAGAGTTTAAGTGTTTTTCAATGCGTGCACATTAAAGTTGAGCTGCAAACACACAGTAAAACAGCACAACCGTCCATTTTATTGTGGTCATTTCAAGGGGGGGGGTTGGTCTAAACCAGCAGCAGGACAGTGGGACACAGAAATATTTTTTCCCATCAGGGATGCAGATATGGATCATCTGAGATGGATCATTCAAGCATATTTGGGATTCATTTATTAAAGCATCATCACCAGCTGATAAACTGCTTCAAGGTCGCTCTAGAGGTGAGTGTGAGTCGGTCCGAGCCCCCGGCGGCTGCGATGCGGTCGCCGCCGAAGCCAGATGGCACCGTTGAGCAGCGGAAACCCTCCACTCGCTGCACATCTGTAGGAACGGCGCCGGAGGCACGAGAGGCCGTGCGTGCGCACAAACAGGTGAGGGCTCGTGGGAGTCGACAGTCTTTAATATGCAAAGTCAAAAACAGGCTCACGCACGAAGGGACCAGGATGTGTAAATATGAGCCCACGTGTCCGTAAACCGGCTCAGTTCCGTGTGTAAACCCTCATGTAGCCTCGGCCTTGGACAACGGATGCCTTCTCCTTTAAACACACACACACACACACACGCACACACACACACACACACACACACACGGCGTGCACGTAGAGCTCCATTGTTGCTGAAAGTCCACCTCAGCAGCCTTGTGTCAGAGCGGCCTTGCTGCACCTCATGATCGACAGCTCGAGAAGGAGCGCAGCACCGCGGCACAACACCCACCTACACACACACACACACACACACACACACACACACACACACACACACGGTCTACACTCCACTGTTGATTATGTAACTCAATGACAGCGCTCTGCCTCAGTGCTGCCATAGATTCTCGGCTAACTACAAGCGGAGGGAGAAGGCGGCGGTGCTGATCCAAACTGGTGAGTCACTGTGAATCAGGCTGGGACGGCCTGAATGAGCAGCCAGGCCCAGCAGCACGGCTCAGAACAGTGCTCCTCCGCCACAGGACCAAGCTCAGGTTCTGGACGGCCGTTTGGACGTTGGCTGCACTGATTTCATTCAACCAAGGAAACAAATCTCAGCGTTATTACGCCCGGAGTTCTTCCGGCCCACTTTATTACAGGTAACGCCGCTGTCAGCTAGTGAAATCCTGGAGCTTTCCTCGGTGCAGGAGAATATTAAAAGAGTGCTTTTTGCCAAACTTGAGAGGGAAGGAGGGGGTGGGGGGGAGGGGGGGGGGTTCTCATTTTCACCCTTGTCTAGCAGATGTGTTTTTTTTTCTTTTGCAAGAAAGAGTGGAGCCGAGCAGGCCAGGACATTTCATTATCACACCAGGAACGTTCTCCATGAAGCTCTCCCGGGGAAGCTGTGTGTGTGTGTGTGTGTGTGTGTGTGTGTGTGTGTGTGTGTGTGGGTTCATAATATTCCTCTCCCACTATTGTCAAAACACGCTCGCTTTTACATTCTGCAGCAGAGAGAAATTGACTTCCTCCCTCCCTGCCTCCATCCCATCTGAAGGTGGAGCAGATCCTGGGATATTTAGCCGCCCCGGATGAAATCAAGTGTAATCAAATGCAGGTATTCATATCGGCAAACGAACTGCTGGCAAACAACCCGGCCCTGCTTTTCCGAAGCGCGGCGCCCTTCCCAGGATGGAAGCGTGCCAAGGAAACATTAGCTGAACAAATGTGGTTCTGAGCCGGAGACGCGTTCGTACGCCGGGAGAGAAACCTCCCTCCCTCCCTCCCTCCCTCCCTCCCTCCCTCTCTCCGTCATCTATCCATCCATCCATCCATCCATCCATCCATCCATCTATCTATCTATCTATCTATCTATCTATCTATCTATCTATCTATCTATCTATCTATCTATCTATCTATCTATCTATCTATCTATCTATCTATCTATCTATCTATCTATCTATCTATCTATCTATCTATCTATCCTGTGTAAGTGGAGGTTATGCAGGAACTTTTTTAGAGAAATAATATGCAGATAATACCAACGGTTGGATTTCCATGACATTTGAAAACAAATGATTGTGGAAACTGGACATTAAACGTGCACGTGAGCGTGTTATCTTGACAGAAATTGAGATTTTTTTGGCATCTTTGCAACAGCGTCCATTGTCTTGACTGTGTCGCTAACTTGCTAGCTCGCTATTGTGATCTGTACTAACATGCTGAAAAAGTGCAGAACTCCAGCTTTCTGGGTGGAACCAACTTCATTTCAACAATAAACCGTTTAGCCCCCTGCTGCATTTCTACAGGGACGATGTCCAACCACAAACATTAACATATATTTGTGATATGCAGGTATTCTTTTGACGAGGTGCTGCTCCCTGCTGCCCCCTATCGCCCACAACCAGAATGGTTCCAGTGAGGCCTGCTGATGAAAATGGAGACCTGGAGATGCATAAATAAATAAATAAACAAATAAACAAACAAATAAATAAATGAGGTTTTAATAAGCTAAAATTTCATGTTATGCCTGCTTTGAGTAGTTGGAAAAGAAAAGTAAAGAAAAGAAAAGGGACTGATGTAACTGAAATACAAGCACAAACATGGCGTCATTCTGGACTGATGTCTCTTCACTCTCGTCTCTTCTTCTGGACAAACATCAAACCTCTGGACTCGTGTTTAACATGTAGCCGTATGATGGACGCCCGCGTGTCCCTGTCTCGTCTTCACAAACACACCAGAAATGAGCGGATGGACGAAAGTGGCCATGAGGGACGGAGACGCCGACTGGACATCAGCGAAAGAAGAAGAACAAAAAGAAGCTCTCTTGATTACGAATTGGCACAGGAGCTGAAGGGGACATGAGACGCTGCCCTTCATTCATCGGCATTTCCTGCCGCCCCAAACGCATCACGACAGTGTCCATAAAAGAGATCTATAGGATTTTAAGACGCCAAAATCAGCTGATCTCCTCGAGCAGCCGCAGTTACACGTTAAACGTGCCAGCAGGGTTCCTGGACCCTCCCGTCCCAGCGGTGTCGAAACAAGATCACTACGGCTGGGAAAAAGGCAGATGAAAGCACAACACACACACACACACACACACCACACACACACACACACACACACACACACAACACACACACACACACACACACACACACACACACACACCCTGTCCTGTTCTTGTCCAGGAACACCCAGGTCCTATCAGGACTCATCCAGTCATATAATGGGAAGAAATGAGAGAAAATGAGAAACTGTGAAATGAGTTTTTATCTTTATTTTTATGGGCCATTTAAATATGCAAATGTGAACAAAATAAAGAGAATTCAAGCATTTGGAGCCCAGTTTTAACTTAATAAACATATAAATGTCAAACACAGTAAGCCAGAAACATACAATCAGAGAGGAGAATAATGCAACCGGTCACCTATCAATAACAACAACAACAACAACAATAATAACAGCTCATAATTGTGGCTCTTCTGCCACCATTTTTACACACTGAAAACTTTCTCGTTCCGAAGCACAAGAGCTTTTAAAGGCTTCCCGTTCTCACACGCCCTCCTCCACTCCTCCTCCACTCCTTTTCTTTTTGCCTCCACCAGCAACACGTTTCTCACATCCATTGTTTGATCCGTTTCACACCGGCCCACCTCTCCTCCGTCCCCTCCTGTGTTCTCCTGCGCTCGCTGGCAACACGCCTGTGAGCTCGCGGTGCCGGGACGGCTTTCAAGCATTTCTGAATGAGAGGGCCCCCCCCCCTCCCCCCCACACGTCTCATTACTTTCATCCTCGTCTCCCTCTGAACAAATTCACCATCAGATGAAGTGAAAACGATGATGAGAGCAAAAACGTTCTTACTTTTCCTTCTTTTCTGCGGCAAATTTAATACATAAAATGGCGTTTGCCCATCTTCTCGACTGAAAACACACATCACCCCCCCCCCCCACTCTTAAACATCATGGCTCCACAGCTCTTGTCGTGCGTGTCAGACGTCCCATCTGACGGCTTGACGATGCTCCGGGACCAAGGTGCAAACAAAGCAGCAGCACAGCCGCGCAAGGCTTAACAATTAGCCGTGCAGCACCTTGGCAATCAGCAACTCTGAAGTTTCCATGGGGACTATTGCTCGGCCTATAAAAAGAAAGGATCTATATGTGGAGGCGGCTCGGGGAGGAGGTGTGGAGAGGAGGCGGCTCGAGGAAGAAAGGAGTCGTGGAGAACTGCGAGAAAATTGGTGCGAGAGAAGTGGAGGTGTTGTGCCGTGCATCTGTGTGTGTGGAGGGGTGCACCTGTAACTTTCAAACCTTCAGTAAGTGTGTGTGTGTTTACAGTAAGGGGGGGGGGGGCAAATGTGATAGAGGTGGCTTGTAAGTGAGAGGAGAGGAAGCTGAACAGAGGGAAGCGACCTGGAGACGGGGACAGTTGTCGCCCTCCCTCCTCCATCCTGCGGCGCAGTCAAGATTACGCAGAGCGAGGAAGTCAATCACAGCTGCGACTCGCGTGTTTATGCTCATTAATTTTATGCCATTTACAATAACGACGAGTGTGCCAGTAATTCAACTTCTCCATATTGTTTCGCTCTGAGACCCATCATGGTAAACAGCATTATTTGGTGCACACTAGGGGACATTGTCCTCCTGCAGGCATTATGGCAGGGAAGGTGCAGGGGACCGATAGTACTTTAGTAGCACAGAACAGATGCACCAATAAGAACCGAGCGCTCAGAGGTGCCAGGCCGGACAGTTGGTCAAAGGACAGAATACGTTGTAATTTGTCCCATAACAACTGGCTCATCAGTGGGAACAAACAGCTCGGGTGCCAGATATGTAAAACGAGCTCTCTGGCGGCCCGAACGCAGCAGGGACCGCAGCTTTTTATTCCCCGTGTTTGGTGCTGACGGGTCACAACGACTTAATTATTGCGCAATAAAATCAAGCTGCAACACAACAGAGACGGAGGCAGAGACCACGAGACAAAGATCCACTAGAGCTCCCCCTGCTGCCAATAATAATATCCCAACGCCACTTTCTGACTGCTTATCCTCATTCCTGCACTCTGTATGTGTGTGTGTGAATGTGTGAGTGTGTGTGTGTGTGTGTGTGTGTGTGTGTGTGTGAGGCCTGAACCAAAAGGCTCAGACATCTAAAAGCCACCTTGCAGCATATGCAAATGTAAATATAGACACAAACAGCAGCAAAAACACCGCAACAGCCAGGATATGCTTCTACTTTTATTTTCACACACACACACACACACACACACACACACACACACACACACACACACACACACACACACACACACACACACACACACACACACACACCCCTTCTGTCTCATGAGGTTAGGGGGGGAGAGTTGGTGTTATAATGAGCTGTCACTCACGCTAACCTGCCCTTATACTGGAAAAAGGCAGGAAGATGACGCACTTACGTATGAAAGGTAAACCAGAATAAAAACAGGAGATAAAATTAAGTTAGATGCGCACTCGAAAGAGCTACACTGAGTTGACCAAATGGGAAAATTAGGGCCACAAAAACTGCACGTTCACCCCCCGAAATGATTTAAAATCAAAGCGAGAAAGAGAGACTTGTGACTTTATTTAACATAGCAGCATATGGAATCCTGATTAGAACTGAAATGTTACAGTTAATGAGCTGCTGTTAAATTCCCATTTTCTCTCTCAGCTGTGGAAAATATGGAAATGGAACAAAGTCTGTGTTCTGAATGGCAAAGAGGGCGGATGAGGAATTCAAGGACTCGTTCAGCATTACGCCGTTAGACGATTAACAGGGTCACGCGTTATTATCAACCCACAACCTTTAGAAGCTTCAGCAAAAAGAGAGCAAATATGTGGGCGGCATCTTCAAAGTTTGGCAGAGAGGAGTGGGGAGGAGCATTTCTCAGAAAAATCTAATCAAATCCTGAGCGTTCCTCTGATGACGCTCGCATGCTTGAGGAGCATCCAGAGAAAAATCCTTCGTATTCTGGTAAAAACATGGCACGAAGCTCGTGCAGCTAATGACGCTAATGCAGCTTGAACACGCCGAGGAAGAGTCAGACACGAGTTGGCGTGCATATATGCAACACAGGACTTCAATACAGCAGATTTAATTCTGCCCTTGAGAAGATCCCGATAGATGACGGGGAGATGGGCCTTCCCCTCCTTCCCTGCATATTTCCATCAAATAATCACTAATTCCACAGTCCCTGTCTGATGAAATGCAGGAAAAGAGGAAAGGAGGAGATAAAGAGAGAGAGAGAAAAGAGTACGAGATAAGTGTCAGGAACAGAGAAGATCGAGGGAGAGGAGCAGAGCGAGTGGAGGAGGAGGAGGAGGAGGAAGAGGAGGAAGAAGGAAGTCTGCCTCTTAGACTCTGCCAAAGAAACAACAGGGGGCTTTACAGTGGAGTTACAGCCCAGGTGGGCGATGGAAATGTTCTCTCACTCCCACACACGTGCACGCGCACCGCTCAACGCCGCACGCGTACGCATTCAGGAGAAATGGCGTTAGGTGCGATCGCGGTGCGTGCACGTCAGCCAGGAAAACATCCAGGGAGGATGCAGCCTTGGTCTTTGTCGAGCGCGAAGGGCGCAGCGGCCGGAGTGTCGATCTGTTTCCCCCCATTTTATTATTCTGGTCTCCATTCAAAAATGATGGCCTCAGCTATTCGGGGCCCCGCAATAATGTCAGCGATAGAGGGAAACCGAAAGAGTGAATATAAAACTGTGAAAAAGTGGGGGTTTGGCTGTGGGTGTTGGGGGGGGGGGCGGGAGCAGCGGAGCAGGGCCCCGCTCACTCCGGGGGGAAACGAGAAAGCCAGGAGCCAGGAATGCCGTTTTATTATTAATAGAGGAAAAATTCCCTCAAATTGAACCTGTAAAGCATCGCTAGCCGCTGCTCCTCCGCTGGAGGAAGGAGGGTCGAGGCGTCCCGGGAAAAGTCGTGATCACACGTCACTTCCTGTCAAAAACAAGGTTGAATGTTTGTTTCATCGCAGCCCCGTGTGAACATCGGAGTCCCTCCGGATCAATTACTGTTTTCATTTTTAGTGACATTATGTCTGCGCCGCACTCAAAGAAAACCGCCGATTAGCATCTTCGCACATTTGCCAGATTTGAGCGTTGAATCACTTCCAATCGCCTCCTTGTTGGGTTGAGAAAATCTCCTTGGGCTCCTGTCTTATACCCTGTGATGTTACCAACGTGTTGCCAGATAAACTTTTTAAGATGTTTCGCTTATTGCCGCCACATTTTCATCGCATTTTTCCTGCCGCCAACTTTGATGCGTGCAACTAGCGTCACATCGCGCGCTGCCTTGGGTTACCGCGCCGTAGTTTTCTCTTTGTTCTACCTCAGGGTTCAACTTGTTCGTATCGTTCCATCTGCCTACATATTCAGATTTTTTGTCTCAGTAAAAAAAACCTTTTGGAGCCGCATCTTCTGAAGGAGTCACACCGGAGAAACCCGTCGCTTTGGGTCGTTCAAATCGAGACCTACGCCAATTTATGGGGTTTATTTCCAGTTGTCAGGCCTCCATCTTTTACATCCCACCAGTCCGAAAACTTCCCCCGGGATATCCCACATGTCACGGCTAATGTTTTACGTTGTGTGAGCTAAAGTTAAAGCGCTTATGCAACTCTGCGGCGGAGCGGCCTTTATTTTCATTACCTGTCAGGACGGGTATTATGTCATTCTTATGACACCGCCGGCCAATATGTCAGCCTCCTTAGGCTGAGTGCATCCATCTGTGTTACTATATATCTGACTCTAATATCTCGCTGGCCGGTGGCCAACTGAATCCCGGTCTGCCAGCATTGCTACTGTATCCCACTGTATCTCTCCAGCTCTCCTCAACCCTCGCCGCCTCCACGGACCTAAAAATACTGGACACGGCGAGAGGACGGCAGGAGGCTTCGGCCAAGTTTTTACTCCCTTTGAAATCCATAAAAAGCGCCGGCCGTTTTCACACCCCCAAGGATTTCTGCGAAGACCGCTGCAACTAAATGAATAAGTTTGTACCTGAGCGAGAGGGGGAAGAAAAAAAAATCTATAGACATCCGAGTGAATACGCTTATGGAAGAGTGCTTCGGAATGCTAAAGCGGAATGACTGATTCCAAGCGATAATTTCTCTCCTGCGGAGTTAAGGGGCCGGTGGGCCCCTGGGACCAACCTGTCACAATGAGACAAAACTCCTGCTGGAGCCACTCTGTTGAGGTTTTCAGCCAGCCTCCCAGGGGGTCTCCACCGCCACTTACCCGCTGAAACAAAAATCAATGGCTTAATGATCCAAAACAGGAAATAGAATGGTGGCGGAGGAGAAAGTCCCTAAAACAACAAAATGTGTTTTGGCAAGGGACACTCTGTCCCGGGCCTTCATTTGTTCTGTGTGTGTGCACTGAAGGAAACAGAGAAGTGTGTGTGTGTGTGTGTGTGAACGTGCAGCTTTGAGAGAGTGAGCTTACCCTGGCTTAGCCGCACAAAACATATTGATTTATTGATTGGCTGTTTCACCCCCTTTGCTCGCTCGCGCGCTCTCTCTCTCTCTGCCTTGTTATAGTGGCTCCTGGGACCGGAGAATATACTGTCGACGGAAAAAGTGGTGCGAGACTCGGAGAGGTGCGGGAGGAGAGAGATTCAGGAGAGGAGAGGACAGGAAAGTACGGGAGGGGGGGGCGTCCCATGCGAGAGTCGATCCGGCCGCGTTTTATCCAAGGCCCCTCCATCATTCGGATTTATGAACTGAGGTCACGACCAAATCAAAACCTTGACCCATCTCCGAGGGTGCCGATTTATAAGCTCCCTCGCAGAAGGGAGTGGCGCAGACTTGGCAGGGACAAGTATTCATCTCCTTGGCCCTGCTTCCCATGTGGCAGGATCCGGATCAGGGCTATAGGAGAGGCTGGCTGGAATTTGTGATTAACAGACAGGTTGCACTCTGTGATATACTGGGATGTGGTTCAGCTCCCAGTTCAGCAGAATGTCACTAACCCACAAGGTACAGAACCGTACAGTACTGAGGAGAAAGACCTCGCACGACTGCTACACATATGCTAACTCACATTGGCCGTGACTGGGAAAGAATCCCTGCAGACCAGCCGAATCACTTCCAAAAAAGCTTTTCAACGTTCCAGAAAGCATCGCCCAGCCTCGCAAAACGTGTGTCAAAGAGGAGGAATTGGCACCGCGCTGCTTTTTACTCAGCAGTGAACGCTTATGACAAGCAGGCAATGTCCCGTCCTAAACCCGGTCACCCTCTGAATTATGGACGGGCTGAAATATGAGTCCCCATCTGACAGCGCTTCATTTCCTACTCCCGGGGACACTCAGCACAAAAAAAAGGAAAAGATGGTTCGTTTCTTTTGCTATTTCAGTAACAAGAACAAATGAAAGGAAGTGAATTTCCTCCTCTATGCAAAGAGACAGAAAAAGCAAAGAGGACTACAAAGGAAAAAAATGCAAAGTCACTGCGACCGGCTTCCTGGTCATGATGACCTCTCTCCCCAGGACCGGTGCTGCGCTGCCTCCTCTGGACACAGCTGGGAAATCAGGTAGGGGGACGCTTGCCTGGGGCCCGAGGATGTTCTGGCCCTAAATATACATCATCAGGAAAGGGCAATTACAAACCCGGGGAGACGGTGAGGCGACAAGCCTCCCCAACCCCCCCACCCCCCCCACCCCCACCTCAAACCATGTGAGACGCAGGGAGATGTATGACTGTTCAAGAACACTGGGAGAATCCGCACAGCTGGAACAGTCCTTTCCTCCTTAGTTGAAACTCCCGGACGGGGAATAAAGTGTTGACCCCAGTCCACATGCGCTGAGCGCCGGTGAGGCCACGACGGCGTCCTCCAGAACCCCCAAACGGCCCGCCTCTGCGCTCTTTAGTCCCACCATCGTAATTTGTCGTCTGATTTATCTGGTGAGTCAAACAAAAACTGTCTACTCAGAGGGGTTAATGGGTCCAACCGAGTCTTGGATGTCTGCTCGCCGGGCCCGGCCAACTCACTCAGATTACAAATGAGTGGATCTGATGATGTCCGCCGCAGCCAAATTCTTCTAATTAGAAGCACAATGGCTGAAATCGGTGCTTCGCCATTTTCTTAGTCGGCCGGGGAAATCCGCCCTAACCTCACTGGACACCCGGAGAGGAGAGGTTACTGGGACAGAGCGGGAATACTAAACTCAGTAAATTATCTTTCCCTGGGGGAGGGGGGGGGGGGGGGTACAGTAGATGAAGCTAATGAAGCCTCGCCTCGTGTCAATATTGATGAGAAACAAACACTTGTGGCGGGTTCAGGCGGCCAAAGTTTGTCAGTCAGTCACCTTTGCATCGGGGATGGAGAGTGAATGTCAATGGGACATCAGCATTCCGGGTGGAATGCCCAACGATAAACAGACACGCGGGAGCAGGTTTTCCGAGGCTTCGGCGCCTCCGGTTCAAACAAATCTGAACCTGGGAGACATGAGAGTAATTCATCAAACAGGCTCAGTGGCCTGGAACAGGAGTTCTGCTTGTCATCAGAAGCTCTCTTGCATGTAATCAGTAAAATGGACTCCTTTAAAGCGCCGCGCGTCTTTATCACATGACGACAGGAAGATTTCAGCGTTTTTGCAGGCGCTGATTAGACCGGCTGTCTTTTATTGGAATATGATGACACAAATGGGATGTTGAAGCCTTTCAGACCTTCAGAGTAGAGATCGGCCCACAACGCTAAAAAAATGTAATTGAATCAAAGAAGCTTTTGCACGTTTTACTGCAGACTTTCATCTGCAGCGCTAAATACGAAGCAGCCAAGAGCTCCCGCACGCCACAGCTGCTTGGTCCACTTCAAACACACCCGAGCTCTTTTTTCTGGGTCGGTCCGCTTCAGGTGTGAAGGCTAATCTGAACTGTGGGACAGATCAAAAGGGGGGACCTCGGCCCGTTTCAGGTTAAGCTGCCGTGCAGGCAAACGGACCACTTATTGAACCACAGATAGAAACAAAAAGCAAAAAAAATCCCATCATAAACCCAAAGTAGGAGCTTCGTCAGTACGAGCTGCTGTTGTGACTGAGAGACGACCAAAGCCTCCAAATTTTGGGTGAAATCTCCCTTTAATGCTCACTGTGAATGTCTTTAGGGTCTGCTATGTTATTTCAAACATGAATATTTGAGTTTTGCTTTTCTCCCCCTCGAAGCTCTTCATTTGTTGCTTGTTTTAAATACCGAAACAATCCGGACAGAAAAATCGAGTAACTGCTGCATCTGAGAGAATTCATTTAATTTCCCTGCATGAGATTTCTTTGAAAGCAAACCCCAGTTGTTCTAAACATTCGTGCACATCAAGGGGGTCACAAAGTGGAGCCGTTGTGATTAAAAACAGCTGTATGCAGCTGGAGGAGTGAAATCAAGCCTGCAGAGGACGGCAGGACCGCGGGAAGGGAACGTTATTCCATCAGCCATTTTTATGAGGCCGGTTTGATTCAGGGAATTTTCATAAAGACAATGAAAGCAGCACAGGGTGGAACGCGCAGACAGAGAGCAGAACAGAGGGAAAGCACTCAGGGAGAGAGCAGGAAAATAAAAGCGAGAGGTGCACGGAGCGCCGCGGCTGACAGGAGATGATACATGCTCGGTAATAAATGAGAAATAAAGAGAAAGGGGAGCAAAAGGAATAGAGGAACTGTACTCTTTTTCCCAGATAAAAGAGAGGTGCATTACAAGAGTCAGCTCCGCTCAGCTCGCTTTGAACTCCGTCTGACATGTAATATTTTAAATTTGACATTCCTTTTACTGTAATGGTCCCTCAATGACAATTGAAAAATAAATCAGCAGCTGATGAAGGGAAATTTCCGGAGGAGTTCTCCTACCTGCAGATGCCTTTTAGCGGTGCGCTCCGGAGGTGCGGTCCTACAACCTTTTGTACTTTTGCTTGAGGAAAGGGCGAAGCTAGGGGAGAATTGTTTCTGTCTGGGAGCCAGCCTGGACGCGGGAGGCCAAAGAGCTCCCAGCACATGGGCCAGGTGAGTGTGTGCTCCTGGAACTCTGCCTGGACAAACAAGCGAGCGAGCTTGTAAGGTCTGTTCATAAACACATCTGGCACGAGCTGGCGCGCGGCTTCGTAGCACATGTCCGCTTTGGCACCGTGCGTCAGAACGTCGCATAATCCGATATCGGAGCTCGGATAACGGTCTTTACTGTAGGTATAAACAACTTTCCTGTGTGCTGATGTGACAGTAGGGGGCGCTGTTGAGACCGGGCAATGACACTTAAATACAATGAAAGCCACATGCACGTGTAAGGCAAAGTGCACCTTTAGCTGCCTTGATTTGATATTCTCATTCTCAGAAACTCCCCGCGCGGCGAAGCGGTTCTGATGGAATTCCGCAGTGTTTACCGCGGTGCCTGGAGGTCCGCAACTGCAGCTCTCCCACCTCCCTGGAGTTTTATCTCCTTTGTGTGGGTCTGGCTTTAGTTTCGACACACGAGTTATTTAGTAAAAACAAAACGTTTTGGTCCACATATCAGCAGGTTGACCTTGTGACCTCACCTCTCATGGCGCCCTCACACCAGTTTGTGACTGATGTGAGCACAACGAAAGAATAACAAGGCTGCGGCGTCTGACGTTACAACGCAGAGGCCTTCGTAGATACCAAACCTAGCTGCTCACTTATCCCTCCATTCTCAGCCTCCCTTACTCCCATGTTAGCTTCTCTCCTAGTAATTACGTCTGGCCCCGGCCAAAGGGACAATAGGAGGAGAAGACAAAAAAAAGAGGAGAGGCTGCCTGGTCTGGCCTGCTACTCCAGACAGGAATTGTTTTCACGTCTTCCCCTCCCTCGCTGACACACGTCCCTGCGCTTTATTAAATATGCCTCCGAGGGAAGGTGAAAGAGGGAAGGGTAAGAAATGGAAAGGTGGAGGGAAACGGGAGTATAAATACAGAGAGAGGGCCAGATAAGATGCTGGTGACAGAGGAGAACGTAGGGGATATATAACGGTGAACAGGAGGATTGGTAATTGACCCCTCCCCTTTGTACGACAACAGTTTTATGCGTGACAACAATAACAATGGCGGCGTGAAACGTAAATGTCCACGTGAATATGCTTTTGCTTGTCAGCTGCTGTCAGTCTGGGACTCAGGTGGACGTTATCTGCTCTCATTTTTACCGTGAAGATATGTGACGACGTTCCACGGACCCAGGCTAATTAGCGGGCGCCACTGTTGTGAATAAATAGGCTAATAACGGCGCAATTATGGATGTGTAATCGCATTAAACGGACATGAAGACATGGCATCAACCTGGCAATGATGACATGCAATTAGAGCCCGATTGTTATCTCCGGGATCGTATCAATAATTCATCACCGTACGCATTTCACATTAACCAAAGATGACATCCAGTGATTAATAAACGCGCGCACGTGAGGCTGTCTGTTCTCGGAAAGCTGACAGCTGATGCTTCGTAATTGGACAGAACTTTATAGACGCAGTTTTGAGATGAGCTAAAAGTGTTGGAAGACAAATTAAAAACACACAGGTCAAATAGTGTCTGAATTTAATTAGATAAATATCAGTCGTCGGGCAGCTAATGCTAACGAATGTGACTTCTGACGGGTGTGAATTTAAATGGAACGCAATGACCTTAAACTGATATATTTGTGTCTTTAAATTATCTTTGTAGCCTGAAAAATGCATCATGGCAGAGCAAGAAAAGAAGATGATGGACGTATGGCAGGATGGTTCTGTCAGGTTTCCTTTAACAGACTCCTCAGATGAGTCGACATCTCTCATTAGAGGGGAGGAATTATCCTTCCTCAAAGCCAGGGGTGTGGGAAAAACAATGGAAAACAACAATTGGAAAAGCTGTACCTGTACTCCCACAGCTAATCTCAGTAGTATACACGAGGAAATAAAAAACAAGGTTTAATTAAAGAACTGATGTCTGAGCTCCGCTGGAATGGGTTTGCATGTGGCTGCAACTGTCTTCCTGATGAAAGGGGGAATAGCATGGGAAAAAATGAGTGAAGCAGGAGGAGCACGGATGTGGAGAGAGAGAGAGAGAGAGAGAGAGAGAGAGAGAGAGGAGAGAGAGAGAGACTTCAGAAAAACTAACAGGGTCTGTGTTGTTCAGTGCCAGTGACTTTGGAGTGCAACGTACTTTTAAACTTTAATGCACGCAGCCCTTAAGTCATGATGTAATGAGATTAAAAGAAGGAAAATACAGAGAAATCCCATAGAGGGAGAAGGAGAGAGAGAGAGAGAGAGAGAGAGAATGCTCTGCCATTACTGATGACTCAGCACACATTTGGTAAACACGGCAGGGCTGTGCTCGCGATGTCTCGCACATCCAGCTATAACTTACCGTTAAATTACTATTGATTCACCAGTAACATTGTCAGCACACCAGTCATAACAGAAGGATTTGTCTGTCAAACTTCGGCCAGAAACTTTACAAGAGCGGAAAGACAGGAAAACAAAATCTGGGGATGGAAAAAGAGCAGCTCTCAGCTCTTCTCCCCACCCCGGGCAACAGATGAGGGCGCACCGTGGCGTCGGCGTGCGGATGCGTGCTGTCGTAAAAGCCGCGTCCTGTTGGCTTCACTGCGGATATAAAAGATCCGACCTTTCTGTCCATCCTAATGTCAGACCTCAGATTGGGTCCAAAGAGTCAACATCAGCGCCGCAGCAGAGAAGACGGCGGGACGATTGGAGTTATTTCACGGACAGAGCAAATATTAACTCATGAATGATTAATAAGCCAATGGCTCAAACTATTTTAGACGATGGATCCAGCCCGGTGCCGTCAGGATGTGCTGGTTTTGGCCTCCAACCCTACTTCGCACCGTTCAGAAACAAGTTTCATGTTGGGCGAAGTGAAGCGGCGAGGTGAAGGTATCCGTAAAATCAATAAAAGATAAACAGGAGCTTCACAGATGAGAATTTAAAACAGACCGAGGTGAAGCAGCAGACGTTTTAATTATTGGTGAGCAGGGAGAGCCTGTTCACAGCGGCCATTAAAAGAGAAAATATACACCAGATATCTCACCACTAAGTGCCCCTGCAAGGGCCATGTCGAACTTTTTAAGTCCTTTACTGCCAGCGAAGATATGTAGCTGTTCGGTAAATGAATTATTGGTGGGAGTGGATCATTGCCCAAGACAACCTTGCTGCCTGGAACGTGTTGGTTAATTAGGTCTAGATTGGCTGGAGGGCTAACAAAACTGCACAAGCGCCACATTTACAAAAAACCCAGCAGAGTTCGCACCTTCAAAGATTCCTTCGGTAACTTCAGAGGCCCAAACCTCCCACTAATCACCCCAAAATGCTTTGCCCTTTAGCATAAAAAAGCGGCAGCTGTGACTCATTGCAGCCATCTTTCACTGAATGCTAATGCGCAGCTGCTTGGAAATTCATTTGTCTGTTTAATATCACAGGTGCCCTTAAATGCACCGCAGCCAACAGCAGCACCGCCGGGCTGTGGGGACTTCCTGCGGCCTGGAACTCCTTTGGATGCTAAACAGCTCCAGAAAGAATCCGCCTGCATCTTTACCTGTTATTTATTCGGTAAAACACGGTTCAGACGCCGCGCCTCCTCTCTTAATCACTGGTTTAATTAGTTCCTGCAAGCATTATCATTCCGTATCAGCCTGTGCACGGTCGTCACCCTCCGTGCGCGTGTGGGATGACTAAAGGAGACGGAGGACTGAAGGGAATCATCGCCCCTGTAGGGAATCTGGGTGAGTTAGAATCCTATCCAAAAATGTTACAAGGTTGTCTCACAAGGGGCGTCATCCATCAAAGTGATTCTTCTTCTCCGTCTGTCTCCCACTCCTCTCTTCCACTCCCCTGTCCTCTTTGCAACGCAATCATTTTCCCTCTCGCCGGGTGTGACATTCATAAAGGATGCCGGTGGATTTGTAGCATCTTGCCAAAGTTTGGGATGAGTTTCCGAGGTGTATTTACAGCGCCGGATGGCCCGAGGAGAGTTACAGTAATTCTGGGGCCCTGTTTGCCGCTTGACTGTCCTCTCTATGCTCGCTCACCCTGCTCTGCTTCTTTTTCCCATCCTCTTTGTCCCGGCTAACATCGATCCGTTATCTCAAAATAGTGCAGGTGATGTTGGCCGCGCTGCCTTTGGAAGGCCTCCCGATCGGGTCATCGGGAATTGATCCGGGTGACTTGAGTAAAATATCAAGGTAGTTTTTGAAGACGTCCCCTGAAGACCTTTGGTCTTTACCCCCCCAAAATGAGCCTTTGTCCTCGCAAATCTGTCCCAACGTTAGCGCAGGGCGCAAAGGTCGCGTCATCCCGGCTGCTTCCTGTTTCAGTATACGGACAAACAGTGACGTGGCACATCTGGATCACGAAGGAGATTGACAATAGGTTATCCAGTTACCCCGAACAGTCCAAAGGTGTCCATAAATCCTTCATTCAAACGAACCAGCTCACAACATTCGTCCAGTTCGGACCTGAGCTGTATATTTTCTGGCTGTCTGTCGGAGCAGCGGGTTTCTGCAGCGCAGCGGAACCCCCGATAGATTCTATTTGCAGACAGGACATCTATATGAAAACCAAAGAGTAATGGCTGCCTATAACTCCACTGGTAGTTGGTAAATGTAGTCATGGCTCACGCCAACAAAAGCATCGCTGCTTGTTTTCTGCACTACATTCATTTCTTCGCTGTCGTGCCGACGGCGGCGAGTTCATTCCTGTCCTGTTTGCAATCTAATAAACTGCACAGTCGCTGTATTCTTCGTAACGCATATGAGTGACTGTTGCAGCCGTCACACACACTGGAAATGCAGGGGGGGGGGGGGGCGTCGGAGGAATGTGGTTTTATACATGTGCGGTGAGGAACAAAACATCAAAACATCTTTTTTTTTAAAAGATGAAAAATAGGGGAACAAAGCCATAAGTTAGGAAGCCTCGGCTCAGTAATGGGTATGCTTTCCTCCATTGAGCACATGCACACACACGTGCGTGCACGCACACACACACACACACACACACACACGCATGTTATGTCTGCTTTTTGGACTGATGCTCACAGCAGTGGCATATCAGCCCATAATGAAGGCTTGCAGCAAAAAGTCCGCCTGTGTGGACAAACATTTTTCCCCATTCATTCATGCAGAGACATCACACACGAACACACACACACACACACACACAAGAGAGAGAGAGAGACTCGAGTGGGTGACTCAGACTTTTCCTGTGTTTCACACAAATAAACACTCATCCAGCAGAGGCGAGGCAAGCGGCGGAGCCCCTGCCAGGTGATGTGGAGGGACAGAGTGTTCTGAGTTACTGCGCAGCGCAGCCACTCTCCACGGCAGCCCCATACAGAGTCCATAAAGCATGATGGATGGCCTATCATCATTTACCTCTTTGGTGACTTCTCAATGCTGTCACACTCCGCCAAGCAAATGCGGGAGAGGTGAGACGCACAAAAACAGACAAGCGGGCGAATGTGGGGCGCAAAAACAAAAAAAAAACAGAAAACAAAAAAAGGAAAATGACAAAATGATGTTAAAGGGGGATTAGTGGGAATTACAGGGGGAGGGCGGGAGGGAGACAGAGGAGGGAGAGAGAGATAGATGAGGAGGAATCTTTGATGTTTGGGGGAATTAATGCACAGTCTGTCAAACACACACACACACACACACACACACACACACACACACACACACACGCACAATATAAACGAATCCTGTTCTTTCCCTCCTTTGATGACAGCCCCCCCCCACATACAGAGGCTGGATTTAGAGCATGCAAAATCTCCTGCTTCACCACTTGTTCTCCTCTCCTCTTGTGCTCTCCACGGCACAGCAGAGGTAACGGGAGGACACGGAGCGGGCGGGAATCAGCGAGACAAAAAGAGGAAGCAGGTACGGCAGATGCTGCGAGCTGACGCAGCGAGAACGAGAAGGAGACGTAGACCGGGTAAATGTGAGGGAAACGGCGAGGTGAGGAGGAAACCACTTCTGCGAGAAGGAGCGTGGCCAGGGTGGCGGAGGGGGCAACCAGCCCGGAGTCTGTGGAGGGAGGAAACTCGCTGTGCATCGTGACACAGCTAAATTTCAGTCTGCGCTGCTTTAACCTCCTGAACTCAAAACACGTCCTCCAGCCCCTCATGTTTCACTCCTTTTGTTTTTTATTGAGGGCCGCTCGAGTCAGACTGGGTAGCGCTGCCAAAATAGAGAGATTCTATTCTATTCTGCTCTACTCTACTCTGTTCTAGTAAATAATATGTGCTGTGTTTTAGCAGAGCTCCTCATTAAAGGAGCTTTAATTCAGTAAGTTGTTTGTGTGTGTGTGTGTGTGTGTGTGTGTGTGTGTGTGTACTGCAGCAGTGTCAGTGCTGTTATTGCTCCCAACATTGGGAGGAAATGTTTTCAACAGGCTTTTGCTTTCGAATGAATGAACACAAAAGAGAGAGAGAGAGAGAGAGAGAGAGAGGGGGCAGACATGCGCACGCACGTGCACAGGCTGCATCTTTTGGACAGTGCCTATTGATCGCCACGCAGCACACATCGCCGCAACTTTCACAAATTGCTATTGAGAAGTGACCTGTAATACAATTACTGGCCAATCCCGGGACTTTGCTGCCATCAATTATTAAACACTGCCGGTGTCGCGGCCTCCCGTCCGGCCCCAGCTCGCATGTTGTGTCATTATCACGTCTGCCGGCCACCGGCTTGCCAGCTGAGTACAGCCGAGTGTGGGACGGCGTTGGCAACCTTTGACTCTGTCACATACATCAGGATGAGCGCTGTTATTGCTCCTGCGTCCGGGGGGGGCGTCCGCAGAACGCTGCTATTTTGTGCGTCTCTGGGCCTCTGCTAAACAGAGCAGCAGCATTAATCTTGCAGCAGAGTGGCTCCCCTCCAGGTGATTGTTTTAAAGACACTGTCAATGCCAGCGACCAATCAATACTCGCCACAGTGGCCGTAACCTGCTGCTCGTCAAGGCGTTCCGAAGAATTCCACAGCTCCGCTTTCCTTCCACCCTCTCCATCAGATTTATGATGGAAGGCGACAGAGAGAACGGAAATGCAGGCATTGCATGATAATTGCCCTTTCCTTTGAACTGACACAGTAATCTTTCTTTTAGTGTTCTCATTATAGGAGCCCTAATTCAAACTGTGCGTGTGATCCCCCCCACCCCCTCTTAGTCTCCTCTGCAGTCGTTGTGAAATAATTTATTTGTTATCTAACGCCACACCAAAGTCGCTGCCTTCAACATTTTTACTCTGAAATTCTGTGAAGCCATTTCGGCAGACGAGCGATCCTTCCGCTTTATGGCTTCAATAAAGCGTCTTAAAGAGACTTCTAATTAAAATAGAGTCTTATAGTCAATTATTGACATTTAACTTTAATGTCATAGCAGCAGTTGGCCCCAGTGATATTAATATAAAGGATATAGGATATCCAGGAACGAGAGTTTAACATGCGCAGTGGGTGCTATATGCTAAAAGATGCACATCTATAGCGTTTTTAAAAAAAAGGTCATAATGAAAATCTTCTCTGCCGAAGCGTCGCTTCTGTCCTGCCGTGAGAATGGAGGGAAAGAGCTGCGCTGTTGCACGATGCCGCACGAAACACTGCAACCGCACCGTATTATTCTTCAATGATCGATAAAACACCGCTCTAATGGATACATTACGTTGTTAGGGGGACTGATTTATTACATTTTATTGTTTTCAGTTACCTGTCTCTGTTCCTCAACAGTAATTTCCCTGAGCCGGCTACAATAAAAACAGCACTTAGCGGCGGGGGAGGGGCATCGCAGGGTGCTCAACGCGCTGGATATGGCATTCATTTGGCGGGAGGGAAACCGACATTCCGAAGTGTCCGGCGGACGCCACGGCAGGTGGAGATGTGAGGAGGCCTGAGGAAGACCCCGAGAAAATAGCAAATAGTTCCTGTAACTTTAAATGACAAAATAGCCTTGGTCTTCATCAATAGTTGGCTAAATGCACAGAATTCTGGGTAATGAGACTAAAACTATGATGTGAGTAATGTGAAGCAGGCGCGTTTCACACATGAATCGTAACATTGTTGGCTCGCAGCCCTTTGGGAATGAGTTGGATTATCGAGGTAAATCGAGGCTCTTTTGACCTCATCTGCCCCGACAGTCGCTCGGCAACGGGAGGCTGTAACATCAGACCTGGAACTCTTAGACTGTAGAAGTTAGTTTGTAGGCCTCTACTGGTTGTCGTGTCAGTGAAGGCACCATTCACGTGATACATTGAATTGTAAATCTTCTAATTAACAGAGGACTCAGAAGCCCCTCCAGATATTCCTCCTCAAGCCTTTGGGAGCCTCGGAAGCCCTAATTCATAAAGATTTCCTTGGTTTTGAGATCATTTCTAAGGTGCAGGGAAACAACTAAATGAAAAGGTTGCGTGAATCCTGTTTGCAGTCACTCAGCAGTGATCTATAGATCTCCAATCACCTTAAAAGGAACGGAGCGCAGCTTTTTACTGCCGCCATACGCTGGTGGGAGCAGCAACAGCAGCTGGTGAGGAGCACGTGGGGGGGGGGGGGGGAATCTGAGCTAAAGCGCGCTGCATTCACCACAATCCAAACCTGCAGCAAAGAGTTGTGCGCCGCACTTGTGCGCGCTTATTACTGAGCACACTCCAAACACCTCTTCACCTTTTCACCTGGGGGAGCCGGGCGGGTAATCGACCAATGAGGGCAACTTATTGAGAAAAAGTTGCCGTGAATCTGGGTCGCGGGAGCGAATCGATGCCATGGATTTTCTTGCCTTGGCATTATCTCAACTTGGGGGAGCGGCGGGGGGAGTAGAAACAGACACAAATCAGACATTATGGAAGCAGCGAGTCCACCCCCCCCCCCCCCCCCCCCCCCCCCCGCTCCCTCCATCCTCCCACAACCTGCCATCATCGGCCCATTCCTCCTGCCCCTCTTCCGCTATTCATTTGCTTTTTGTTGTTTGTTTGCCCCGAGGCTGAAATCTCTCTGTGTACGCTCAATTCTGTCAGCGGGTGTGCGCGTGCACGCACGCGCGCGTGCGCGTGTGTGGCGTGCACTCTGAAATGACACATTGATTCACGGTGTTCCATATTTTCTCATCTTGCTCAGTATTACGGCGAGTCGATCCACGCCGGATTCCTCCGCCTCTCCCTGTTTTCCGGAGGATCGTGTTGAATGGGAGCGTTTACACGCAGCCTGGTTGTTCAGGTTTCGGGTGTGCATCTGCCCCCCCCCCCCCCCCCCACCCCCCCGGCACTGTGTGGGGGCTCACTGCAGCACTCAGGACTACAGAGTCTCTTTGACAGCGTCTTTAAGCGGTTATTTATTTTAATGTATTCACAGATTTGGTGAGCAGTTTTATGTGTGAGGGGGGGTTTCGCTGGTGGGGATTTGCACCCTGCGGTTTGCACATCAGCAGCTCGAGCTCTGGAGCTCTGCCCCTTGACCCACAGGTGCTCACACGCACACACACGTGCACGCACACAGCCTCCCACTCATGAGGACTTCTGCCAAAATCAATAGATTTTTTTTATGCCCCGTGCTGTTGTATGAGTCTGAAACTGGAGCACGGGATCATATATACGGCAGCCAGGGTGCCGCGTTTGGGACGCGCCCCATTTTAGAGTCGTCTGACTCTTCTAAAAAATAAAACAGCCCCATCCCCCATGTTCAGGTTCTGTTCCAAAGCCTCCAATAGGAAAGAGCTAGCATCTAAACAGCAATGGCCAACGCCGTGTTTGTGTCAGGCTGTTCCGACGTGGACTCTCAGGGACGTCGGCAGTAGATTTCCCGACTTATGGGGTTAAGCTCGAGCTCATATTCCACCCATAGTTCAATCACATCCCGCGAGCGCTTGATTGGATTGGTGGGATTTGGTGCCGGGGGGGCCGGGGTTAAAGCCTCGGAGTCTTTGTCATGTTCGCTCAGCGCGTCCCAAATGGTTGTCTTGATGTAGCGAGGCGCATTATCCTGATTAACAGGAGGTGGGTGGCGGGGTCCAGAGTGGAGGTTAGGAAGGTGATAGAGTCCCACGGGTGGTAAATGTGATGAGATGTTCACAGTCACTAAACAAAACCATATGAATCCAATGCAATTTCACCCTAAAACCACCAGCAGCAAAGTTGAGTTGAGCGGGACAGAGAGGAGGAGCTGGGCTGATCCTTCTGTGCGTTTCCTGTTGGCAAAGCTCAAAAAGAGCATTTAAGCTGCTCAAAAAGAGCTTTTAAGCTGCCCAAACCTGCTTTTTGTCTGCGCCTCTCCTGAAAGCCACTTCACAACCCACCCAGCCTGCGTCCTCCTGCCTCTGAACTGGTGTTTTCATTCGTTCTACCGTCCACGCAATCAACCGGAGAGCCAGGTCGCAACACCCCGCCACCTGCTCGGGACGCCTCTGGTGCGAGGGTTTTTAACTCCTGAATCTTTCACTGCTCAGTGGCTGAAATGTGTTTGCTCTCAGCACCATCCTGCACAGACTATTTGTCAGCTGCTGCTTGTAGATCGGCGTCACTTAAACAACAGTATTTCAGTTTGTTGCTTGTTTACGAGAAGTCTCTCTTGACACTGTACTTGCTCAGCTGCACGCACACACACACACACACACATACACACACACACACACACACACACACACACACACACACGCACGCAGGGAGCTCTCAGTAGTGTGGCTGAGCTACGCTAGCAGCCTACAGCCATGGTTCCAGGGCATTTTCACTCAACCAAATCCCTCCTCTCATAGCTCACCTGGCAGTAAAGAAAATAATATATAAATATATATTTATTTTTTGAAAAAGTGCAAAACTTTTTAAACAAAAGGGATTGGCTTTGACGCACACCAGGAAGTGGAAGTACAGGGACAGGTCGGGGCTGTGAGGGGAAAGGAGGGTTTAGGTTTGCAGGGTGTTTGTTGTCAGTCGACCCGAGAGTGGAGCGCTGATAAAAGGAGAAGGGCAGAAAGGAAGTTCCAAAAAGAAGCCCTCCTGCCCCGAGCCGAGTCTCTCTGTGGGTCTAATGAAGCCATTTATTTTGTTTCCCTGACTTTCTCCTCCACCACCAACAATAAGCAATCTCCCGCTCTGCCTCTCCCGCTCTGCTCCGGGGTGTGTTAAGCAGCCAGCCTGTCCCACAGCATTACCTCTGCTTGCTTAATGCTCCCCATTGATCAGCTGCAGACTGAGCCTGTCCTCCGCTGCCACAGCCATTCCTAATTAATATTTGCCTCTAAAACAGCGCTGATTGCGAGTGACTGGCTTCGTCTGTGTCGATGCGACAGGATGTAAGACAGGAGAGCAAATGCACTTTCTGTTTCTTTTTCCCCCCCTGAAAGCAGAGTTTTGTGCCGATTCCTTTTGGTCCATGTCAGACAGAACCACAGCAAAAGGCAAAAGCATCAATTTGCAACACATTTTGTGTTCGCACAAAAAATCGCATTCTGGTTCTGGCCAAATATTTAATCTTTCCCTCTCCTCCTCTGTCTATCTCTCCCTCCTTTCTTTCTGAATAATGTGCCACTGGGATGTGAACGGGAGGGGGAAACGGGAGAGCGCGGATCCCCACTCCCCCGCTCCACGTCTGTGATGTCATAATCACTCACATCAAAGGCTGCGCGCTCAACACGGCGACTGTCAGCTTCCCTGGAGGCGTCATTAAAAACGAACAGAGCAAACGGAGCCGGGCCTGACAGAAACGCATCAAAACGTCCCCGCACGCACACGGCCGCAGGAGTGGGCGTGCACGCAGACACGTGTGCGTGCACAGATATGTACACAAACCCGCGTCTAAGGAAACGCTTACACTGCACATCTCCACATGGATATGAAGCACCTTTTTCCCCCCTTCCTCTTTCTTTTTTGAGGAGAATGTCACACGTTCCTCGCCCGTGCGTGCATCAGCGGAGGTGTTCAGGCAGGACACGCTTTGCTTCACAGGGATCCTACACGCATGTCCGCCGCACGTGAACATCTGCCGCTGCGCCGTGGCGCCGTGATGTACATCCTGGATGCGCTCTCACGCTGTTGCCATTCTGGGCCACAATGCAGAGCGTGCACATTAATGCACAGGGAGCCTCCATCCACCCGCTCACCCACTTTTCAACTCTCTCTCTCTCTCTCACACACACACAGGCTCACACATTTACACAAACTGGAGGAAGGACTATAAATAGTGTGCCTATGATGCTGCGTGTGGTTTCTCCCTGTGGGTTTGTGTGCGTGTGTGTGAGACTGTCAAAATGAAGAGAGAGGAGAGGGGGAGAGAGAGATAGGGGGAAAGGGCTGTTCCCTTGTCTGGTGTACAGCCAGTGATAAACAATACATGACAAGCACAGCAAAGTCAGTCGCTCCCCTTTGATTTGAAATAAATATAAGGCATTACATGTTAAAATGGGCGCGCACGCGCACGTGTCAGAGTGGAGCGTGGTGTGTTTGCCTGCATGTAACTTACGCCTGGCAGGGTCTTCTGCTCATGCAGTGCATTCTGGGCTTTCAGGGCCGACTCTCTGGCACAGTAGGTGAGGAAGGCACAGCCTAAAATTCAGAGGGAGAGAGAAGACAGAGATAATTATGTTAGGTGAACTGGAGGCAGACACAGAGGGGGCTGCACCAATCACCAGCAAATAGCCAAAAACAACACACACACACACACACACACACACACACGGAGTCAGCCTGCAGCCACAGCTCTAAAACTCTGTCTACACGGCAGCACTGGGAATTCACTTGTGTCTGCGTGTGTTTGTGCTGCGTTTCCGTGGCTGAGCAAACGGAGCATTCCTGTGTACACAGATGTGTGCGATCCACACGTAATGAAGATGGCACAATTTAAAGAAGACAGTAATCGATGCGGGAAAAGGAGGGAAACGCAGCTACGGGAAGGAGGGGGGGGGGGTCCTGCACCAAAGGAGGTGGAGGATTCTCCCCGGCGCTCTGAAACAGCAGTTATCCGTTTGTCCATCACAGTATTCCGGCTTCCGTGACAGGGATAGACATTTCCCTGACAGCTTCTTGCTCTCCCACAACCCCCCCCCCCCTTCTCCTGCCTCCCCCCTTCATTTTCCCTGTCTCTCTTCTCCATATGTTCCCAGTCTACCCACAATCCTCCGTTTTGTTCGCACCTGGGCTGAAAGAGGAAGATGGAGACAAAGCAGAAGAAGGAGGAGCCGCGCCAGCCGTTCCCATGGTGCCCCGCGCTGACAGCGACCCGCCACTTCCAGACAGCTGACAAACTGTCAATCTGCCCAATGATTCGCGTGTTTGACGGTTTAATAAAACACTCGACAATTGCACTAAAGTCTGCAGTGGCACCACTCAATTGGAGGGGGAAATGCTTCAGACTGTACAGGCTATTGATTTGTGCGATGGCTCCAGAGAAATCTCTGCCAAAGCAAGAAAAAGAAAATCATTCAGAAGATGGAATTAAGATTATATATTTTGGCCATAAAGGTGGCCACAAAGACAGCAGAATGGAAAGTTTTACGACCGGCACTAGGTTATTTTGAGCTGGCCGTCACCCTGCAGACATCTTCAGACTGTTTTCGCTGCCGTGAAAGTCACGCAGGGAGACAAAAGGAGCGGAGTTTGTCGGAGCTAGGCAGGCGATTACGGCGGACCCCTCCCCCCTGGAAGCACAAACACGGAACAGTTCAGAGAGCCTCCTACTCATCCTCGTTATGCCTGGCTTTGTTCTTCTTGCATATATCGGGGCTGTTTACGGTGTAGCGAACAGTATGTGGACGCAGCGTTTCCTCCGTCTATGCTGTCTCTGACTCCAGGTCATCCTGATGGCGGGGCACAGGGGCGCTCCGCCTGTTGTTGTTTTTAATTAGCGAGCCTCTCTCATTAGGCGAAGTGGGGCCTGGCTGACGACAGCTTGGCTACCTCCTCATCCTCTCCGGGCCTGTTAATGCTACAGGTCGGTGCCGTCCCACAGGAAACGCCAGCCTCCGATTCCCATACACAACACTCCAGTAGAACGAGGAATGGGACAAAATAATAGCTTATACGTCAGCGTTAGCATACTGTGCTTATTATTGAAAAGAGAGCGCACCAACCCCTGACATTAAACGGGCTGCTGGGAAGCGCTGCTGACTAACGCTCCTGCACAAGCAAAGACAAGGAGCCTTCAACTTATCCATCCCATAATAACAAAAAACATGTTGCTAATTTCGTGGTCCCGTGTCTCCTGTCTTCAGAGACACCGCGTTTGTGTGACAACGTGTCAGAAGGAACCAGTGGCCCATCGACTGGCTGATTTTAATGTTCCTGTTGGGATGTGAAGCAACTGGCTGAGACTGGCTGACACGGTGACGTTTACGGTTCTTATAGTTGAGGTTACACAATTAATGACTCTAATTTCACGCAACAATAATGTAAATACGAATGTATGGATCGTATGTGACCTAATGATAATCCCAATTGCAATTGTAGACGAATCCATTTTGTTCCTCGACAGCCACCGTAGCGTCTGTGACACCCGTGAAAACACACCCCTATTTATTCACCGTTACATAAAATTCCTGGCATGTTTCACGTATGTGCGGTTTTTGGATTTGTCCTGTTTTAGGGAGGGTGTATTTACATGACGAGGACATGCACAGATGCACAGATGCTAACATGGCCACACGCGCTCGGATAAACCCACGCATGAAAAATGACAGTCAACAAACATTCAATTTATCACCATTGTCACAAGTCAGATGCTGGCAGAGACCCCGGTATCTGACTAAGACCCATATTGGCCCACAAGAGAGAGATAAGCTGTTTGTTTCTGCTGTCAATGCTGCCAATTTGGTTTCCCATCACTTCAAATTCAAATCAACAGCAGCACTGAGGGGATCTGAGAAAATGTGTGTACATGAGATGAGAGGAGAGGGAGAGAGGGAGGGAGAGAGGGAGGGAAAGGGAGGGGGAGGTAGAGAGAGAGGGAGAGGGAGGGGGAGAGAGGGAGAGAGGGAGGTAGAGAGAGAGGGAGAGGGAGGTAGAGAGAGAGGGAGGGGGAGAGAGAGGGAGGGGAGGGGGAGGTAGAGAGGGAGAGGGAGGGGGAGAGAGGGAGAGAGAGGGAGGGGGAGAGAGAGGGGGAGGGGGAGGGGGAGAGAGAGAGAGGGGGAGGTAGAGAGAGAGAGGGAGAGGGAGGAGGAGAGAGAGGGAGGTAGAGAGAGAGGGAGAGGGAGGTAGAGAGAGAGGGAGGGGGAGGGGGAGAGAGGGAGAGGGAGGTAGAGAGAGGGAGAGGAGAGGAGAGAGAGAGGGAGAGGGAGAGAGGGAGAGGGAGGGGGAGAGAGAGGGAGGTAGAGAGAGAGGGAGGTAGAGGGAGAGGGAGGTTAGAGAGAGAGGGAGGGGGAGAGAGAGAGGGAGGAAGAGAGAGAGGTAGAGGGAGGAGGAGGACGAGCCCAACGGTGAGAGAAGGAGGGACAGGAGATAAGATCACCTAGCTCCTGTGAACACCATCCCCCTGTGTCCTACACTCGCTTCTTATCTCCACCGCTGCAGACACCCTAAAGGGACACACATCCACAGAGAGACGGGGGGGGGATGAAAGGAATCAGCATGGATGGTGGAGAGCACGGAGACGTTCTGATGGCCATTTGTTTCAGGGATGAAATCTGATTGAAACAACAGCCGAGATGTTGAGATCACGCCGAGATTCAACCCTTTAAACTAACCACACTGACATAATCGGTGGGGGCGGGGCCTATTCCATGACCGCAGCCAGCCACCAGAGGGAGATGGAGATGTTTTACCCATGGAAGTATCTAACTTTCCTCAGCTAAATACCACGAATGTCGGGAGTTTTAGATAAAAGGCGTGAAACTCAAACAGTACTAAGAGGCCTCAACGCTCCCTCTACAGTCGGAAAACTACGACCTCTATGACCTCTGTGGCGTCTCCACGGTGAGGCTTTGAACCTTTAAAGCTTAAAATTCTCCCCCAAAACTAATTATGGTTGTACTAAAAGTTAAACGACTAATCCATTCCTGAATCAGTGCATTACTGGACACGTGTGCGTTGGCGAACGCCACCCAAGACGAGACAGCTTGGGGACAATGTTATTGCACGGAATTGTCTAATTATCTTGTGCCTATTAATTCAGGGATTGTAAAAGGCTGACATAAAAAGTTCTTCCCTTCCGCTCCATCCTTTTATTCCCAGCCACAGATGGGGAGAAACTCCCAGCGATCATTTAAATATTTCAGAACATCTTGGTAAGAGCCTAAAAAGAGTCAATAGCATTAAAACGCTTTATCCGCGCCGCAGCTCAGGCTCCACGCCGCGTAGCCCCGGAACTCTGTCTCGGAATAAAAAAAAAAAAAACGTAGGCATGAAAACTTTGTTTGAAGCTGTACAATTTCAGTCAGTCAATAGAAATCTCTGCGTCTTCCCGCCTTCCTCGGTTCCGTTAGCACTTAGCTCCACCTGAAAGGTTTCGCCAAAGACAGCCGCTCCTCAATAAACAGAAGAATCTTTCTTTGCCCCACTTTTAAGACGACTGACCTTAAGACAAGAATGTTCTGACCGGATTTTTGCGAGCGCCGAGGCTTAGATCGCCCTCTTCAATTCAACTCTTTAAACAGAATAAAGATGAAAATTCCGGACTTATTGTGCTGGGAGGAACAGCACGTAAAGCCTCGCTCTTTTAGCCGTAGGTGACTGAAGGACCACCGGCTCCACCAGAAGAATACTAATGACCTCCTGGATCTGGAATTGTTCGGATTTACCGGAACATCCGTATCCTCCATGTGATCGTTGCTATTCAAGCCGCGAAACGCAAAGGAAAAAAAAAAAAACCCAATAAAAAAACCCCAACAGATGCAATGAAAGAAACGCGGGCGTGTCCTCGCATGGCGAGGGGGTAACTCAATAAGACGGAAACCTTTTTACATCATTGCGCGGTGGCGCAACACAGAGGATGGAGGCTGTTTCGGCAGATGCAGCCAAGGACGTCTTTAACTTCACCCTGTGTTTATCTTTAAATATTTAATTAGTGGCTGTAAACCTTGATTAAATTAATGGCACTTTGAAGTCCACAATACTAATGTTACTGTACTCTGTGCAAACAGGGGGGGGGGGGGGGGGGGACCCTCCAATTACTGCTCAGAGGACGCATCAGGCCTTTTTTTCCCCATTCAGCCTTAAAAATTCAGGAGCTGTTTCAGAGACTAATGAAGGTTGGTCTTAAGTGTGATATTATTTCAGTGGAGTGAGGCAGAACTACGGGGCAGCATTATTAAAGAGGAGGGCCAAATCATTTATAATAGAGCCCAGGAGCGGTTCTCCTATAGGCGACTCCAGGAAGATCCCTCAGTCCTGGCTGAAGGGGGGGGCGGACGCCAGCGATGGCTAATGCGGGGGGGCCGCGGCGAGCGCGTCAGCGAGGGAGCGCAGAGAGTGAGGAAAGACAGAACACAAGTTAATAAGCAGGTGATGGAACTCCAAGAGGCCACCGCCGCTGTTCATCAGCGGCGTTTCTCCCATTCCGAAGGGTGCGGGACACGGTCATTGAGAAGGAAAAAAAGGACTCCGGTTACACCTAAATGACTGCCTGGGATAAAGATACGAGGATCATTAAATAGAAGTTATTATACTGCATCACTTTATCCTGCGAGGATAGCGACTGACCAGAGGGCCGTCAGCTGTTTGGGGGGGGTTTCAACCAGATGCTCTCATATCGGGATGATATTAATGTGGTCTGAAGGGAGTGAAGATTAGTTCTCAGCACCCCGAGAAAAACAAGAACCTGCACAAATTTCTCGGTTAAAGTGCTTAAAAGCTGTGGGCAACCTTCAGTTTTGTGGTGACAGGAGCTCAGGCTCAGCCGGTAATGAGCGCTAATACCAAAAGGCTGCATTTTAGACAAATAAACAAATGTGGAGCAGAGCCAGTCAGCTGGGCAGCCTCCTTATTAAAATGCAAGCCTTAATCCAGAGATTACAGGTATTAACAGCATGCAAAGTTAACATTTTCACACACAATCTGACGCGCTTTCACGTTCAAGATTACGTAAAAACCCCGAGACAATAGAAAGATTAAATGCCTCCACTGTGTGTGTGTGTGTGTGTGTCTGTGTGTGTGAGAGAGTGCAGAGTCCCTGAAGATAACAGGTCCCAGCTCTTGTCCTGTTGCCCAGAGTAGCCGTCTCTAAGCCGCCTAATCGATTGGCAGAGGAGGAAAAAAAGGGCCGCTTGAATGTGTTGCATGTGAAGGATTTAGAGGAGAGCAGAGCCACCAAATCAATGGTGTGGAAAATGCATCATTAGTACAGTTTCATCCCGCCCAGCACGCTCTCCCAGCTCTGCACACCTCAACCTACACACCTCTCACCCCAGCTGCACCCCTCCCCACTGAGTGTTCCATTCTCTAGGCCCCGACAATAGAAGGGGGGCCCTGACCCCGACCCCAACGCACCTCGAGCCTCAACCTGAAGTTGGAATCCTCAAAAAGACCATTGAAGTTGTGAGAACCAGACAAAATGTCCTCACTTCCCCTCTTGAGATCTCTCTCTCTCTCACACACACACACACACACACACACGCACACACACACACACACACACACCACACACACACACACACACACACACACACACACACACACCCTACCTGGGCCAGTTCCTCAGGAAATGTTGAGGACATCCAAATTTAGCTTTTCCCAGCATTAATCTTTAAACACGGAATGACTTCGCTGGGCTAAAAGTTGCCACGATCACTTAGCAGCTCCGACACTCTGGAAAATGAAATGATGCTGCCGACTTGAATAATGTAAAACGGGTTTGCATGCCTAAGAAAAATAAATAAAATAAAGCCTACACGCTAACCGTTTAAATTCTGACCCAGTAACAAATCTCCAGTGCTGACACCATCCAGGGAATCTGGAATCAGAGTGTTCCGGAACAGAGAGAATCACTTTTCTTGGATTTTTGTATGATCCAGTTTTCCAGATGGAGCTCAGGACTGTGGAAGTTTCCAATCCTATGGACATAATTGAAAAGATGGAATAAATCTACATTATCTGCAGGTGAATCATGTAGCACCAGGAAGACAAAGTACTTGGGACGTGTCATGGGAGCGCACGGTCCCGTGTCCCCCCCCGTGAAACACTTACAGGATAAACACTCCCATTAATATTCCTGCTCTTCTCCGCTCTGCTCTCCTTCCCGCTCCTCTCCTCTCCTGTCCTCTCCCTGTCCTATTATCCCGCCTCGGCGGACATCCGTCCTACCCGCCCTGTCCCGCCTGCTCTGCCAACCTACAAGATGGAGATGAGAGGATGATCCAAACGCAGAAGGGGGAACATGAATCATTACACTTCCTGTTGTTGTGCGCCATCCGGGGAAGGAAGAGAGAGGACGCCCCCAGGGCTCCGATTGATTCTGGAGACTTAATTGGGTTTATTAGCCAAGATGTTGGGCCCCGCAAGGAGGCTCCCAGAAGCCGTCGATCCCCCCCCCACCTCCGTTCCTGCTCTTCTGAAGGAGAAAGCCTGCGTAATTGTTTTCCCTCCATCTTCTGTGTCATTGTCAGATGGGTCCTGCGGGATTATTAGCAACCTCAGGTCCCTCAATAATTCATCCAGAGCTATTTATACACAGATGGAGAGTCCTCTAAAGTCTCCCCCAGTGAGCTTATCTGATGCTTAGACAGACAGACTGGGGGGGGGGGCAGCCGAGGGAAACAGTACTACAAAGGCGAGAGCAGGAGAGAACGAGAGACAACGGGAGGCACGCTCACGGAGAGTAAGAGGGGTGGTGATCACAAAAAGAAATGCAAAGACGAGCTGGAACCAGTCTGACGGCGCATGAAACGGCGAGAGCGGGCGACAATGACGGCGGCGGCGGCGTGCGTCGAGTTTCAAGGTGAAACTCGCTCGTCTGCTTTGCCAAAGTGAACAAAAGCACCATCGCGGGAATAGCACACCCTTGCACCACACACATTAATGGCTTTTAATCTCTACACCCCCCCCCCCATCCTTTTTTTTTCTCCCTTTAACACAATTAAGATGTTTGCAAAGCTAACATGGAGCGCTAGTCACTACAGGAAGGACAGATGAAAGGCACGCGTGGATTTCCACATGCAAAGTAAACAGTCGCTCGTCCTTTCCCAACGTGTCACTGAAGGACCCACAAACAGCAGCCGGCTGAGTCTTAAATCACCTAATAATTCAAACATCACGCTAACGCAGCACATTAATGCTAGCACATTAAGCGCTTTTTAATCCCCAGCAGATAGAGTTTGGGCTACTGGAGGTCGGGAAGATTCCAGTTTTTAATGGCTCTGAGGATACCTGTGTCATTCCCAACCGAGGTTGAGGAGACGTTTTGTTGTTGTCAGACTAATGAAGCCTTTGGCACGTAAAGTTGGTTTTCAAAGTCTCTTTGTTGGCACTCCAGCAACAGATAATTATATATATTCATCCCCTTTGGCAGTCACTTTTATCCCACTCATTTCGAAAGCTTGGCTTCCTCTTGAACAAATTGGGACATGGAACGGCAGATTGGAGTGATCGTTTTTACATTTTGCACTGATGGCACATTAATCATAGTAAGTACCGCGATGGGAAAACGTCTTGCTTAAACACGCAGTGAAAAGCTGTTTTTTTCCTGTTGCAAATTCCGGGGGAAAAGTTGCGTCATTATCTAAAATAGTTTGTGTTAATGGGAATTTTTCAGAATCCTTAATGGAGCCAATCGTGGGTGGGAGCCCTCGGTTTGATCCAGATGCTAGTCCGACTCTTCTGAGGAGAGTTAAAGATTCATGCAAAGTGATACGCTCGGAAAACATTCGGGAACGCGCTATCGGCCGATTTTATTTTGTAGGAAATACGGACTTCTCACAGATGATCTGAACGTTCTTGCAGCGCCGTGACGCCCTTCTTTTTATTCCTTCAAAACAAAAATGCAAACAAAACTTCCCCGGAAAACTTCTGCCTCAGTCTCGGAACATCAGGAAATCATCCCACTCTGGGATCCCCATCTCCCGTTCTGTGATTAAAGGACCGAAACAATAAGAAGCTGTCGCACCGGGAACGTGCGCGAGGCTCGGAGAGACCTCAAAAGCCATTAAATTGCAAATCTGCAATCATTCGCTGAAGGCTTTCTGTCCAGATCATTCCCCGGGCTGATTCGTGCATGGGGGTAATTCTCGGAATAAGCAAGCACGAACCCACCTGAGCCCACCGGCAAGATGATCCGGCTGAGGACCAACACACAAAACCTTATTTACTTCCAAAACAGCTCCGAATGAGGGAATCTGGTGACGCCGAAATCAAACTGCAGGTGATCCAGCTGCCGACAAGTGAGAGGATCAATCACACAAATATGTGTCATCATCAAACGTCACGGGAAAAAAGTTCTGGAAGCTTCTGCAGGATGGGACGGCTGGTGTCAGCAGCTCAGAGCTGGAGTGACAACTTGACTGATGAGGGGGATTCACCCACTTCCAAGGAGCTGGAGTGAAGGTTACTCTCACACTGCATCACAGTATCTGTGTTTGAGGGCCATCTCATATTCACGTCTTCACTTTTTAAAAAAAACTGGTGTGTGTGTGTGTGTGTGTGTGGGGGGGGGGGGGGGGGGGGCAATCTGTGAAATCCATTTTCTGCCCGATTGAAAGGAGAGTTAAATATTTATGGAGAGATTTTGTTTTTCCCCTCCCCAAACAATAACACGGCCTCCCAAAGAAGAAACTCTGTATTTTAGGCTTTTCCAAGCCAGAGCTCAGGCAGACGAAACGAGCCCCCCCGTGTCTGAACCCATGCAAACATCCAAATCAATCGTCTTATCGGGGCTCCGAACATTGTGAGAACGGTGCATCCGGACCGGCCTCCAGTGGCAGGTCAGCAGTTGTCTGGGAGGCAATTTAATCATTCCCTCCCCTCCCGACAAACATCCTCGGCTGAAAATAATGTCAGGAAAGAAACAATCCGATCAGATTTTAGAGCTTTACTTGACTTTTTGTCACCAATTCTGGGGATGACTTGATGACATCGTTGCAGCTTTGAGGCGACAGGACTCAGAACTCTCTTCCAATAAACCCCAAAACAAACATGCAAAGAGCGGCGTGCGGTAAAAAGCCGTCTCGTTAGCACCCCCGTCACAGGTGAGTGGACCACGAGCGCGAGCTTATTGGCCGCCGGGGTGGCCACAAGATGCAGGGGTCTAACTCTGCTTCCATCTGAGGAAGGTCATCCTGCCGTCTCCAGCCAGGATGACCACAGAGAGGTGCTTAAATCTGGCAAAACGCGGCCTATAAATTACAGCAGAGGACGGAAGGGTCAGAGCCTGGCATGGAACTGGGCCAGGAGCTATCAATCCGCCGGGGCCGGAGAGGGTGACATCTGTCTCTGGGACTCCCTCGCTCTTTCTAATTCTCCTGCCTTTCAGCCTCTTCTTGTCAGTCCTCCTCCTGTTCACTCTGTTCCCGTCATTGAACCGTCTCCGTTCTTACTCTGCACCTCTTGTGTTTAATCTCTGCTACTTTCTCTCTTGATATTCTTTGTCTGTCTTTGTGTGAACGCCCCACCACCGCCCCGACTCTCCTCCGCGGATCTCCCTCGTCTCTTTTCACGCATTCTCTTACATCATCCCTGTTTCACATCTCTCTAATCCTCCCCGCCACCTCCTCGCGCCTCCCTCTGTCTCTCTGTCTCGAGCTCCTTGTCGTTTTACGCACTCTTGCACCATCTCCCTCTGCAGCGATATGTTTGGGTCTAGCCGCGCTCCAGCTAGCAGGCTAGGATAAAGCCCTGATGCACTCTCCTCCAGCGGGGTGCCAACAAGGTTTGAATGGAGAGGACACTGACCTGCGTTTGTAGGAGGTCGTGATGAAATGACGAGAACCCAGCGGGCTTCTGGAGACAGATATAAATACCACGGCAAATACCACGGAGTCCAAACAAAGCCTGATAAGTTTGATGGTGCTGGTTTTCATCCGAACCCTCGAAAAACTTGGGCATGTTTTATTAATCCCCCTCCATTTTCTGAATCAAAACCAGCCCTGAATAATTGAGGGAGATCTTTGGAAAGCCATAACCTCCATTCCCACCTTCCTTTTACAAGTTAACGTGGTGCATTTTTAATTGGAGGACATGAAATAGGCATGAAGGGAGATGGGATGAGAGCGGATTGACTCGGGGACACTCGAACCCGGCACTCCTGGCGCAGCGTGCGTGCCCATACAGGCACGGATAAGTGTGCGCCCGGCACGACAATTCACACATGCTCCGCGGCCTTTGACGTGCGTTCTGTCTGGCACAAATAGTCCACGGCTCCCGTAATCCCTGCTTTAGCGAATCCCGGCAGGCAGACCCAGATATGCCACTACGAGTTACGTTTAGCAATTTGGTAGAAAATAAACATTAATTCAACTTCCCATGAACAATAAATCTCCGGCGTGGAATGAGATGTTGGGTGCATGTGTCTGCTTGATGAGGTGGGAACAATGATTTGATTTGGGTGTTCTGGGATAAAACAAGTTGACCTTGAGGGAAATGCAAGGAGCTGCATGAGCCGGGAGAAACCATAAAAATCACAGGCAAACAAATGCGCCCCGGCCAAGAATAAACGCTTTCCCGGTGCCCATTAATGGGGCACAGTTAGAGCCGCTCCGGCAAACTTTGGAGCTGTTTTTCATATCGGTGCTGCAGCGTCTGTCGACCACAGCATGACGCAGCACCGAGCTGCAGCTGGACCCTGTTCCCTCTGCACACAGAAGGTGTGACGGCGCTCTCACACCTCTGCCATAGTTCACATCAGTAACACGTGACATAATATAGAGCTTAGCCTTGGTAGGAAGCTACGCATATGCTGCAAATACTGTACATAACGCTGGGATGCTCAAAGAATTCCTGCCAAGTGTACAGAGCTCGATAAAAAGGAGCCAGCGGCTTTAATCCAATCCCAGAACCACTGGGTCTAAAGCTCCCACCAAGTGGACTTTCACCACCTTTTGACTGGTGAACAAAGGAAACAGCGTCCAAGCCGGATACACCGAACCTCCGCACACGCTGGACGGTGCACGTGGAATTGCACTGCACAGATAAGAAAACCATCCATGGAGGAAGATGGAAGAGCGTATGTAGGTGTGGGAATTAGGAAAGAGACTGAAATCACCACATGTCCTCTCACCTCATCTGGAAATACAGAAAAAAGCTCATTTAAATATATTTTTTTAAAAATATGCAGGTCACATCCCCACAGGAAGCTCTATTATTAGAATTGGAGGCATCAGTAGGACAAGAGTAAACCTCTAAATGAACACGGAAGTCGTCTTCAGAAGGACCGCCCTCGCCGTCTCCAGAACGCTACGTAAAAGATTGAAGAGGCCTAAAGTGACAATGTTTTTAAAAATTCAACAAGGAGAAAAATACTCAGCTGATGCAAGAGCCTTGAAAACAGAAAATATTTGACTCTGCCAGCAGGATTTGTCAGGAGAGGGTTTGTTTTCCCCTCCGTCCTGCGGAAGAACAATGCTCCGCCACATTAAACATGGCCAAAGTGAGGGGACATTTCCATGGAAAAACGCCATTTTCACATCGTGGAAGGTTTGTTCAAACCCATCGGGACGTTTTTAACGTGTTTAGCTAGTTTCTGCTTAAGTAGAGACATTTTTAGAAAACTTTTTGTGAATGAAACTCGTGTCTTAATGGGGTGAAAAGAGATAAACGCACACCTTCCCTCGCCAGGAGCAGAGGAACCAAAGGGCTCCACCTTCATGCCAGACCCATGACTCCCAATCTGCTGTTAGCATGCTACTCCCCCCAGGACTGCTCCCTCCTTGGGCCTGTCCTGGTCACCTCTGCCTGAGCCTAACTAGCTTCCTGCTGGCCAACATGCGTCCCACCGTGGGACGGTCCCTTCAGATAATAATGCAGGACGTGGCGGTGCTGCCGTGGCAACGCCTTGCCTGACAAATGATCCTGGCTGTAGTCTCTGCTCTGGCTCCGCCTCTTGTTGCTTGGCAGTTCTGAGAGGACAGAGGGCGGCGGCGTGCAACGTGGTGCCGGCGGGTAAGTGTACTTTTGAAAGAGGCGACCTCCTCCGTGACACGCGCCGCCTTTCTCCCCGACAAAAACACTCCAAATCGATTGCGACGCGCCTTCACAGAAATTAGGCATAATGTGGGGCCTGAGCGCGCATTCTGAGTCGAGCTGAGTGGAGGATTCTGGGAAGGGAGGAGGAGCACCTAAACACACAGAGACGCGCCCGGGAGTGCGGGCGCACACACTCGTCTCAAACCAAACGCGAGAGGAGGAGATCGGAGGATCCCGCTGAGAGGATGATGCAAAGAGAGTGAAATGTTTTGGCCGGAACACATGCTGCATTAAGGCAGACCTGCAGGACAAAAAGACACACACACACACACACACACACACACACACACACACACACACACACACACACAGACACAGACACACACGCACACACACACACACACACACGCACACACGCTCCCTTCTTTTCTCTATTGTTTTTATCTTTTTTTCCACAGAAGGAAATCCCGTAATAGCCACGTATAACGCCTAATTGCCTGCAATAAAACGCAGCATGGGTCCTTTCATGGATTTGGCCTCGTAACTTTCTGGACCCGCTCGTGTCTCCAACCTGCTCACTTGACACGTGCAGTTAAAAAGCCCGACATCTCCAAACTATAGGCACTCAGAGAGCGCGGCCGTTCCCTTTATGGCCGGTGCAGATTACGGCACCCATCTGTAGCATCGACCATCTGCACGTTTAAACCCCGCCGCTGCGGCTCCTTGTTGGATTTCCACTGCGTGGGTCTGTAATGAGCACATCACCCTTTTTTTTCAAAAGCCAATATTCATTTGGAGCGCGGCGCTGAGCTCTCATAAATCACCCCGGACATTTTTGTCAGCAGATTCCCCTTCGCCATGGACCTGTAACATTTTGTTTACATTGCCTGCCAGGTCAAAATGGACCGTTTGGCTGAGATCTGAATCAAGTTTCCGTGCCGACATTGAGCCTCTCGGTGGCTCGCTGTTTGAACTGCCTGAACTCCGCTAATGTACTTAGTTTGCCAAAGGGCAGCCGTACTTGCATTAAATGAGCACAAAAGAAAAGCAGTGAGCAGATCCGGCCTGGAACCACCTGAAGATGTGAGAGGGATAAACCATAAATACAAGAACGCTTATTAAATGCTGCTGAGATATCGTCGCACCTCCACTGACCCCCTCTGATTATAAATCATTTATGATCAGAAATGAACAGTGCTAGCAATAACCATCTGGAAGGAGAAAGGGCCCGGCTGCGTGAGCGCGTCGTGCCTCTTAGCCCCGTCGTGCTCGGCAGCAGCCGCAGCGGCGGCAGCAGCAGCCGCAGCGGCAGCCAGTGACCGTTATAAATGGCCTCCATTAGCATGACTCGGGCACAGAGGGGAGAGAAATAAAATCATTGGGAGAATGTAGGCCTCCGCCGCTCTGTCCCCGCTCTGCCTCTGCCTCTGCAGAGCCCTGTCCTGGACCCCTCCCTGCGCCCTCCGCCCAGCCATTCCAAGGGGACAAAATCCTAAAGACTAGATTAGGAGTGATACATGGAGTCATTACAGGGAGGGTTATGGCAATAGCGTCGCAGGCACGGCTGACAACAGCCATAATAGGGGTCTTCAGAGGTAGCATTTCCATAGCAAAGGTTGTTTCTTCAGGCCCGCTGATGAACGACGGCGCTGGTGGGGGGCTTTTCATTAACCCGACCCAATCCGTCCTGTCCGAACCTGAGCCTATTTCTCTCTCTTTGGGTGAAGCCGAGTCAATTCACAGCCGTCCCAGTGAGAGTCGCCAGGTCCATGAAATGTGAAGAATAAGAGGCGGCAGTCGATTATGTGGCCGTGCAATCGGCGTCTTTGTAGCTCCACAGTCATCATCTGACACCACGCCCCGTCCCTGAACATACGCCGCCGGTACAGTGCGTAGTGGAGAAAGAGTTTGAAGGACGGTTGATGGAAGAGAAAAATGCCTCTTTTTTTTTTTTTCCCGGCGATTCTGACAGAATTGAATCCACTGGAGCATTTCACACCTCTAAGGCTTCACCCTGCCCTCAATTTGAATCCCTCGGTCTATCGCAGCGATGGAAAGAATGCAAACTGCACCAAAGGACTAAGAAAAACAATAAAGAGCAATGAAAACCCCACATAGCTACTGTACGTTGATATACGGCCCGGCCCGGCCCGGCCCGGCCCGGCTTAACGTCAGGCATCAGCATCCAAAGGCTGCGAATATCTGTCTCAAAGTAAAACAGCTGTGGAAGCTAACCGCTAAAATAGAGGAAACGACTTTTGTTTTACACGGAAAAACAGATGCGGCATGAATTATTTGCAAATATTTGTGTGTTTGCATCTTAGTCTGCAGTCTATTTACTCTGGCTGCCAACTGATAGCCGACTCTGACTCACGTTCTGATGTGCTCCCTTCAACAAAACCAGTATGAAACCAGCGCGCGCAGTCGCCTCGCCTCTTATTTGTGGAACGTGCTGCGTTTTACTGATAATCCGAGGATCTTCTTCGGAAACCTCAGGTGTCAGGATTCAGCGGAGGAGCAGACTGAAGTGAGCCGAGGAGCCGGTGAGCCGGGGAGAAGCTAATGCCTCCAGCTAGTTAAAATATGAGCACGGCGGGGGATCGCTAATGAAAGTGGGGGCCCGGCCCGGGAAGCAGGGCTGTATATCGCAGAGAAGAGACAGTTCTAAGAATCAGCTGGTGAGCCATGCCTATAGTTCCGGGGCCAGTGGTGATTAACTGTCCAACAGGGAGTCTCTACTACAGCTGGGCTATTAATAAAAGATGCCCCCTCCCCTCCGTTCTCCTTCTCCACCTCTTTGGTTTTTCCCATAGCTGCAGACAGTCTCCACCCTCTGGAATTATTTGTGTGTCCTAACCATTTCCCCGACACACAACGCATGTCACACATTGTTTATGTGGGGCAGAGGATTTGGGGCTTTGGAAGGACGGGAAGGGAGCAGCTCAAAAAGTGATCGCTCATTCTTAATGCACTGCTGGGAGAAGTCCTGCAGGTGCAGCCGATCAATTAGTGACCTCTCATTAGATCACAGAAAATGACTCTTCCCCTGAGAGACGGAAAAACTTTAAAAAAAAACCCGTGCCTGTATGAAAATGTTTAAATCGCCCTTTTCTGCTGACTAATGAAACAACAATAAAACCAAAAACGTCTTTCGCGGCCTCATTTTTATGTTTCCGACTCGGATTACCATCCCTCCAAAACGGCCCCGAACGGTACAATTCTTGGGCTGATGGGCCGGTTCCTCTTGTTGCACACGTGCATGTCCACGTGCACGCGCGACCCCCCTTCCCCTCCACCCACCCACACACGCGCGCGCGCGTACAAGCCCAGTGAAAGAATTATGGGCAACAGCGTGCACGACGCTCCGGGCGGTCAAACGCAGCCTCCCCGCGCTGCAGCGCGAGGTTAACGGCTTGAATTTAGCGCCGCCGTGAATGAGAGCACATTTACAACCGCCGGACTGCATGTGCGAATACTCCCGCGCACGCTGCCCAAACGGGAAGGCTGCTCCCCCTGTCACCGCTCCACCGTCGTGACTGCCGATTCGTGACACTCGTGCACGCCCGGAGATGTTTCACGTTAAAACGAGCCCCCCCGACGGGTCCGACACAAACATCCGGTTCTCGGGGCCACAAATCCCGACAGTAACATGCACCAAGTCGGGCAATTCGCGCGGCACCGTGCGCGTTTTGCCGCTCAGATCCTTGCAGAACGACTCGGGATCCTCTCTCAACGTGACAGATTTTTCTCACTGACAAAAACAAGTCGAGCCACAGTTGTCTCGGGGAAAACGGGCATCACCCACCTTTGTGCATGCCCGTGAAGCGGTCCTTCAGCACAGTGAGCTCGTAGATCTTGCCGAACTCCTCGAAGAGGGGCCGGAGGTCTTTCTCGTCCAGGTTGCGGGGGATCTGACCGATGAAGAGTTTGATGGCATCGTGGTCCTTCATGGGGATGGTGGCCGGGCACCCCACCGGGCTGTGGCTGTGGCTTAATCCATTGACGAGCCCGTTCGTGCTGGCGGAGACCACACCGACACCGTGCACCGTGCCGTCCACCTGCCCGTTGGTTAAAGTTGCCATCTTCGGACCGGCCAGTGAGTTGGGATGGGTGCACCGACAGCGAATGGTGTGGAGAACCGTGGTTTCTTTCTTCTTTAAATAAAGAAATAGGGGGAAAAAAAGAAAAAAAAAAGAAAAAGCTGCAAGTCTTGGTCAAAACTGGGTTCCAAGACCAAGCCGTGCCAGAGCTGGTTCCGTTCCCGTCCTATCAGAGCCAATATTTACACTGATGTGAAGACACATGTAGCGTTGGGCGAAGACGCATATCAAAAGCGCGCGGTGCCGTCGGTCCCGGTGGATGCTTTGATTCCTTATATTTATGTCTTACCCAATAACTCGTTCATTGATTTCATAAAAAGAGAGACAGAGATAAAGAGAGAAGGAGGAGGGAGAGAGGGAGAGAGAGAGAGAGAGGGAGAGAGAGAGAGCGCGTTCTCTGGCTTTACACCCACGTTCCCTCGTCCCAGCTTCTTGGCACCCTTTTATTTTTTTATTTCTTTGCACTGAGGAGTCGGTACGGGTGTCTTCTCGGTTTAAACGGACAGGCCGAATCAATCTCTGATGGAGCAGCGGGGTGGTTCAAATAAAAGAGAGCCGCTATTAACTCGGAATGTATCCTTGCCGAGCGTTGCTTCCCCCCATTTTGGTGCGTGAACGCCGAATGGTACGTTCCAGTGAGGGGAGAGGGTCTATAAATAGAGAAATATAGAGAATACGCTCCTTTGTGCTCCAGCTCAGACCAAATAACTACAAGTCCACAACCACAATGCACTCCTTACACACACACACACACACACACACACACACCACACACACACACACACACACACACACACACACACACACACACACACACACACACACACACACCTCAGTTCTTAATAAAAGGGCCACGAGGCTGCCACGATTCAGGGTTATTTTGTGTAAGGAATGAATGATAATGAAAAATAAAATCAAATAAAACTCGACAGCAGAGCAGAATGTGGCCGGGTAGAGAAAAGGGTTGATGCTGTGCTTTTAACCTCATTTCCCATCATCTTCTAGTCGCCCTCATCTCCACCGCAGCGGCAGAAGCGGCGGAAGCGGCGGACGCGGCAGAAGCGGCGAAAGCGGCGGAAGCGGCAGAAGCGGCAGCGGCGCTCGGAGCCTGGACAGTTCCGCGGTGCTGAAACGCGGCTCCCGCGGAGAAGCGAAATATAAAAATGGAAGATTTTAGTTATTTATTTATTTTTAAAATCATACTAGGTATTTCCTTTGCACCCTCAGCACAGGGTTCAGTTGGCGAGACCAAGTATTTTAGCTTAATTTGCTATTTTCTAAGTCGTGCGGATGAAATGATTTGATATCCAGAGAGGGAAAGTCTGTGAGCTCCGCCGAGCGGCGTACAGAGGGGGCACAGCGAGGAGGAAAAACACACAGGAGCAGAGAACCTCACATTTTACCTACACACCACGAGAAAAAAACGCGCAAAAACACACACAAAGAGCTTTTCAGAGTCTTCCAGTATTTCCAGTCTTAAAATAGTTTTTCAAGCTGCAGTCGACCATTTTCTGCTTTAGAAAGACTATCACAGAGCTGACTTACATGTTGTTGTTCCTAGTCTGTTCAGATGGGTATAAAACACGTTTATGTGTGATGGTCTAATTCTCTATAATCATCACCAACAGAACATGAATCATGACAGCTGTAAACAAAGTTTATCCGACGAGTTATTATTAACATCGAGCTTAAGCTGAAGCATTGTTAAATAGATATGAGGTCTGATGTGAAAATGGATTTTCATCAGAACTTAATCCCTTAACCCCAGCAAGATAATCAGGAATGATTTGCTTCTGCTTTATTCCCCGCGGACCCCTGTCACACCAGAGTGTCATGACAATGTGGAAATGATCGAAATCCAGTCTGAGGATCATCTCCTCAAAGGTCAGCAGAGCAGAATATGAAAAAGGAAAGAAAGCAGTTGTGAAATCCACATTACAATAAAGGAGAAATTCTCAGTCTGTCCCCACACTGGAACTTCCTTAGTATGGAATGAATACATGTAATGCATGTTTGCCTGGATTTCTGGAGACACACACACAAATTAAAACCCCATTGCAATGCTGACCTATTTGTTTTCAGTTTTGCCTACAAGCGCCCCCCCCCCCCCTCCCCCACAAGACTTTAGTCAACCATTAAATAACAAAAGTGACACACTCAGCGCCTCTCTCACCTCTTTCTGCTCTTCCGCCAGCTAAATGGCCCGGTAATGTCATTGCATTCTCACGGCATGACCGGGCCCCGGCGGGAGGGGGGGGGGCTTGGCTTTCTTTGGCATGACACCGTGCTTTGTTCTACAAGCTTTCCCCCGGGACCCCACCCCATTCACCACAGCAGCAGGCTCGCCTGTGCTCACGCCTGACTTACCTCCAGCAATAGTTTTTAATACAAGGGTGAAATGGGAGGGCACAAATCATTCCAATTATGTTCGCTGGGCACCGCTGTGACCATTATGTAAGGGATGGCAGCCCCCCCCCCCTGGACCCTCATCCCACAACCTGCCTGTGAGCTTCGAGAAGGAGCGAAGCGGTTTGGTGACCGACTCCACCGGAATGATATTGGAAAGATGCAATTAATGACCACTAATCAAATTCAATTCTCATTCCAGACATATGCCCAGGTACATCTGGCAGACGACTTTATTCCCAGTGCTCCGAGGCTCCGATCAGGCGGATGGATGGAAGGGGTAATGGCCTCGCCTCCAAATTCCACCTTAAAGCATCAGTGTGGAGCTGCTGTTTATGTTTGCAGAACACTGAGCTTTTAAAGTGACAGTTACGACTCTGTAAACGCTGCGAGCTCGCCGCTGCTGGAGAAGCTGCAGAACAAACACGCAACGATCCAAGCTGCTGCGGTTTGATGGAAAACCACTGTTGCTCTCCCGATGGGGAGCGGCCCCAAAATGAGGGATTCTTCTTTGCAAACATGCTGGTTATTTACACATTTGATGCTTCAGAGCAGTTTTGCTGCTGATTATTACCTCCCAGTTAAACAGACATGGCACAATGAGAGAGAGCTCTGGATTCTGAGGTTAATTTTGAGCTTAATTTAATGACTATGGTCAGGTCAAGGATTTGTGATTATCTGCATTCTTTTGGAGTATGAACTCTCTCTCTCTCTCTCTCTCTCTCTCTCTCCTGCCCTCCGGTATCTGCGACTCCTCCACGATAGCAAAACACACGTGCCTTCTAATGTGATGCTCATATATGATATATAACATGTGAATAATACATGCATTGCAGTATTTAATCCGTGTTTCTTTCAGACATATGATATGATGCATCTCCCGCTTACATGCAGCTGCCGCGTGGCGGAACATAAACGCTGTCCGTGGTCCTGGAATCACCGCGCGACCGTGGGTGGTGTTTTGAAAATGAGCAGCTATCATGGGAACTAGATACATTAAAATATTACCGCACTCACTTACGTTGTGAATGAACGTATATGAGTTCAGAGCCTGTTATGTCACCAGACTACCACCAGATTCAGTCGAGTTGGGCTGCGGCTTAACTTCCAGTTGGTGGATGTAACTGGTTGAAAAGGGAAACGGAATTCACGCAAATACATCCGCATCCTGCACTGAGCACTTTAAAGAGCTGCGCTGTGTTCACCAGCAGCTTCTGCATAGTAATGTCTTTTCTCACCTCTCCTTCGCATGGGACACAGTTTTAAATCTCCTGTAGCCTTGGGACACCCGGGCCGTATATCACCTCCCACTAATTTTGAGGAAGGGCATAAAGAGTAAGGAAATGGCAGGCGCGTGACTAAATGCAGGGAAACTTTAGGGGGACGAGGGGGGCAGGAAGGTCCCCCTTTAACTTGATTAATACCAAATTTGGTGGATATAGAAAAGGATGTGCGCGCAGGTTGACAGAAACACAGCTCGTCTCTACGTAAGCAGTGCGTGACAGTTCCACGCGTGAGTAGCTGACTGCGTTTAACTGGGCCACAAGAGGACACGAAGCACGTCCTACGCCGACCTCTGAGAAGCCACATTCGCCATGAAATAAACACATCGTGTTCTATTAATCTGGGTTATTGAACGGAGGCATGTGCATGTGCGAGTGCGTCCGACACCCGTGCGCGTATCCCTGGTCTGGAAATGAAATTAGTGCTGTGACATTTGACACGGGTCTCTGCATGTGTCGGGCGCCAGTTGTGCACGTCAGCCGCGTTGACAGCTCCTCTCCCTGACTGACTCGCTGCTTTGAAAACACGGGGCCTCTTGACAAATACCAGCGTCTTGACAACATCACACCGACAATTGTTTACGCCGCGCGGCACGTCAATACCGCCCGAGACACATCGAAGCAACGGCACGCGCGCCTTCACGGCCGGAGATGGGAAACGAGCGGAATGCGACGGCGTGCGTGTCTGATGTCACCAGCCGTCCAGTCAATCGCCGGAGACAGGAGCGAGGCTGCCGTCTGAATCATGAAGTACCAAAACGCTATTTGGACCACAACAGATCGCTTCCACAGAGAGGTCACGAGGTGGGGTGACCCCTAACCCCCGGCTTTGTTGTGTGCAGTGATGATGCTCTGAGGGGTTGACCCGGTTGTCAGGGTGATGTGACACCTCCAGTCCTGGCAGACAGTCATTCCGCGGGACAGAATTTCTGTGTCATTAATTGCCCGCGGGGAGAGAGCGGGACTCGCTGGGGGGGGGGGGGGGGGGCAACACCTGGTCGCCTGCCGAACCCCTCGGCAACAACGTCCAGATGAGGTGCAGCGTCCGTATGGGTGAAGGTGTGTGAAGGTCCCTCCCTGCTCGCGCTCATTCACATATTCCAATCACAGCCCATCACCTGCGGAGAACAACGGCAGCTGAATAAAGCGACACGGAAGTTCCGTTTTCCTTTGATTAATACTCCAAGCTTTGATTTGAATATTTTTGACACGTCCTGTGTGAGTATAACCCCCCCCCCCCCCCCCTCCCTCCCTCACAGGATGTACAGTAAGTCCCCCAGAAAGCTTCCTAATCAATGCACTGCAGGTTCAAGCGTGTCTCCACCCCCTTCTTGAGGATGACTCTCAACATAAAGAGTAGCCCGACTTTGATTTGGCTGAAATTCATTCCAGGCCTTGTAAGGCGTCTAATCACGGCCGCTAAAGGGGGAATGATAGCGCGTATTGACGGTGCAGTTAAATTCCTGGCACAAAGAAGATTCACTGATTGCACTATAATAATTTGGCATTTAGCGTTTGACGAGACAAAAAAGGATGGAGGAAACAAGGACCCAGGCCTGAGTCGGAAAAAAATACAGTAAAAGAAATAATGGTTGAGCTCCGGCGCGGTTTAGCCCGCGCCTCCTTCCCGCGCCTCCTCCCTGCGGCTCCTTCCTGCGCCTCCTTCCTGCGGCTCCTTCCTGCGGCTGACTTCTGAGTGGAAAAGCCTTATCAGCCAAAGAGAGGAAGTGTGTGTTACACTTTTTTGTCCGATAATAGCAGATGAATGCAGACAGACGGACAAAAGGATGACAGAATGATGGAATGGATGGCAAGATAAACAGACAGGCGAAGCCCCAGATAGACGCCGCGGCGTTCCTTTGCTGCCTGGCGGTGGCGTCTGGATGTGCCTAGGAGTATGTCTTTCACAGGGCGCGCGTGATCGTCGGCCTGCACGCTCTGTGAGCACAACGCTGAGCTCGGATGAGCACGTTTGAGGTGATTGTTCAAACTTGCGCGCAGGCTCATGCGTGCATCGGAGCGCACGCGCTCAGCTGCACGCGTGGTTGCACCTTAAGTTCAATTAGCATGACAAATGTTTTCTGATGAGATAGAAAGCCGTAAATGGAAGACGGCTCAGAGGAGAGGGAGGCTCCCCATTCAGCCCGTCTCCGTCTGTCCTTGGCAGGAAAGACGCACACGGCGTCGGCACCCGCACGCGCGTCCAGCCCGCCTGACCTCTGTTTTATGTCCAGCATGCCTCTCTGAACTTTAACATCCCTCCCGCTATGTTCACGCCGTTCTCTCGGCGGCACGCGGACTCAGCGGGACAAATTAAAAAAGTAATTCTGCGAAAGATGCATACCAAATGTGGAGATCCGTCTGCCAGGTCCGAACAAGGTCGCGGCATCTGCCCCGAGCTTCTGGCAGCCACAGACACAAAAGGGGCTTCCTGGCAACAGCTTTGCTCAGGTATGGAGAAGGTCGTTAATGCTGAATACTCAATCAGCATCTGAAAAAGGTTACGTTTCAAACACTGCGCGCTCTTCCTGCCTTCGCTTTCCTTTCACTCTCACCTGCTTTGTCAGAGAAAATATGAGCCACAGCTTTGTTTCGGGTTCGGAAGGATTCATTCAAACCTGAAACGAGTGTGGAGACTCTGGGAGAAGTTAAGGGCCGTCTACCTTCTGTCTACCTTCCTAGGGCCAAATGTCATTGTATAAGCTTTTTTCATGCCATCTCCAACCCATGGAAACACACGTATACATAATCCACCCTTTAAGGGGGGCCTTGAAGACTGTGAGCCTTCAGGAAAAGAGGCCGTGGTACATGCAACCCCCCCACCCCCACCAGCCACTTGTTTGAAACCTGAAAAGGGAGCAGAACATAAACCACGACACATTTTGTCAGTCTTCATAAATGCAGTCCCTAATCTTCAAACGCATCGCCCGGCGTTGACTCACAACGCCGCCCTCTTGCTCCCAGCTTCCCATGATCCTCGTGGAGGACTCCTGGAGGACATCGCCGCGTCATGCTGTGAAGCTGTGGCCACATATGTGTGCACCACACGCTTCCCCGAGGGAACCGTCTGATTGGATGTGGGTGCTGGAGCCTGTCGCCTATCTGTGAACCCTCCCTTAATCTGGATATAGTAAGTCCACAGGGAAAGACACATCACGGGAGTGTTGCTCCTCCATCTTTCCTCCCAGTTCACAGTCAACCCCCCCCCCCCCCGTGAAAAAAACTGTGACATTAAAGAATGACGACGCGACCGTGATGCTCGAGTCACGTTTTACTGCTCTGCACAGAGAAAGACAAAGGTCTTCACAGCAATAATCAATAAGTGAAAAATCAATAGATGTTTTCTTTTGGGTCCCACTGAGGGGCCAGCTGCTCAGTGAGGGAAAAATGTGAAGTGGTGTTGTTGTTAATTACTTACAGACCTCATTACAGAGGGGGTGAGTCATTAGGAGGGAGGCGCGTTAATTGGGGAGGGGGGGTTGTTGCAGAGGTGTTTCCAAGGCAACGGCATCTGATTTACGCAACACAAATGCCAAATGTCTGTGTAAAATGCATTTTTGAGAATCCAAGGTCACCTGATGACGCTTAAACAACACGAGTGTTGGGAGCAGGTTCCGTGTGCGACCGTTCGCCGGAGCGCGGGAACAAACGCGGCGTCTGCGGGGACCAGCGGGTTCCCGGGGCCTGCTGGAGAGTCGATGCTACGCCTTTAATTAGCTTCTGTGAAAAAACAAAACCCTTTTTAAATGGATGCAAGTCAGTTGCGACGCCCTTGTTCTCCACTTTAACAAAAGTGATCATCGTTGTATCATCTGACATCGCTTGGAATTTTATTTCTCTTTTTTAATATAGATACTGAGGTAAGTTATCAAAATCAAACGTAATAGAACGCGCCACATGCCCGTGACCCAGGACGGATGTGCCCGTTTACTGTGATCTATGGTGATCAAAATTAAGACAGAAATGATTTATTGATGTTAACTTTCCTTTGACTTTGAACAAGCTGCCTCCGTTCTCACTGCCAAGTTTGCAGTGCTGGTTCAGTGAGCGCGCTCGGCCCAAAGTCGCTACAGAGAAGATTTGACAGGAGGTGATGTGGGAATCAGGGAAACATCACTCAGGCGATGATATGTCATGGGCAATATTTATATCAATCTCGATTATGCCTGTTAAATGGGCTGAAACTAAGAAAACACAGCTATTACCGATCATTTGTGGGTGACTGAGATGAGGTGATTGACGTCCAGAGGTGTAAACACGTGGTAATACAGACGCAAGGTCATTAAAAGATGGTAAAAGCAAAGAAATCCTCATCTTTGACACCTCAAATGGTCAAGAAAATCAGTGTCAAATCCTTGTAAGCGGCCATCAAAAATGGGCGGTGCTGATTGGCTGGTCGCAGCCTGTGCGATTACTACTGAGGAATCCTCGTGCACGTGGACCTGCAGGAAGAGGATTCCGTTCTGAGAAAAGCTCTTTCATGTTCAAAGTGATCTCAGCCCCACTTATCTTCTGTACCAACGTATTTCAAACCCAAAACCAAACATCAATATCCATTTCAGCCAGAGATGGATATATGAGAGCTGTGTGTGTGTGTGTGTGTGTGTGTGTGTGTGGTGGTAGCAGGACAGCTTGTGGGACAACAAATGAATGATGCCTTGAGGAATATCAAAGATGTCGATGGGAGGAGCTTTGAATGGCGTGTTGGTGAGACGATGATCACTCATGTCGATTGTTGGGGTGACAAACGCTCCGGGGGGCTGCTCCCTCTCTCGTTCCCTTTCATATCCCGGCGTTTCAAGGTAACCAACATGTTTTATTCTGTTGTCTGCCGTAATTCGATGAGAGGTGACGCGGACCGTCTAAAAGAAGGCGCACGAGGAACCGGACCCGCGTCTCAGCAGCTTATTCCGATCTGTTCGTGCCCAGAATGCATCTCACACATTCTGCTCTTCTTTTCGGCTCCACCAGTGACTAACGTCCCTGCAAGTTCACAACTTTTGCCATTTGTGACGTTTTAACCCAGCAGGGTGAAGAAAAGCAGAACTATCATTGGGATGAACTGTGGTGGAACCACTACTAATATGGGATAATTGGGAGAAATCCATTCGATAAGAATGGGCTCAAACATTTGGGAGGAGGAGCTTGTGGACGACGCCACAGTCCTCCAGCAGGGGGCGGTCGAGGCGCAAAACGACTTTGACACGAAAGCGTTCAACAAAAAATCCCGAAACAAAACAATAACCTTGTAGTTTTTATCTATGTATCTGGTTCAAATCATAATCCCTCGGAGCGGCAGCAAATCCACGATTCCAAACTTGTCTGTAGCTTTTTTTCCAGTCCGCGGTTTATTTTGCTTTCACCTGGAATGGAACGTACCATCAGAATAAAGACCCACTTTGCTCTGAAAGCTACAGACTGAAGGCAGACACAGGAAGGGCATAAAAACCCTCCTGTATTATCATAAAACACCCTGTGCAGACTGCTGATAATGTGTCAGGACTGCAGAGAACAATGACAGGAATCAACAAACAGGAAGTTCAGCAAATCCTGTCAGGGGGAAAGTTGTTCGCTTCTGAAAAACTGTAAATCCAAATGTAAAAGACGTCGAAGCCCCAGAACAAGAACGAGCAGAACTGAAAGATTCGGAAAAAAATCATTGATTACCCATGATGCCTCTGGGTGGAGGATCAGTGTAGTCGCTGATCACCCATCGGGGGGCGTATCCCAACAGTCAGGCAGGGAACGGTGGGAATACGTCCCAGACATCCCCGTACCATCATGGGGTCACGTGCACTATTCATATTTTCATATTTTCATGGTGTTTATCAGCTTTAGGCCCTTTTAAAACTTGGAACTGGATCTAGAGGTGTGTCGAGGTAAAGAGGAAACGAGCTAAAGAATGAGAGGAAGGCAGAGTTCTAAACGAGCACACACACAGAAACACGCACGGAGAAACACACAAATACACACAGAAAACACACACACACACACACACACACACAGAGAAATGCACAAATACACACAGAAATGCACAAATACACACAGAACACACACAGAAACACACGTGCACAGTGAGCAAGCAGACAGAACCAGACATGCGCCTGTGAATGAGATAAGATTCCTGGGTGGCTTTGCCGTGGGCGCGGGTCTACAGAGCACAGCAGCCTGGGGGAGAGGGAGGAGCGGGGTGAGGGGACGGGGGGGGGGGGGCGAGGAGAGGAGAGGAGAGCCCACTTATCAAGCTGCTGCAGCGGCTCTGCCGAGCAGACCTCCAGCCTGGGAACGTGGCCCCCACCCCGACTGTCCTTGTCCCTCAGCGATCCAGAAGTGATAGTGATGAGAGAAGGATGCTCTTTATGTATTAAACAACATAAATCTGAGCTGCATCCCTGTGCATCTTTTATTCCTTCCGGCCTCCGCGGTCCTGTACTGATGGAGCGCTGCTATCAACAGCCCCCCGTCTTAAGCGCCCCCCCGTGCGAGCCGTGCATATGGCCGTGTCTGTCTGCACAGCGGGGTCTGATCTACTCACTGGAAGGTCTGAGGAGCAGGCAGCCAGCCAGCTCTGCTACAGCTCTCTGCTGAGAGGAGCCGCGCGTTAGCGGAGGTGCACGAGCGCCGCCTCAAAGCTGCGATTTCATGTCGATTCAGGATCTTTCACTTCTTCCTCTCTTTCTCATAGGAACACTTTCTGGAATTTCTATTGTTGTGAGGACATTCGTGGACACAATACATGTCCCTACCCTAACTAACCCCCCAACCCTAACCTCAGCCCAATTCTAATCTCAACCATGTCTTAATCCTCAAACACTTTGAAGCTGTGCATTCCAGACAACCCCCCCCCCCCCCCCAAAAAAAAAACACCATCTTCAGTTCCAAAAATATATATTATGTGATTTCTTTATTTACGTGGGCGTCACCCTGCTGCCCCCCATCTCACCAAAAGGGATGCTCCATCAGGGAGGAGTGGATCTGAGCCAAAGATGAGCAGCAAGTAGACCTGCTGGGGGGGTGGGGGATCAGGGTGGGGGGGGGGGGGTGCGCTTCTCAAGGGGTTAGTGAGTGATGCAGAGCCTATAATCTGTTGAGTCAGCAATTTTTTTTTCTCACCACCTGAAGCTCAGGCCGGTCCCCCCCCCCCCCCCCCCCAGGAGGTCTATGTGACTGTGCAGGGAACAGTTGTGATTATTCAGTTGATTTTAACATTAGAATAAAATGCAGATGCTTGATTTGCTGTTGGAATTCGATGAGTTTTCTGTTTCGACACGGGTCCGACTGACTCGCTCTGTGGGGAGGAAGTGACCCGTCTGCCACTTCACATCCTCCCTACCTGCTCTTTAACGTCGGGCTTTGCCTCAGACGTTATTAGCAACACCCGGCGGAGCGCCCGGCGTTGTTACTCACGCACAGACGCGGCGTCTGCAAATGTGAACGATTTCATTAACAAATTAATTGCTGTTGTTCACTTTCAGCCACAGAAAAGGCTGCAAATCATTATTATTAATGGTCAGCTGTTGATTCTTATTGTGTTTCTGTCAGGCAGGTGACACGTGCACACTTTAATACTCCCCAGTAAAAGCAGCAACACCAGAGCCGAGACTACGGCTTACTTATTAAAATATTTTACTTCCTGCAACAACAGCAGCATCAAAATTAATTAGATTTGGGATTTCATTTAATATAATTAAGTTTATAGTTATTCATTAATACGCCAAGTTGTTTAAGGTTCAACCCATTAGGTGTTAGCTTGTTAATTCATGCAAATGTAATTTGTCAATTGTTTCCTGCAATATTAAACTCGACTGAGTACAAAAGGCAAATGCGGACGGCTGATTCAAAACAGTCCAAAAGTCTATTAAGGGAAATCATTTCAGGATATGCGGACGGGCTTGGGCGGAATCTTTCCTCCAATCTAGCTCCTTTTTTGCGTGTGCCTCAGTGTGGTGGTGATAAAGCAGAGCTGCTTTTGTCAGACACGTGGATTAGCTTGTTTGGTGGCGATGGTGGGGGTCGTAATCAGGCTTCAAGAGGTGGAGGCCCTTGAAGATTAATTGGAAATGGGCCCCCGGTAAATGTCAATGGCAATCAAGGGTTTGTGCACCCCTGATTGACTCTATACACAAACCCCTCTGCCCAGGATAAGCTTTCCCTCGCTGTGACATTGCTAGCGCCGTTCCTTCACCCTCTTCATCTCCGCTGAAAAGGAAGGAAAAACTGGCACAAAAGAGGGAGAAAATCATGTTGTGCGACACAGACGGAATACCAAAGGAGGACAAAAAAGACGAGGTTTCAGACTGAGGGCTGGCGTTTAGTCTTGGATCAGTCGGTGCTGTGACAGCGGAGATGAAATGTCTCATTTCTGAACAGGGAATTAATGAGCCGCACGCACGTAAGAGGGACGCAGACGCCGGACGCGTGTACACTCAAAGTCCTCCTGCCTTTGGAAACAGAGTGTTTTCAGTGGTTCTGTCTCGTGTGTGTGTGTGTGTGTGTGTGTGTGTGTGTGTGTGTGTGCAGGAGGACCTATGGGAGGGGGGAGGAAATCTACAGTTCTGATGCTTCGGTTCACATCCTTTTTGGGCTTGTGTGTTAGCGACAGACAGGCAGACAGGCAGACAGACAGACAGACAGACAGACAGACAACAGACAGACAGACAAACAGACAGACAGACAGACAAACAGACAGACAGACAGACAGACAGACAGACAGACAGACAGACAGACAGACAGACAACAGACAGACAGACAGACAGACAGACAGGCTATTTATCTTACGCTGATTTTATTTACCGACCTTAAGAAACTTTATCTACGAGCGACTACGAGCCCAAAAGTTCCGCCCAAAGTGAAGGGAAGTAGTTCCCTCGCCTCATTCTCAGTCACGGCGCCGCTGTGTCGTCGTCATCTGGAGGAAACCAAAACTTTCATGTGCTCCACGTCTGCAGAGACACTTGTCAGTATCGCGGCTACCTCTCCTCTCCAGGCTTTGTAGTCTCTGCATGCTAAGAACCGGTTCCATGGTGAACTGGAGCGTGCCGGGCCGGGCCGGCCTGGATCGGATGGCATCTTCCTGCCGAAGCTGCACTGTCGTGACAAAGCGTGTCAATATATTGGCTGCGTGTCAAAAACTTGGAAAACAATTTTCTCACCCAACTCAGCCCTGTCGCGTGCAATCACTCCGCAGCCCCGTTTAATTCCCCTGCCTCCTCCACGTCTCCTGATACCCTCTCAAAATTCTGCTACCGGGGTAGGAAACGCCCACATCGGTCGATTAGATGCCTCCACGGCGGGAAGGCGAAGTTAAGCGGGCATTGATGCGGCGAGGTTAATGAGGAAGGATTGACAGAGGACTCTGTCACTTGTTTCCTTTGATGCATCGATGTTACACAACAAGGCAAAACCTCCGGCGAGCTGCTGAACCAGGAGCAACGAGGATACGCGGTGGCTCCAAAACGCCACAGGGAGGGGCCGAAACATCTCCGGTACCTTCAGAAAGACCTCAGTAGGTGTCAGTAGGTACCGACACACGCAGCGGACCAGCGGGTCACCACACACTGATTCATATCGTGACTGTTTAGCTCGCCAAGTTGCAAAATGATTAGCCTTTTATTTGTATTTCACTCTCTAATAAATAAACATAATTAAACCCATTTGAAGCGTGTATAAAACCTTCCGTCCTGAGTCTTTTTGACCCACTCCAAGGGACCAGTTAATAATGTTGGGGAATTCATTGTGATCCATCTAAAGATGCTGTTGGACTCTCATAAATGTTGCTCCTAAAAAAACGTAAAGCTGCAGACAAACTACGTTGCAGATGTTCCATACAGATGGTCCGTTGGAGGACAAGAAGCCCGGGAAGATCGTCTCCTGTGCCAAAATGAGTAAATAAATAAATAAAAGCGGCGCCGCCACAGCTGCGTCTCTTTGCCTTAATACTTTTGGCTGGGAGAATCCTGGACTTTCGCACCCCGAAAGCCAGTTTTGTCAGGTGGATTTCTTTGGGATTTTTTCCAAAAACAGATGGTAAACAAGTATTTTAAAGCGGCGCGTGCATTGATATTCTGGATGGGGCTTTACTGTCTGATTTGTAAGCCAGTGCCAACAACAACTGCATTTCAGAAGCGCTGCCAGATATATTACAAGAGGGAACTGGAGCAGAACAGCTCTCTGGCGATGCACCGCGGACATTATGCAAATACCACCAGGGAACATATTAGCCAGTCTATCAGTTCCCCTTTAGAAATGCCTCCACCAAATTGTCTAAGTTGTGGTGAGCCGATTTCCCCCCTCCCCCGCCGAGCCAAAGAATGGGTACATTTAAATCAGTTCGGCCCGATGTCACACGTTGCCACTTCCTGTGAGTTCCACAAAAGGCCGGGCGGGGTGGGGGCAGGGTAGGGCCAAAAAAGGCCACGCTGGAGACGCAGTCAGCCCAGGAATCCTTTCCGAGCGTTTGGAAAATCAACGCTGGCACCAGTTTCAGCCCCGCCGCCGGTCTGAAAGAGGCTGCGGCGCCGCACGCCATTATAGGGCCGGTGATGGACGATTGTCATCTCCCACATTGAGTTAATTGGTCCTCTGTGATCATGCTTAATGGCTTTGCCAGGGAATTATTGACACAGCGATGTGGTGCCGACGTGCTACAGGTAGCTGAATAAATAAATAAGCAAGCCCCCGCCGCCCCCGCCGCCCCCGCCTCGTCCTCCACAGTCGCCGGGCTCGTCAATCTTAGCAACTGCCTCTGGAGCACCCCAGTCAGTTAACATTTTAGAAAATGGCTGCCCATTAATAATAAAGGCGTATTAACATAAGTGAATTCTGCTGTGGTGTAGGATTCAGTGGAACAGTTATTAAAGTCCAATTTGGTGCCATTAATAATGCATCCACCTTTGACTTTCTGATATCAGGATTATGTGGTATTACCGCTGCTATAAATTATTTATTACCACTTTCAATCGGGGACCTTGATGACTTCTAATTGGTAGGTGGCGGTGCCATTAAGTCACCCCTGATGAGACGTGTCAATCAAGACCCCTGCTCCCGACCTCGGTGTCCGAGAGGCTACGCGGACACGCGGCGTCAGGTGCCAACGGCGCCACAGTGCGGGACGGGTGCGCGGCGCCCCGCTGAGACGCGGAGGGCCGACTCCTGTCCGTCACGGCCGTTTGAAGCGCCGTAGCGCGGGGCTGAAAGGCGCGGGTCCCGCTGTTAGAGAGGCCAGGCTTTAAAAGTTAATGGCCGCGGCGCTACGCTGAATGACACCGGAAAGGTGAGCGATTGTCATGATTCTCCTCCGGGGGCCCTTTTTCAGTCAGTCACGACACTTCCGGACTCCGGCTGGACTCCGTACGTCCTACACTCGCGGCTAAATTAGCTTAAGGAGAGTTAAAGAGAGTTTGTTTTCAAAAATCCCGAATATCCATCTCAAATATCTGTGCTTCCTGGGAGCAACTTCCAACAATTAAAGCAGCCTGGTGTGGAGTCTGGCAGGTCCTACGTCCTGAGAGCTGCGGAGCGGCAGCAGCTGCGTGTGACTCCGACATATCAGCCAGCTCAGTTAACGAGGATGGATACTGGGCAAAGAGCTTCCAGGCCACCTGGATCACTTCATCAGACCAGTGTGACCAGTGCCCACTGGCCTGCTCGCGACTGCTGTCACGGGATGAAGAGCTCCTTGCTAACGCTAGGCTATCACCATCAGATATAGCCTGTCCAGTGTTTATGCTAATAAAACACATGCGCCCGTAGATCATATATTAAGCTAGTATGATTAATGGCTCCTTTTTGTATTTAATTAATCACGAGTTAAGTTTGTGATGTTACGTTATATATCATTATTATCATTAATGGTGAAATGTTGCATTAATATTCATGTTCAGTGAGCGTCCACGTCCGTATTCAGCCATCAGTATGCCTGCTACGAGCCGGCAGAAGGCCAGCACTTATAATTGGCAATCTTTTCCCGTTGGTTGACTGTACAGAAGAGTCATTTCCTTTGCATTCAAATCTCCGAGTTGCACAAAGCTGGCTTGTCAACTTTCCACTTCATTACAGGTCAAGCAATAGACTCATTTCTCTCGGGCGCATCGCTGCCATAATTGTTTTCCACCTCTCCTTTCGTCGCCAATTTACATGTGCTTCCGCGCTGAATGTAAGAGAGACAGAGGAAGGAAAGATGAAAATGCTGCCGCTTTTCACTTCCACTCACCATCCATTTATGACCTGACACACGGAATGCAAAAGTAATATGAATTTGGTTCCCCGTTCTGCTGCATTTTGCTTTGAGGCATATGATCCACTGTGTGGAACTGAGCTGAGAATTTGATGGGAAATGATGGTGTAGAACAGAGAAAAATGGGATGAAAGCAGGCCGGGGAGGATGGAGACTGTGTGCAGCAGTAAATTGAGAGATTGCAGGAAGCGGGCTTGTGTGTATATGTGTTTTCATATAAATCTGAGGCTACAGACTACGTAGGATCCATAAGGGGAACTTTATCTGCGTCATAAGAAGTTAAATCCCTGCGCCGAGCCTTCCTCTGTGGGGTCACTATTAGTGTCTGAGTGTGTGAGGGAACAGTGTGTGTCCTGAGGGATATTTATTAATTGGTTTTAACTTCTGTCAGAGCATAAAAAAGATGTCTAAACCACATATCTGCTTGTTCTAAGGAAAGAATTATATGTTGAATGCATGTTTTGGAGCTGAAAATGTTATTAATGATCAGCCAATCAGCGGCTAATTAATGCTAAGAATTACATGATGAAAGGTTGTGAATGAATGATGGCTGAAGATTATAATGACTGCTCGGCTTCTCCCCTCTCGTTCCGTTAGTCTGCCTGGAATAGCTGATGATTTCCTCTGCAATTCTAATCACTTATCAAGAGAAAAATAAACAAAAACTAATCAGCCATTATTGAGCATTAAATTCACGCATCACCGTGCAGCGGTGAGGCCGCGTGCACGAACCAGTCAAGTAGAAATGAGTCGACTTCGCCAATCAAACTGTTCAAATTTACAGTTTTGTTCATGCTTTTTTATCTAGTGCTTGCAATGTCATGCTAATGCTAACATTAATACTGCGTCTTGTGTGCCAAAAGAAGCTAAACGGAACCATTTTTCAGTTCCCCGCACCCCATGATTCCTCCAGAGTGGCTTCATATCGTCCTCTCGGCCTCTGTCCTGTGTCAGCCCGTCTGGATCTCCTTTCTGAAGTCCTGGTACCACGATAATCCTGCCCCCTCTGCTCTGAATATCTCTCTCATCCTCTTTCCATCCCACACTCCCCCTCTATGTCTCAAAGCCTGGTTTCTTGATGACAACTGGCAGGAGCGGGCGAGAACAAGTTTCTCTTATGTCATCCTACGCAAAAAAAAAAAAAAAAAACCTGTGAAAAAAGGCGCGATAATGCAAATTCACAATGACGCCGATTTAGCCGCGAACGCTCTGGAAAGGTCCCACATCCCCCCCGACTCTTACGGGACGGACGAGCCGCAGGGAGACGCGAGCAAACCTTACCCTTGATTACATCAGCGCTAAAGAGCAGCAGCAAAGAGCCACTTACAGCACATTTGTCACCGGCAGAATCAACATTCGGTGCATTTAAAGAGTCCTGAAGTCGTTGCTGGGAGATGGAGAAGCTTTAAATCTCTGCTCATCATTCTCTGTCAGAGCTGCTTCACAGCTGCAAACGTTGTTTTTTTCCCCTCCCTGCCTTAAAAACCTAAAAAAAACCCAAAAAAACCCCCATGATGTATCAGAAACGTCTTCCAATTTGCTCTTCAGTCGCTGAGAAAACGCACACCCGCTGTTTTTGGCAAACTGGCCCCAGACTCTGGGATATCAGACGAGCGATGGCGGCTTTTTATTTTCCCGACCGCACTGCTGTGGGTCTGCCTGAGCAGCAGCGAGACCTTCACAAGGCCAAGCTTTTAATTGCTTCTTTGCGGGGGGGCTCGTCTTGACAATGTCTTCTCTCCCTTCTGCTGCGGACAGAAATCATAGGAAACAGCAGCAAAAGGGATTTCTGCCTACGCTCCCTCTCCCCTGCGGAGTTTGTCAAACAAAAGAGGAGCCTTTAATTTGGTCGCAACGGGGGCCTCCCTCTGTCGGCGGCGCGGCACGCGGTTCTGGCGAGAAAAGTTTGCCCGTCGACCGACGTCCCGGATGAACCGTCCGACCTCCTGATCGTCCAATTTGTGCATTTGTTTTGAGCCAGAAATGCCTTTATGGTTATTTTTCAAACAGCAGGTGGACAGAAGCTTCGGTTTGATCATTCGTGGTGCTGCGGCTTCACTCCTCACTGGGAGATGCTGCATCTGGGGCGTGGCCTCCAGCACGTCTCCATGGGAACTGGCTCACAGGAAATTGTTTCCCATAACCACAACAGCTCAGGTGAAAAGGGGCTTAAGGTCTCTGGGAAAGAGCTGGAAATAGCGCCGGCTGGCTCCTCTGACGCAACTGTGGAGCTGCAGCTGTCAACGGTGTTCCGGACCTCGTTTGGGCTGAAATCAGCCGCGGCGTCATTTTCCGAGCTGCTACAATGTGTAGAAAAGAGGAAAACCACATTTCACATCACCAACTGACCTTGGTTGCGATGATTGAGGAGGAAAAGTTGGCAGAGAGGAAAAAGAGCGGAGCTTTTTGGGTTCTTTTTGCAGTTTTAGGGGAAGCTGAGGCTGAGTGATTCATCGGCCCAGCAGGAGCTGCAGCTCTGTGGGGAGTCACAGCGCTCCGTGTCTCTGGAGGATCTTCATCCTTCGCTCATCCGGCTCCACTCGCGCCTGCTTGGACTCTTTTAAAGCCTCTCAGTGGATGGAATGAAAGTCAAGTAGATTCTGGTTAGTCCGGTTCTGGAGCGCGGCCTTTAGCAGGCGTAGCTTCAGCTCAGCAGAGGCACTGTGTCGAGGAACCTTTTATTTATTTCTTTTTTTAAACCATTTTCCAGTTAAATGTTACCGATAACGTTTAGCTTCGGTCTGGTTTTGCCCCTTTCTGACAGTAATAGTTTAGCATGTTGCCGCCTGTAGATAAAAACAACAAACCTTGGACCCAAGGTCCCAGAGACGGAGAAAAGGCTGACATTTACTGGCTGGAAACAGGCCCTTTACTTTGGGTTCTGACAGAAAGATGACAGGTAGATTACTGTTAAATGTAAACAGTGCAGGTGCACAGAAGTGGAGCCCAGGCAGGCGCCCTCTGCAGCCCCCCCCCCCCCCCACACACACACACCTGCTGGCTGGTCACCATCACCCTTCAGCTGCGCTCTCACGTGCACATCTGGGTCGGCGTTCAGATACAGGATGTGGTTGCACCACAGTGTTTAAGCAATGAAGGCAACACTTCCTGATGTGACCATGTGACCAGTGGACACTTGTGTGAGGTTCCATCAGCAGAACCAACGTCAGATGTTCTGACGCTCCGACGGCGGCGACCACGACCGGATGTTTGCCAGCAGGAAAAGAGCTTAAGTCACTCGACTGATGCCGCAACTTTGTTCTTCACCTCCCTCAGATCTCCTTTTCCCCCGTGTCGTCAGTTTTTTCTTCTCATTTCTCCTCCGTTCTCTCATCTTTTTTGGGGGGGGGGTTCTCTTCATCTATCAGAATGTGATTCGTCATGGCAACTGAGAGAGGAGACGGAAGTAAAGAAATGTTTACTTCAGGAGGCATCTTACGTGTCTTAATGTATTCTTTTAAAAGAATTGACACGGTGGCACGGGGAGAAAAAAAAGATTAATTTATCACACCATCAAGCAAAGGCACGGAACGAAGGGAGGACGGGAGTCGACTGCGAGTGTGCTGACAACGGCGTCACAGATGGATTTCTCCGTTTCATATTGAGATGTGGGGCGTGAGAGCAGCGGAGGGCGCGGAAAAGGGGGTTGGGGGGGGGGGGGGGCAGGTTGATCGACTAATTTTGATCCATTATCTTACAGCTGCTCTTCCGGGTCAATTCCCTTTGTTTCCCGTATCCATAAGATCTCCCCAGGGACCAAAATGTGCGCTAGTCCAATGCTAAACACGTCTCACTTACCTGTCCCTTCCGAGCCTGCGAGTCGGGACGCGTGGGCGAGCCGTCTGCTCATATTTTAACCAGCGTTTTTAAGTTTGATCCGGGAGAAGTTTAAGGAATTGGCTGCAGCGGTGCGTCTGCCTGGAAAAGCCTGGGAGATTGGTGGGAAGCCAGGAAGCCGCCCCCTCAAAACTGGGATTGTGAGATGACAATAAAAGGGGAGATCAAAGGGAAGGGGAAGCAGGGTGAAATTCTGGAGAGCCACCTTCCAAATCGCATCACTGGCTGAGCGAGCGTGGCGGCATTTAAGGTGCTATTTGTAATATCTTTGTCACTGGGCCCACATAACGCCAAGTGCAGGCAAATGCTCCAATTCAGCAAAAGTCTTTATTTAAAAATGAATTTACACGCTTCTATTTTTATTAAGGCGCCATTCTGCTCAGCCCAGATTAAAACTCTGAATCAGAAAAATAAATAAATAAAAAAGTGCACAGAAACATGCTCAAGCCCAAAATGTGATCCGGATGATTCCAGACCTGCTAATTATACCGCGCCGCTACCTTAACTGGGGCAACAAAAGTGCTCCAAAACGATAGGGAAGTGCATTTCCTTCCCTCCTTTTCTGTTTTCCTGCCTTTGAGGCTCCTCTAAGAGCGTTCCTGCCCTTCAGCATTGTTCCTGGAACTGCTTCTCCAGGCAAAGCCTCTTCAAATGGAGAGGATTAGACCGCCAGCATCACAGAGCCAGAGTGCTCTCTTGGACCAGCGCTCAGGGCTCCCGTCATCCCGCACCTTCCCACAGCGGAGCGGCTCCTCCGTAACCTGCAAGGAGGATTACTCCCCAACCCCCGTGGTCCGTCCCTCCTTCGCCTCTCCACCTCCTCGGACTGCGGCACGCCATTCACCTGTTCCCGAGATTTCCGGCTTTCAGATTAGAAATGCCAATTATGTCTTATCAAGACGGGGGTGGTCAATAAAATATCGAAGCAACTGTGTTTACTCCGATTAAGCCTCCCACTGCCAGATGGAGATTATGGGATAGTTGAAATTTTAGTTTGGCCAGAAATGGGGGGAACTGTTGAATTATGGATCAGACGGGGAGGCTGTGGGAATGCAAAGAATAGATAGGGAGGTAATCCCAGAATGCCGAGCGCCCTGAGAGCTGATAGGAGAATTGGAAATCTGGGCATCTGGGATGCTGGACTTCCTGCCATGAACTTGTTACCTGTCCATTTGATTTTTGTGACCATTATTCCTCATCGATAGGGCCTATACGTAACAAATAGCCCAGACGACAGACCCGGTCTCATTTTTTTCAGGTAGGATGGGAAAGTTAAAAAAAAAAAAGGTCGATTTAATAATTTCATTCAGTTGTCAGTTGGCAATCTTCCCCACTTCAAACACAATTCAATTTCTTACTCTGAAAGGAGATACCACTTTTAATTAAATGCGTTTTGGCTTTCTTTGAAGGTGCAATAGGTGACAGACCTCAATTACGGCGGACTAATTAAAAAAAATTGTAAATAAATAATTTAAGACAGTGAGAAGGGAGGACGAGTGTAACTGGCGGAGCTTGTGAAGTTGCTGCTATCTCATCATTCCCATTAAAAGAAGGGAGAGCGGCTAAAATTGAAAGTGACAGTGGAGTCTTTAGGAGGCCGCCTGTGATTTCCAAATTATCATATTTTCCGAGTCAATAATAAAAAGCTTATGATAGTGCTAGCTATGCTGACAGGCTTTAATAAGATAGGGTCGCTGGAGCGCGGCGGGCCGAGGGCCAGGCAGCACTGTGTGTTTGTGAATGTATCCATGCGCGTGTGTGTGCGTGCGCAAATGTGTGTATTTGTGCACCTGAGAGAGAAGCCAGGAATTAATGTGTATTTCTGTCCAGCAAATTGTTTTTTGGGGGTGTTTTTTTTGCAGCCTCTCCGTGTGTACATACACATACAGTCAGGTCAATACAGTCTGAGCAGGTTGTGTCCAAAAACACCATCTGCTGGATATTAGAAAATGTAAAATGAACTAAAAATATAAATCACGCCTCTGACGCCAGGGTCGTATTTCAGTCGTCGTGCAATTACAGCTTACATGAGCCGCCGTGAAGGTGTCATTGTTTATCGCATCATATATATATATATATAAGAATGCACTCACTTTAGCACACAAAACTGGCCTTATGGTTCTAATGTTATATCTCTATATATCTCACTGGCAGAGCAGGTTATTGTTGGAGCCTTGCAGCATTATTGTCAGGCAGGCCACCCAGAGACGGGCGGCGGCAGAGAACAAACCCAGAATTTGATGAAAGTTTTGGGTTCTCTTCACCCTCACGATGCCACACGCTGTACGATATATGAGGCGGGGTATCTGGAGACCTCATTGGTGCCATATTAGGAGAAAGGATAAAAACTAACAGCTCCATTGGGCACAAGTGTGGATGCTTCATTAGGGCCCTGCTCATTGATTTCCCTGTTGGTAATCTCGCGCTGATGAAGTGAGTGGGTACAAATATTCACGGCCCGGTGATTACCTTGACCCCATCCCACCCAGAGCCATTAAGGCGCGAGGGTGGAGGGTGGGGATAATTGTCTCTGGGGAGGTCAGGAGGGAGAGAAGGGCAGCTGGGTGAGGCGGCGGAGTTTTGAGCCTCTGAAATGGACGTAACAGATGTGGAAAACTTCAGGTTGTGAACAAAGTGGGTCTGGAATGTCATTTATGAAGGGATGACAAAGTTCAACTTGTTTCTGAGGTCTCCCAAATGGACGATGTGTTCACTTCCTGTTTGTGCCCGATCACCTCTACCAATACCACAAAGATTATTGACACAACCCCCCCTCGCTGAATATTCATTACAATAAGAATGAGAGACTCATTAGAGGAGCTCTGTCACTTTGTGACAGCGACTGGAGCTCCTTATGAGGAAGAAGGCGCCGCTGTCCTTTCCAATAACCTTTCCCTGGAAGGGGGAAGACGTGCCGAAACAAAACCGGCGAGGGAAAAAAAAGGAGACATGGGCGACGTTAAAAGATAAAAAGGTGAAACAAAAGACGCAAAGTTCTAAAAGATGGTCCAACATAAAGGTCAGCAGAGTTCAGAAAACTCCTTAGCGTTCTTCTTTTTTTTTTTTCATGCGGGGGCGGGTGGAGAGACGGGCGGGCGACGCTCGGTGGCATTATCGCATACACGGCTGACAGGGAAGTCTGAGTCCAAAGCCCTCTCTCATTACATATGCGAGCACATTAGCAGGGGCGGCTGTCTTGCTAAAGGTCAGGGTTGGAAGATGCTGGGATGACGGCGAAGCACGAAGCGATGAGCACCCAACCTTCGGGCTCACCTCTCTGAACTTCAATCACTTTGGCCTGGACTTAATAGGTCCCTGGGGAGACTCACGAGCTGGAAAAAGCACGGGGAGGGGGAGGCGAGTCTTAATGGGACATCACGCCACCTTGACATTTTAATTAAGACTCCTACCCATTAGCATGCCAGAAGTTGGACTCTGAGAATAGCGCTTATGTAAAAGCAAATGACAGGATGCCTTTTTTTTTTTTTTAGAATCTGTAGAGCCACAGGATGCAGATAGAAACTGAAAAGTGGTGAAATAATGAAATAGGAAGTCTTTTACAGCGCCAGCACCAAATACTTGCAACACTTTCCTCCATAATTGTCAATTATTGACCTGTTACATCAAAGCGAGTTCTTGTCTGCCTCCCGAGGAGGCTTTGATCCAGGTAAGACAACAGCACATGACGCTAAAGAGTTCAGGCCCTACGAGGGGAGCGAGGTCGTGGGGGAGATAACAGAATCTTATTTTTCGCTCCATTCTTCTCCAATTTCAGCCAGAGAAGCCTCACAACATGTGAATTAGGCATGCGCGACTCCGGGCGCGCCTGCTTGATATTAATTGCTCGTCCGCAATATTTTCTCGTGAAATTCAGAACAGATTGATTTCTGGAGTGAGAAGTGAGAGATCTGAGCAGAGGTGGGTAAATTCAGAGCATGGCCTGGAAGAATAATGAGCTCGGTAGAGACCGCAACACCGCTGAGCAGAAAGTGCTCTCCACTACTGATATCATTAGGGAGGACTTGTAGTCAGACTGTCCATCCTTTGACAGTTCTCGCTCTGGACATATTCAGCCAGATCTCCCAGAGAGAACATCAGCATCTTCTCACTCCTGAGAGGGTTTCTCCGCCACCTTTCGCCTCACGGGTAACGTCGAGTTACCGGAACAAAGCGACTGTTTCTCTGAACGTGACTAATGCAGCATTGGGCGAACGTCCTCTGGGCGTTGCCGTTGAGGCCAATATGAGGCGGATCCCATCCTGCAGATGTTTATGCAGAGTATAGAACCGCCTCCACTAAAGTGAGACACGTTTCCAGGGTTTCTAATGTCTGAAGGGACTGCACAATCACCCCAGTGTCTAGGAAGTAAACTCAGTCGCACAAGCTTCCTTCTATAAACAGGTATAAACAACGAGCCAGTTGAATTACGGTCATAACCAATAAGGTGTTTGTAAAAGTGGACAGATCTCACTCGCGTCCTTTGCCAAATCCCATCTGGACCCATATAAAGCGTGCACCCTCTGTCGATCCACAGGCCCGCCTAATTCATCACATTCCCCGAAGTTCCTCAAAAATATTTGACCAGGAGGGTTATTCAATTATATTTTTCCTCCTGAGATCCACAGACGGAAGCTGCTCTTCCTTTACAGAAAAGTGAGTGATGACAGGTGTCAGGCGAGGAGGAGACGTGTGACAGACACACTTCGCTCCTGTAAGCTTCGCTGACAACATGAACCGTCTCCAGGCTCTCTAACCAATGATTTAAAGAGCCGATCACGCCGCTCCTCACGTACCTACTGCAGCGCAGGAGAACGCTGGCACGCCCTTTTGGAAGACCTGCATTCGGTGGAACTTGGTGCACAAAACAACCGCACGTACAGTATCTGCTGGTTACCAGCCGACCTGTGAAGCTACACGGTGTCGCTTCATTGTCACTTTGGTCGGACTCTCACGTAGAACGATGTATTTAACTGCATTTTGTTAGCATCATCTCATACGGGGTCTTGTCCTCTAAGAGGCTCCAGGTCCATTTACTCCCACAACACGCGAGATAAAGGCAGCAATCTCTCTAAGTGCCGAGCGAAGCCGGTTGTAAAGTCGCTGACCCTGCTGAGGACAGGACACTAATAACGGCTCCAAATGTGGGAGCAACTAACAAGCCACACAGGGTGACACGCTGGACCGCCACACCAGAGCTGAGCCTCCATCCAGAAGGACACAGCAGTGGAGTTCTAAGTAGTTTCACTGGAACTTGGTTCTTTCTTTTTTTTTGTTGAGCAGACACTGCTACTTTTCCTCCCCTCTCAATGGCAAATCAATGCGACTGGATTGCTTCTATTCATGCTTACACGAATGTTCTGCAGTAAATCTGCAGCAGTTTGAACTTGATGTTTCGTGCTCATTACACTCGCCGGGCTGGTGTCAAAGGCATCGCATAAACCAGACTGATGTTGACCGCTGTACAGTCAGGGAAAAGAGGAAAAAAAAGGCCTTGGTGAACTATCAGCAGAGAGCTGGTATCAGAGGCTTTAGCTGCAGAATATTTTACAGTTTAATTTGGTGCTCTACTCAAAAATGAGCAGCAGCGGGACGTATCTGCCTTCCTCCAAGACATTTCATTCCACCTGGTTATGGAACGACGCCGGATCTTATGGATGGATCCTATAATGTACACAGGTGGAGCTGATGGAGGCCACCTGGCATGTAATTATATCTAACTATATAATCAGTTTAGTTAATGATGAATTGTAATCAGGTGACTGGACACGTCACAGAATCACATTGAGAAATAACCAGTGTGCATGTTCAGTATTGCGACAGGACGATTAATACGTGTTTAAACCTGCTTTTTTGACGTTAGTTGATAGCGACTAGAGGAGCGCTACAGTAAGGAGCTCCAGCGTTTGCTGTAACCAGCTTACACACCCTGTAATACACTCAATACACTCTACTGTGGATTTCTTCTGCTGGTGTCACAGGATTGATCTACAGCAGAGCCGGGCTACTTTGTTTCATTGCCAAGTGTTCAGCTATCAGCGTAATGATGAACCTGTGACAGAAGCTGCAGCAAACAGCCTGTGCAGAGAGTTATGATGCCAGCCATTAAAGGATCAGCAACACGGGCACGGGAGATACGTCCCTGAGGGGGGAGTCCTGGAGAACAGGTAGACAGAACGCTGCTTTTACTCTTCTTCCACATCCTTTCCTTGTGTCTCTCCTGGTTGCCTACAGGGAAACCTGGCGTTTCAGGTGTGCACACAGCTCCGAGGTGGCCTTAACAATTAGCCGCTGATAGATTATGCATTCCTTCCCGTGTTTGTTGAATTTGCTGAACTTGAACAGGAGTACATTCTTTACATTACTGTAGTCCACCTAAGGGGACTGTGAGTAATCTGATGGTATGAAATTGGCCAGCTTGCACGAGTTGGGTTGCCAACAGATTAGTGCAACACATTTTTCGGATTTGAGTGGTCGACCGCTAGAGCGGTAAATTGTATTGTTTTATCCCGAAGTTCCAAAACTGTGGAACTAATGCAGCACCCCCACAACATTTTATTCCAAGCAATTTTAATTTTTAAAGGGAGAGCTTAGTTTAAAGCAATTAATAACCGACATGTGAGCTTAAATGAGCGAGCGATAGCTTCTCAGCTAAGGCAAAATTGTCTATAAAGCTACCGTAAAACTGCCTTCTCAAGGTTTAATCAAGGTTTAAGAATAAAGAAAACCTGAACATCTCAACTAAATGGGACAAATGAAAAGTTTTACATCCGCCTGTGTCACATTTCCTATGGAAGGTGATTAATAGTTTGGGGAGCAGCAACATAAAAAGGCAAAAAAAGAGAAAGAAACTAATTAGTTTGCACGAGAAACAAAAGGGCTAAAGCACGGTTGCACTGTGGGCTATCTCGTAGATAACTCTTTTAGCCAGACGTGTTTGGTAATTAGTTTTTCTCCTCCGCTGGGGCTTTCAATAACCTGCAGTCGGAGTGATGGAGGGAAAGATAGTGATATGTATCTCAAATGTTTCCTCACCACAAAAAAGGATCCTGTCATTCAAAAGGAGAGGATTAAGCTGCGAAGGAGCCCGTGTTTCTGCTGGTAAACAGCCTGTATGAGAGGGTCGTTCCCTCTTGGATTTGGCAGTGCTGCACTTTTATATTTCCCGTATTTTTTCCCTTTAATTCCACACATGTCTGAGGAGTTTTGAAAACAGTTATATATCTTGCTTAATAGAGCAAATATTCTGGTTCAGAGGATTTATCTCTGTCCGCGACGGCCAGTTCAGCCCAGACCGGACCTTCGTTTCTGGCGGAACCGTCGGCTTCATCACAGCCGAGCCGACTGTCAGCCTGCGATGTGGCGCCGAGGCCCCCAGACACAGGCTGCTGGTTGTGAGGTGCTGATGGACAGATATGTTGGTGCATTCACGTGTCCATTGTCTGGGAGACGAGATTGCTTCTGACAGCTTGTTTGTTCTCATTTCACCTGGCTGGAGCCAACCCCTGAGCCCCCAGCGCAGGCCAGGGCCGCTGCCGCGCCGCTGCTTCATTAACCATTCTCACGGATTTTGTCAGAGCGGTATTAATGCACGGCCTCGTTTAAAAACTAATGAAGGCACCGCCGACTCTTCAAACCATCACATCTGGTGGAAAAAATAATACATCCATCCGGGCGTTAATCCTTAAACATGGAGAGTCTTTTTTCGCCTCCCAGATTCTTTGACTCAACAGAAATAGCTTTCGGCAGCAGCTCCAGGAACACGACAAACAGCCGAAGGTCTTAACCTGGCCTCAGATGCCAATTCAATCACGGATTCATGGGCTGCGAGAAAACTGTGGACAGAACGGAAACTTCATTATCGCCCTCCACCTGGTACCCGAGCATCCAGCGCCAGTCACCTGGAGGCTGGTAGGAAGCGACTCGAGTGTTCTTCATGATAATGCTGTAGCTCATAGGCTTACATTAAAGGAAAAGGGATGGAAACTTTGAATTTACAGACTTTGCAAACGCCACACCATGCAATCTGAAAGAATTCTGGCAGGCGTGATAAGATTTCTGGAGAGGGAACATTAAAGAGTGATGGATGCTGGGCCTTGTCGATTTATATTTGCTTTTATTTGAATATCATTAAAGGCGGCTCCGTGCAGGAAGCCTCGCCCCGTCCTGGATAATTGAAGAGAGCCTGCTTAGCATCTGAGGAATTAAAATGGCACCTGTAGATAATTCACCTGAACGCTTCCCGCACCGTTGGTGCCGTGACGGATGCCTCTGATCTTATTCGTGCGCCAGCTATGCGTCTCCACAAAGTGCTTGGCTATTTACAGAGACATCAAACCAAATCAATAGTCTGTGAATAGACAGGTCGGCCTGCTCTCACTCCCTCGTTAAGACCAGCAGCTCATATTTTAGCCCAGGCGACACACACCAATACATCACACTCGTGCATCCAAAAGGAGGCAGTGTGTGTGTGTGTGTGTGTGCGTGTGCGTGTGTGTGTGTGTGTGTGTGTGTGTGTGTGTGGGAGGGGGGGTTGAACAGAAATACAGCCCGCTTCTCAGTATTCCTGCTGTAAAGTCATGTTAAGATGTGTTATCTCCCCGTGGCGAATATATTCCTTACTCACTAAATAAATAACAGCGCATCTATCCGTGCTGTTGCGTGGACGACATTGTGTGCATACTAAAAGCCCCGATCACAGGAACCCCTGAAACAAACCACGTAAATCTGGACTTTGAAGGCAGCAGGACTCCATGTAGAGACTCACTTCCCTCACCGGCGCCACCAACACGCAGGAAGCCTTTCTGTGGGAGCACCGACGGCAAAGTTAACTTCATCAACTTTAAAAAAAAAGAGAGAGAGAGGAGAGATGTGCATGCGTGTGTGTACGTGTGCGTGTGCAGTTCAAAGCCGCCGCTGAGAGGGGAGGCAGACGTTTGAAGATGACCGCCCCCCCCAACCCCCCAGTTGTGGACCAATCTCTACCCGTGCACATTCGCAAAGCATATCATTAAACATAATAGGGTTTTTATCACCGACTGTCAAGAAATTCCGGCGCATTTGCATTCAAATTTAATTTGCCATACTGAAAGCTCATGCATCCAAGAAATCATCCTGCGTGCTCCCCCCTTCTCACCCCCCCACTTTGTCTTGCGCACACACCCCCTGAGCTCATGATTTTTAATACGGTCGTAAACGCAGGAGATGCCCCGCGAAGGTCTTCGCCTTTTCCGTCTGACGGTTCCTCGGCGTCGGGACCTTTACTGCTCATAATTAATTTTACAGTGTGAACACACACAATCTCCATCATCTATTAATGCTGCTTATTGGACGGAGAGTGACCAGATGTCCGGTCAGCCGTATCATTTGTTCTGTATTAATGTGAAGAAACTCCACCATTATCTGTGTAGACCGGTCAAGAAACAGGCTAAAGCTCTTTTTTTTTAAAAAAAAAAAGGACCAGATTTTGTTGTTTACATTAACTTCTGTTCTATGACATCAGATAAATCACGATGTGATTATTTTGTCTCCTTTCAAAAAGCAATGGCGGCTCAATCTGGCCGACAAAATATCCTCGGTACAAGCTGTCAGGGTGTTTACCCACAGGCGCGAGTCCCTATCTGAGGCCTGACATCTAATATAGAGAACTGGCCCCCAGCTCCAGCCGCCTCCCCTGCCAGACGTTCAGGCCCAGGCTGGTGGCGAGAGCGAGGGAAGGGGTGGCAGCGGGGGAGGAAGGGAGCTTCGGATGGGAAAGAAAATGAATTTAATTTGTCTAAATGGTGCAGAGTTGCCGACATCTCGATGGAATCGTGATGAAGCTGAGCGAAGGTAAGGAAATACTTACGTCCTGCTCCTTTTAGCTGTATTTGTCCTGATGATTACGCAATACAGGAAGTAAATCTGGAGTGTGCAGGTTAGTATTAGGTACACGTAGCTGCCACTAGAGCGCCATTGAGTTTTACTGTCATAACCAAATGGCTTTCCCTCTGTAACACACACACACACACACACACACACACACACACACACACACACACCACACACACACACACACACACACACACACACACACACACATTGGTGCACAATGGGGGACCTCAGTCTAATTAGCTTGATTATTAATTAAAGAGTTCACTCAGAGGAGACCTGGCACCGGAGGAAGCGGCCCAAAGGGGGCTTCTGCTGAGAGGGCTCTGGACTGACTGTAGCAGTGGGTGATTAGGAAGCTTGGCTCGCGCTCCCCCAGCCACCCGTTCCCCGCCAAAGCGCCCGTCAGATGGCGGACGAACGCGAGCAAAGGTTGCAGAACACTGTCGTCAAAGACATTTCCGTGGAGCCGAACAGGAGACAGCAGTGACGAGCAGCTGCAGCCAGCTGTCTGTGTGAAATCTGCAGAAATAATGAGGCTATGGATGATTTGATTTGAGTAATTAAAATTTTGGGGGATATTGCAATTAGCACTTTGAGCTTTGTTTCCGAAACTTTTCACATGTAGTGAAATTCATTCAACACAAAATCTCTTCCTTCAAATGCCGATTTGAATTGTGAAGCATCAGATATGAGAATCTTGTATCGAGTTAAAAGCGACGATTCTGATGAATAGAATAACGGGATTTCGTCGGATGCTGGCTGAGTTTGGCACAAGCGGGGGACGCGAATCACCTCTTTGGTTTCAGGACTGCAGAGAAAAGCGCACAAATGTGTCTCGTTTGGGGAAGAAACCTGTCGATCGCTCTGCTGATGAACAGGTGTGACACAAAAGGTGCTGCAGCTTCATTTGTGCCCAGTAGTGGTCGTGGTTGGACCCCAGGTTCACTGTGGGCTTTGAGGCCACGCCTCCTGCCTCTGTTCTCCTGCCATTTTTCTCTTCTAACAAATTCCTGCGCCTCTTCAAAGTCCTCCTCCTGTTATCACCGCAGGAGCCCTCTGAAGAGCTCTCTGACTGGCTTCTGTTTTTGCCGAAATCTAATCTTAAAGTCGACTAATTGTCTCAGATAAACACTGTAATTATCAAAATTGGAGAAGAACAATTCGGCTCCTGCACGTTAAAACCTCAAGAATGTCCCCGTTTAATTATTATTTTCAACCATCCGCCGAGATGGAACCTCTTAATAAGATATATCTTATAAATACCCAAGAAAAACAGATGTGTGCTGTCACCACAGTTGAGATTAATTTCATGTTAACGATATATAATTTAAAAAGGTCCTTGTTGGGTGTTAGATGTGATTGCATGTGATGAGGAAGGGCCAGTGGAACGCAGCCTTGGAGGCAAGGCTCCTCTCATCGTTCCATCCGCGGCGCTGAATTAATGTGTTCTGCTGACCTCACTGACCCGCTGATTTACATTGCATCTCAAAGACACGGCTTGTAATAAAACATGGACCCACGTCCCCCCCCCTTCCTCTGTGTGCTGACCGGCTAATGTAATACACAGTTTGCTGAGCTCCAACAGGGACGTTTAATGAAAACGAGGAAGCGGAGAGAAAAATGGGAGAAAACCTCTCTGAAATTAATTGAAGACCTCTATTAAAGAAACGTAGGTGGAGGGGGAGGGGGGGGGGGGTAATTGAAATCGCACACATAGGGCTTTTCTTTGCGTTAACCTTTTTTTTGTTAATGACAGAACTTCTTTACTCACCAACTCCTGATGTCGTCTTCACCTGTGAGACAGATAAACCCCAGTGATGTGCAGGTGCAACCCCCCCCCCCCCCCCAGTTTGGTTTTTAGTGATGCGACAGGACGTGGAGTGGAGGTGACAGACGCTGATCCGAGACCGTCACGCGAGCGCGTTGGGAGCGGAGCCAGCGCGCGCAGCTGCAGAGCAAATCAAAACTATAAAAAGATTCTTAAGATCATTAAAATTAAATTACTGCCAAACTCGTGACAGATGAAGGCGTCCCGTTCCTTTTATTTAGAGACGTGGATGCGAGGCAGCTGCAGTCGATCAGCAGTTCGGGGTCCTGTGCGGGGCCACAGAGCATCGCTTAACGGGCCCCAGAAGAACAGCGTACCTCCAGAAGATGGAGACCACGCCGTGGTCTGTTCCTCCCGATCTGAGTGATTCCCCTCAGTTATTCTGGGAAGATTTGCGAGGGGCGATGGCGTTCCTCGAGAGAGTAAATAAAGCTGGGCATCGACCACCCCCCCGTTCTTTTTCGCTTTGTAAACAAGGTGACTGAAACTTGGGCAGGACCCCGGAGCCCAAGGTTGAAGGAGAGGCTGTTGATTGGTGTAGACATTTCCTACATGAGGGCCACCACCTGCTTCATTCACCAGGTAGTGCCAACACACACACACACACACACCACACACACACACACACACACACACAAGCAGTTTTCCTCTGGGGACAGGTGGCACGGACCATATGAGGGTGAAGCAGCAAATAGTGTTTCTTTACTGCAACCGTCCTCTCTCATTCTGCAGGATAACCTCTTCAGACGAAGGACACGGGAAGACAGACACTGTCTGACAACATCAACGTCTCCCAGATAGCTGAGGTGAAGAGGGGAGGGCTCCGCTGCACCTGAGCTCCATTCCAGAGTCGTATCTTATTTTATGTTTAATATCCCGTCCATAAAACTTGGGCGAAACTTTCGGTTCCGAGGACATCGAGGTCCTACTCCGGACCGTGGGACATCCGTGGGACATCCGCTGGCCATAGAATGGACATTAATGAAATAAATACACAGGTGAAGCTCCTCCCTCTTCCCCTCCGTCACCAACTAATCCAGGCAGTGATGGCGGCCGTGGGTGTCAACGCTTTAACTCCTGATTGATCCCGGTATCGATGTGCAGGAATCTGCCTCCAGTACAGTGATAATTGGACAACCTTCCATTTAAACAGCTGCTGTTCCTCCTAAAAACGGAGGCAGAGCTGTCTGTTCTGTGCAAAGGGGAAGACCGAGGCCGTTTACAAGCCAGTCGTTTAGGCGGAACTGGGCGAATCGGATAGGAAGGAGAGAGAATTGGCAGGGAGAGAAAAGCGCTTTGAGGGAAAATGTCACCGCTGATAAGGCATTTGAATAAAAATTGAATGCGCTCCAAGATTTCTGCAACTTTAAATAGCAGAAAAGTGAGAGCAGCATACCTTCAAATAATCAATACTTCTATATTGTGTTTCAGCGGAGCCTGAAACGATTGCACATGCCATAAAAGGCCAGGATATAAAAGAGGGGCGGTTGGGAGTACAAACACTTGGAAAAAGAACAAATGTCAGTGAAATTTACATAACTTAAACGAGCCCAGCGCCTTTTCTCTGCAAGTTTCTTATGTAAATGCTATACTTCCATTTGCACAGGATCCGTTTCCACCTGCAACTACAAACTCAGAAGGAGGAAACTTGGAAAAAAAAAACTTTCTTTTGAAGCACAAAGATGAAAAAGGATAAGGGGGGAGGGGGAATTAATATACAAGGCAAACCTTTATGATGATTGCAGAAAGAGTGAGCGCACGTGCTGAAATGTGACAATAACACATAATAGAAGTGCCGGTGGCATTTATTTCATGCTGTGTTTAATTCTGCAGGAATAATGACAAAAGGAAACAATCAAAATGAGTGTGAACACAATGAAAAGAGCAACAGAATGGGCTATTACTCTCCCACAGGGAATGATTGAGCCCTGACCAGGGGGGGTGAATAAACCCCACCCCTGACTACAGTAGCTATGACCTCCGGAGCCAACAGCACCTTTATCCCACAGATGTGGCAGACGGACGATTTTACAAAATAGAAATATATAATTCATAATTCAAAGGAGTGACGTCTTTTAAACGATGTCTTACTTTGATCTTTCTGCTTCGTTGCTGTAAACCAAAAGGTTTGGCGGCTCACGTGCACGTGCAGATGGTTTCGGCCGCTGTTTGCGCGTGCGTGTATTTGCATGTGGAGCGCGCGCGGGGCCGCGTGCCTTCTCCCTGTTTGCACGTGTCACCTATGCCATTTCTATGGAAATCGAAGACTGCGGCAGCCACAAGTTTACACATTCCCCTTCTTTTGACTCTGTTCAATCAGGCGTGTGCATAATTAGCCTGGTGCCGTATGCTAATCTACCGGGACCCAAATATTGCAGTTTGACAAATCCTTCATTTGTATTCAGCCACCACACAAAGCATCAATCGTGCTTTAGCACACATGCTACCCCTACCAACCCCCCCCCCCACCCACCCACGTGCACGCTCACACGCACTAGCCACACCCCTCCACCCTCCCTGGAAACTAGGAGCAGTGTGAAACTGAAAGCTGGCTGATTAGAACAGCAAGACCTGCTGAGATCTGCGTTTGCCATTAATATTTCGCTCTTCCAGATGGTGCCTCCCATAACGCGCGGAGATACCACCACTGGGCCAGCCGACAGGAAGGGCTGGATAGGACAAAATGATTAAAACCGTGGACTTCCACGACGATGGGAGGCGGGCTGACAGATCCCGCCGCTCTTTGCGTATTGTTATCATTACGCTGGGATATTGCTGCGGTCTTCCCCATCAGTGTGTTTATTGGTCAATCTCAGCATCCATTGCAAAAGACATCCATCATATTAGATTTAAGCTTTTCAAAAGCAATTTATCTGTTTACGTACACTTAGCCCTAAAAAGAAAAAAGAAAAAAAAGAAATCCATGCACGGAACAGCAGAATGATTTGGGTTTCTTAATCCCCCGAAATTATGTGCAAATCTCATCAAGGCGCACACATGCCACTACGCCCATGCCCACGTTCAAACGGCGCCTGTGGGTGATTGTTTGAACCGGTGGCATTTTGAGCCTTATTACATGCTCACAGCACAACGCGGCACACAACAAACAAGTAGACAAATTTCACTCCTCTTTCTCTCTCTTCCTCCTCTGCCCCCTCACTGTCATTCCCCTTCCTCTTTCATTCAGTTTGGGATTGAGGATGCTGGGCTGAGGAGGAGGGCTGTGCAGTAAACAAGGGCAGGGGAGGGAGGGAGATTATCACCAGCTAATAATTCCCTCTTTCAAAACGTGCGGCTTCATATTCCCAAATTAAAGCCGAGTGCAAAAAAGGGGCTTACGAAACATTAAATGTCCTTTGGCTCCATTGCTGCGTGCGCGGGGCGGGGCGGGGGTGCACAATACTGTGGGATTTGCAGTTCTGCAGTAAACTAAAGCCATACATCACAAACCGATCAGGCCCCGGGAGAGGGGCCCGGACCAATCATTTTGAGGTTAAACAATGTAATTTGGATCTTGTAAGTGCAATTTATTTTGGCTGTCAGGGAGAGGCTGCGAAACATTTTCTCTTCTTTTCTCTTTTTTAGATAAAAGGAGGGTGGGTGTGCGCGAGTGGGTCCTGTGGAGGGGAGACGTCAACGGCCTTCTGAGAAATGAATGATGGAGGTATTTATCTATCCTTCCTTTCTTTCTTCTCGGGACACCGTAGACCATTATTCCATGGTCAAACACAGACAAAATTCCACTAATGAGAACAGTTCTTTAGCAAACTTATTTTATATCTTCCATATCTCCACGAATTTAGAAGCTCAGCTCCTGGACCCTTTTGACCAACTTCTTCTGTGGGACAGGATAAGAAACAGCCTTTCAGTCCTGTTCAGCATCTAATTGTAGCTTTCTACCATGTTTACTCCCCCAGCCAAGTGTAGCAGGTTAGCATGCTAATACAGCGGAGAACCTTTTAGCTATTACAGTCTGATTTTTCAGCGTCTTTGTACATGTGCAGGACAAATATACCTGGATTTTCATATTTTGTTATTTCTTAGTCCTTGTTATTTATGTCATATTTCACATTTTGTTTCACGTGATGTGTTCAGGTACCCCCTGTACTTAGGACATATAATATTAGAATGTACAGGAAACCCATTGATTTCCCTAAAGGATACAGCTAAAGGAGGCCAGGATCTTTGTTATTTCTGCTCCGGTTCCTTTAAGGTCTCTCCTCCTGTACGTTTTCTCATACTTGTCCTCCAGTAACACCAAAAATGTACTCGTGCTAATGATGCCACGTCAGCCATTACATCCACTGGGACGTTATGGGTCGTCTCAACAAGAATGGGATCGCGTACTCGCTGAATCCTAGAGGAGATTTACTGACCCCAAGACCTAAAGCCAGGTTAATGTCCCCTCCGGTGAGAGCTGTTATCCACCCCTGGTGAACATATATTTTGGTTATGTCTCTTAATGCGTGCTGGAGTTAGTGCCGGTCAGAAAATCTGCTGTAGTTTAGAGGATTAGGAGCTCTAAAGCGCCGCTGGTGGAAAGAAATAGCCATTGGAATGATACAAGTGAATTAAGAGATTAAGATGGTTTAGAAAGAGTGATTACAAAAGCGCAGAGGTTTAAGGACGGAAAGACAAACCTTGAGATGGGATAAATCCTTTGTACTTATGCAACTGATATTATTTTGCCTTGTGCCAAAACCAACACTTAATCCACCCAAATCTTTGCCATTGATTGGACGGTTTTAATCTCTATGAATGGAAAAAAACAAATACTGATCTTTTATTTTTTTTCCCCAGAATTCTTTACATATAATACTGTTAGCGTTCCTTGGCAAGGCAAGCATGGATCCCTAATTTATTTCATGCATTTCCTTTTTCACATTTAGCATTAAAATAAAAAGCTTTTAGGTGTTGTTTGTTCTAACATTTCTTTGGGATTTATGATGGAAACAACAACACGACGGCGTTTTCAACATCTCTGGAAATATACATGGCTTATTGTCTTTTCCAAGACCCATTGCTGGAGCCTCCTCTCTTGAAATACCGCTTTAGCTCCATTTCTGGTGCCGCGGTGTCGCTTATTTGCGAATATCATCAATCTGTCCTGCAGAAAACAAAATGCTGCCACCTGAATGTGGCTGGAATTCTGACAAATGTTCCTCAGCCTCCGCGGTATCGACACTGAAACTGGTGAAACCATTTAAAAGCAGAATTCCCAACATTTACAACAGAATTTCTAAGGCTGTCTAAGCCGCAGATGCAACAATATCTCACTCCTATACAGTGAAACATGCTTCATACAGGAACAGCGCTGATATTTAGCCAAATCTGCTCTGTTTGGGATTATTCTGGAACCAGCTGATCCAAAATTGGCGTACAACTGTGTCCCGGGAAAGAGTTGAGGGGAAGAACAAATGGAATGAATAAGAAAATGAAGAATAAATGGAGACCAGATAGGGAGAGATAGAAAGTGCTGGCCACTGCAAAGTCTCCAAACAAAGAGGATATGTGAGGCGCGTACCTCCAGCCTTTTTCTCTTAAAAGAAGAGCCAGTAAGCACTTTTCTCGGCGCTGAAAAGCTAGCTCTCGCTCTTCATGTCACATCAGCAGTTTTTGAGCGGCGCTCCGGAGCACCATATCCAGGTGAGGGCTATGTGTTCGGGATTTCTTCCTCTCGCCTATCAGTCTCTTTCCCTCTCCCACTCCTGCGCCCCAGCCCGCCCCAGCCCGCCGATCCTCTCATCCTCTGCCAATACGTCTGGCCCTCGCTCCCCCCTCTCTTTACACTCTGCCTCCCTCAAGATGTTTCAAGGCTCGCACCATCCTTTCGGTCTCTCCATTACTCCCCTTTCTCACCAATCACTTACTCCAACTCCCGGATGAAATGCTGCTCACGTTTGGCTGTTTGTGCGCAGATTTGTGTGCATGTTCTGTTTGTCTAAATCCATGTGCAGTAAAACAGGTATAAGCAGCATTCAGAAGAATGATTTTAGCGATAGGAAATCACATTTTTCAGAGACACGCACACAAAAACGCTGTCTAAAAGGTTGAATAGCAAATCCGCTCATGCGACCTGAGCCCCTCACCCACCCGCAAAAACACCCCCTTTTTTCCTGGAAAGTAAAGAGGGGGCACAAATCACATTTTCTGCACAATTAAAGCAGGACTGTGGCTAAGTGTGTCAGAGGGCTGCTCTCCACAGGAGCCCCCCCGCCCCCATAATGGCGATGCGATGAAGACGGTTTCTCCGTAATTAATTTCTGAAAGTTCTCATTCACTTGGGGAGAGAGGACGCGGGCCGAGCGTTACAGAAGAGGTGGAACTTCCCGCAGCGGTGATGGATTTGAAAGGAAAATGATTAGAAATAATACTGAGCAGCTCCAAAGGAAATAATGACATTTTCTGCTCTTCCGTCTTTGCCGTTTTAAGCATTCTCATCATTTCCTTAAAAGCAGCTCTCAAACGAGTAAATATAAACAGTAAATCATCCAATTAGACTGATTATGACTCGATTGGGAAGGGACACTTTTCAATCCCAGGCGGCACCAAAAAAGATGTGGTAGCACAACGAAGGTCTGTGGCTCAAGTCCCTCTGGAAGATTCTAAGATTTTTAAGTTTGGTGACATTTATGAGGTGGGAATGCTGGCAGTGCCTGCAGCACCGTGGTGGCAACAGTTGGCAGGAGCAGGTCCATCTGTCCCTCTGCACACAGGACAATTCAGTTTTAATCAGATGGATATTCATCTCAGAAAGTTCTACACAAAACGGGTGCTGATGCTCCTGTCCTGAGGTTTCCAGCAGCTATTTTATCCAAACACTATAAAAAGAAAACACCCTCATCTGTATGAGTAGAATCGAAGCCTTTTAACTGGGCGTGTTGATTTACTTTGCACCATTTTGCCCTTTTTAAGGTGAGGAAATGTAAAAATGAGCCATTTGAAAAGCAGCAATATTTGTGAGAGCAACCATTGCTGTGCACATGTATGACAAGAATGGCAATAAAAGGAAGTCCAGTGACATTGAGCTGAAGGAAAAGGGCCTCTGCTGAGTTCTGGCTCTGATATATTCTCTCATTTTATGGTATTTTATGAACGTGATGAACAAAGTTAGAGTGCAGGAGCGCAACCAACCATCAGGCACACATTGGAAACTATTTATGTCCGGTCAGCCCATTGTCTAATGAGGATTCCAGTTTCATATCCTTCACCTTTCATCTCCCAGTACCCTTCTCTGTTTCTGCTCATCCCATTATCACATCCCATTATCCCTCCTCCGTCCAATCTTCATCCCATTCTTGGTGCCGTCTGGGTCTGTAAGCAGCTCAGGTAGAATTAGACCTGAGACAAAAAACTTTGGGTCGATTCTTTCACTCCGATAATCTCCCTCACATCCCCACCCAGAAGGTGATGGGCTTCTCTTGTGTTCCTCCACCAACGTTCAGCCACCCTGGAGATCAGAGCTCCTGCGTTAATCCTCTACAGGACGTGCCGTGATGGCCGGGTCCCCCGCTGACACCTCCCTGATGAAACCGAGATAGCGTTTGCTGAAAGTTGCATCAACATATGCTCGAGTCCAAGCTGTCAATACGACTGTGGCGGACTGGGGGGGTGGTGGTTAGAGGGTGAATCATAAATATATCCTGATGCCGCCTGGGAGAGCCTTCAGGAAAATGCCTGTGACCCGAGCGTGAGGAATTCTCGAGAGCTGTCAGCCGAGATCAAACTCATTTGCAGACCACAAGCTTAGGCGTGTACACACAGTGTTCACAGCCACCGTGTGTGAGATTAGATTGTTGCCCCCTCCTCCCCTCACCCGCTCGGTTTAGATTTATTATTTGCAGGTATGAAATAAAGGCTACTGAACTGATGTAAAAAAAAAATAAAGTAATACAAAATTATGAGACAATAATAGGATGTGTTGGAGGATGATTTCATTTAAATGTTGTTTTCAACATTAACTCTGATTCTTCAGTAATGATGGTCTCAGTAGAGGACATCATAAGGACATCTTTTCCAGCAACATTCCCACCGTTATTAGCTGAAATCCCTGGAGGTGTGTGGTTTACATTCCCACCCCACCTCAAAGTTCCTGGGAATTTATTTTAATCAGGCTGATGACATAGAGGGAAGTAGTACGGTTTAAACTACAGCGACTGGTTCTCACACGTTTGTTGGCTCAGCCAGCTTGTCAGCTTTTGCTCCACAGCTTTTCTTCCTCGGCAAAGACGCTCAAAAGAGGCTGGACGTGTAGAAGTCTGTGGGCTTTCAGTGAAAAGCCCCGTCCCTCTATAACGCTGGGGAATCTGCCCCCCTTAGGGTTTTTTTTCCTGGGTAATTTTGATCAAAATGTGCAGAGTCCCACAGGTCAGACATCATCAGGTGTTTTGCTGTGGTGGAGATGCTTCTTTTTCAATCCTCTTTCAACAAGCTGCTCTTTATTTATCCAGCTCAATTTTCTGGATCTCAGTGCAGCGCCGGCCGCCTGGTGTTTCACCACGTAAACAGACCTGTTTAAAAGCAGCCCTGCCTGGAAGCTTTTCCTTTTGTTTCAGTTTCGCTATCTACACGTGCACCAGTGCTCGCTCATCAAAATACATCAGTGAACTGAAAGAAGAAACAGGAATGTTTGGACTCTCACCAGGAGGAACCAATCAGCAGAACATAACCAAAATCACATGATGCCACTTCTGACTGTCTGTTCCTGTGCCAGAACCACACGAATCCATCATACTGTAAATCCCATGTAAACTGCAGGAAGCTGTTGGAGGTAAGATGGAAAAAGCTTTAGCTTCAATAACCTAATAACCATATGAAAGTGTACGCATGCACGCACACATATTTCTTCAAGGTCAAAAGGATTACTGGAGCGTGCAGTAAAGGTGCTGCTGTGGAGGCACAGAGGAGATTTCGAAGGCCACGGCGGCCACGTGCACGTGGCGAAAAGACAAAGTGTGGATCTGGTAGAGCCCCCGGGTTCGGGTGTAATGTGAACATACAGAGAGCCCAGAGCCACTGGGTTTTATGCCGCCGCTGTGCCTGTCGCGTTTCCGTCACCTCCCAGCAGAAATAACCAGCACTGGCAGAGCTGGTGGCCAGATGCAAGAAGGTGCCAGTGGTTATAACAGCAGATATATCGCTTATGAGATCAGATGTCTGCAGGGCTGGGGAAGCCATGAGAGGCTATGAATATGAGAGAGAGAGAGAGAAAGAGAGAGAGAGAGAGAAATACAGCATTCACATCAGGAGGAAATTGCTTTGCTGCCACAAGCCCTTCAGTGGTAAACACAGCGAGTTAGTGTGTGTGGCAGGGGGTGGGTATAATTGTCCTGACATGGGCATTGTTTCGATGGACAGAGCAAGTGAGGAGGGAGAAAGGAAGAAAGTGGGGGTGGGGAGGGCTGTGAAGTATGGATTCAGGAAATTGGCATGGCGTTCACACAGTGCCGGGGTAAAAGTGGCTCAACAGCGAGGAGAGAAAATTGTTTATGAAGCTTTCCATCCCCGAACCTAAACTGAACAGCGAGGGGCAGTGGGGTGGTGAGGAGAGGATGGCGGGAAAGAGAGAAAATTGGATGGGAAAGTGTCTCGAGGAAAAGGGGCTGAGCAGCCAGCGGAATATATGGATTAGAAATCAGATATAAGCCTGAATAGGCTGTTATTCGACAGCAGCCTCAGCCTACAAGACTGCGGGATTATTTCCCCTCTTTTCTAACCTCAGAACCTGTGGTTACGCACACAAAATTACACACTATCATAATTATTACTTCTACAACTCACAGGCTCGACCATTCGGCCTGAATTTATGGAGCGCGCTTATGCGCACATAAATAGCATTGTATAAAAATGCAATTCTGTGGTATGGGGCTGTTTCGCTACATGAGAGCATCATTGGTCACAAAAACATCTCTGCTGCACTGAAAATGGCTCCTGAAGAAAAAAATGAACATGTGTATGTTGGGGATGCTTATTCACTCGCCACTTCATCAGGGGTCACATAAGGTCAGACAGAAGGAATATTTTAGCTAAACACAGGTCCTCAGCTCACCTGTGTGGACTAATTAAGCCCCACCCCTCCTGTTTAGTCTAATTAAGCTCCACCCCTCGTGTTTAGTCTAATTAAGCCCCACCCCTTCCTCAAACTGTCCAGAGTTTTTCCAAAATGTATGAAGCCGATCCAGAAGGTCCTCCAGAGCTCACGTGTGAAAGGCTGCGTGGGGAGATGGGGCTGTCCTGACCCGTCTACGCCGCCTCTCCCTTGGCTCCGGCGCTGGGCTGTGGGGTCTGTGAGCAGATAATCCCGGCTCCGCTGAGCGGAGCAAGCATCAGACACATGGGGGGAGTGGATTACCCCAACTCGGAGAGATAGCGGCGCGCTTCCAGGTGGGGTTTGGGTGGAGGGGCTGTGGCCCAGATAAGCGGCCTGGAAAAGGAGCAGGGCTACTGGAGAGGATAAGACAGGAGTGGAGGTGGAGACCGGTATTGAGGTCGTAAGCAGAAAGTAGGAGATATGGATCAGATGGTGGAGGAAAATGGATTTATCACAACTCAACATTGGGGGGGCACGCCGCTTTAAACTGTACATCATAATAAAGAGGTAGAAGCAGCCAGTGTCTGCACTCTTCTGCCAGCTAAAAAATGCTTTATTTGCACGATAGTTGCCAAGCACTCGTGAGGGTATTTTGGCTTATTAACTGAAAAGTACGATAACCTAAACCTACTCTACTTATAGTGTGGTGGGTTTTGTTTTTTTGGCAGTATGTAAATAAAAAGGATTCATTTGACTTCTGTAGCGGATTCAACTTGCCAGTCAGAAAAGAGGGGGATCGTGTGCATAATCTGTCCGGTGCGATTAAACCCAGAACCGAGAGGCTGAGAACCAGCCGTTGAAATGTTGGGCCTCTCTGAGCGTGTTTGGTTTGGAGGCTGGTTTCTTTGTCTGGGCCGATGATCAGCACTTCTGATTAATCTGAGCTAAACCTTCATTTCTACAACTGAGTCATCAGGAGTCACACAGAGCTGATTAAATTCTCTCAAATTGCTCCTAAATGTTTTAAGTCACCGTTTTGTTTCGCAACACGTACTTAAGCAGAGCCAATAAAGCTTCAGTCAGAGAGGTTCTGACTGGATCAGGAGGTGTATAAATGAGTTTGGATCCAGTTTCTGCTTATCAATTTAAACTGCAGCAACAGAAGCACACGTCTGTGATCAATGATGAGCTCCCAATCATGGAAAATGGGTAAAGCCAGAGACAAATTTCCATCAGGATGTCCATCAATCTTCTCACAATCATGTGGGATTCGATACCAGTAATCAATATAATTTGATTTCCCTCCATTTTTTTCATGCTAGAACTTCAACCAGTCAGTTGTTGCCATGACATCATGGTAACTTCTTCCCCATTTAACCAGTTTAAATTGAACTACATATGGAAGGCAAAAGACTACAAACATGGCTGCATGTCTGGCTTCTGGCCCGTCCCCTCTAAACATGTGAACAGAGTTTTATGTTTTCTTGACTGGACTTTTATTTATAACAAACACCACCCAGAACATTAAAGGTTCTCTGGAGCTTCTTTTAGCTTCTGCATTGCCCATTTCACCCGGTCAACCAGAGTTTAGAGTCCATTGAAAAAGAGATGACCAGTCATTGCTAATGCTGCTTCCAGGCGTTCAAACCTGGGGGACCAGAGTCCATAAAAGTTACCAGGAAGGAGCAAAATGCACGGCTGAGCTGCAAGGAATGCCGAAACTCCTTCTGTCGATCCTTCCATACGTTCATCCGGTTTAGGAAAAACTGAAACCGTGCCAAAAACCATCTTCATCTTCCTCATCCAGGCATCTTTCATGTTTTTTCCCTCCTTCCATCAGTATAACTGCACATCATAAATCTAATAATCAAAGCACTAGACTTTATATTTTATTCATCCGGCACATACATAGTTTATACTGCAGCAGAATAAAGACAAAGGCTCTAAATGATCGCAGCGCTTGTCTTCTCTGGTTTGGTAATTGTTGGATCAATTTGAGTAAAAGGCAAAGCAGAGGCTGAAAAACAAACAGCAACTGATAGACGGCGGAGCCAGTGTCTCATCTGGTGCTGCTCACCTTGGGGCATCAACCAGTTGGGGCAAAATTCCCATAGTATGAGGAGTCCCGATCAATAATGCATCTATGTGAGGGATGCAGCTCAAAGGCATTTACTTATCTCAGATGCCGGTTAACACTTTCATCCCGGGAACACACGGTTCTTGTGTACAGGAGTGTGTGTGTGTGTGTGTGCGTGCGTGTGTGTGCAGATAGGCAGAATGCAGTATTTACACTCTTCCCATCATGTGTTATTTATTTCACACCTTGATGTTTTCATCTCACCGCTGCCTCTGAGGAAATCAGAATGAATAAAGCAAGGACGCACGCAAGACTTTTAAGTCCGTTACGCAAGAGTCTGTGATTTCCATCCCATCTAAACCTAAACGCAGCAGACTTTTGCGTACGCCCGGCTCCGACGCGGTATAAACAGGCCAAATAAGCGCACAAAAGAGGGATTTTCACTGTGACATAGTTGGATATTAACTTTAAATTAGATTTCGCCCACGAAACAGACACGAATGCCTCCCTTATCTGATAAGTATAGACAAAGAGTCTCTATATGTCTAATCCTTTATTGCTGATCAGAATCGAGTCTTCACCTACTGAAAATTGCCTGAACATCGAGGCTGAATATGACAGAAAACTGGTCTTCCAGCCGATAAGGTGCAGCGTCTGCAGGGACACTCCGGCGATGCTTATCGGGGGTGAGTTCCCTCAGATGTTTGGGATATTTAGATTTCATCCCTAAAGTGACTGGTTTTTCCTGCCTCTTTTGTCTGAAGGTGGGGACAAGCGCCTCCTCCGGTCGTTCCTCCACGCTTGTTTTTGAATCACACGGAAAATAATCACCCGCTCGGCCACTGAGTGGACCAGCGGGGAGGCAATCAGAGAATAGATGTGGAAACTCTGGGGGCCACAGTCCCACTATAGTGAGGAAATTGCTGCCGTGGCGACGGTACGAGTGGCCGGGGGAGGGAGAGCATGCTGCACCAGTCGCCGAGGGTAAAAACAGGCAGGAACGCTGTCTAATTATTTATTAGTCCACATTCATGTTTTAACAACATGTAGATTATTCAAGCGATGCACAACACAAAGCTTCTCGCTCCTGGTAAACCTCCAGATTGAAATTCAAATCAATTCAAATTTAAAAGCTTCTTTTTTTCTTCCTCTGTTCTGAACAACTGCAGGAATTGTTGCAAGCCGGGTCCTGCCGGGGCAAATGGGGCTGTTCAATACTGCTGAAAACAGGAAGGGAACCAGGCGCGTCCTTAAATGTTTGAGCACAGCCGCCGACTGATCATTTAAACCGGAGCTGGGTCACGTTTTGTTCTGATGCGCAACGTTCACACGGGAAAACTGGGACTTTTCCAGCAAAACAGGACGTGGAAGAACGTCCATTAGATCCGTTTTATGTGACGTTTCATCCATCTGGGCTGGCAAAGACGCTCCACTGGCTCCTCCCGGACGGAGAACTGAGCCACCTAATGACCCCTCTTAAACGAGCCCAGCAGACACCTCAGGCTTCGCTCTTGAACCGCTCTGGTGAAAACCCGACCTGGCTTTTAGTGCACGGACGCAAACGCTGTTTTTGGATGGAATTTTGGTCATACTTCCTTTACTTTAGCCACAGGATAACCTCTCACACTGCGGCTGTCCTCACACACACACACACACGGACACACACTCACTGTCTCATCAGAACCAGGGTCACCTAGAGTTCACTGAGCACAACTGACTTCACCACAGACACACATTTCTGGACTTTTATTTCCATATTCTTTAGAGCTTGCAGCCCCACAGTCAAATTTCTTGCCACCAAGAAAAGGGTTTTATTCCGTAAACTGTATTTGTTATTCAAAGAGATTCATGGGGTGGAGATGGCTGTCGGACTAATGTTCGCAAGCACCATAAACAAAAAAAAGCCATCAAATATTCATGCGGCTAAAACAAGGATGGGAAGTACAGTGTAAGCAAATCAGCAGACTTTGCTTGCTTTAAGGCTTGCTGTTGCAAAAGCACAGCTTGATTAGTTTTCTTTATTCACCCAATTGTGCGGATTAAGTTGTGTTCAGTAGAACTGAAGTTTCTGCCGCTTTACAAAAAAATGCAAGACAGCGGAAACGCCGCGGTTCGGAGAGCGTCGGGAAATGCAAAGTTGGCAAAGTAGAAACAAAAAGTGGCCTAAAATGCTTGAAGAAATGCGAGAAAGAGAACGTTCTGCAGCGGGAGACATGGAGGCAGCGAAGGAGAACGTATGAGCGCATTGATCAGCGCGGCTTCGAGATGGAGCGCCGCGCGCTGGCTCGGTGTGACGCGGGCCCGGGCCCAAATCAGTCAGACACCTTTGAAATTCTCAATAGCTTCCCTGTGAATCAGGCGTCCCCTTTCACGGCTGCCTGGAGCAGATAACAGGCTCAGCTCTGTTAACAATCTCACCTAATAGACTTCTCAGCTGTCAATCACATCTCAAAATACCAATACCAAACACACACACACACACACACACACACACACACACACACATCCTCACATTCATATATTTGCGGGGGCTCCTTCCTTAACCCTAACCCTACCAAAACATCAACCCAAATCTAACCTTCACCCAAAAAGCATGTCTTAACCCTCAAACAGTCCTTTGAGGCTGGGGGGGGATGTCCACATGACACTCCCCTTGCTACATGTTTCCCTTTATGTCTCTTTGCTTTGGATGCCGGATCTCCATCTGAACACAGACAGGATGCTGGTGTTCTGCCTTTGTATTACTGACACGGCAGAGCGGGGGGTCGCATCACTGTCGGGGGTTTTGGTTTTGATTTTCACTGGCAGGTCAGCAGCTTTTGATACTCTGCGCGTCTTCCACTGTGTTTTATGCTAATCATCGGGAGGCTGAGGTTCCATTTCTTATGAAGTTTTCCGCCTGGAAATGGAAACAGCACTTTTTCTCTGATTTGAAGGATCTCAAGGACCAGCTGGCAGCATGTGGGTCAGGAACATTATTAATACTGGCAGTTTTCTGACCATAAAGGCTCAGAAATTAATGACAAAGAACTTGAACTGTTGTCTGTAGTCATAATATTGCTGTAACAATTCTGTCAAAACCAAAGACGTTGCTGGGCTCCCACAGAGAAAATCCAATATCTCCGTTCAATAGATGTTACAGATCCAAGTCATTGTTCTAAATATGTGACTTGTTACATTTTTTACTGCAAGAATGGTGGAAAAAGGTTCTCTTTTGCAGGTAACTGGGAATGATGGGCATTTTCCAAGCTATCCACGCTAAGGTTTGTGTCCTTTTATGTCTCTTTTAACCCAACTCAACCAGATTTGGCTCAATTAAAAAGACAGTGTGTGTTTTCCTTCCTGAGTCAGTTTAAATGCTTTTATATCCAGCAGTCATTCGGCAGCAGATATTAACATATAACGTCTATGCTAATTCAGTTTTTTCACTTTTCTTGGTGCCTGCTTGATGACACGATGTGTCCCGACCATCTGTAGCCCGAGACAAACAACGGCCGATGAGAAAACTGAGCTCTAATGCAATTAAGTGCAACATAATACAGTGTTGTGACAATGATCTGACATGATGTATGATACAATATGATAAAATACAGCGTAATATGATACAGTGCCGTGTGTGATTCAATCTGATTACGGATCCATAGGACCTGCATACGCTGGTGAATGCTGCAATCTAATTTGCTTTGATGAAATGTATGCCTCCCACAGAGGGAAGCGCGGAACACAACTGTTTCCACCAGTCTGCGGGGCGGGTGATATCTCTCGGGATTCCAAATGGCCCACAGCCCCCCCGTGGTGTGACTATAACACCGGCCTTTTTATCAGCCGGAACATTTACCCGATAGTCTCCTCACCTCAAACTATGCCGGATCCACACAGGCTGTGGCTCCCCCCCGACCCCCAAACTGAACCCATGTGGGCTTTGAGTGGATCCCAGATAAGGACACCCCCGGGGGGTGTCCTGTGACATACGTTTCTGCATTTTATTTGCATAAAAATCTGTTAAATCAAGCTCTTCCTGTATGATAAGGGAACAATGGGAGGCCTTAACCCACGGGCCAAGACCACCGGGCTGCTCTCATAAACAGAATAAATCAAATCTCAAAGCTAAAATATGAATGGATTCCTGAAGACTCGGTTCCATTAACATGAAAAACTCAGGAGCTGCCTCCCGCGCCCACTCTCCTCCACGGAAGGCCATCGTATTGATTGCAGGGCTGTTTTTTAGTACTCGGTGAAGCCTGAATGGAGGGATTTCAAATTGTATCTCTCTGCTTTTGAAACCATTCATGTGGATTAAAAAAACCACCAACTTAGCTTTGAAATCAGCAATCACCTCACATCTGTTTTCCTACTGGCGATATCACAACCAGGAGTGTTGTCAACAACAGCTAAGGCAACATTACAGCTCCATCCCGGGTTCCCTGTCCAATCCTGTGCATCAACAATTCCTTATGTTCTTATGGCGCTGATGCGTGCTACCTTCACATTTTCATTTTAAAACTATTGCGTACCATAATGTGGACCTCGTGATCTTTTTAAGGCTCGGTAACGTGACCATAGGAGTCTGTGTGCGATGTGTATGTCCTGTTCATGTCCCATCCCGGATGCTCCGCACCTCTCACCCATCAGGCAAGCCTACGTGACTCTCACCGTCTGACACCCGTCACCTCTGACCTTTCTCCCAGCTCTAAACATCGTCCTAGGCGCCGTGTTCCAGGGTCTCTGCCTTCACCGCGGAGGCCTAACGACACCACGTCCTCCGCGGCACGTCCAGCACGTTAGCGTTTCCACAAACAATCAGGATTATAAATGTTGCCACACGCATGCACAGTGACACAGTTTCCCACACCGAGAGACAAATGTCCACAGCGGAGCGGAAAACAATCCTGTGAAATATTGCCCCCCCCCCCACACACACATACACACACACACACACACACAGGGTACACATTTTCTCTTTCGCTTCCCCCTTTCCTGGCGTTCTTGCATCAGTGCTAAGACCACAGGGACGGTTGACATTTCACTCTGGCTCCGTTTCCATTCCCTGTGATCACAGCCATGCTGCCTCGCCTCCTCTAAAGGTCACTGTTGTTGTTTGTCAAAATCCCAACAAAAACGCACCATGCGATGCCGTGTGTGAGGTTTTTCTTTCCTTTTTTTGGAGTTGTTTGTGTGTGTGTGTGTGTGTGTGTGTGTGTGTGTGTGTGTGAGAGAGAGAGACAGAGAGAGAGACAGAGAGAGAGACAGAGAGAGAGACAGAGAGAGAGAGAGAGAGATTAAACTTGTGACTTGTGTGTATCTGTCATGTGGAATCAGCTTTTATTCGCTCTTAAACAGGACTGTGCATTTATGGGCACGGAATAAAACATTTGCTTTAAAGTTGGGACTTTAGGTCACTTTTTCAGTTGTGTCTAGAACCGTAGAAGGTTCTCCCATCTTTAGCTCCCAGTCACCAGCGGAAAGGGAAGAAAGAAATCACCCCTGCGATGGGAGGAGTGATAAAACTGTGGGGGAACAGGGCACAGATGGATGGCCATTCTATAGATTGTGCGGCTTTGCTGTGTTCAATCCATTTCCTCGTCAATACGGGTTTTCTCCCACAGAAGCCCCCCCCCCCATCTTAGGTCTCCAGTGTTAAAAAAAAAGAACTAACCTGGTCATTAAACAGCAGGGTGAAAACATCGGAATACAGTTTCATTTCAGTGGAATCTCAATAGCTGATGATGAATATTCCAGGCTAAATCCCACCTTGACTGTACGGCCCAGCCTACGGATGCGGCGACGCCAGAAGAACGCACATCGCATCAGTGGCGTGAAGCCTCAGGCAACACCTGACTGGGCGTCATAATATGATGAGAGGAAGTGAAAACGTGGTCGTATATTACCCCATAATGCTAGCATTAATACCGCTGCTGTAGGTGAGAGCATCGACTTTTCCTACATATCTTACAAAATATATGTTGGCTTTTAGGAATGATTTTGCTCTGGAGACGCGCGTGGTATACATAAATATCTGTTTTCTCGGGGAAATAAATGGTAAAGGTTAGAAGACACAATACTCGCCGTCAAAGGGGTAATTTAGTTTGCATTGCTAATAGCACGCGGCGCTGAATCCCGCTGCGCGCACAGTTGTGGTAGCCTTAAGCAGTCAGGTTCTGGGTAATCCTGTAATTTTTTCACTCCTGCATATTTCCTCTGCAGACCCCAGTTGTTGGTGCTAGCAAGAGCTAATACCTGCTTCACTGTCCTTGACGTGATCTTAAATATCTCCCATGAAACACGCCGGAGGCGCGCCAGTTGCGAAACAGGCCGAGTAATTTGGAAGGTTTTGAAAATGATTCTTGATGGGACTTTCATGAACATTCACGGCTCCGTATGGCGCGATGATTTGGACTCGGGATGATTGCTTTTATTCCTTTTCCCCCCTTAGAAACACTGAAAGCGGAACGTAAAGAAAAGAACTATTTTGATGATTGATTGACACGGCTCCCGATTCATCACGGTGAGAGGTGGCGGAAGGTGTCTGACAGTCCAAAACACCATTTTTTAGGTAAACGCACATATGCACGAGCGTGCCAACATGCATGAATACACACGTGCACGCACGTGAATGTTACGAAATGTTGTATGAAATTATAGTTGGAATCTGCTGCGTGCAGCAAAGGGAGAGTGCATGTTGATGTGTGGGGGGAGAGAGAAAGAGAGAAAGAGAGAGGTGTGCAGCTGGAATCTTTTGTGCCTCCTGGAATGTGCTAGTGCCACCCCATCATCTCTCCTCCCCCTCTGTCGCTCACGTCCACAGCCATTAGTGAGGCGGCCGTTGAAGCTGCCTTGTTTTGACAGATGCTCGCTCTGTCCAAATGCATCTCGGAGGACGTTATGGCGCCTGTCACACTCCCCCTCTCGTTCCTGCGACTCTCTCTTTCTCTATTCACTCCCATCTCTCATTCTCCCCAGCCTCAGGCCAGGCATCACCTCGAACGAGCAAGAGAAACACGGTACTGCTATTGCTAACGTTCACAATGTTCAACTTCTCTATTTTGTTTCGTCTTGTCCTTAAATTTCATTATACGGTGTCCCATCTCTTTATAATTCAATAAGGAACATACATTAACTTGACATTGTGTCGGAGCAGTGGAGCGCTGGCGCTTCCTCCAGGCCTCAGTGTGAGTGCACCTGGTGGCAGGTCAGGCTTTCATTGTTCCTTCTCACTGTGAGCCTGGGGAGCAGGATTTTAGCATGAGAGGTGGAGAGTGGAGCTGAGGCCACGGAGAAGAAAAAAAAGAATCTGCCACAACATCGCCACGAGGCTAACCTGGACACAAGGAGGCCACTGCTAACGTGGGCGTGCAGGACATGCTGGGACCAAGCTACAGAACGCAGATCTGTGCTTTATTTTAATGAACTGCTGCTCTTTTCGACCACCCAGGCAGATTAATTAGAGTCGAATGTTTGATTTTTAACTGAAACTTTCGTCCGTCTCTCATAAATAGAAGCTTTTGATGCAATAAATAAATAAATAAGTATATAAATCACTGGCACACTGAAATCATGATTTCTCAGTTTTTTAGCATCACGTACTTTATGTGACACCCCCAGAATCATATCAGGCTCCAGGTTCATGTAGAAATTCACAAATAACTAAGTCAAACTCCCCAGGGCTTAGATTCCTGCTTATGACCCTCTCCATCATTCAGCACTCACCACTAAATCATGCATGCAAGACTAAAAACATGCCAATTGCTCCATACACACGCATCAATTTATGTGTTTGCCCTGGAGGGAATTAAATCTGCTTTGAGGAAAGTTTGTTAGAAGACTTAACCCAGATCTCTCTTGAACGTTTTTGCCAGGTGAAAGTGACCTTGGCCTGAGGGTTGCTGGCCCCCCCTCCAGTGCAGCCTGAGCGTGGTGACTTTAGAGAGAGCAGAGGATGTGTGTGTGACTTCTTTCGAGTGTGTGCATCTGTGCGCGAGTGTGACTAAGAGTTGGCCGGGCTTCAGGAGGACTGAATCACACCGTCTGGGCTCTCCACTGGATGGGCAGGGCTTGGCTCGGGGCTGAGAGGGTCCTTTACGCCTCAGCACACACTCTCCCCGGCCTGAACGCTCTCCTCGCTCCTCACCGGCGTTGGCATGATGAAAGGAGACGTGCCAATACATCCATGATTTGAGCCACTGCTGGAAAGAAGGCGAGGGAGCGAAAGGGAGGAAGCAGGACCAGATGAAAGTTTTAAAAACCCCCACTTCTGACAATGCATCGGTCTGGGGGAAGGGGGGAGGGGGCAGCGTATGGGCGCAAAGAGACAGGAAGTGGCGGCATTGTACTCCGGACGGTGAGCGCCAGGGAACAATGTACCGCGCTGAAGTGGCTGGAAATAGAGAGAGATGATAGTGACTCGGCCACCAGCCAGCCTTCGTGTCAAAAGGAGCACCTGCCGAGCTGGGGGAGAGGCGGGGAGGGCCGGGCCGGGGGGGCGGGGTGAGCGGCTGGGGTCAACTTCATCTCTCCACTCATATTCTCCACTCTATCTCTCATCAGTCGGGCCAATACAGATGCCGCCGAAACAGTGCTCTCTCGCGAACTTTTCTCATTCGCATTCCAAAAAAGCCCATCTGGTGCCGTCCGCTTCCCTTCAGCTCCGTTTCATGGTGCTCACAAGTGGTTCAGCTCAACGCGATGCATCTAGAAAGTCTATACGGGCCTGTGGAAGTTTCTTTTCAAGCTCTCCTTTGTGCAATTGTTTGAAGCAGCTGCTGTTGGGTTGGATCTTGTGTAATGTCACCATTATATTGCCAAGTGCACCTCACATCCTCAAAGAGGAGGTTTGCTCTTCCCTTCTTGAGCCCTTCCTCACATATAGTAGGAGCGTACACGTACGCATCAAAGAATAAAAGAACAATCTAAAAATACCTGAACACAAAATGCACACGAAGATGGAGTAATAAAAACAAGAAGATGCATCTGCATCCAGATTACCTCCAGCTCCCAGATACTATGCATGAGCTTTACTCCATGCCTCCCAGTCTTTCCCATCATGCTTTGCTATGCCGGGTGACTTGATCCTCGTTCCAGTCCCGGCGCACGGCTCTCTGAGGAGCAGCGGTGTCACCGGAACATAGAGGAATAGAAATCAAATCTGTTTGAAACGAGAGTCAGCGAGGGAGAGCGTGCCAGAGGACAAGGCGGTGATAACGGATAAAAGGGGGTGGGGGGGTGCAAAAGAATGATATTTGAATTATGTAACTCAGCTGAGGGATGATTTGGCCGATTCCACCGCTGACACCAACATCATTTCTCATTACCTGGGAGCTGAGTGTGCCAGGCGCTTCCCCCTCTTCTCGTGAGTCATCTCTCACTTGGCTATAAGAAGACGGGGGGGGGGGGTGCAGAGGTGAGATAGACCAAATGCACACACAAGTATAAATAGGCAGGGGGAAGACAAGGTTACGTAAAGAAGGATCCTTTATGATCAAAGTCTTTGGAAGACCAAAGGTCAGAGTCAAAGTCCCTCTGGAATCCAGAACATCACCAAAATCTAACGAGCTCTTCCTGAAAATCCATGAAAATTTCATGAAAATTCCCCCGTAGCTTTTTGAGTTATTTTGCTAATAGCCAGACGCACAGATGGACGGACAGACATGGCGCAGGTAATAAAATAAAAGGTGTCTCACACCTTTTTTAATTACGCAAATGCCCAAACCAAACCCAGAGGGGAACGTCGCCCTGACTAATTTAGTCACGACTGTGTCTCTGTAACAAACCCTCTTCCTCTAATTCCCACGTTATCTTGACAAGATGTGCTGTCACGATAACATTAATGGGTAAACCGATCGATCATTCCCACCATTGATGTGGGTTGGACGGCACGACCTACCGGCAGACCGTGAAATGTGGCTTCTGGTGAGAGAAGCTGGACCCTGATGAGCCGGTTTTTCCAGTTGTGACACAAATATGTCCAGCTAAGACCCGTCCGGCCATCACCTGTGAAATGTCATATAAAACTAGTAATTTGATGCTGATAGAGGATATTTCATCCATTTTGATTGGGGGGGGGGGGGGTCATCGTGCGTGTTTAGGGCGTGCGACACGTGGGTGAGCTAATGCTCACCGTGCACGCGTTATGTCAGTCTTCTGCTCTGTGCTGTGTGGGGGCGGATGGCACGCAGCTTAAAATAGACACTTGCTATCCTGCTGCAACAGGGGGTTGACGAAGGAGCCAGAGCGAAGTGAAGCACACGAGGGAGCGAGACGCAGCAGAAAGAACGAGGAGAAGGAAGTAGGAAAGAAAGTCTTGCTAGCAAATAAAACAAGCTTGCACATGTGCAAACATTTACAAGTGGGGAAGAGGAGGGGGAAGAAACCTTTTAGGCGAAAGGAAAAGGGGACGATGCAAGAAGAGACGAGAGCCTCCAGGCTGACGCGTTCGCTTGGCAAAACGAGGCTGAGCGTGCAGCTACGACGCGATGGTTACGGGAAGGTGAAGCCACCGAACGAGGCGCAAACGAGACCGTTGATCTGTTAGCAAAAACCGCAAGATCGAGCACATTCATCGCGCACATCTGGATCAGCAAAAATGTGTAAGAGAGCAAAGCAGGTGGGGCCAGCAGCGGCTGGAAGCATCGCTGTTAATTTAGTCAAAGTTAAACGGTCAGCAGAGGCAGAGTGAAACTGACGAGTGTGTCATCTCACACACACACACACACACACACACACACCACACACACACACACACACACACCACACACACACACACCACATCTTGCCAGAGCTCCGGAGCATTTCAATGCCAACAGAAAGCCGTGTGGGTGGAAGCTTCCTTGTGTGTGCAGCCGTGACCCTTTTACTGAAGGTAATCAATGCAATCAGCAGCTCGGAGCAGATCTGGGTTGAATTTATTTTCCTGACATTCTTCTGGTTTGACATTTAAATTTCAATGCAGCAGCCGCCTTTGAGCTTTACGACACAGAAAGAGCGTGTTTGATAACGTTATTTGTACCCGCGCCTTTCGTGACGACGCTGTCCTGGTTCGGAGATTATAGACCATAATAAAACCATAGCTACCGTATAGTTTTAGGGCTCCTGTATTTTGGCGTCTTCTTCTTATTGACATTTAAATACAAAGCTGCAAAACTCTGTAAAACAATTGCATCTAAAGAGTGTGTGCACGTGTGCATACATATTCTCCGTCTCCACCCTTCTTCTGCGCACGCTCGCCCGTACTGTAAATGTTTGTGCACAGATGCTCCTCACTGCGTTTGTGTGCCCCCCCCCACCCCCACTATAAGGTTATCCATCACTCCGAGCGTCAGATGACATCACCGGCGACCCCCATCCTCCAACTCTTACCCTTCCACCCAGCCCATATTCTCCACTCTAATGGGTTGGCTCTGTGCCAGCACCCACCTTCCTCATCCTCCTCTTCGTTTCCCATGTGTCCCCGCATTTAACGCTACTGCGCTGCGAAGAAAGAAGGGGGAAAAGCGCTGAATCGTCACTACAGGCCGCTATATACAACGCTGACACGGGTCAAGCCTGGTTGGGGAGTGTGTGGACGTCATGCGAATGTATGGCGGCCAGATTTGGAATCGATAGAGCCGCAGCGCTCAGCTTCTCATGAGGCTGCAGCTGTGTTAATGAACTGGGATCCATGGGGGCGACATTATGACAGCCCCTAACTTGATTATTAAGCCCCCTGCTAGCGTGCTGGGAGAGAATGGTGGCTTAATGTAAACCCTTATTAGACACGTAGTTATTCTTCTGTCCCTCATCGTGGGGTCCCGGTCTCTGTTCGAGACAATGGGTCTTAATTGTCAATCAATGGAAAGAGAGGTGTTGTGAACCCTAGATGGATTTTTATTTTTTTTATTTTAATTTTGGAGTTGAACGAGGGATCGCTGGAGGATCCACAAAAGGCTGCGGCGGTGTTACAGTGCGAGCCGAGAGCGGCGATATGTCACTACAGAGGGGCGGCGGTGACACCTCCCAGATAGGAAACGTATTCCAGAGGCAACGTTGTTTTAAATCTTTGCAACATAACGCAGGTCAGGAAACGCCGGCGCCGACTGACCTACAACTGTAACATTAAAACCAGCTGTGTTTACATGCTCATATTTTTGTTGTTTATTTATTTGCATTCAGCTGCTATGACCGTCACTCATGAGAACAAAAGACCATGTTGTGATTGAAACGTGGCCGTTCCTGTGAGATAAGAGGTATATTAACGGGTGATATATGTCAGCCGGCCCCTAAAGACTGCATCTACGGGCTCTTTATTCAGCAACGTTATCTTTGAGTTATTGACCAGGCAAAACATTCAGAATAAGTGATTATCTTGGTCTGAACGCAGGTTTAAAGTTGCCAGGGTGTGATTTCAGCGAGTTTGACTGGCCGACTGTGGGTTTCTGAGGAGCAGAACTGGACCATGGAACGCTGGGAGAAGGTGATCTGGTTCTCTCCTCCAGGTGTGTGGGAGTCTTACCAGGGGAACACATCAGCACCAGGATGCGAGGAGGCTGTGCGATGCTTTGGGCGATGTTCTGCTGGGCACCTTTGGGTCCTGCCTTCACGTGGGTGTTACTTTGACAAGTCCCACCTACCCGACCGTACCCCGGCATGATGGCTGGGGCCCTGCCACAAAGCAAACACGGTTCAGGAGCACCACCAGTTTGAGGAGCTGACCTCCAAAATTCCCCAGATCTGCATCCAACCCGGCATCTGTGGGAGGTGCTGCGATCCACCTCGACAGGACTTGAAGGAGCCGCTAAGTTCTTGGTGCCAGATACCACAAATACCACAGCCCACCTTCAGGGGTGTGGTGGAGTCAAAGCCTCGATGGATCAGGGCTGTTTTAGCAGCAACAGTGTCAGGTGGGAGGGCATAACGTGATACCTGACGGGTGTATTTCCTTCAACAAACAGTTTTTCTTCCATCTGGATGCCTATATTTATTTATTTCACCCCATTGAAGACCTTTTCACTCAACAATTCTCCATCTTAGGTGCCAGAATGTGTTCGGTTTCATTTAAACTCACCAGACAGTTGAGGAAAAACATATTCACTCATTCTACCGTTGCAACGCGCGCTCAGAGGTGTGTTTCCTGACACACTTGAGCTTTTATGGGAGCATAAACGCTGGTTTTATGTATCAGCATCTCTGCAAGCCCCGGACTCTGGTTATTCCTTGAGCGCGATAATATTTTTAAACATTAATCACAGCTGCCTGATTGAGCTTCCCTTCATTATTTACCAAAAATAGAACAAGTGAACAGGTCTGAACTCGACTCCCAGTGATTGTAAAGTGCTGAGCCAGACCGTATTTCCTCTTATCAATATTAGCAAGTAAAAAACCCTTTAATTTGGGTTATGTAATCTGTGACTAATGCTTCCTTTTCTTCGTCAGTATTAATAATTCATGAGCATTTTTGCCTCCACCAGTGCTGGTTGGGTTTTTATCAGTTCAAACACAGTCGTTGGGATTTTCAGTTTTCCTTTTAATCTATATTATTTACTCTATATATTGATGCTGAAGGCGGCCACGCTTCTTAAATACCAGGGCATAAATTAACGCCTTTATCAGAGCTCAGTTCAGCGGCTGTTTGGAAATCAAGATATTCAACGACCTCACGGCTGGTTTTATCGTTTCACTCTCAATGACGTGGGTTTATTCATTTATTTATTTATCCGTTTAAATGACTGAAATTGCGGCCACAGTGCTGCGATCGTGACAGTGCTGACCCTGTCACGCCACCGTGGTTTGGAGATCCCTCCTCCCGCTCATTCGATATTCATCATCAGCGTTGTTGGAGTTGGTCAGGTTCAACGTTTTAATTTGATGACTGATGACAAGGTGCTAACACCTTGCTGAAATGAGCTGTCCAAACAAGGTTTAAAATATCAAACTGCACACATGATTGCTTACCGATTCCCATGTGTCCGCAATCATAATGGGGTGGTTGCATTCCGTATTATGTTTATAATTACAACCGTCACGGCACATTAACTTAGTCAATGTTGATGAAATTAATATTGCAAAATGAGTTAGGCTGTTCTGAAAATGTAATGTAGGGTCCGCGTGCGGTTGAATGCACAGACTTGGCGGCGAGTCGCGGGTTAATGGTTCCATCGAAAGCCAAATTTGTTGTCAGCATCAAAATTTACAGCTTAACCTGTTCTGGGGGTGGGAAAAGGCCGGCGTGGACTGATCCTGTGACGCCTTCGTCGCATCACGCCGGGGTGCGACTCCCAGATTGAGGCGTTTGTCTTTCCAGCCTATTACAGGAGAACCTGTTCGCGGACACACGAGAAGCACAAACAATTTGTGCAGAACCTCATTTCGTAACGTAATGGGCCATATTATTACATTGATTCTTGATTTGTTCACATCCCGGACGGTCCTCCTCATGTTCCAGTCGGCATGAGTGCACACAGCTCAAAGCAAAACACGGACCCCGTAAACGACACGGGCTTGTCTCTCCTAATACGAGGATGCATCTTCATAATTCACGTCTCCGTGGTTTCGACGCGGTCAATATTTTTGCCCATGCCGAGTTCTTCCGAACATTCTTGTGCGTGCAAGCGTGTGCATTAAGTGCTGCAGAGTGCACATATGTACAAGCGTGTGGGATGTGACCTTAGTCTGTGCCGTCCAGCTGCCCCTGCAGCACGTTGCATGACGGGAGTGTGGAGATGGTCAGGAGAGCAGCAGCTGTTTGGAGGTCTGCTGCGCCTCTTCAGAGGGAGATGTGGAGATTTGACGGGACAATCTGTTCGTGGGTCACACCAGAATCACCCCCCCCCCCTTTCTAGAAGTCCACACATATGGGGTCGAAGTGTCTCATAAGTGCAGGAAGAGTTAAAGGCTAATGTGAAATCCGGAGGACGCTCAAACTTACAGAAATGTCCATCTGCTGCTCACACTTTGGGTTAGCTTCCTCCTTGGCATGTGTTATGGAGTTTACACATTCCCAGTATTCCTACATGTTCCATGTTCCATGTACATATTCCTCCAGACTCCTCCTATAGTCTGAAGCTGCATTAGGCCTGGAGACTCGATGGACTGGTGACCTGGTGTCCAGGGAGAGTCCCTGCCTCCACCCAGTTAGCGATGATAGATGGACACAAGAACGTGTCTTTAAAAAAAACAAACATGAAATATCGTCCAGAAATGTTCACACTGATGCCTTTTAATCATCCCCACACCAGTAAGAAGCTCAAATGTAAGTCTGCTGTTGTTTTAGGCCACATTAAGCAGGTGGAAATAACGAGACCCCATCACAATTTCATTATCATCGATTGTAGTTCGTTGTCATTTTTATTCCTTATAGAACGAGAAAAGAGCCGTGAATGATTCATCACTAACACAACAAAGCTTGCCTATCCCGTCCTGAAAAGCCCTCTAATGTGGTTCAGTATTAAAACGCACTTCAGAAAAGCTGCCACATTAGAGGACCCTAAGAAGGAAGCCGCAAACACTGGGCTCTCCACAATTCGGCAATAAAATCATCTCCTGCCTCAAGTCATTTCATAAAATGGCAGCGATAAAGAGATAGAGCGCTCTTTATTGTTTTTAGATTGCGGGCACTTTGTGAACTCTCCTCGCTTGTGTCTGGAATAATGTAAATATTTCACAGCTATGTGCCCGCTAATACATAAAACAGATATATAAGTCCAATAAAGCTGCATAACTATTTGTGCCTGGCTTCTCCTGAGGGGACAAACACTTGAGCACTGGGGGAATATTTCCCACTCAGCTGTGGGAGAGGCTACTGAAACTTCCCTGATGAATGACGCAAGCGAGCGGCCCAACAAGGGTGCACAGAAATAGTAGCAAGAGGAGTGGAATTATAAGTTCACGAGTTCACATTATCACCAGAAGAACTCAGCTGAGAAAACCTGTCTCGGCGCAGCTTCGATGGGTCTTATCGTGATGCTAATTATGAGACAGCGTCTGTGAAATAGCCTGTTGGAGTTCAAACTGCTGTAGGATTAAAAACATGCATCCGTGTAAACACAAAAGAAAGGAAATGAGTTTGTTCGGCTCTTTATCAGCGACTGCGTTTGCAGCATTTATCGCTCACATCAGCTCATAACCTATAAAGTACAGAAGAAACAAGGAGCTGAATACCAACAGCGCCATCGCCGGGGACGACAGAAGAGGCGAAGGAAATGGCGGCAAACCAGTCCGGATACAATCTCTGGGTATTTTAAATGTTATTGGCTCTTTTCCCCGTGAACGTGGCGATAATCTAGTAAATATGCGACGCATCATCAAGCTGAATTCCTACAGCGCTAACATATCCAACACCAGCATCACAAGTTGGCTCACCAAATTCCTTTTAGTGCGTCACATAAACGAAGACCCGATACATCACCCACGCGAATGGACTCCCCTCAGGCTGCAGAAGCTATATAAGCTAGCTTAGATGAAATCATCAGACCTGCAGCCGAGGAGCGGCGCCGAGTACGAGGTGAAAGCGTCAGAGATGGCGGGACACGTCAAGCCGGGCAGGATTGTGGACATCGGGTTGGAACGGAGGCTCGGTCTGATCCTGAATAGCCCTGAATTTCTAATTTCTCTGATGAGGAGGAAAGAAAAGCAAGAGCGACACCTTTCAGGCGACGCCTGACCTCTCAGCCATTTTACCCACCACCAGGATTCAGCGTGACCCAAAAATGATTTGCCCACATTGAAGCTTCGTGAGGTGAGCTGTGATGGAGGAGGGGGGGATAAAAGCCAGGATGGCTACAGCTGTGCTCTGCTCTTCCCTTCCAGACGTTGAAGCAGCACAGGGGGGGAAAAAAATCATAATCTCACGCTGTCTGACGCAAGCTTAAATGCTCTATTGCTTTGCCGATCACGTTGCGCTCCCATCATCTTTCTCTGACATCTCTAAGACAAATCTGGGCTGCCGCCATGCACACACGCAAACCGCTATGCACGGCAACAGCGGCAGCCCAAGCGTGATGAATGGCGCCCTCGTCCTGACGAGTCCCTGTCGATGCATGTTCAAGTGGATGGGATTGAATTTAACCATAGAAATGACAGGCCATTCTTTCTTTTTTTGGGGTGGGGGGGCTACAGGAATGGTTTGTGGCGACGAGGGGCCGGATGATTGATGCCCCGTGAGGAAGTGGCAGCGAATCTGTGGAGGAAGATGAAAGAAAAGCTGCCTTGTCATAAACTGGAGCGTCTGGAGGATCCAGGAGTCGCCGCACTTTCCTCGAATCTCGCCTCTCCTTATCCTCTTTACCACCTGATTCCTGTTTGAGGGAGCACATGCGGCACTTCTCATCCAGCTCAAATGGTGCTATTTATCACACATTCCTGTCATCGGTGGCCGACAGTGTTGTTGGATCAGATACTTGAGTAAAGCCCACGAGAGCGGCAGCAGATGCAGCTTCTCCTCCCTCTGAAGAGAAATCCAATATACACTTTAAGATACTTTTTCCTTCCTTCTGTGCTGAAACACTGGATCAGGCAGGAAGGGTCTTTCCTGTCTGTGCAGACTGTTTTCATTAGCTAACTTTGTGTGAGATTGATTATTCGTCACGTTTGTAGCCGCACGTTTGATTTTGACCTCTGCACTGTGGGGCCGTTGGTTGGCCGCCCGCACGCCGCACCCGGAGGCCAGGACCAGAGCGTGAGGCAGCGCCTCGGGTAGGAGCTTTTTTATTTTTATATACATTTATTTTTGTACTGCGAGAAAACTCTCATAAAGCTCATACATGGACTGAGCCAGAACCTTCCCGCTGTGACGCGGCCGTGCTAACTGAAGCGCCACGCTGCTCTCTCGCTGATCTCGCCGTGTTTTGGGGGGGTTTTTTTACATAAATTTTTCTTAATGCGCCCTCTCAAAGCCATAAAACCAAAAACGTATGAACCTAAAATGATTACGACCTTTGATGATCTTCTTTCACTTCCCGATATTCCAGAGCGATGCATCACAGAATGAGCTACGGAATATGGAAATTTAGTAAATCGCATAAAAAGACAATATAGCCTCATTTTTGGGGTGGAAAAACAGGTTTCGATGTTTTATCGTCACATTTATTGCAGCTGCCGCGTGGTGAGGAAGGTTTGGAGAGGTGGGGTGAAGAATGCCAGTGGCACAGCTGGACAGCAGAGCATTAAATATCCTTTCTCTGTAAAGATGGGACAAATAAATGCGTCGCCGAGTATCCAAACCAAAACAAGACTCCCTGCCGAAGAGCCGAAGATGGCAGAAACCTTTAGAACGTGTAACCCTCTTCATCGCTGTGGACAATTACACGTGGACCTGGTGTCTTTGTGCCGGGAGTCCGGGACTCCCGAGGAAATGGTGAAGCCTCCAGAACAATGGGGGGGTTAAGAGGGTGAGACCCCGTGAAGGATTAGGGGCATGTTTTCCCTCTATCTTCGCCTCTGCAGGCATCTCTGCAGACCCCACAGAGCGCTCCAGCTTGGCTCCATCTCCTAATCCACTCAAGTCCTGGAAGCAGCAAAATCTTTCAGGGATCCAGATTCTAAATCAGCTGGGTTAAAACGCGCAGCGGTGCCTGGTGTCCCCAAATGTTCTCTGCATACACAACCCCCTCCTTCACAAGTTAGATACAGTAAACAGAGAGAGAGCGAGAGAGAGAGAGAGAGAGAGAGAGAGAGAGAGAGAGAGAGAGTCTTGCTAATTCAGTAACATCATTGTAGTGAAGAAGAATGCAATTAAAACTGCTCTTGATAATTAACCCAGATCCATCTCCAGCCCCATCTCTGCTGATTATATAAACGGCCATTACTGGGATCCATGAATATTCATCAGCTGTAAGTGGTCTTCAGATTGTAGTCATTTTATCTTTTTGGGTGGGTGGAAGCGGGTAACACCAAAGAGGGTTCGAACTGTGCGTGTTGGATTTGATTACTTGTAATCCACGGCTGCCTACACGAGAGCCGTGTTTGTTATTAATAAGCGTTTTGTTGATGTTGGGATGCCGATATCTTTATTTATCTACGCCTCTGTTTTCTTAGGGGTCTTAAGTGTTTGCAGCACCAACAGTTTGGCGCTAATTCAAATTAACTTATGTAAATTAGGTATGCAGAAATAGCACACAAATCATTTTCCACATGCAGACAGATAAAAACCATCATGCGGCAAAGAGCCAAAAGGCTATTTAGAAGGAACTGTAGGTGCACATGTATTAATAATGTTTGTTAAACGTGGCCCAGATAGGCTGTAACAAATCTATCATGCACAGGTCGCAGGAGCTGACACAAAGAGGCTTTGGGAAGCTACGAAGTTTGGTTCATTTTGTGGCCATAAGCCCTCAGCAGCACTAAACAGAGCAGAACGGGGGGAGGGGGGGGGGGGGGGGGGGGGGCTGCCCAGAAACCCGGTGTGATGGACGCTGCCCACTCGCAGGGCGATAAATTGGGGGGATGACACAAGTCACAGCACAACAAAAGGGGGAGAACATTGGACAGGGACCCTTCAGTGAGGAAGTGATGGGATCTAGGTGGAAAATTTGGTCCGAGGCGAGGCGGCGGTGGGGCCTTTGGTCACCAGATACTCTGGATTTAGATAAAGTCCCTCTGTAGGCTGAGCCTGTTAATCCCAGACTCTACTCCATTCAGGCTCCTGTAGTTTCAGTCAGTATTCCAACCAGTCACTCCACGTTCTGCCCTTTTCCTTCTGTTCTACATCAGCGGCAGATGATCGGAGCAGGTGCCGACACCTGAGGGCTTCATCCGGCGTGCCAGCGCCCTGATTGTGCCTTTCCTTTCTTCAGTGATATTTGTAGACAGAGAATAAAAACTCTGATGTCAAATATTGACATTTCTGCTAACATTTATTGTTGAGGACCTCTGGCACCGCCACAGCAGCTACACACAGCTAAAGGCTCAGCCGCAGCACCGGCCCAAGATGCCATTATGGCTTTATTCTTCTGCAAATGAAAGACTAAAAAGAGAAGATGGAAACATGTGCTAATGCTGCTTTCATTATGTTATCTATTCCATGATTGGACAGTGGCTAATGGACACCATTTTCACAGTGGTTTGTCTGTTTTCTGATCAATATGTGCTGTGAAGGAGCACACTGAGTTCAGTTCTGTCCTCATTTTTGGCTTTGCAGGTAATAGAGATGCTAACTGCTTGCACTCCACACACCTGCCATGCCATTTCCCCCATTTCCCAACAATATTACGATCAATAAAGCCACAATCAACCCTGTAAAACCCAGGAAAATCATTCCAGAGGGGCTCCTTTTAAATCAAATTCAAGATTAGCCGATGAATGCGCGAGTCGCCCCTTCCTTTAATGGCCATTTAAAGCAGCTGTGAGCTTGATGGAGAGCACAGCCCTAAATAATGCGACTGTCTGTCACCATTTATTTAAACCCAGTTACAGATGAACACGCTTAACACCTCGGCTAAACAGAGTCTTGAACTGCCATGGCAGCTATTGGACCCAGTCAGTTGTCTCATGTGCAAACAGGTTAAATGCTCACTGACCAACACACAGTTGATTCATTAAATGAACCACTGACCCACTTAAAGAATAAATCACTTACATTTATCTCTTGACCGCGGACCAGGACACATAAAGCCCTACGCACTCTCACTTTCTATAAAGCTACATCACAGCAGAAGCTTTTGTTTGAATCAGCCATGTCGAACACGCGACCCTTCATTAAACTCACAGGGACCCGCTACGGGTTTCGTCCTTATCATCTTTCTTGAATTCTAAGTAGAATTGCGTGGGAAATGTACCTCGGTTAGATGGAGCTGTTTTTCGGGAGGATCGCTCCACTTCCTAGTGACAATTTTTCACTTCTGTGATTGTTTTCTTTCATTGAAAATAACATGTTGAGATGAGACGGGTCTATAATCACAAGCGTTCCCTATTCCCTACTCCCTACTTAGGGTGCAGGGTAAGATGGACTACTTAGTGCACTCAATAATAAACTGGAAACCCACTTTTAAACAGCTTCATAGCTTAATGAATACCAGATTGGTCAATTTCATTTGTTTTAACTAACTAATACATTCAAATGGCCATTTGGTTGTTGATGTAATCTGCCTTTTATATATATTCCCTATAATCAAGTTGGTTTTTGCAAACAACTGAAAGCTTGTTATTTATTGTTTTAAACTTCAAATCTTCCTGCACATCTTTAACATAGACACAGAGTCGAGGACAGAATGGGAAAACATGAAGCTGTGTGTATGTGACACAGGTGGCAGCGGGATAAGTGGCCTGCTGTGATGTGGTACTGATTAAAGCTGGGTCTGTTCCGTATACTTTCGACATTGTTATATGGAAATACTTGAATCAGCATAAAACACCAGGCCCCATTAATGCTCCTGCTGATTTATGATCCATCAGACAGTTAATTAATTTGATGAGACACAGCAGAGTGTCAGTATCAAGGAGGGTCATTTGAAACGGAGGACCGTGTTATATTTTTCCAAGGATAAAAATGTCAGGCGGTTTTATGCAGGAATGTTCTCGGTTTGGTCAAACAAAAGCAAGAGTGGGGAGGAAGGACGTCTTTAGAACGCACTCACAAATGAAAAGGCCGGAATGGTCTGTCAGGCGCTCCTGTTTTCATTTTCCTGCTCTGCTTCCATCAAATTAATCAGCAGAAGAGGACCGTCGTGTTACGCCGCCACACCGGGGATGACTGACACTTTCAAAGAGGTAGATTAATTTTGCTTAAAAATATGATGGGGGTCCCGGAGCCACTGGAAGAGGAAATGAGGATGTCAGAGTCAATTTCTCTGCCAAATGGAGTGGCCATCAAGGTTCAATCTCTCCTCTTCTCACATGCATCTGTCGTGCTGCTTTTAGGGAAAGAAACACAGGAAACGGCGAGGAGAGCTACTCGCTGCTCCCCATCCGGCTCAAAGCAAACAAGGAGCAATTAAAATATGGAGAAAAGCTACCTGGAGCCTCCATCTCTCATGCTGTGGCTTCCTCTCGGTGTGATTTATCTGTCAGTCTGCGGCAGGATTGACTCTGTGCTGTACAGCAGGCCATTAAAGCCTAGGGGAGATTCACCTTGCCAGGCAGCTGGCTCAAATGAGAAGCTAAAGGAGCACATTAACTCATCAATATGAGGGCACGGAGATGAAAACAGTTGTCAGAGCCCTGCCAGGAATAACTGATCGCGTAACGTTGCTGCATTGTATCTATGGGAGGTCGCCGGAGTCAAACAGCAGCTCCACGCACAAGGAGGCGAGAACACGGCGGCCTCTGACGGACGCCACGCGCTGGAAATCCTCCTCAAAAAAAATATGGCCGAGTGTGTCATCTTCAAAACAAGCTATTAATGTGTCACACAACAAGATGAGATTAGAGCGGCGCCGTTACTTAGCGCTGTCAGAGCTTCTCAACGGCGTTAGACAGCACTTTAAATCACCTCTCAGGCTGGTTTTAATTCATGATTAACACGCCGCGTCTTCAGTGGCGCGCGTGCGATCCCCGCGTCATACCGCGCTCGTCACCCTGGTGATCGGTGGCTTTTTAATGGCGCACAGATGGCGTGAAGTCAAACCATATTTATTCCCAAACCTCTTTCTCAGAGTCCAAACTCTTCTCGCGTACACAAAGAGACCTCCGTCACGTGGCGCCGAACGCATTAGCGTGAGGTAACGAAGAGCTCGCGCATCACTCGGTACCAGTCACAAACCATTTACCACATGGCGGGAGGAGCTGCCTTCGCTCACGCCGCCTCTCCAACATGGTCGCACACTCCGATACAAACGGCTGGAAAGTTTCATGGATGCCTTCATGTATAATTCCAGTTTATTCCCCTTCTTTCCATTTTTCCTATCATCTTGTGCTGGAAGCTATTTCAGCCTCAATCAATTTAGTTAATTGGGCTTCACTTGGAAAGCTCATATCTGTAACACATGAAAATAGATTTTCTTTTTTTTAACCAGAATGCATTTAGTCGTGTCAGTTCTAGTTGCGACTGATCATCAGGTAACCAAAGCTGCAAAGCTGAGAGCTCAGGTTTCGATGTGAGGCTTCACACTGAGATCTTTGGATTTGTGTTCAAGGACAGCTGCTTCTTCTTCATATTGTTTCACACAGTTTGAGTTGAGGCTGAGTCATGGTTCTATGCTTTTGCATCCCTCCCAGAGCAGCTTTCAAATGGATTCTATACTGCGCCAGCGCGGAGGGGAGGGGGTCATTTCTGCCTCCGGTTCCATCAGAAATCAAGATGTGAAGGAAATTCACCTGCAAAATATAAATCCCTCCCTCACTTGCAACAGAAAGCCTGATGAATGGTGTAACCTCGGTGATAATCCTGTCTAACAATCCCCGAGAAGCAGGGGACAAAGGAGGCTTCAGACAACGTCTGCTTTCGCCATTTTCAGGTAAAAACCCTCAGCGGGACCGAGGCGCGAGGAGGAATCGTAATGAGTTGATAAATAAATAAGAGGTGTTGAAATTTCCAGCACCCGTGCGCAAAGAAACAGAGGGGAGAGAAAGAGATAGACGCAGGAGACGGGAAGAGGGGATTGGATGTAAACGCCGAGGGCCGCCTGAGGCTAGGATTCGTCTTGTCAAACTGAGACCTTTAACTGGGTCCTGAATTCTGTCAACACGATTCTTTCACAGTCTTACACCATGTCCATCTGGGGCCTGTTCCAGTCAGAGGGACAACTTTGGTCCAAGACGAGCGACGGAGACTCCGGGTCGTCCGCCATTGAGACGGGGATTGGCTCGGCGCCCGATGCAGACGCAGGGAACCCGTTTAAAAGAGGTTTCTCTCTGCAGCCTGGGTTGTGTCAGACTTGCAGTGGAGACTGAGGCGGCTGATGAAAGTCCTCTCAACTTAAAGTCAACCAGAACAGCGGTGCAGCAGGTGGCTCTGCGTGATCCTCGCCAGTTCAGATTGGACTCAGACGTCGGAAATGCTCATGTTTTCTTTGCTATGGAGCTTTTTCAAGCACCTCACAGATGGAGGAGCTTCCCTCCTCCTATTCGCCACCTCAGGGAAGCGGTCCATCACCAATCAGAGGTCCTCCTGCTCTAATCCTCATCACAAGCACCAGTTTCGAGGCTCTGGGTGCTTCTGCTCATGAGCTTCAGATATATGCAGCCCTCCCTCTCGGTGAGCTGCTTTCTGGATAATTAAGCTATTTGCAATTCCATCATTTCCATTTATTCTTGAAACATATGGATGTTGGGGCGAAAACCCCTGAGAACAAACAACTTAACCAGTGCTGATTTAATCAACACGTCCTATTGGTCAGAATGAAAAATCGGAATCCCTCACTGAGGGGGGAAGAAAGATTGTTTTCCCTCGTGGAAAAGGACCAATGTGACGCGTGAGAATGCAGTGTGACGCGATGCACTTGACACTGAGGTTAAATGCCCATGGCGCTCAGCTGCGCCCGCTAAGATACGAAATCGCACAAATGATGCTCAAACTGGTTTTAATGAGGAACACTTTCTTTTTTCTAACATTCATAGCTACAGTGCTGAAACTTGTAGTGACAATTTTGTGGAAAAGTGTGCCCGTACAGTACAAACAGATGGAAAATAAATGTGCAAAGCTTAAACAAATATAAAACCGTGCACCCTCTTTAGGAACGAGAGAAGAGCGGAGCCTGCCGAGGTCTGATAAGCCTTCCCAAAAGTAATAATAATGTTTTCATAAAGCTCATTAATTGAGAGTCTTGAGGTAATTGCTATGTTTCCTTCAGGCTGACTATGTTGTTAATGCTGACAACTGTCACGCTGACAAACAAGTTGTGGAATTTTGATCCCCCCCCCCCATACACACACACACACACACACACCTCAGCATGTGTTAATAACCCACCATCTGAGCGCTGCCAAGGGAAACTGTCAAGATGGCACCCGTGATAAAATGTTAGCATGTGACATAACGCACCTGCCTGAGAGGAGAACAATTCAATTTGGAATTGACTGTCTAATGCCATCAAGAAAAAGCTTCTTTTTAATACCAGCCTGAGGGAAAGTAATATTGATTAAGAAGAAAAGAACTGAAGCAAAGTTATTATTTTGCTAAAAGTCGGTGTCTGCTGAAAACCACCGAAACCGAGGTGAAGGGAAAACATTTCCAGAGGTCTGTACGTTAGCTTGGTTTTAGCAATATTTGTCACTTCTGGCCTTTTTGGGGCGTTTTTTGAGACTCAAAGTGTGAAAATGTCCTCGGCTACGAATCAGATGTCCCACTGAGTAAACATGTGCTCCGGAGCTGGCAGCCTTTTCACTAGCACAGTAACAACACGCCTGCCAGAATACCCTCACTTACTAGGTCACCTATGAAATGTTAACTATATAAAAAGGAAGTGGAAGTCAAGCAGAGGAAGTAGGGACTACTTGACTTTTGCCCCGGGTTCACCGATGCCCCCAGAATGATTGAACCGGCTTTTAGCTACAGGATAATTGTTCATTTCTTTATGCGTGCATACAGCAACCATATGATCTCCTCCTCATTATTCCGACTCCTACTCCTGCTCGCTTATGACACACTCCCCTAATTAGGTCATCGTCGGGGGCATCTCTGCCATCCCAAAGACAGCTCCCATCACCTCCATCATCCCGCAAACCCCGACTGTCACCGGGGGGATGATGGTGGGAATCAGGAGATGGAGCCGTGCCGGTGTGCTCCTGAAGTCTGAGTCTGTGCTGAGTGATGCCGTCTGACGGCTGATGCTGGGTGAAGCGTACAGTAATGGGGAGGCAGAGGTCAGAGAAACCATTACCACGGTGCGGGACGAGGGGGAAGGGGAGCGAAAGTGGGAAGTGCGCCGTTGTCTTCTTTAACTGTGGGGTTGGGCCGTTGTCCTTCTCTCACGTCTCCTCCATGTCTTTGCGTTCATTATCACGTCCCAGAGACGGCCGTAAATGCACGACAGAGGCGCCACAGTGTAAAATATAGCAGTGTCCAGTCTGGAGGTTGAGTTCTTTGTCCCTCTTTAATTTGTCTAAACTTCCCAAGGAGTGCTAATCAACCCAGCCAGAAAACAGGAATGCAGGGGGGGAAAGTCTTTGCAGTGTTCAGTAATGAGTCAGGCCATTTACCATAAACACATAAATATGCAAGATGATGGACACACGCCGCAACGCTGCCTCCGCCGATGAAGATCTGCTTAAATAAAGCTCGAAATTTGCATTCATTTTCTCAGCCGACTCAACTGAAGCATAGTTTGACCCCAATCCTGTCATGCAAATAAATCCACTATAGGAATAATAATAGCTCTTCAGATGAGGTGGCACATAATTACTGCGCCTGACCTCTCCTCGCCGTTACAGACTAGCAACAACATGCGTGAGACCATTTAGAGCCGTCCATCTATCAACGCGTGTCACTTTGTTGTCCTCATGTTGTCCTCATGACAAGGTTACTATAGAATTACAACAACAGCGCTCTGCTAAGACGCCACATATAGTTGCAAGGTCATAACTCAATGACAGTTGACGCCGATGGATCCCCGTTATTATGATGGGTTGGAACACCTTGATATCCACGGCGACATTAGCGCACCATCTGGAAGGGTAATGCGACGTCCTCTGGAGTCGCAGTTTGGGCGCCTGCTGTGCGCAGCCTTGTTGACTAATATTTCTTTGTAAAAAGAAATAAAGTACAGAGGCATAGGAATGTGAAGGGCACGGTGAAGCGATATGAGGGAGGAAAGGGGAGGAAATAGACCCTTTGATCTGAAGCGGCGAGTGACGAGGCAGGCGGATTCATCACCCAGCCGGGATGTGTTGTTCCGACATTAATTTTGGGCCGGAACCTGTGGGTAATGAACATATCCTGTGACAAATGGGGGAGCCGGAAGAGCTGAAGCATTGCTGAGGGCACGTCGGCGTGCCAGCAGACTGCCGTGACACCACCTGGCGTCTGGAGAACAGCGGAAGACGCGTGTCCCCAGAAGAGCGAATCACCGACATCCTGCGCAAGCCTTTTGACAGTGTGCGTGCTGACGACAAACACACCCACGATCCATTACCCCATCGCCCTGAGTGCTTAAGTATATATTGAGCTGATTAGGAAGCATTCAGACGGAATCAGGGTTCCTTTCATCACCATATGACAGCCACTTTTTTCTGCCCCGCCCACAGAGGCCTTCTGATGGACCCATTCTTATTCCCCCGGTCTTTGTGAGAACAGAGGTGATTTGTCTCCAGAGCTTGATGATGGAACTGTCTGGGATTTGTCTTTCAGACAAGTTTTGGGCGAGAAATTCATTTGGACTCCTTGAAACAAGCGGAATTGGCAGCTGTAAACTGAACTGGAGCCTTTAACCCGGGAGAGCGGGCCGGTCTGTGTCTCCGTTATGCCTTTTTACGGGCTTCCATAAACCTGTCCGCACTAAACAAGACGTCAAACTGAAATGAAACGTGTTTTCTTACATATAACGGAAGGCAAAGGCTCCAACAGGACAGTCGAGGGCTATAATACAGCGTTTCTTTCTGCACTGCGTCACCTCCCTTTGTGACCATGCAGTTGTTGTTGTGGTGTTGAGAGTTCCGCCATTCAAGGTGCTTTCGTTTCCTCCCACTGGGACCAATACCTTACGTGATCCAGAGCCTTTTTCATTTGTGCCTAGAGATCCCCTTTTCTCACCCATTCAACCTTGATGGCTCCTTTCACACCACTGTCTGCACCCTCCCCTGGCAGCACAATGAGCGCCAGTCTGTCGCCCCGATTCGCACAGGCAGACTTTTATCTGCCGAGAAGCTCGCGGCGCGCCGAGAGCCTTTTGTTACCAATCTCCGAGGTGGCGGAATGGCTCGTTCCTTTGATTTGTTCCCTGCCATTTTCTCCCCCTCACACAGGATATTTTTCTCTCACACTTTTCAGACGTGACAAAAGTAATCCAATGTCTTTGCCATTAAACGCCTCACTCTTTCCCTCAGAAATACAGTCCGGCTGTCGGTCTGGTTTATAAAAGTTTGTGTGGGGCAGAATGATTACGGTGACAATCGCGACGCATCCTCTAAAAGCCCATTTTAAAGCTTCCAGATAAGTTTTTATCCAACTATAAATGTGTGCTGTGTGCTGCCACAGTACTGCCAGCCTTGCTTTTGCATAGCATGCAGATGTAATGGTGCTAGCGAGCTACGGCGGCGACCGCCTGAGGAGCAACTCAACAAAGAAGACGGGACAGAGAGGAAGCTTTTGGTCCAAACTGAAACGCACGTGCTGCGCTGAGCCCGCTCCGGCCTCCTCTGCTGCTCCATCACTATTCTAGGTACCCTTATTGGATGCTAGCAAAGGTGAAGACAATAAATCAGAAAGTGTGGCAACCTGGTAGATTGGAAATGCAAATAGATTTGAACTGTAATGCTCGCTGGAAACTTAACGACAAGATGGTGATTTAATGTGACCTGGAACCCATTATTTCATCTGTTCAGTGTCTTTTTAGTTGGCATGCTCCACTTGAAATACAGCAAACCTTATATTTAAAGGTAAATGTACAGGGACCAATCGGTAATTAAAGAAATGCGACTTGAATGTGATTTGCCGGCTTTTCGCTTCCTGTCTGCACGGCGCCGGACCAAGTTGGTCTTGAGGGATAGCGCTTTGCTCACATCCTTCATCTCTTGTACAAAACTTCCCTTTTCTTAGTCTCCTGTTTAGGAGAAGCCCAGGAAACAATCTCCTCCCAGCAGAGTGAGTGGCGGTGTCAGCCAGGAATCAGCCTTTATATAGATTGTAATTGTTTCTCCCTGCTCATGCGTCTCTCTTCCCATCCATCTCTCTTCTTCCCCATTTCGGGCAGGTTTCAACTGCACAAGGTCATTGCTCTTAGGCAGCCACAACTCGGCTTTATTGTTCCAGCGGGTCAGTGGGTCCGACACACATCACAGCTATTATTCCTCAGGAACAAATGGCCTTTCCACGCTTTGATCTATGGCCTTCTTTCTCAGACACTTCCATAATACCCTTGACAGGATTTCTTTTTTGTCCTGTCCTGTTTTTTTGCGATGATCCATCTCTTTTTACCACCTCTTCGTCTTAAAGTGCCATATCATTGGCCAGAGTGATTTATAATCGCATATTTGATAGAGTACATGACGGTTGACATATTCCTGTTAGAATTGTGGGCAATAGGAGTACAGGTATAAATTTCACTCTTGCTCTTGTGAGATGCCTTAATTTGGATATAAGTAAGCCGGAGCCCCTTTACGTGATCGTAAAAATACATTAGCTGAGTAGTGGGATTACTGTCGTGATGGATCGGACACGTGTCATCATCCAAATACCTTTTTACAGGTTCTGCTCACTTGATCTGATTTCCTTTGGAGTACCGGCATACAAAGTGACAGCAGCTGCTCTTTGTTTATTATTTCGGATGACTTTATGCGGGTTACATGATCACCCGAGTAATCTGATAACTCCCACAATCAGATCATGTTCAAAACGGTTGAGAGCCAGGTTACAAATGTTAAATATTAGCACTGATAGCAGTAGTTTTATGCTAATGCCCAACATCTATGTTCATTTGCATGCATATTTAAGGTAGATGAGGGACATCAATGTTCCAAAATATGAGGAAATACAGGCATTCTTTTGAAATGTTGCGAAATATTTTAATTTCGGAATGAGTCATGTGGAACCCGTCGGAGCATCAGGACAAAACCAGATATCAGAGCCGTCGTAACTTTTAAAATGAAATTCTTAAACAGTTTATCATGTAAATGTCAAGTTTATTCAGACCGCCGGTCGGCCAGAACGCTGAGTTTGTTCTGAGGATTAGCTTCTGGAATCAGTACAATATTTGTATCGGTAATGTATTCCCAAAGTCCTCCGAGAAGTTCACATTCATCGGCGGATCTCTGGTGAGTTTGAGGCAACTATTCTGAATTTTGAGGGCGTATTTAACCTCTGGCCAGGATTTCAGCCACTCACCTATAACAGCAACATCAGCTTGTCTCTGATTAATGAGTTTCACGTGGCATTTCCAGCGTCTCATCAGAAGTCAAACAGAAGGATCATGTGGGAGACCCCCACTGCCCCTCATTAACATATGAATGCGAGCTTATCGTCTGTGGCACTGCAGCCTGGGAATGGGCAGAGGGGCGGTGAGAGACCTGTACCTATGTGGCACTGCCCGTCAGACTGATTCACTTTGCATTTTTCTTGTGATTTGGCATTTTCCTGAACACAGACTCCGAGTTCAATTTGCAAATCCCCTCTAAAAACATTCCAGGATCATGAATAATGGATGTCAGCAGGGGGTCCGTGCGCGTTTTAATTACACCAAACACGTCTGACTCAGAAATGGTTGCGCTGACAGATGGGAACACTGACTCAAATCTCAAAAGAAATGCGCACAAACAGCCCCCCCCCCCCCCCCCCCACAATTCATATCCCTGCACATCATACACGGGCGTTTACGTCCACGGTTCAGCTGCAGGGTCGGTTGCCTCCATCATGGAGAAGCAACAGTAACATGAGGAAGCTAAACTAGGAAAGGGCGCGCGTGTGTATACCGAACACTGTGGCGTTTATGTTCCCCTGCGTCATTTGGGCATTTGTGTTGTTGTAAGACACACAAACCCACCGTTATTGCCCAACTATTATCTAGTTGCACCTGAATTCCCCGCAGCCCAACCACATGCATAATAAATCCCGGAAATGTCAGCTGCGAGGCCTGGGGGAGAACCTTGCCATTTGTTTAAGCTGCAGTTTGCTATACAGCCCAACGCCAGCGATGTTTGGATAGAAGTGAATGAATAAAGAATTGCCTCTCTTGCATGTCAATCAGGGGTTTACAGGACCCCCGAACACGGCGAGCCTAAGCCAACATATGTCGCCGATACAAAATAAGCCTCTAAAACAATAACACAGATGGATGTTAAGTATTTTGATCAACGCTGTCCTCATCATCTCGCCTCTCGAGCGCATGCATATTCATACATCTGTGTCACAACAGAAAGCGATTAGCAATTTCATTAACAGGAGCAATAAAGCATAAGAAATCACTCCAACGCAGCAAATCCAAGTTGTCCACTAGAAGTAATTGAAATTCAGCCGCCGAGCGTGCGCGCGCATGTGTGTGTGTGTGTGTGTTGATTCTGACGAGGATGCTGAAAACCACAACAGGCACAGTTCTGTTGTTTTAATAGACTTTCTGTTTACCATCTGGCAGCAGACTGAGAGCGTAGCTCACAGCTTTTCCTCTCTGTTCACTGACTGACGGTGGGTTTTTGGTTGCTGACTCCTGGAGGCCCAGAAGTTTCCAGTGGCTTGTTTTTCATTCCCACAATCCCTTTCCCTGCTAGCCAAATCACTGAGCTATGACTACAGGCCTGGTTGGAAGTCCTTATCTGCTATCATTAAAGATGCATTTATTCCATTGCCTCAGGTGCTCGTGGGTGTTGGGGCGCGCGTCCGTGCGCGCTTTCAAATGCCTTTTCCTGGTTTTTGCGTGCGTGTGCTCGGTTGATCTATGAGTGCGAGAGAGGAGAGGGAGCAAAACAGAGGAAGGGGGTGTAAATGTTTGTGTGTGGATGTGTGGGTGGCTTCGTGGGGGGGCTTGTGTGTGGAAGCGGTGAAGACTTTGTGTGCTTCCGTGCATCTGACGGCGCTGCGTGCACATTCTCCAAGGTTAACGCACTCCTCCCACACCAGGCTGATCTAAATAGAGACAGAGCCAGGGTAAATGGGGATCAAAAGTCAAGCGCTGGAAACCATGCTAAATTATCGTCGGAAATCAACGCTGTCCTCATTAATTACACAAAAGGCCGTTAGTCATTTTCACCCTCTCCCAACAGCCCGCCCCCCCGATGCCTCTCAAACTAACTGATGCTTCTTCGGCGATCCCCCCCCCACTTTCTGCACGCACATAAAACGCGCCCGCAATTCCCAGCATATTTTATGGCCTCGCACATCCGCGCAGATGTGGAATCAGAACAAGGGTGAGGATGAAAGGAGAATCTGTCTTTGCCTCTGACATTGGAGAAGGGAAAAAAAAAGAAGCAAACCCAAAAGATAATGTAGTCTGTGAGTCACGTTCACCTTGGATTCTCTCCTCGCTTTCATTACGACTTTCGTCTTTCACCAAAGGTAGCCGTGTTGTTGTTATCTCTCCAACAATTACTTCAATAATTTATGGCAATGAAACTAAGAGAGGTGTGCTTTGCATATTGTTGTTGATAAGAGGCAACCCTTGATAAGGGACCGTCTTGATGCGCAACGTGAGAAGCGCTGACAGCATTTTAAAAGGTTCTCCATTCTTTTAGCTTCGCAGCAGAGAGGACGGACACGACGTTCACCGCCGTTTGCCGGCTGAAGTGCCTCCAGAACGTCAGTTTTTCAAAAATAATAACAAATGACCTGGTTTCCTGTTGGGATGTAAGACGTGATGCCAAATGGAGTCCGTCACATGCACATAATTAGCAGGAGCGCCCTGAACTGGTGTCAGTTTCCTTGAAAGTGTGTTCTATCCTCTTGCCGTACACGTTAACATGCCATGTGATGGCATGAAGGCAGCGCTTTAAAAGGCCTTTTCCTCCCTGCTGTGCCGTGCGCAGGAGTCCAACAGGTACTGCCGCGTCCGTCTCTCACTTCACTTTGGCCGCCCGGTTCTGAGTTCCTGTCTGATCATGTTAAACAAAAGACAGCGAAACGAACGGCGGGTTATACCTTAAAATAATCCATTCGCACGGTCTCGCCGTTCGACAGAGTCGGTCGGGGTCTTAAAGAAAGCCGTTCATTATTTCCCAGCTGAGGTGGATTACTGGTTGCCGGGTGCTGTTTGACATTTACCGTACGCATTTCATTATTGGAGCTGACCTGGAAATTAACGGCAGCTTCTCTGAGCTCCAGCTCCAACCCCCTATGTGCTAGTCTCCAAAGCATTGACCCTCTCCTCGTCTCCCTCCTGACCTTTTAGTACTGCATTATTTAATGCACACAAATCCCACCGACTGCCACTGAATGGTACGAAAAAGTATTGACAGAGACATATGGCTGCTGGTGGATAGCATGCATAATTGAAGGGTAGGAAAACAGGTTATATCCGTGGTAGAGGTGTGTGACTCAGAGACACTGACCTTGGTCCTCTGGGCCGAGTGCTGGGGGAACAGTTTTCTATTTTAAAGGCTAACTCTAATTACTCAGCCACCAGAGCTACATGACATGAAACACGGTCGCAACCGTCTCTTTTGTCTTAAAGATTGAGGTAGTTTTAATTTAAAAAAAAAAAGGTTTGCCCCATCACATGCTGCATTTAGCACTGTAGATGTCAAAGAGGAGCCACCCAGGGGAGGGGGGGGGGGGGGGGGGGGTGTTGTCCAGGGTGTCCAGTGGTACAGGCACATGGCCATGAGCGTTTGGGGGGGGGGGGGGCGCTCGACTGGGGAGTCTGGAGGCCACCAAGGAGCCTTGACGCCATTGTCGTGCGTTCCATTTGTGTTTGTGTGGTAATGGGATGGTGATGTCATTGACCAGAGGACGGCCTCCTCTGTGGATCGTTCTGATCACCATCTGAGAAGTGTCACCAGAGGTCCGAAAAAGCAATTTAATAATTAACAAGAGTTTACAAGAAAACCTGAGGAAATAAATGACAGCGTGGCGGAGGAGGACAATGAGTCGACATTAACAATCAGGTCTGCCAGTGAATAACGAGCTCGCCCCCAACATTTTAATTAGCAGCTCGCCGGACGGCACCGTGATTAATGAACACTATTTGATTTCACCGTTGCTGTGAATTAATAACAAATTGGCATTTAATGAAAATTACTTACTCCAATTGGAATTAAAGCTGTTTTCCCCCATTATGCCTCACAGAATAGGGGTAAATATAAATACTGTTATCCCCTGTTGGTCATAGACGGTCGTTAAGAGTCGTCAGAGGTGATTGGATTGAAATGCACTTCAATAAAATAACAAAAAAAAGGCTTTATCTGTTTCTGAGCCTGCGCTCTGCGGAGTCTGTGGATGAATTCATCTTAACTGCCCTCATTTGCCTCCCAATTCGCTTGGAAACAGGAAAGTGTGATTAAAGGCCGAGTCAGATTCAAACAATGACGCAATCGCGTCTGAACAGACACCGACTTAATAATAAGCATCGACATCGTCCAGCAGCCGTCATCTTGTTGATGTTCTCATCTGCTCCCCTTTGTCATCGCCCTGATTTAAAAGCGTCGCTGGACAGCTCGGAGACGTGGCGAGGACGCCTGATTGGGTGAGCGTTGCGGTGTGCTGTCACTCCGGGCTGTGTGATGCTGACACGGATGGATCTGAGCTGCAGGTGGGCAGCAGATGCCACAGGAGACGCCGAGTGTCGGGAAGGGAAGAACAGGACCGACCTACGGTGGCGTCCCATAAACCCACACAGTCATGGGGGGGGGCTCGCAGACTCCGCCCAGAACAGTGGTAGCCACCGTGTTAAGAGGAGGGTGGTGGTTTGATGCCTCATTGTCATGTTTTCATAACTTTACTTGCACAAGTTTAACTTTTAGCTTATTAGCACTCAATATTTGTTGCTCTTGCTTTGTGTGACGGGTTTTTTCCACCAGATCAAACACTTCATTTGTCTTGGTGGGGGTTGTAGCGCCGCACCGAGCAGGTGGGTCTTTACCCTGAAGCACGGGGGCCACCTGTTGGCACTTCATCCCATGATGTTTTCAACACAAACACAGCCGCCCGAGGTTCTATTCCCTCCATTTCCCCCCTCTCCCGGCTCGGCCGTCATGCATTTTATTACCGAAGGCAGCACCAAAGGGAACACACGGAGCGCCAATCAATATTTTTGTTTTCATCTAGATCAAAAATAAGGTTTTGCTCGTGCTTTTCAACACACCAGGTTCTGTATTTCAGGATCGCGTCTGTAATTACTGCCTCGTGCATCATCCCCGGGCCGTTTGAAGGTCTACGTTCTGTTGCCATGCGTTCCAGGTAATGATCAGCATGCATTAGCACCCGTTCCTGTGAAGTCCGGTATAAAGACTGGCTGGGATGCTTTCATTCATTTTCAACAAGTAAACAGACTCAATTACTTTGGCAGTGCCAGGCCCTTAATGATGACTTCAAACAACCATGGATTGTTTGGTTTGATAGCAGTCAAAGGCTTACACCTCATCTGTGTTCCAGCGCTGCCTTCTTTTACCCTACAAATGGTCCCCTCCCCCTATGACACCCCCTCCTTTCATTTGTGCCCAAATCAGCCTGATAATCTGGTTAGACTGCGGCTTAATGGTTAAATAAGTGGAATTCACTCATTGGTTTCTGTCTCACATATTAAGTCCCATTTCTGGGATGTGAAGCTCTGCACCAAATCCTGACCCGGAAGCCAAATGGCACACACACAGGAAAACAGGAGCTGTGACAAAAGAAGCCGGTTGAAAATTGAAGACTGGAGTTTGTTTTTCAGCGGAGGAAGAGATGCTGAGTTATCTGCTGTCTCAGCCGCTCTCTTGCTAGCTCGCTATGGTTTGTGGCGAGCTAGCAGGCGTGCAAACAAGAACGCAAATCGCCAACTTTGGTAGCAAAGACGACCTGATTTGGACAGTCAATAGACCGCACCCCTGTGCATTTATACTGGGACAAAGAGCAGCAACCACAGCTCATCAAAGCTGTGCCTCATTCTGCTGGTTCTGTTACCAGGTTGATTCGCTCATCCGTAACCGTGCCAACACCGCTAGCACAGATGGTATCAGGAAATATGCACTCCACAGTTGATTAACCTCTATTTTAGTATGTTGTGACGATACCTTTGACGATACCTTTCTTCTTTCAATTTTAAACCAGAAACCTCCCTTCACCACAGTCCAGGAGGGCTTTGTTTTCCTTCACGTCCTTTCTAATCAATGGTTAAGACGAGACGCCCGAACCCGCCCAGATCACCGCCGAGAAGGATGAATGGAAGCAATGACTGACGACGACTTACTGAAATACAAGCCAGACTTTTGGGTTTTGGGTGAAGGCAGAGGAGTATGTTAAGTACCGAAGAGACCCGAGGAGGTTTAACAACTTTCATTTCAGTGTTCAGGAAAGGTTCTGACCCCAAACCTGTGTGCTGATTGAAAAGCTGCCAGCGAAATACCCCAGGTGGCTGTCGGAGCTCACAGCATGACAGCTCCAGTTTACGGACGCCATAACCTTTGAGGGAGGCGGGTTTCAGCGCCACCCGGCCTCGCAGACAAACGTTTGGTCGTAAACATGAAAGATGAAATTAACAATAACACTAATGCGAGCGTCTGCAGTGGGGCAGGTGGGGGGGGGGGGAGACTCAGCAGAGCTGCTGCCACTGTTGCTGCACATTCCCCGTCCTTCTCAGGTCACCTTCTTAATCACAGCTTTGTGCATTTTCAGGGTTTTTTTTCTTTAGCGTTTAAAAGAACATCTTAATTATTGTCCTGAAACAAAAATATACAACTCCAACTGTTGCAATTGTGTTATGTTGAGTTGTTTTGCAACCGCATTTTTTTTTTTTTTTCATTCTTCCAGCAACAGTCGGGGGCCACATCGAAATTCCATATGCAGATTGGAGATAATGCTAACAAGCTGTGGCGTTGAGACCCGCTCTGCCAAACTGGGGTCTGCTCTAGACAGACTTCACGGTGATTAAAAGGATCAGTCATTTGCTGCAGCACGTGTTCCGGGTCCCAAAAGATGGGGAAAATAGCTGGGAGTGAGAGGTTAGAACCAGTGCACCCAATGTTTCCATAAAGAGATGAGAAATGATGGAATGTTCCAGACGACCCGCCGCAAAATTGCACCAAAGGATTCGCAGTCTAGATAATGATGCCGCACTTCAGCGGCAGAAGATTACAGATAGTGTGTAGAGGTGAATGTCCAACACAGCCTGGAACAGAGCTAGAGCGGGAAAACAATGGGAGGTGTCACAGATTTGAAGGCCAATTAGATCATCACAGCACAGTACGGCTGAACGATATGGATAATACAGCCAAGGCTATTTTGCTTTCCCGGCCATTTAAATGTTGAATTGGACCCAGAAAACTCACCTGAAACACTGACGAGAGGTCCTCCATGATGGAGAGGTGTGTCAGTAGCGCTGCATTATGGCTCCTGCACTGCAGGGTCCCAGTATCCATCACACTATAGGAAAACTGATGTTTATCTATGTCAGGATCCTATATTTGACAGTGGTACCTTGACTTGTTAGCGCCTCTGTTATGGAAACAGTGTAGAAATTTTGTAAAAGGTTGGTTTTAAATAGCCCCGGGCTGATAAGCTGGTGGTGACACGAGTTCAAGCTCATCAGGAATTCTGGGTGTACGAATGCGTTTTAACCACTGCCCAGCACAAGAAACAGCAATTTGGCTTGAGTTGAAAAGAACAAAAATCCCGTCCAGCACCTGCGCTCAGCCCTGCACTGCACCACACAAATGCAGCATCTTTCACTCTCATTTTGGAAACACTATTACGCTACGCTTGACGCACTGCGCCGGCACCACATTGTTAGCATGTACAATTCACGGTACAGCAATGGATTCAAACACAGCCCGAAATTCTACAGAAAAGTGTTTGCCAGTTGTGGTTGGGGGAAGCAGTTCTTAAACTCTTGTGTGTGTAATGTGAGCACATCGCCACCTATTAGCCGATTAGCATTGGAAATATGGAAATGCTGTTATCAATAATGCATCAACGCATCCATTTTGCCTGGGCTAAAGCGATGACAGCGTTTCTAAGTTTTGCCCATCCACTGAACTCTCGGGCTTAATCACTTCAATTTGGACGTAACGAGCGTTTAAACGTGCGGCAGATGAAAAATTCATACCAGAGTGCGGCAAAGTAAACTCTGCTTAAATGGGGGCGTTTCTGTGATGTGCCGAGGTGTCTGTGTTTGTGTTGGCAGCCAGACGCCACAGGGGCTACAGATCCAGGCAGCGGTTATGCTGAAATAGACAAATGCAAATGCTAAATCTAAACATCCTAACGTGAAAACACCAGCGTTTTGGTGAGGAGAAAATGTAGAGCTCTGTCTGATGAGCCCATAAGATGATAAAAACAGTGAGGAGGAGTAGCAAAACAGTAATGAAACAGAAGCGTCTGAAGACCTTTACTTTGGAAAATCCAATCTCCGAACTAACCCAGTAGAGTTTTCTGCTTCGCTGCTGTGAAGAGACTCACCTGCAGTGTAATTAAAACCAAACAAACTCCATCAATCAGCCGCCGTTACCACAAAGGGGACGCAAGAGGCGAGGGGAGAGGGAGGCAAGGATGTAGAGTGAGGGATGGAGGAGGTGGAAAAAAGCTGGGAGGAAAGTTGGGTGGAGGGTACAAGCGGGAGTAAATGCAACAATCCAGCCAAACAAGGTTTGGAGTGGAGGGAAGTGAGCAGGGTGATTACTGCAACCAGACTGACTCGCACAGAGAGAGGCCCCCCGGGAGCTGACCAGGTACAAACACACACACGCACAAACACACACACACACACACACTCTTTCTTGGACTATTCTTTGTAAACTCTCGAGATGGTTGTGCGTTAAAATCTGAGTAGATCAGCAGTTTCTTGAATGCTCAGCCCAGCCTGTCTGGCAACAGCAGCCAAGACGTGTCCAACATCACTTAAAGCCTCCTTCTTCACCGTTCTGATGCTCTGTGTTCACGAGGAGTCCGACTAACCCTAACCAGAACCTGAACCTGAACCAGGTCTAACCAGAACCTGAACCTGAAGCAGCTGTGAGGACCCGCCATGTGGGTAGATAGATGATGATGATGGTGATATTCTGGTCCTCACTATGTAGCCATCACAAGAACACACACATTGTTCTGTTTATAGTTGTTCTGTTTATACCCCCCCCCCCCCCCCCACTTGGAGCACGTGTTGCAGATATGATGGGCGTGCACGTCACTGACTCTGTCAGTGGTCCTCAGCTTGATCCCTCTGGAGTGTCAGGCATCACTGGAGCTCAGGTGCACCATAGTTGAGCTTCTGCCTCTCCTCAGGTCCCTGCTGATTGATGCTATCTGTGCATTAAATATCCCTCCGGTAATAAAACAACACTCTCCACCTATTTCTGGTATTTTCCCGTTTTTTTCCTTGATTGACTGGTGTTATTTTAAAAGCTAATCATAGTACAAAATTTCATTTTGTTAATGTTTTTGATGGGCCGACTTTTCTGCACAAAAGTTTCAGGAAGACTTTATAGCAGAGGCAGAAACGATGAATTAATGCGATGCAAAAATGATAAATTCCGATTCCTCCTCGGACCATGAAAACAGGCACTTTGGCTCTTTATGGCTCTGTGGCTTTTGTCATTCCCTCAGTAAATAATATGACTGGCCTCAGACCGGTGCTGTGCTCAGAGGGCCGGAGAGAAGATGGATGCTATGTTTGGAACGGGAACAAGTCTGGCTCGTCAGGACACGAGGACGGTGACACTTGCATCCCCGGCCATGTGACACCTAGCCGTGACAGTTTGCTGTAATGACCTGAGTGAAGCCTTTTGGGGCATGAGTGCCGTAGCGAGGGAACGTTGGAGGGGAGGGACGGGTGAGGGATACACGAGGGACAGATGCCAGCTGAAACCGTGGGAGGGGAACGAGTTCCTCTCCAGCCCTCGGGCAGCTAACACTCCAACTACATTACTGTCATGAAGGAGTCCATTCTGACCAAACGCCGGCCGTCACCCACTCTGACTCCCCGCTGCTGGTTCAGTCAGCCAGCAACAGCGCTTAAACAACGTCTACTCCGGATGCTTTAATAGCCTTAAACGTGCCAATGTGCTGCTCAAAATGTAAGAATTACACAGATAAATGAGTATTTTAGTGCTTTACAAAAGGTAAAACATGGATAAGGTGCCATTAGCACTGCCAGGTTTGTGTTTTATAGGCCGGAGTGACGGAGACGCAAAGCATGATGGGAATGGCTGGATGAGGTAGGACGAAAACAAGAGAGCAGCAGTGCAGCGGGGGGGAGGAATCAATGGCAGAGTGCCTGATAGATGCTGTCTACAGGGTCATTATCGGCCTTTGTGTGTCTTTGGCATGGGATAGCAGAAAATGTGACAGATAATTAGGAGGTGGTGATTTAAAGGGAGAAAAGCAAGCCTTGGCTACAGGCAGCACAGTCGATGGACAGAGCAAATAAGTCAATAGAATAAACAAAGGCGGCGTGCTCTGTGTACATATTCACCGCTAACACACAGCTTGGGCAGTGTCTAATCACGGTGGGCTCCAAAGCGTTGTGAATAACCCCCCCCTCCCCTCCCTGAATATGGATGCGCCGCTTATGAGGATTACACACACGTTTTGGATTTACAGTACAACAAGCTCCCGAGCAGCATTGTGCGTCCACAAAGGTAACTGGGATTCCATTTTATATAAGAGACCTGATTGTTTTTTTGCCCGTTCATTTTGTCCTTCCTGCTGCAGACCTGTCCGTCCGCCTGTCCGTCTGTCCGCCTCTCAGCCCGCCTGTCTGTACGTCGCTTCTTCCATCCAGATGGACTTGGCACGTCGCCTGCCCTCTGCCACATGATTAGCCTGCAAGCGGCTGGGGTGAAATTGATTTGAAGTGGCCTCAAAGCATATAAAAGATTGATGCTCCACATCAACTGCAGCCACTTGAATAGTCTTTTGCCGTCTCTCAAATGTCCTGCTTGTCCCCGTTTCGCTCCGAAATTCTCGGATTTTATCAACCAGGCACCGCGGAAAGAGGCGCTGTGTTTGTGCACGCGTGCGACGAGACACGCGGATGTATGAAACGGAATAATGAATTTAGAGTTTGAAAATCCATCACACCTTAAAATGGAAACACTGTTTTCTCGATCTTTGTCGGTACATTCTGCATTTAAAGCGATAAAAGTCAAATGTTCCTGAATCTGAATGCGTGCACCTCTTTATTTTTAGCATATTCTGCAGCTACAGTGTTTCAGCTAAGCTAATTGTCAGATGGCAACTATGCAAACCTGATCCACTGTGAATATTGATTAAATCCTGCACAACCAGCACCTTTAGAATCAGCCTGCTCTAAACATCCATCAACGACTTTTAGGATTCATGTTTTAAAAATGAGTTGACAGCCTCCCTCCCATCCCCGGAGTCCAACAAAAGCTTCCTAAAGTATCCCACCCAGCGCCACAGGGTCAGACCCAGTGGATCCACTATAACTGCGTTTGTCAGATTCCCATCTTTCCCCTCCTCCCAGTGTTGTTGGAAGGCACACTGGTCCAGATAGAATCCCATCTTTGGATGGATCAAACATGCTCAAAAACAGAGCATAAAAAGGCAGCGCAGAAAGCAGCGTTTGGGGGCTGCTGGCCACTCACCACCGTGGCACCGTATATCGACAGATGCTCCCATTTATTCCCTTCACTCCTGGCTTAATGTCTGACTGCAAATAAATAAGAACGTTTAGCCATGTCTCAGTCACTCCGGGCCTTCGCAGGAACTTATTGCCAACCCCCAGATGGGCTATGGAGCTGTGGAGTTGAGGGATGAGTTGGGGGAGGAGAATAGGTGTAATTTATCACTCTGCTCAGCTAATGAATGATAGCATCACATCAGCTGGTGTGTTAGCCCTTATTCTAAAAAAACAAAAAAAAGAGAGAGGCTTTGCTATCAGCTCGGCACCAACGATGCTGCTTTTTCCATCTCATAAAGCAGCAGATGTCTCCTTTATTTAAATTAAACAGTTGGTATGTTTACATTGGCGTTACTTTGATTAACCTCAGTTAAAGAAATGTGCCATTAGAGGGTCTTTATAGCGCAAACAAGACAGTTGGCGTCCCACGGAAGCTTCGGCGGACCCAGTTGCGTCTCCATTTACATGAACAGAAACATGTTTGCCTGACGAGAATCTCCGTCTGAATCTCACTGTGATTGTCGCGTTTGGATAAATAATGGTTTCCCACTTTGCGGAAACGCAATCAGGCCCACTCGCAAAGTGACATTTGGGTCCAGGCCCCAATCTTTGCCTCAATCATCTCACCCTGAACACACCAATCAGCACGCAGCGTTCCAGAGCCAACTAATGGGCCTCAGTCAAATTATTGCCGAGGGGATTAGACTTGGAAATTGAAAGGGAAAAGCAACAAATAACAATAAATGCTATTTATTTTTGACTGGGACACTGATTGCACCAATTTGCCAAATCTAATGCTACCCGTCAGACTCGGATAAGAGCCCGCGGACGGCAGCAGCTCGTCAGTTTTGTCGGAGCGTTTGAGGAGCACTTTGCTGTGACACTCGGCACCGTCTCCCCATTAGCCAAAGAAATGCCCTTCACTGGAACTTTGAAGATAATTAAACACATAATGGATATCACTGTCACTCTCTGACTTGTTTGCTCATTTGTCTGAGTGAGACTCCTGCAATTGAGACCCTATTAAAAGGGAATAAATCGCCTGGTTACTAAGTCATTTCACCGTCTAGGAAAAGGGTGCATCTGTGTGTCTGATGAGTGGTTTTCTCCATCATGAATAATTGATTCATTTCTCTTTTCGACAGTCATTATTCGGACAACTTGCTAAAATGCCCATTTGATTGGATGACACTAAACAACGGGAATGTGGGCTCGGATCACTCTTCTCTTCTCTCACTCTTCAATTCTCCAGAAAAAACCTGTCATCGCAGCCTTGCTTCCCTCTGAATCCTCCGCTCTCGGTCCTCAGGGATTTACGATCCTCCAGCTCCTCGTGCTTCATCGCGACCTCTCGTGCCCTGTGCTGCCTTTCCTCCGTCATGTTTTTTCATTTGTGCGGATGGGCTGTCAGAGGCTCCTATTTTCCTCACCTCTTTCTGTCTTTGTTCTGCAGAATACTGGAGGCCTTGTGTGCTGCTATTATTTACTGACGAAGCTCCTTGTCCCGCTTTGCGTCATCATATTGCCTCAGATGTTGTTCCCTTCAGAAAAGTCCTTCCTGACTGATGGACCACTGTCATTTATTTTCAAATCCTCAGGTCATGCTGGAATAATTTGTTGAATCATTATTTTACCAGTGCATTTTCAAGGACCTTCTTTCTGCCTCCTGTGTTGTGTCCTGTAAAATGGCCACTCTCAAAGTGAACCTGTAAAAGTTTACGACTGTAATTAGGTGCGCTGACTACAACAAAGAGGCTCCAATTTGTAGCTTGAAGACTCTTTTCTATTGTCTGCCGTCACCATCACTAGCATTTAAACTGGGGTCCTGTTGAACAAATGGTCTATTCGTCCACTTTGTTCAGTTAGATGTAAAGTGTGAGGATCTGCAGAAGGCGCCTCTGCATCTGCAGGGGGTCCAAACAAGTCCTACGAGAATCCCAGTCCATAGGTAATTCTGTCCAGCCATGTAGAGGTCCCAGTCTCCTTGGTGACAGCAGTTATCTACCGGAACCATAGTGTGGACACCCCAGACAAGTGCAGGACGTGAGGAGACCACACACCATCTACTACCCGAGTCCCAATGAACCCTTACATCGTCCCAGAGGACACAGCTGCTTCCTGTTCTCCTCATTCAAACTGCAGATTTAAAGATTTGTTTCTAAGCTCTACGTTTGTGCTGTCAGGATGAAATGATGATTGAACTTTTTTACAATTTGCATACCTTAAGGAAAAAGTATTCAATCAAAAGAAGAAAAAAACCAACAAGACTTCGCACGGCTCCTGGTTTGTTGTTGAGCTGCTCAGGCTTGTGCAAAAGAGCCGCACAGACTGAAACTCCATGTTTGTCTGCTTTTCTACTCTACCAACTAAATTCCTCCCCCTCTGACATTTTTGCTCTTTCTTGCGTCAACTCTGTCGTTTGGCCTCAGGTTTTGTGTCAACCATTTCTCTCTCATCCTGTTCATCGCTTTCATCTCACCTTTTTGCTCGGCGCCGCGCCCCACACCTTCACCTCCCCCTCCTCCTCCATCCCCCACCTACGGTCTCGGCCTTTCATGCTTGAAAGAAGAGCGTGTGGCAGCATGGCTTCAATGCGGCTGACTGATTATTGTAATTCATACACTTTAATTAGCTGCACAAACCATTAGCCACAATTAGACTATTACAGAACGTTTTGTGGCAGGAGCCAGCCCCAGGATTGGCTTTATCTCCGAGGGTAGCGGGGGGGGGAAGATGGGGGCAGGAAGGGAAATGTGGATTTTCAACCCCAGAAAGCTACTTTAGCATATTATAAGCAGTGGGGAAAAAAATGCATTTTCGGGCGTCTTTATCAGGACACCTGTGTCAAATGGAAGGATGCCTTTATTGCGGCTATCAGAGGAAATAAGCACCAATTTCTCTGACGTGTGCTTGAAATGGCAGGAGATTCTTCCACGGGATGCTTGAGTTGACAGTCACATTCTATCGTCATGATTCCGTATGACATCTTTGCCCACATGACGAGGCTGAGCTCATCCATGTACTGACTCAAACACACTCTAAAGCCCTGCGTTAGATCCACAAGTGATTTTAACAAATTGGAGCTTAGTTCTGTTAGACTTGTCATTTAGGGGATCAGCACAATTCTCTAATCTAGCATTTGGAAATTCTATCACAATCGGCGCTTCCAAATATTCGTTTCCACACCTTCCCGTGTTTTCATCGTACACGTGACCTCCGTGTTTTTATTAGAGTACGCTGCACTGGTGTGAGTGAAGGCACAAAGGTTGCACTGATGGCTATTAGACCACCAATAAGCTCTGCCATGCGAGAGGAAGCAGCCTTTCAGCGCTGAAAGCACGGCTCAGTGACTCCACATTGGATCCATATGTCTGAAAACGGCAGAAACCCTCGGGGAGAGACAGCATCACCAAACTGTTTTCCAGAACAGCTTCACAACATCAAAAAACTCTCACACACACTGCATTTACTGTATATGAACAGTGACTAACTTTTTAAGTTCAAACCTTGCACAGACCTCAATCAATTGTGGGGCGGCTAACTTTGTCAGGCTGTGTTTAGCTGTGGCCTTTTCTTCCCGGTGGTGAACTCTGTGATATCCATCTGATCATACACTTGATCACATAATCATCCGCTTAATCAAGACTAATGATAGAGTCATTTACTCTCCGAGCCGAAGCTCAAAGATTCATTTCATATTCAGGGACTGTTCACCGTCTCCTCCACCTTTGCCAGGATAGCAGGGTCGTAACACTCTGCCATGCCCTCTGCACTCCTGGCGCCCAGCAGGAGGCACCCATCAGCGGTGACCAGCCCTTCATTATTCCTTGGAGTGTTTTTCACCAAACACGCCAATTAGAATGTCGGCTCTTGTTAGCAAAGCTGTGGCCTCGGAGTGAACGCTGGCAACCCGGTGGCTGGATTGCAAACATTGAGGCAACGGTGTTTTTTCGGGCCAGTACGCTTCTACCAGCACATCCACACCCAGTCTAATCATCAACACTGTTGTCTTGAATTTCTAAGCAGAAATATGTTCAAATGACTGTAGTCTTTACAAGGAAAAAACGTGATCGCAGGAACAGTTGTACCTCAGCCAGCTGCGCCCTATCTTGTGCCGGCAGAATGTTTGCCCTTGAGATTAAACCGGGCTTTGGCAGGTCAAAAGGCTGAACAACTGTGACGTCACTGTGCCTGGACACGGGGTAGCTAACTTATCAGGCGGTCAAATTACGTGAAAAGTGTGCGAACGGTCGCATTTAAGGTCAACAATTTAATCTAAAAACTTGGGAAACATCTAGCTTCGCTGTGTATTCCCAACCAAGACATTGGGTTTGCAACAGGTTTACATGGAGTTTTTCCTTTATACTGGTATGCCAAGAGATGCTCAGTGGTGTTGTGACAAATGTTGTGGTTTGTCAAGCCAATATGGCACTGTTAAGATTTTCATATCCTTTTGACGGCAAGCTCATCAATCATTTATACCCACTAGGGTCTACAAACGTGTTTGCACCAACACACACGGGCTTGAAGCTCCGAGCTTCAAGTGCAGTAAGTCAGGCGGTATGCAGCCTCCAAGAAGTGAAGCATCTGGAATCTTCTTGGAGACTTTACTCATGTTTGTCCAGCTTTTGGTATAGTGTCTCCCCGTATCAAAATTCTATGAGGTGTCAGCAAAGTGACTCCATCTTGCCCTGTTCTCACATGGCTACATTGCAATTGTCTGCTCCAGTGAAGCCTGTTTCGGTGTGGAAAAGGTCTGCTTTTTCATGGACACACACATATGCGTGCACACAGTGCGCACCCCCCCCACACACACACACACACACACACGCACACGCATGTGACTGATTCACTTTACTGAAGCCCAGACTACATGATTTATCTTAGCCAGTGAGTTTCACCATTCAGGGTGTTGCACTCCATATCCTGCAGCATTCCCTTTTATAGCTGTTTATTCACAGTTGTTTAGAGTTGAGTAAGACTTTTTGGTCCACAATTCTTTGTTTGTCGAAGCCACTGTTCGGAAAAACCATCCTTTTGCAGCCTTGTTGCATGGTCCGTCTCAATGGTTCTCCGTTTTCCTTGTCTTTGTTCCCCATTTGGGTTGGTTCGTGTGGAATTCTGAAGCAACCCCGAGCAGTGGAGCAGTCCAGCTATGAGGTAACAGGTTGCTTCAGTGTCTGAAACACCACCTCTGCACTGGTGTGGTCATCTGGGTTGAAGGGTTGCCCCCTTTCTGCAGAGAAATGCCCCTAAACCATCCGTCCGCCAAAAGCTGCCGCAGGTTGTCAGAATGACAAAGGTTATACTTGTTTGTGTTTGCAGTTCTGATGAAAGCGCATAAATTATCTTTGAAAAATTGGCCTCCTCCTTTGTCTCACCTTGAAGTCTTCATCGCCAGACATTAAATTCTGCTAGCTTACCATACATTAAACTCCAGTTTCCAACCCAACGGTGGGCTTGCCACACATTAGCTTTGCGGTCATGCGAAGGGCAGATGCTACTGAAGGGGAGATAATTGGTGGCGAGCTGTCTGAAATGTATAATTAGAGAAGACAAGACACTCCCACTCTCTTTTTTCCCCTCCTCCACGCCTCTGCCTTTCCACAGGGTGATCTGAGCGCTTTAGCACGAGCTTTGATCTGGGCTAAAGTTTCCTGAGCTCTTTCAGATAGGATCAATTTGCTTCGACATCACTCTTTTGCTTTCTCACCCGGCACAGCACGGCTTTATGCAACAGAATCGATAGCATGCAAAACTCCGTTGCTACCCCCCCCCCTTTCAGCTTTCCCCACGACTCTTCCAAAGGGACTGTCTCTTTGTAGTCTCTGAGCCACACTGAGAATGATTATCCTTTTATTATTCCTCAGTACACTGCGGCACATCAATTTAGACGCGGACTGGATGTCTGAACTCCTGAGTTTTGCATTATGGCTTCATTATGTCAACAGTTTTGTACTTTGAAATGTGCAGCAAATACAGGGCTCCATCCATTACATGGCAACGCTGTGATGTTACACATTTAATTTACAGACGGTTTTATCGGTGTCTGCGAAACGGCACACGCTGGTGATTGCCACTCGCTTTTAAATATGTAAATAGTGTTTCGAATATGCAAATGGGTTTCCATTTATGATTTTCTGGCTCAGAGAGGCTCACAAGGGTTTCTGCTGAGGGTTTAATGTCGTCACTCCTGCCCCTCGTGCCATCTAATAACCAGCAGCTCGAGTGTAATGAAGGAAAGTTAGGAGAAATAGAGGTCATCTGGCACATTATGGGTTATCATGACATGACACGGAGTGCCGGTTTGAGGGGAGAGAGGAAGGTGGAAATGTTCTGGCACCAAACTGGACTTTGTGTGGTTGTTTCTGTCGTTCTGAAGGCCACCAAACTTTTTAAAGCGGCTCTAAACAGCATGGCTGCGTGGGGTGTACAGTAAACCAACTGTAAACACTCACACCCAGAACTCGTGCCAAGCGCCGAACAGGGAGCTATTTCCCTCCCTTTCCTCCTTTGCTCTCCTCTCTCCATCTGTTCCTGGGCTGAGGCAGGGTAAGGAGCCAGGGAGAGAGCTGCGAGCTGGAACAAGTCTATCTGCAGAAGCAGGCCTGGCCCCAGCAGCCACAGAGGGGCTCAGACGCAGCGTTCGAGAGCTCTCCTCCTCCATGCAGATGCAGATGACTTCGCCTTTCCCAACGCACAATAATACCCCTTTTCTAGCAGAAGGGCAGAATCCCAGCTTTGTCCAGTCAACCTTAATTTATGGCACACATATTCTGGATGCACATACTGTTGCATGGGCTACAAAGGCATACGCTTTCAAAGAGGCAGGGAGAAAGCGCTGGAAAAGAGGATTCTAGCACTTTCTCTGTATGAGAAATGGTATGAATCATTTACCAGAACATGGCATTCACAGCTCCACCAGAGCATTGATTTTTCAGAGCTTCAAAGACGGCGTTGATTTCATTTTCATCTCTGTGTCGTATAACATTTATAAAACCCTCCATCTCAGCGGTCCAAATGGTCAAAAATAAGTAAAACATCACCGAAGCTCCGTAGATTAATGCTCAGAATTTCTCTTCTTTTACAAAAAGACATTTTTTTTACTCCCAATAAATATGCTTGCCGTGTACCCAGATGGTACCCAACTCCGATATCTGCCCATGAAACACTCTTTTCTTCTCCTGTGGAGATGGTTTTTGTTCTCCTTGGCTTGCCATCCATATTCTAATCCAAAGTGACTGACTGCCCCCTGATGCAGAGAGCATGAAGCTAGACCTTTCCCGTTTCTGCTTTTACTGAGTGCATGTGGGGGGGAGGAATGGGTACCCACTGATGAACTGACTGACATTACTTGTGATGCGCTGGGTTCAAACTTCATCAGCAGGCAGCTGTCAGGACGGAAAGTTCACCGCACGAAACCGACATCACCCGGCGCCTTTGCCCGTGAGGAACGCTGTACCCAGCAGGAGCCGCACGTTTCCAGCGAAAGGCGCTTGTCAGGGCTGAGGTGTAGCTGCAAGGCCGTGGAAAACCCGGGACGGTCCGCGGAGTAAAATCAATGAGCTGAGCAACGTGCTCCTCATCATAAACCCCCCCACCCCCCACCCCCCACCCCCATGAATAATCGTACAGTCGACCATTTCTCAAACGCCTTTGCATTAAGGAAGCAGAAGCTTATGCGTGTTGTCTTTTCAAAGGGCAGAGAAGCGCGGGCAGGTTAACTGGGGGAATAGGATCTGACAGCGGGCGCACGGAGACCGTATTCATCTTTAAACAGCAGCGCAGGATCCGTGCATTAACAACAGGAATTGAGTGTCCTGATGCAGCCTGACAGCTCCCCAAGTTTCATTTTCAATCACGTTTTGGCCTTTTGCTGAAAACTTAAAATCAATGTTAGCCTTCAGACCAAAGTGCATACATTAAATGATTCATGTTAGATCAAGTAGCACCACCAGAGAGGGAGGAAAAGATGCGCTTTTACCTGAAAAAACAGTCAAATTACCACACGGACCCTTATTTTGAGATACACGGCGTGCCGTCGGGTCTGATTCATAAATGAAGAGCGCCACGATCTTTGCGGCTCAATACAACTCGGTTTGTTTCACTGAGATTTGACTGCAGCCCTGAAATGACCAAAATTATCCCGTTGATAAGAGAGATGGAAAATAAACAAGCTCCAGATTGGAACTTGAAGTGACAAATAGCACGTGAATGATGCCATGCATTATAGTGTCATATCCATAGTCCTCTAACGGCGATCTGGCATTAATAAAGAGAGGGAATTATACTGTGGCAGATGGTGAGAGTACATCGCTGGCTCAGGAGCTATTTATTAAATGCATTATTAATCATTTCAACATGATGAGTTGAGATGACTTATTCCAGTAGACTAGACTCAGAAGAGCCGTCGAACCCCTGGTGGCATTAGACCTCTCCTAAATATACCGCCACCAATATGTCGGAGTCCTGGACCATAATAACATTGCATCATTTGGTATAACATTAGCAGCACGGCGAGCATTAGCTCGGACCCCGGAAGTGTTTGTGAAGCAGGAGATGTAGCAAGAGGAATGTTCACCAGCAACAGGAAACAGCCAAAATTGGACTTTAAAGTTCATGTAAACACAAATATTAATTAACTTTTAATATATGGCAAAGAAGGACTTTACAAGCCCTGCAGTCAAATTCAATAGAACAACAAGAAGAATGATTAATATAATAGAGAGATCCAGCCTCTGTGGTACCATCCATCCATCCAGACTGTATTCATTAAACAACGAGGACAGCATGTGTTGGTTTGGTTTGATCTGGTCAGAGCAGGCTGAAAGAAAATATGCACCCTCAGGGTGAATATGCACCGTTGTATTTGCTAATTAGAGACACACTGAGATGTACAAAAACACACAACTGCAATCAAATATGCAGCAGAAATAAATCCGACTCCAGCTTTGATTACCTCTGAAACGCCAAGTGGTCTGCGCAAGTGTAGGGTGATTAAAGTTTGATGTGAGGTTAATCAAGAGGAATATAACTTCGGAGCGTGCGTAGGGGCGCTTTTGTTTTTATGGGATGCAGCGGCTACACCCGAGGTGCCGTTCCGAGGTTTCCTCACACTCTCCTCCCCTAACGCGCCTCGTCCACTTCACACACGGAGCTAAAGAGCAGGACAGCGGTGTCACGACTCCTCATCGCTACAAAACAAACAAAAAAAACCCACGTTTGTCTCAGCTATCAACCCAAAACACCTTGCTTTGCATCTCTGCTCCCTGTGAGTGATTAATAGACCACACTGCCTCTCAGCACAGGAATCCTTTGTTTCTGTTTAGACACTTGGAGCGGGAATGCGCGCTGTTGTATTTCACATGCACGGCAGCAGCCCTTCTAGGCCCGCTCTTATTTTGAAAGTTAGCTTTTCAAACGGTAATTTTTGCAGCCTGGAAGTTTCGAAAATCTGACCCGCAGCATCAGTGAAGACGGGCTCTTCATCCTGCATTCAACGGGGAGGGGTAATGAATGCAGTACTGTACCTTCCCTCTCGCCGTCTCTTCCTCTCCCTCATTCTTTCTCGGCCAGTCACGGCCTGAACTGTGGTTGAACCGGGTCTCTTGGGGGCCGCAGTCGGCCAGATCGTTAGCTGGATGACCCACCAGGAAGGAGGTATGGAGCAAAGGGTTAGATGAGAGAGGGCTGGAGAAATAAAGGGAGCCGCAGCGCCGTGCTGAGTGCGGATGAGGGAGGGGGGGCAGAGGTGCATTACATCCATGGTGAGAAATCAGAAGAAGAAAGTTACTTTAGCCTGCTCTCAGCGCTGCATGCAAAATACCCAGACACAAAGCAGGCTGGGCCCCTTTGATGCGCGCGGACCACAGCGGAATAAAACTGGCTCCAACAGCTCAGTGTTTCACCTCCTCTGCACCGCCTTCATTTCACTAACAAGGAGTTCAACGTCTGGGATCACCCGCACACAAACAGCCTGCAAGAACGTTCCTCTGTTGCTGCTCCAGAATGTGAGGCGTGCACAGCCAAGGCAAACAGCACTCGCCGTGCAGCACATCCACTTTGTCGACAAGCTGCCCAAACTCCTCTCAGAAGCTAACGTTCTGTTAGCGCCGCTCACCTGTACCTGCGGAGGTTCTCGTTCCTCGGGGTCATGCAGGTTCCCCACTGCTTTAACTTGAAGGTCACTGGGTTTATTTTAGGCTAATTAAGACCTTAACCTCCCACCCAGACAGAAAACCTTACAAACAAAGTCCGCTCGCCTTGGACGTGAGTACAAGGCTTCTGCTGTCTACCTGTGTCAGACCGTCTCTGTTGGGCTTTATTTCATACGACCCCATAATGAAAAAGTGACTTCTGACATATGCCGTCGTTGCTTCGGGTCAGTTTAGTCAGGTGTCCACACGGCCGCCATTCACTGGGAGTTCATTTTAATGAAAAAATAAATAAATAAAGGTGCCCGATGGCATTCCTTCAACAGTGTGTCAAAGAGGAGCGCACATCAAAATAGGCAAGTTGGACAAACAGGAGATTTCTGCAGATGATTGAGGGTCCAGGTTCAGTCCTGGCCTGTGGGGTCTAGATGAGGTTCCAGTGACCTAGACTAACTTTCTAATCACAAACTCCTGGTTTTATACAAGCAAAGAGAAGCCAAATAATATTATTTCCTGCATAATAAATGATTTTGGCCAGGCGTGTTCTCCAATGTCAACGTTTGGGTTGTGTAGTTGCTGATGGCTGTTTGTGTGTTTTGAGGAAGCGCTTTGAAGCCCAAAGTGTGTTTTTTTTATTTTTTTTAACCATTCTTTCAGGGGCTGATACATTCAGTCATTTTCAAGTTTGCTGATGTGATAATATGGAAGATAACACTAATGTCCTCTGATACCAGAGCTCTCTCTCCTGCCATGTGGGGCGACATATCTGGGGAGGGAACCAGCAACGAAGGTGTCAGGGTGAATTTTCCAGGACTGGGCTCGCGGCCAAGCTTGTCCTCACGTGTGACAGTTCTGGGCTTCAGTCTCAAAAGGCTTGCTGTTATCATGGTGGCTGTATTACCTGGACAGTCACAGCGACAATGACCACACAAGGACGTGAAAACCAGGTTCAAGGGAAGAATGAGGAGTCCAGCAAGTGGTCCGTTCATAATATCGCCACCTTTCTTCTAACTCTATACACTTATTATTGCAAAGAATTGCGTTTTCTGACCAGAGCAAAATGGAAAATGAACAAGTTTTGTATATCCGTCTAGCTGTTTAAATGCAGGCTGATTCTGCCCACTCACCACCAGAACCTGAGCTAAGGTAATCAGCAGTAGGTGATCTCTGCGTCTATTCTTGTCAGATCTGTCGCTCTGGAAACAGGAGGCACCATGATAACCAAGTCAGACTGGAGACAGTGCAGTTGTCCTCAGAATTATCTGCATGGGATCCTTGATCACTATGAAACAGAGCAACATGATCTCAAAGGCCTTCAGAAAGGGGAATGAAAGGATGCCAGGACAGGAGAAGAAACTGAAAGAGACATTATCTCGTGTTTTAGAGCAAACTGAGCTGTTGAACAGAGAAAGACAAATAGGAGGATAGGAATCTGGACACATGCATGGACGCTGACACCAAGAAAGCTGCTCTGATGCGAGGACGTGCGATGAGAAAAGACGGATGAGATGATGAAGGAAAGTTAGAGATGTAGCCACCTTTGGTTCAGCCTCCATTTAGCATCCTTACAGCACCTCCGCTCCCTCTCTTCTTCTCTCCGCCATCGTTGTTTCCCCCCTTTGTCTCTCTTCTCCCACATCTCTGGCAAAGTGCTCGGGGAACACGGTCCTCCTCTGTCAGGCCCCCACACCCCTTCTTCTGCTTCACAGGTAATTAAATGGATTTTCTGTCTTGTAGCCTGCAAGAGAACATGACCCTGCACTCTGCCAGAGCGTGTCCAAAGGCACTCCAGGGCCGGCTCCCCGCACCATCTGCATCTCAGTGTCCGAGCAGCAAAGCCGCCCTAAACAAACACACTCCACCCTGGGGACTGTCAGGCCACAGCTCCCCGCCTAAACACCCTGCACAGATACAGTGAGCGGTAATGAACTCTGCTGAAATAGAGCCGTAAATAGACAGACCGGCCCCACAGAAGGGAGACTAAGACTGAACTATTTGGGGAAAGTTAAGTAATTCTAATTAAAATGGCCTCTCGTGAGGATGAAATAAATGTGCTTTAAATACAAGTTGTTTGTCTCAATTGTTGGATCGTGTTCTCCTGATTAAAAGGCGCAGGTAAAAGGTCCGTCCGCTGCCTCAAAGCCGTTTTTTGCCGTTTCAAGAGCGCAAACAATGACAGAAATTTCAAAATAATGAGCTTGACTTCCAGATACCTCACTTTATCATCCCAGTTCTATTTGTTTAAAAAGAAGAGAGGAAGACTCACTGGAGTTGTGAGACGGGTCACGCTATGTTAACTCCTTTATGGAAACTAATCTTGTATTGCCACATTTGCTCTAGATCGCTCTCTTAATCTCTTAGAACGGACCAAAATGTTGCTTGCACTCAGCTGTATTGAAGCAAAATGGATCCCAAGGGCAGCAACTTAGCCGCGCCACCCCCGCCCCCTACTGTCCATCAGCAGGCCCTGAGTGCACTTCAGATACAGGCCCAAAGATTATCAGCATGGGAACAGGTCTCTTTTTTTTTTCTCCACCCCCACCCTTTTTTTTTTAACTGCTCCTCTTCAAGCATCTTGACACAAGGCTTCATCGCTCCTCCTGGAAAGGGAATTACACCTGACAGTCTGCTCACAGGCGTGGGGCAAATGTGTATGTGTGCACAGCAGCAGCACAGCAACAATGGTGATGTCAGCGTGCTGAAGCACAAGTTTTACTGACAGTTGAGCGGGAAGGAAAGTCAGTGTTGATTTAAAAAAGGGTTGGGTGGCTTTTTGGTGGGTTGGACTGGGGCTTTTGGGAGGGGGGGGGTTAGAGGTCAACTGGGGCTTTTTTCTATAATTGGGAAGTAGATTGCACTGACTTCTCAGAGTATCGGGGATCTCTCATTACATCTTAAAAAACTGTTGCTGGTGATATAAATAAACTAGTAAAACAACTGTATAGGATTTGATTCATATCTGCAATATAGTTATAGGTATAGTTTTAGGTATAGATATTGTATTTTTATTGATGTTTTTTTAGTATACATGTATGTGTATGTGTGGATAGGTATTACATTACATATTATATTTCTAAGGATGTTCATGTGGTATATGCATGTTATGACTATATTGATACTTTTATATTGTACATTCAATATATAGTATATATTTTATATCGTATATATTTTGTAGTGTATAATACATTAATATGGTTTACATGGTTTTAGTGTATATTTGTATTATATAGATGGTAATGCAGAGTGTATTTTTATATGAAGCAGTAATAAGGGGTAGGAGTATAAAAAGCTTTTACCTCTTACTACTCATTTGTCAAGTTATTATTTATAGATGAATGGCATTCTTCTCATCTTATTCTTTTGTTATACATCTTTGAAAGGAAATCAATCAATCCCAAGTGATAGGTTTGTCATTTTTGAGATCTCTGCTGCAGTTTTCCACAATAGAAGAGTTTGCTCTGCTCTCATGGTTGGGGGCCAAATTTCAGGTTCCAGTGGAGTCTATTACTGCTCCCTCAACCCACCTGCACACCAGGACCGGCTGATGGGACGCTCAGTTAGAACAGGCACAGAGCTTCTACCAGTCTATCCACATTTCTGTAATCTCCTGAGTTTGTTTCAATAAGGTGATCCTTGTGTTCCAGTGCACAGAAATCCTGGTAACTCGAGCTAAAAATAGTGTGAAACCACAAACAAAATAGGAGCGGTAGTAGACTCTCCGTTTGATGGTCATTATTTTATATACTGTAGTGTTGATTCCAAATTAATAATTTTTTTGTGAAGTAAGTGGTTCTAAATATTTTCATTTCCCTGCAAAGGGGCTCGGTGGTGATTTTTGCTGAGTGTAGCGTTTCCAAAGTGGTCCACGGAGCAGCTTAAGCTAAACGCCGTAGAGGTTGGAGTCTTCTCTCGTTCACGCCGCAGGTTTCCCACCAGGCGGGAAAAAGGGGGGGGGGGGTGTAGCTATCTCAGGTCACAGCTCAGAGCACAAATCTGCCTGCAGTAACCACCCCGAGAGACTGAGGGTGGACTTGGCTATTTCCCTGGCCTAACGACCCTGCCATTAGCAGGCAATTGAGATGAACCAATAGAAATCACCGCTTGCGCTCAGAATTCATTAACTGCAAGAGCGTGACGAGTCGCAAGGAGAACATTGAGGCAGAACAGGGCAGCGCTGCTTGATCCTCCCCCCCCCCACCCCCACCCCCCACCCCACCATAGCCACTGAACATAAATCAGACATTGAGACAGTGCCATTGAGACTGTCCCCCCCCCCCCCCCCCCAGTCTCTTTGCTAGTCAGGAAGGAGTATGCAAATGAAGACCTTGACCCAAATCAAATTCCAGAGCACGTTCGTTAATTGCAAATCACAGACCCGGCACCCCAATCAACAGCCTTTTAAAGGAATGATTTCAGACTCATTTTTGCAATCCTCAGAAAGTATGAAAGGGCAGGGCGACGCCCTGAGTATCTGGATTTGTTCGGGACGCCGGAATGAGATCCTCAGCAGGCGCAGCCGTGGTCAATTCAGTTTACAGGTGCCAGAACCAGACACAGATGATGTATTCATGATTTAAATCCCACTTTGCCTTCATCTCCAGAGAAGTGCTGCAAAGAAAAGAACATGATGGACAAGAACACGTCAAGTACGCAAGTACTGAGAAAAGTACGCTCCAAGTGCCCAGATGTGTTCTTGCTCCACCCCTTTTATCAAGTATGCATCAGACATGGCTCATGCAGAGTTGGGACAGCTCGGCATCTTAAGCCCGGGCCAGCAACAGCAGCAGCACTGGCAAAGAATATGTACTTAGTACAGGCGTCCAAGTACGTACAAAGTTCACAAGTACGGGTCGGCAAAATGGCGATGTATCGCCAAGGTTCCTACATGTCTTCATGGCTCCTTTAAAGTGCCCTGCAGGCACAAGGGGCAGACAGAGGGTAAACTGGGGGACATGTAATGTAAAGGATAAAACCACGTCTTGCATCTTGTATTTACTCGCATTTATTAAAGCCATAACAACGCCTCTTGCAACTGAACTTCTGCTGACCAGCTGACTTCATGGATCTCAGAGAGCATACGTGTTGACACACTCGTGCACAAATGTTCCCACTCCACTCCCGAGCACACACTTTTCGACATGCATTGCTGAAAATCAGGCTGTTGGGAGCTGTGAATGAAGCAATATTGTAACCTCAACCTATATGGTACTTTCCCACTGTGGGTTCAGCCAATGAATTATCCCCTGCAATAAATCCTGTTTGGAGGATAATCCTTTTCCCATCTTCTGGACAGACACTTTCTGTAATGAAATGGCCCCGGGTCCTTCCTCGTAACCCAGTCCCATCCGAGCCATCTAACTTTGCCGGTCTCAGGGGAAAGAAGGGCTTACAGTGTGGCTTCAACCCCACTCAACCCCTGCTCAGCTCCACTGACTTTCTCACCTCCAGCAAGGCCCCACACCTGACCCACCCTGCGCTCCTCTTCCTCCACATGCAGCTTCATTTCCTGTAGGGCTGCAGTACAGCTCATATCTACACTCACTCATTTCTAATTATGCACCCCCCCCCCCCCCGCCTTTTCCTAATATCATCCGTTGTTTAAAGAAACTCCGACTCTAGTCTCAGCAAACATCAACACAAAAGCAACTGCTGCTCTAATGAGATGTCACGCTGCGTCATAGTCACTGTTTCCATTTCCTAAGAAGCAGCTTTTGCCCACGTCCTGGATTCCTGGCCAGCGGGGGGTTCTGGAGCTGACGTTCTATAGCAGTGGGAAAGCAACCTAAGCCCAGGTAGAGCAAGAGGTGTAAATGACATCGGCAGAGAGCTGAGATGAAGCTCTCTGGGGTCTGAGACGGATGCAGGATGCTGAGCTCTGGGAAGACTAAGCCCGGGTTTTACTCAGTAATTGGGTTGCTTTGAGCATCTGGCAAGCTTGGAAAGAAAAGCTTTGTAAACAAGGCTGCGCTGGAATACTGAAAACTGTTCGTCACCGGGGGAAAATATGCATCACATACATCTGCCCCGCACGCCTTTTTATTATTGTCATTCTAATTATTGTGACAGGAGCTTCATTTTGAAGATTTAAATAATAAAATTGTTACAAAAAGGTGATGAAGAATGTGAATCTTTATTGAGCGAGAGAAAGAGAGAGATACAATTTAAAATCGATAATTGGAGTAGATGAGCTGTTCATAAAACCAGAGTTCAAAGTATTTCTGCAAAGAGCAGAACAAAAGACGGAGTGTTCCACGCTTTAAACACGGCAGCTTTATTATCACCCCAGCGTTGTGTTGATATTTAGAGCAGAACTCATCTGAAGTGGTGTTTTTTGCTCCTTAATGAGCTTTGTTTTGTTCTTTATCAACTCCTGCTGCTCAACAGCTTTTTTTCTTCTTTTGATAAGAAAAAAAACAAAAAAAAAACCAGCTGTCTGTTGAATTTGGGGATGCTGATAAGAACTTTGAGCTTTATCAAAATAGAGAAGAAATTGGATGTAAAGTTTGGAATAATTTGCAGTACCTCCCCATTAAAACTACTGGACAATCTAGCAGCAATGACCCAGTAACTCCTGTGTAACTCAGCCCAGAGTTAATATGAGCAGCCAGATTTAAGTTCAGCGTCACGTTAAACATCAGGGGCCATCTTCGATGAATTCATTCAGATATATAATAACCTGTTTGGTTGATGTGTGTGTCAGGCTTTTAGATGCCATCATTATTAATGAGAGCTGTCCTCCCTCCCACTCATATATCGTCCCTGGGCTTGAAGAGCACCCACAACCTCTAACGTCTGACTGACGTGGAGACTGAAAGCACCCCCCCCCCCCCCACTCCATCTATGCCATTTATCCCCCCTGAGGCAGCCTAGCGCAGGGCGCCGAGTTCCACTACAGTCGCAGGTCCATGCACGTTCCGGGGAGGTCAAAGGTCAACGTTGCCCTAACCTTTGGGCCAAGCAGGACCCGTCTCTGTGCTGTTCCACTGTCTCCGTCAGCCACACAAACAACCATCCATCTGGAATGTGCCGTTAACCAAAAAACGTGGTAGAATAATTCTTGTTGATGAGTGAAGCACGCGGCAGCAGCGAGGGCGTCGCAGGGCGCCACCCGAGTGTCTGAGTCTGATGCCTTTGATCACATTACACTGCTCCCCGTCTTTGTTTAACCCTGTTCATCGCTGAGATCCAAACTGCATCGCCGTGACGATGTTTAGGCTTTGATATCCACACCCCCGCCACCACCACCACCCCCCCCGCCTTCCCCCTCCCTTCATGCAGCTCTGAATGTGAATGTTAATCTTTGAGATGCACTCATGTTTTCAATTAATTGGCATCATTAGTGAAATGGTCGACCTACGGTGCGGGGAGACATGATAAATGGATGTTGGGAGGACGAGGAAGCGACTACCCTCGTTGTCTGTTGAGTGGACGTGTGTCAGGACACGTGCGGCATCATTAGCACTTGTTTACCGAAGTCTCGAAAACATGCAAGATGTCAGATCCCCGCAGAAGCTGAAGCTTTCCACCACTTCGCCGTTCCGTGATTCAAAGCTCAGAATCCTAAAATCACAGGACGCGGCTCTGAAATCACCCCACGTGCATGTGTGTTAATGCTACATAATGAGGACCAGACCATGCATTTCACTAGCATAGGGAGGACATTTGTGGAATGTGGAATGGAACGAAGTTTTGTGTGTGTGTGTGAGTGTGTGTGTGTGAGTGTTAGGGAGAGTTCTAATCTGATTTATCTTAGGAGCGAATGTCCTCAACTCTCCCGTGTGGTGGTCCATGCACTTGAGATGTCCAAAACATGATAGGCTGCCAAATTTCTGGTCATCTTTGATAAACTGCAGTGGTCGTGATTGGGTGAAGACGCGTGTGAAATATACCCTCTGCTCCTTTAAATACAACTTTTATTTATGTAGAAATATGAGATTATAAAGTCAGAAGAGTCACCTGGAAAAGGAAACAGCAGTTGTAGGAATCAGTGTTTATCTATATTTGGGTTAAACTGTTGAAAGAATGTTAGTAACTATTATATTCAGGCATCTAAAACTACTCCTATTGTAGTTTTACTGGAAAGTGGCTTCGGTTTATACAGGTTTAAGGTAATGAAGCATTCAAACTGCATAAACACAGAGAAATGACAGAATTAATTAGTACAGAGTAATTAAACAGGATCAGAATGCAGGAGAGTTGTAGGACGTCCCTGTTGATTTTCTCCTACATCAATGAATTAACTAATTAATTTTATCCATTAATATTTATGCACGGGGAAAATTATTCATTAATGAAATGTCAGAATTGAATAGATTTTCTTTTCTTCCTCTCATCTTGATGTCACAGTGTTTTGACAGACGTCGTTCCATCTGGAGATCTTTAAGGAGTAAGAACGGGCTGCTTATGAATATTGACATTTCTCAAGTCTGGAAAATGGGCAGTTTGAGTAGAATTAGTATTAGTGTGAATATATTAAGCAAACTTTAAAGATTCTATCTTTTAGCAAACATCCTTTTCCTATTCTATTTTACTTAAATATCCATATCTTGAATGTTTTGAGTGATTGCGCCACTTCAGTTAACTGTAAAGACGCCGTCTGCTGAGGATCTTTGGACAGATGGTTTCCTGTTCCCAAAAAAAACTGTCGATTTTTATTTCCATGAATCTCCTTTAATTAATGCGTTTCACCTGAATTAACAGGGGGCAGAAATTGTTTTTGATCCAGTTTAGTCTCTCCTCACGTGATGTGATGCGGGAGGTTTGTAATTATTCCCTTTTGTCTCTCTCTGTTAGATCTTTGCATGATCTGAGAACAGGAGTTGCCTTTCAAAATGTCTGGAGCACCAAACAAATGGAATTAATAACTAACGATGGCGTGTCCTACTGCACGCTGCATCGTTAAATGTTGGTATTTCTGAGGCAAATGTGTATTTGGCTCAATTTCCCAATGAATCACATTCATATCTGCCAACATCACACAGGAATGATATTGTAACATCAGAGTTTACTCATTCTTGTAATGCACGACTGTTTTTATCAAACAATGTAAGAGAGAGATTGTCAGCACAGCAATAACACTGCTGCTTTCTTATGAGATCCGTGTGTGTGTGTGTGTGTGTGTGTGTGTGTGTGTGTGAGTGTGTGTGTGTGTGTGTGTGTGTTTGGTTTTAATGATTTAACCTCAGTCCCACAAGGCTGAGAATAGAAAAAGATCTTTAAGCACTAAGCACTGCCTATTATTCAAGTGTCAAATCCACCGTCCCAGTTATGAATGGTCTACATTTGTGGGTCTTCTATTCATTTTTCTGCCCCCCCTCCATCCTGAATCTGCAGGCCATCAGAGCTGTAGAGGTGGTGTCCTGCGGAGGTGGCGCAGGACTCAGAATATCGGCAGAATGTCCCACATCCCAAAAGATTTTTGTTCTCTGCTCTTAAAAAGAAGAGCACATAATTAGAGGATAACAGTTGAGGGAGGCTGACGGCGTAACGCTGTGTGAGGTTGGTTTTCAATGCCAGAAGAAAAGGAAATGCATGTACAAGAAAGAGTGAGAGGAAAAAACCTGCAGAGTAATAGATATCCAGGTTATGCCTCCACACTTTCAAAACTCTGTCACCACACTCATCCTGTCCATCATAAAACAACTATAACTGTCATTAAATTTGCAGTTTAAGGATACGTTATGACTTGAGGTCAGGTTAAACTTGATTAGGGCATTAATTAGTTAATGGAGCCATTTTTCTTGTCCTCTGTGCTTCTGAGTTATCTTCAGTGTTATGACGATCACCTTAAACAGGCTGACTAATGTAGCTGCTTCCCTCTGTTGTACTTTCTCTGTCTGCAACACTTGGCTGCTGAAATGTTGCTGGAGGCTGAAGACTGAAAATTACAGATATAGCTCCTCGAATATTAATATATTCATTTATTTTGATGTTTCAAAGTACTGTTAAACGGCTTTCCATGCACGAAAAAAAACAGATTTGAACTACATCCCTGTTACCTTTAGGATGTGGACGAGGAACAACATAAATCTGAAATGGAAAAGTCCCCACAAAGATGGCTGTGTGAACCTGTGGCAGTGAGCAGCCAAGGAGGAAAAAAAGCTAAACTAGAGCTTTTGGTGTCATTTGTAACGTGGCAGCCATGCTCTCTCCATCTCCCAGGGTGTGTGGCTCCTCAGCGGCGTGTGTAGCCTTGAGGGAAACACCAGCCACGGACAGAGTCGGGCTTGCTGCTGGTGCCTCGGCGGTGGGGACGATACATCTTGTCGCCCAGTGTGCACATCATGACAAAATAATATCTCATCGCAGGAGCTGCGCTGTATGTGCGCGCGTGTGCATCTCGTGTAGAAAGCGTGCACGGTTCCTCGCGCGCGCGTTTGGTGATATGGAGGAGGGCTGCGGCGTGCTGCCTGAGCTTTGACGCTGGCTTTCTGATGTTGTGCTGCACCGGCCGCGTGGAATCACTGCAGGGCTCGTGCACTGCAGCTCTGACACCTGCAATCAGAACTTGTAGCTCAGTGCTAAAGCTCTCTGTAAATACGCAGTATATACAGTTTGTAAATTCATTCCATTCAGGCCGTCGCCCTCTCCCTGTAGTCCCAGAACGATCTGCAGAGGAACCAGGGCAAAGGTACTCCAGGGGCAGACAAAGCCCAAATAAAGCTTTTAATGCATTAGCTATTGATCCCTTCACTGAAATAAACTCAGAAATATTGGCAGGCCCAGAATCCCACTTTGAAGGGACTCCATAATGAAGCTGGTCAATGCTAAGCTGTCCGCAATCAATCCCCGGCATAACAGTTAATTACAAGTGAGGCTGCCATCAAGCAAAGGGGAGGGTGGAGGGGGAGCGCTGCTGCATAAGCTTTGTTAAGGTGAGGAAAATATTGAGCTGCTCAACATGGAGGAGAAGATTCAACTGTGGTGTGTGTGTGTGTGTGTGTGTGTGTGTGTGTGTGTGTGTGTGTGTGGTGTGTGTGTGTGTGTGTGTGTGTGTGTGTGTGTGTGTGTGTGTGTGTGCGTGTGTGTGTGCGTATGTGCACATGTATTTCCATCTGCCCTCCTGTATAGATTCTATATCTCTCATTAGGCATCACTGTTCTGAGCATGTCGTGTTTCTCCGACGCTAATATCGCTAAGCAACCCGCTGTGTTCATTCACGTCCTCCTCACCACTCTGTCACACGGCTATTAATGAAACAGGACTGCATCTTTTTATAGACCCGGCATTATGATGTTTAGTGTTCTTCAGAGGACGTCTAATTGTTTGCATACCCGGCTTGGTGTCAAACAAGGCTGCTTTAATAAATCGGTATAATGCAGATGCTGCTCAAACTGCTAATTCATCAGTGGCTTTAACAGCAATTTCGTGCTTCTCCATGTTGTCTGACTTTTGATTAACCTCTCTACGCACAAGATTCTTGGTTATTCTGACAATTTAATTGTGCGTTTTGAAAGTGAAAAATTTCAGGAGGAGCAGGGGGTGGAGCTCTGTGGCTGTCGACCAATCACAGCAGAGTGGGCGTGGCAGAGGTGGGAAGATTATTAAAATAGAGAATTACACATAAAGCCGGTTTAATTAAGAGACCTAAAGAAATGTCCAACCCATTAAGTCATTATTTGTTCTATATTCCACCTGCGCAGCACCTCGAACTGCTGTAAACAAAAGAAACGAGCCGAAAATGTCATTCTGATCAGAAACCTGCAGATGTGTGACGGCTGTTTCTGCAGCCGGGGCCCAAACACTAGAATATGTGCACGGCTTCTGTCCTCCGCCTCTGTTTGTGCACGTGTGCATCTGTCTGCCAGGCTAATGGATTTACAGGAGATGGCGTTGGGTATTTATTACCATGTGTAATTGAATGCAATGATTATCGTTGTTGTGTAATGCGATTTTAATGTGGCAGCGATGGTTATGTATAAGGCCTAATGACTTTGCCTCCAGGGGGATTTGCCTCCTAATTTTAAAGAAATGAAAAGAAAAAACAGGGGGAACTATCAAAGAATGAATTTTAATTCCTCTTGTTTTTTCCCCTGTTTTCTTGGGTTGACGAACAGATGTGATCATTTCTATAAAGCAGGACGTTAATCAGCATCTCACCTTTAAACCTTCGCCTGTTTGAGTGGCCAATGGACTTCACGTCCTTGCATGCTGATATTTCATCAGCCGCGGCTAACCATCGTAACTGGCAACCCATTTTCTGTGAACCGGATTAGCATGATTTTTCCCCCCAATCCTGACAAGTAAATGTGTGATTAATGTCAACGGAATGGGCCCAAAAACAGTGAGATCAATAACCATAAATGGGATTATCATAATCTTTCTCACACATGCTGCAGATTTTGTGATATTTTTTTTGAGGGTTAGATTTTGCTGATAATGGCAACCGACTCAGGAGCCAGCAAAAAAGTCTGTGCTCTCTGCTGCCCCTTGTGTTATTAGCTCCATCCCACAGGTGAATTAAAACCTACAAATAACGAGCTCTGCTAACAGACGCGTGTTAGCGCGTCCCCGTTCGTACGCACTCGCGCCCCTAAAACATGTTCACCTCTCGGCTGCGTGCTTCTCGCTCGTGTCACTGCGAATGTTTTGCACCCGGCACTACTCTTCAGCCCTTGGCACACTGTCGCACATGTTAATACACACACACACCTGCTTGCACACACTGGCATTAGGCAAAGCTGTGGCTTTGTCTGACATTATTAGTTTTGCATTTGGGCGCTCTGCCCAGAGTAACAGTATGGATTTTTGCCTCAGCTGCCTATAATTGGGCGAGTTAAATTTCTCCATTCATTACATGCACATCTGACCTCTGGACCCCAGCAGCTCCCGTGTTTTATTAGCTCTCCCTTTCCCTGATAATAGGGAACCTATTTCACACCAACACTCACACACGCGGCTTCTCCTCTAACAAATTAATCCTTTGTGCTGCGAGTGTCCAAGAGAGAAAAAGCAGAATAACTTTAATGGCATTTAAAGGATTTATGTGTGTATTCAGCTGTAGAAAAACACATTTTAAATATTAGTTTGAATGTTTAGTTCAGGAGAGCACCTGGGAGTTCATGAAGTTGGTCCTCAGGCGTTGTCCACTACAAGGCTGACATTTTACTCAGCGTTTCAGACATAAGTTACGGCCTCAATCAATTCTCACAAATGATGACTTTAATAACTGAAATCAAGATGAATAACCATATTTATTATGTTATTTTACCTTTAACCCTCAACAAAGCGTGAGTGGTATCAACCCTGACATTTCTTTAATATAAAAGCCATAAATTATTTTCCAGATGTGACCTGGATAGAGGAGAACAAACCCATGTTCATGTGTTTATCACGTGTTATCACGTGTTATACCTATAAATGTGTGAAGACCGCAGCTCGGCGTGAGTACAATGGCCATGTTTATTTCAGAGGAGTATGTATATAAAAGATAGCTCCCAGTGGGAATGATGTATGAACAACAGCTCTTCGGCCCTGCGGTAAACTCTCAGGCTGGACCTGCATCGGGACAAAGATGGGAATCAAGGCCTGAATAGGATATGAGGTCAAAGCTTTCGGCGGGGGTCATCTGTTGTCCTCCACCAAAAACAGATAGAGAATCCATTAACCACGGAGGATAACACATGCGGTGGCGAGCTTCCACATTCAAAGGAATCAGGAGAGCCAGATTCCGAAGTTTCACGTGCTTCACTCCTCCCCCAGTGACCCGCTGACACAATATCGATGGCAACCATCTCTCAAGGCCAACCAACTAAAAGCATTGTGTGGCACATTAAATGACCAGCTGTAGACAGTAATGCTACTGGCCGGATGGCTCTCCCAGGGCCTGGCACACGAGTGTTGGCCCTGCTACTGGCTCCGGATAAGAGTTTCTGACAGCTGCACAACAACACTAATGGCTGCTCTCATGTAGAGACGGTGTGGAGTGGGCTCAGCTCTCTGCTGCTGCAACAGTGAAGCATGCAGAACATGGATTCCATTTGTTCCCCACCAGATCCCAACAGGCAGGCCTTAAAGTTGCAGACTGCCTTACATCACAAATTGCTCAGCTGGCACCTAATGCATTTTATATGGCTCATAATCCTGGTGTTCCACACTAATTAGTTGGAGTTGCTATCATGCGTATTTCTCTTCATTATTTAGCAGCATCCAACTCCATTCCTGCCGTTCCCGGGACTCTTGGGCACAGTGCATTTTTAATGGTTCCTTATTTTATAGATAGTTTTGTCCTTGTAAAAGAATGTGACGCCACTGGAGAAACTACAAATCTCTTCCCTGGTGTATGCAGCTCCTCTCCAAGCAGATCCTTAACGTATTGTTGGGTTTGATGAATGGGCCGCATCAGAAGTAATAACGCTGCATAATTACCCAACGAGCAAAAACACGTTTACTCTTTGTTAGGTTGCAAACTTTCAATATCTGAGCTCCAAGTCTTGGTGGTGTGCATGTCGTGTCCTCCGCAGCTGAAGAAGGGGTCTCTCCACATGAGTCAGGCCATGCTCCAGGTGTTTCCCTGTTGGAGGGGAGCTTTAGAGTCTCCTGTCAGCCTCATGTGCACATTTTGGGCAGGTGGCGAGAAAAACCCAACCCGGCACAGGAAGAACTCCACAGAGACCTGAGGCACGGGTCGGCATCGGATTGTCATTTTCCATAAGGTTACTGAGAAGATCAGTCCCTAAAATGTAACATTTTCTGGCCATTCTGCTCAGCTGTCCTCAACAATGCCTGAACGAATCCGTCAAACATCAAATTTAAACCCTGGGAGGCGAGCGTGTCGTCCTAAAGCGATTCCTGTGAATGTCCCTGGAACCGACCGTCACCCGACTCCAGTGTGTTCAGAGCCTGAAGAGTGACTAAAGGTGTCTCGTTAGAGTGAACGAAACATCTAATAATGCGCTTTTAAGAGGAGCCCTGATGGATTCGGGCTGATTCAGACGCCCGACCTTGGAGATGCTGCAGATGTCAGGACGGTTCACACATTCGCAGTACACCACCGACAGCGCGCACGATATGTGACGAGACTTGGAAACCGCACTATCAATACCTGAAATATTCCTGCGTGACTGTGTTTTTGTATCTTTTGGACAGATCATCTGCTGCATTGCAGTAAATGCTGGAATATTTAGGCAGCAACTGTGATAATAAACATACAAACTTTTCTCCTGCTACAACTTTGCAGTCACTGAGCCGGACGCCTCAAAACGACCACCGCCTCCAAAATCTTTCCTCGCACCATTAATTTGCTGGTTTTTATAATGAGATAACCTGTTATATTTGTTCAGCCAGCTTCCTGGACCTCTGCCTCCACCATGATTCTTCCATTCAGCATTATTTGTGTGTTTGGAATCTATGATGGGATCCATCATCTGTTGAAATGACGTTCCCAGAGGGGACGGGACACAACATCGATAACCCACGAGTCGTAAAGATATTTAGGAAACAGCAGCTCATAAATGTCAGGATTTTTAAACAATTTTACCCACAAATAGCGTTATTCCTGAATAAACCGAGTAAAGAAATTCTCAGGCCTGTTTTTGGTTGGCAACCGCTTCATTATTTCCCGACTAAAAGATGAAATGTGAAATCCGTCTTTTCCCGAGTTCCACATTCAGGACACATCGGACGGTGTAAGAGCGACGGACGCTATATGTAATTTAGCAGCACATCTGATAGAAACCATGGAGGGTCTTTGACACGTCAGAATTTACCGCCTGACTTATTTGACACTGCAACAGACCAGAATAGGAATCCAAATGTCTTGACATTTAATTGCCACCGGCAGGTCACAAGCTTAGCAATCCAAAACCCAGCAGTAGATCAGCTCATCAGTCTGCTGACAGATTCTCCCCTCCTTCTTCACATCTCCCTCCCTTCCTCCCTCTCTCGCTCTTCCTCGCACCCGATGTCAGTGTGAGGTGCCACACGGAGGGTGATGACCTGGTCAATATCCGCTAATAAAGATGGTGTGCTGAGCAAGATTGTGGAATGATTGGTCTGTCAATAGGGTATTGAGCGGAAAGCCCGGACAGATGCACATTTTGGAAGAGACAGAAAAGAAGAACAACACAGTTTGAAATATGGCAGCTACATTAGAGTAATAAAAGCAGTAAAACACGGGGAGATGGAGCCATAGATGTACAACGCTGAGGAATGTTTGCCCGTAAATAAGAGTTAGAGAGATAGTCGGATTTTTAGATGCGGGAAGAATGAGAGGTCTGATCTGCCAGTCATAAAATAAATAGGAAGAAAGCATTTTTACTCGCAATGTCAAGCATTAAAATATTTACCATCTTGCTCTTTACTGGGCCCTTTTCAATCACATGACTGCCTCACCCTATTCTGAATGCATCAAAGTAACAGAAAGTCACATGATATAATTATCCTACTTAACAAGGGCGTCATTGACAAATGTCACCTTGAAAGTTCCAGAGTGGAAGACGAAGATTGTTCTGAAACAAGACCCCAGACCCATAAATCCAAAACTAATTTAGAGCAGAAACAAGATGAAGGTAATAAGGCTGTGGTTCTGCAGAGGTATCACTTTCCTCACGGATTTGCTGGCACTTGATAGCGTTAACGCTCACTCATTTAGCGCTTCTGTTCAAGATAACGCAGCTTTTATTTTTCCTAATTCAAAATATAAAAACAATGAAACTGTTGGTTTCTTCCACCCCGCAGCAGGAGGGAACCGCGCACATAAAAACAGTATTAGTTTATTATCTTTGTGGACAGAAATGCAGGATCATTCGTACAGAAAAGCTTTAGTGCCTATGTGGGAGCCTTTTCCAGAGACACTGTACATCAGCGTGTGTTGTGTTCTCAGCCTTGACTCCTGCTACTGTAAAATCCCAGAAGGCAAACAAAGGAAGAAAACTAGTTTCTCTTGTACTCCTCCAAACATGTGAACACTCACCACAACATGAGAACACAGCAAACTGTGTTCGATCAACAATAAAATATTCTGAGGCAGACCTGGAATTAAAATCCTGAGTGTCACATGGCCTTTCTGTGTGAAATTACTGTGATTTCAAACTCAAACAATTGCGCAATCATGCAAACAATTCAACCGTGCTTTTATTTTGAAGGCAGAAAAGTAGTTGTCTATTTTAAGCCAAAAGAAAAGTGTGTTTAGTTTGTGGATGTCAGGCAGGAAATGGTCAAGAACTCAATATAAGATAGTACAGAACCATTTTTGATTACTTTTGTAGAACTTTGCTGGTTTTCTATCCACGAAAGTCCAAGATTAACCTCTCCTACTGTAACGTTTTACAGTCATTAACGTGTTTTTCACACTAATACCTGTACATCCGTGCCGTGCAATCAAACTGGAACAAAGGCAGATTTCACCAGTGTGCATCTGTGCAGGTTAATCACTCAATTGCCACTCAACACAGAATTCTCCAACACAAACGTGATCCACACGGCCCGGCACCTGCAGCGACTACTGGCCAAAGATTGTTTGTCTGGTCTCCGTCATATCAGGAAATTTTCCGTAATAGAAGATGATATCACGCCAGTCGGTTCAAATGAGCTCCACTCTTCAGACAAAGCTCGGCCTCTGAGAGATGTGAGAACTGGCGTTAATGCTACTTAGATGAGCTTCGGGGTTGCAAATTTTCCCCGCCTGCACTCCATATTCCCGGGAGGAAATTGAACATTGTCATGGATGGATTAGCTCTGTAATGGTGAGACACAGCTTGAGCAGAGGAGACCGGCTAAAAAACGCCAGGCAAATGAAGGAGGGGAAAAGGTATGAAATGAATTTCATACCTCTTCAGGCACGCTCACTTTATTGGGGATTCTTCTTAACGCTGCACCAACACGTACTCTCAGCAACTTTTGACCAGTTTTCGGGCCGTCTGTCTGGTAAAAACGAAACCGGTGCTTTTGTTCGCTGCGGCGCAGTTTAGAAACAAGAGCCACAAAGACTCCGGCTGTACGCAGAACCAGAGCCAGGCGTTTAACTGGGAACAACAAAAACAAGCATTTAATACCAGTAATATTGTTCCCTGCTAGTTAGTTGTCAACGGTTTACTGCTCATTCTAAGCCTTTAATGGCCGGGCCCCATCATATATTTATGATATTTTATCTCTCCAATAATCCAAGCTCAGTTCTTACGACAATAAAGCTAAAATCAGGTTTCCTCTCTAAAGGTGACCAAACCTTTACAGTTCAGGCAAGTGAACTCGGTGCCGCTTTAAATCTAAAAACACCTTTTTATGACATCAAAGGTAATAGAACTCATCATTTTACATTTAGTCTCGATTGTAAAATGCCTTTATTATGTTTTCACGATTCAAGGACGATATCGTATGAGGTGCGGCGCTCTGGAATTGAACTATCAAATTTTAAAACATTTTCAGGACAGTCAGGAGTCGCATCATGTTTCATAGAGACGCCTCTTTAATAAGGTAAGATATAAGGTTTGACCCGCCAGAGTGATGCAGGTAGCAACTGCTACCAGATAATTTCTGAAACAATTTAATCCAATGCATTTACTGGTAATGTACGACATCATAATTGTCTCATATTACAGAATATTACTGCGATAAGACACCGCGAGTCAGCTCACTTGCAAATGAGTTTTATTCCCTCTGTGCTGTTGATAGTGCATGTCCTCAAGCAGGAAACGGAGATTACCAGACAGTTATGAGGGTCGGTTTGATATGAAAATGATACAACAATTACATTAAAATCTCAAAATCGCATTGTTTTGTCACTTCATTTCAACATTGCGTTCTATATCAAACCGCCGCCTCCCTCGGCGCCGTTTTATTATTTATTTAACGGCCACACGTCAATCTGCGTTCAAAGAGAGGGAAAGAAGCAGAATAATTGTTCAAATGAGGGATATTGTGTCGCGTTCGACCCGAGCCCGGTCCCTCGCTCGGTCAGGCCGACGGATACCGAAATAATCAAAATGGCAAACCTGAGAATGTGACAAGATTTGCTAAAAGTTTCCCCCCTGTTTTCTCTTTATCTCGTTCATTTACTGCAGAGCCTGGTGTTCAGCCAGGGCGGTCAGAGATAATGTTAATCTTGGTCAGCAGCAGCAGGAAACCATGCAGTTCCACACAACACAACAGATTGGAACGATACCGCAAATATAGTCAGAGGCAGACGCGCCGCACTTATCTCCAGACTGGAAAGTTTGCAAGTGGCCATGTGTGACAGTGCAATTCTGTATCAGACTGGACCGCTCCCATATGTTAATTGCATTGGAGGCTGCAGTCAAATGGGCCTGCGGTTTTCAGACAACAGTTGATCTTTATTGTGAGGCGGCACGCTGCGAACGAAGGACAAAGCGGGTAAGAACCAACGAGAGTTGCGGTAGAATCAATAACCTCTTCTCTCCAGCTTTTTTTTTTCCTTTCAGGACAGGGATCAGTCAGGTTTCTAATTGACAACTCATCAGACTCCCCGCTATTATGACTTCATTATATCTGCAGAGATAAAAATTAATGAGAAGCAGAGCCGGTGGAGGGATATGCCAAACTTAGCATTCATTTACATTAAAGAGTAACTCTGGCCTGGCCAGGAGCAGATCCGTAATGACTCTAATATACGACAACCTCCAATTTAATGCCATAGTTCACTCATTCATTGTTATTCTTTATGTCCTTGTATATTTATGACTCAAAGCTCTCATCTCCCGGTTCCAGTTGATGGTCCCTCATTACATGCATTTATGTTTACTTTTTCCGGAGCTGTTATTCCATAATTTCTGCACGTCCCCTCTCTGTGTTACTTTCCCACCTCCTCTCTCTGCCCCCGTCTCCTCTGACAGGGATAGGTTTCATTACAGTAGTCAATCTGGACCGGGTGGACAGCTCCTCTGCACCAGTGTGCACCTCAATATAATCCTTTTAATTAAAGGCCTGCCCCCCCGCCGCCGCTGCCCTGCTCCCGCTCCTGCCCTTTTCCTCGCACGGCGCCCGCCTTTTGTTCGCCCAGGCTCTCACCCACTCGCTTCATGTCAAGCCATGCTCTTGCCATTTGAAAAGCGGAGACGTCACCTTTGTCTCTACCTCTTTCATGTGCCTTTAATCTCTGCCGCAATATTGCAGTGTGTGTGTGTGTGTGTGTGTGTGTGTGTGTGTGTGTGTGTGTGTGTGTGTCTCAGAATGACTGGTTCTGTCTGAGTGTGAGGTTCATCCAGCACAGGGCTCATCAGGGTTAAATCAGCCTTTAAAAGAGCTTGATTGCCAGTGATTGGGTGCTGATAAGAGGCCAAAGGGTGGGGTGGCATTTGGGCTGAACTGTGCTGTAGATTCTCTATATTGATTTGCCATTATGAAAGACCTTCCCACCTGTTATTCTCCTCTGTGGTCCTTTGAATAGAAGGAATCATTTTCAATCATGTTGATAAAATTGGCTCAGGAGGTTCTCCCTACATTCTTTTCTCTTAAGTTGTTTAAACTCATGGAAAAAATGACAGAAAATAACTTCAATACTTCACATTTGAATGCTGTGCTATTATTCTGATCATCTTCCCAACTCTAATGTAAAAGAATAGTTTTCTTCCGGATAGTTCTCTCACATCTGCACATCAACAAACTCCCAGATTAACGTCCGCCAGGCTGTCTCAACGTGACACCAGTGACCTAAAAGGCTCAGTACCTTAGAGTATTTACTATCTCCAGCCACAAAACTCTTTCCACCTCTCTGCATCTCTTTCTCCATTTTCACAGCAATCAAAGGAGCTTTATCCTGCCACCAACCTCCACCCGGCCCAGCATGGCACTTTGTCTTCTCGAATTCCCATACCAGTCCCTGATTGATAAGGAAAACTCCTCGGCCCTCCCTCTACCAATCTTGCCCTTGACCCGTCTCCATGCACTATTCATGGGGGTTTTTAAAAGTCACATTGTGCTTGCTTGGATTGTCCGCTGTTTGAAGTGAGCGGTGTTATCAATCTCTCTGCAGAGGATCTCTCCGCTCCTTGGACCGCGACCCCGAAGGTTTTATGCATGCGTGCCGGGTTGCGAGAGTGAGTGCACCCTGTCCCGGGTAGACAGGGCATTTATTTACTCAACTCTCAAAGCCTGTCGGTGGTTGGCGGTCAATGCTATAACGTCTCTGCACCGGTCTGTCTCCCAACGTCTCTCCTGCTCTCTGTTCCATATTTCAGCCTGGGACGTTAGCATGCGCAACAGGCATCTGTGTCTTTGGCCCTTTGACAGGCAGACTGTGGGGAATAATACGAGCGAGGACAGGAAGAGACGAAGGGGAAGGAGGAACGAGTCGGAGTGGTGCCCTCCAAGGGTCAACGCGATGTTGCCTCATTGAGAATCATGCGGCGTTGAGCTTAATGACCATGCATGGGTGAACAGCGGGAGGCTGAAACTCTGCAGCGGCTAGGACACTGACGTGGGGGATCAGAGCTTTGGAGGCGAAGCGATCGCCTTTTTTTTGTCATTCACAAATAATGCCGCCCTTTTTTACACATTGTTACTTCTGCGGTGATCGATGAGGGAGACGAGTAGTTATTCAGGACGCCGCTGCAGGTCAATATGGCTCTCCCTATCAGCCTTCAGTGGCCGACTGTTTTATTCTCTCATTAATTGGGATTCGACACCGCCGCCCCGTTCTCATTTATCCGTATCTCTCCATGACAACCAATTAACGCATGTACAGACACCTTGAGGAAATCCCCCCCCCTCCAAAGACACCAAGACAAAGGATACAGAGGCAGTTCAGCCAGACGCCGGAGTGCAGCAGCAGGATTTCCCTCTCCCCGCCCTGCTGAGATGCAAAGGGTTAACTTCCTGTGGCTACATTTTCATTTCCTGTAGTGGGCTGTTCATATTGGTTGGTGCTGTTTATGTGGAACTCTCTTTCTCTGTTTATTACACTGCCAATGACAGATCAGTTTCTCTGACCCCTCTGGCCAGCTTTAAATAAAAAGGGTTTATTCCGAGCCGAGCCCCACTGCAGACCACCAACACAAAAGTGCCTGGCGAGCACTAGGGAGGGGGGGGGGGCGTGTTGAAAGCCAGTTAGGGGGAAATTATATTCCTAAACAAGATTTGACAATAAACGCATGAGTAGGACAGATAAACAAAAGGTACTGTACCTCCTCTTATTGCTTTCCGACGGTGTGTGAAAAGGCACAGGGGAGCTCGTGTGTGCACTTGTGCTTTGTTTACTAGCGTCACTGCATATTTTTTCCCTCACCTTTGGCTCTCCTCTGCTACGTTGACTCAACCATATGCTGTTTCTCGGAGAGATCTGTAATTCAGAGAGACATTATCCTAACTATTGCTCATAGAGGGACATTCGCGCTAGATACGCCGTTGACATTCCTGCCGTTTTGAGAGCCTAATTCATCAGCAAAATCGAATCCGCTCCAGCTTCTTTAGACTTCAAGGACGGTGACCTGACTTTCTGAAAACATAAAAGTTGAAGAAGTCCATTTATCAGTAATATTATTACTCATCGCTGAGAATTGATGTAATCTCACAATATTAGCTATCATTTTGTTGGAATTTATTAGATTTGGCCATGGATCATATGTCCTTAACAATGTCAGTTTAATGGATTCCATTCAAATTGCAGTGACGGGGCAGCAAATTGCCCACGGATAACACCGGAAAGGGGAAAAAAATGATGCAATTAATGATCCACGAAGTATAAACACTAGCATTTTCCTTTTATTAAAATCTCGGAGATTTATTAGATCCTAAAGAATCACCCTGGAGCTAATGTGCTCAGTAGCCTTTCAAAGTGTGCAATATATTGTTAGATGGGAGACGAAATATCCTTTTAAGCTGATATGTTTTGCATTATAACCGGCAACCATTATGTCAGGCACTACTGAGCATGCTCCACGCTGGCCAGTAGTCCATTGGGGGGCGTTGTTATCTCTTCACAGAGTCATTTCGTTCTCCATGTTCCCCCCAAAGAGTCAATGTTGCGGCACATCAGAAAGAGCCCTCGCCTCATTAAGCCATTGATATTCTGTGATGCCAGCACCCTGCTGAACACCACATATAGGACAGCAGAGCTAGGACACAGTGTGTGTTTTATGGAGAGACTCCACTAATACGGAAGAAAAAGACATTATCTCGTGGGTACGGCTATTGTGTAGCAGCGTGTGCGTGTGTGTTTCCGTCGGTGTACTTTTGTGATTATGAGCTTCTGCAGAGAGAGTTGGGCACCAAAAGTGCGTTTGTTCATGTGTGTGTGTGTGTGTGTGTGTGTGTGTGTGTGTGTGTGTGTGTGTGGATGGGGGGGTGTGAGTGTTGGGTGGTGCAACTCAGTAACATAGCCACAGCCTAGGGCATACCCACTGTTATAAATACAGCATTCTAATGGTGACTTTATGATGTTGCCTGTGTGAGACTATGGCCCCCGGGGGACCACTTCCCCACAGCTCCCCTCTTCCCTCATCTCCCTTCGCTTTCTCCCTCTTCCTCGTCTCCCTTGCTATATTCTCCCGTTTCCCCTCATTCAGAATTTACAGCCTGACTGGGTACGACGGAGCCGTAAATTCTCCCCCCTCCTCTGCTGAATTATTTATCTGCAGGCCCCGTGACAGATGCAGCAGATGAGGACCCCGGTTATGGAGATAAAAGGTGGAGAAAGTGGGGCCTAATTGACCATGATGGTGGAGTAATGGAGAAATATTCAGAGCTTATTTGGGTGTGGAGATTTTACTACACGCCAAAGTGTTATGGGTGAGCCCGAGTGGTGTTTTAGCAAATAAATGCTGACTTATGACGGTGGTGACGCTGGCCTCACATATTGTGTGTGCTGCACAACAGGATTAGTGCGTCGATAATACGATCAATGTTATGTTCTTAAGGCATTTTGGGTGATTTGTGAGTCAGCAGCAATGTCAATGAGTCATTTATTTAATTTTGCATCTCAGCATAACTCCGACTGAGAAGCAGCGGGGAAGCTAGCTCTAATTAAATCATGCCAGCTCACAGAAACACTCACTTTGCCATGTAACATCTATATCCCGCCTTTGTTTTCCCTCTCCCGATGAAGCCACTTGGTATATACCGCACTGTTCAAATGATGAATGGTGATAAGAGCAGACCATTTATACTCTGCACCACAAAAGTCAAAGGGGACACAGTGGAAAAGTGGATGTGATGCTACGCTTTTAATAGCTCTGCCGCTTCAATCGGGGCAGTCGGCTTTCTCACCCTTCCGTAGGTCGTATTAAGCAATGACATGGTGTGATCGGGTTGACCCCAGCGGTGTCGACCATCTCATTCTGATGACCTCCAGGTTCCTTCCGCCAAATGCCTCTGGCTTAGGGCCAAGGCCCTCTATAGAGTCAGGGTGCCTGACAGGGAAAGTGGGGAGCAAGGGGGGGAGAGGTAAGGAGGAGGATATCTGCAACACTAATAGATTCTTATCTCTTCCCCTCACCATTGGCCTCCAAGAACACCAGGAGCAGCATGTCTGCCGAGATAAATAAAAGAAAAGCCTTCAGATCGATGCTCCCCACCCCTCTGGTTTTCAAGAGGCCTTGCTGTGACCTTTCCACAAGATAAGGTGGTCACGAAGGTCGACCCCCCCCTTCTCTCTCACCCATCTCTCTCGGAGCTGAACGTAAGGGTGGGTGGCGCCGATTCACGGAGGGTGAAGTTGTTCTCTGGTGCTCTCCACCCACCTCCCACCTCTAGCGGGGTTCCAGGGAAGACTGACAAAGTCACACTGGTGGATTGATGAGACAGCAACTGTCAGATTGACCTTTTCCAAAATGCAGAGGGGGGAGGGTCAAAAGCGGGCACGCTCCCCGGCTCAATGCAGAGGTAATCGGTGCCACATCCCAGGCGTCACCGGCTTATTTGTGTCAAGTGACAGCGAGGGAGCAATCTAAAGAGCACCGGAGCTGGCCGCACGTCTCTGTTATTCCTCGGTTGAGAAAGGTTATAGGAACACTCCGTAGGAATTTAGATTCACCGCCTGTCATCAGCCCCCAACAAGCCACTCTCTCCCGAGGAGGGGTCCGCATCGGCTGAAGACGCGCTCTTTGTTTCATATGTAATGTTACCTGGTATTTCGGTCGACAGCTGTTCTCCTGATGGTTATTCACTGTGTCGAGAAGAACACAAGGTGACCACCGAGGACGGGATCATCAAAAGACCCTCTGCCGACGCCTTTGTCGTCGCATCACTACGGAAAACAAAAGCTCCATTTACAGTAGATGTCTTAGAGACTTTGCCTCCTACGGTGCCTTCTGGCTGCTGCAGCCTGATGCCACTTTGGGAAAGTTTAGAAAGCAGGACAGGAAGCTTTTAAAAGTTCAGCACCAGTCTTGTGTTTTGGTTTTGTTTGTTTTTTTTTAAATCATAGGAATTTCAGGAGTACTCTCACTAAATTTCTTTCATTCCTATTCTGCTGGATGTTGCAAGCTTTTGTCTGAGCTGCAGCTCATAACCTTGACAGAAGTAAATAAAGACATAAGCAAACATTCCAGACTGGGTCTTATCTCCAATAAAGGCTGCTATGTGGTGTCAGGTGCAGAGGCGACAGGATAAAGATGATAACCCTTTTTTCCATTTTTTTTTAGATGGGAGAGGACATATTTAATTCCCTGTGTGTCCCAGTGAAGAAAGAGTATACCTTATGTTTTATCTGTGCAACATCTCTCTCTCTGAGCACATCTCACCGATAGTAGAGCAGCAGCCACAGATTAAAGGCAAGCTGTTCGGGTCCAATCAGCAACTGTAGTCGCTCGCTGAATTCACGCAGGAGAGGTGGGGAAAAATAGTAAAGTTGACTTGCTAACATTTCAAAATGATGGCATGACTGCTATGTATACGTCTTATTTTTTTAAACATAATGTACTGTGCATAATCGAGGGTGCACGCTTGCATCCCGGGCGACATCGGCGTGCAGGTTGCTGGTGACTAGAGCCGAACACTTAGTGTAATTGAAGAAGGCAACGTGCCGAAATCAAGACGGATCGGTGCGGCAAACGGGGGCCACCTCCCCGGTGCCTCCGTCTATTAACACTGTCACTCTGCTCATCAGCCCAGCACCTGCCTGCTCCCCCCTCATCGCTACCTTTAATCATTCTCACTAATAAAAGCCATTATAGCGCAGAACTACTGTAACCCGAGTGCCGTGGCACCTGCCGCTGCAGGGGGGCCTGCTTCACAAGCAACTGTAGCAGAAAAAGAGAGAACTTGACATAGTTTCCCACTCTGGAACAGAGGAATCACTCAGGTGAAGTAATGAACTTCAGCCACGGGGGGGACGGGGGGGGGGGGATTATTTGACTGTCGCCCTTCCTGTCTTGGAGGGACGAATAGCCCATGTGGATGTTTAGAATGATTACATGCAATAAAGATGAATTGCTCCTCCTCTGTGTTTATGACTTGGCATTGGTGTGTTGTCAGAGGCAATATAGGAGAGATGGTAAACAGAGACAGGTGCATTTGTTTACTGCTAATGGGAGCCAGTAAAGCTACAAAGCTAATGTCCTCTTCAGCAGCAGACTCTGGGCATCTGCTAGGTAGGAAGTCTTTATTGGGAAAATATTCATTAAAATAATAATAATAATAATAAAAGCAGCTATGGCGGCCGATGTGCATGTTTGATTGTAGGTGCAAATGAGGGTTTGTTGGTTTTTTTTTTTGCAGAAACTGTAATAAACTCTTGTTCTTGAAAATGTTCAAATGGGTAAACAAGGGTAAATTGTTAAATTCATTATCATTCGCTTCCTTGTAAACATCTGCCGGGACTTAATGCGGTTGTACGTATATAATTATCTGCGAGGAGGGATTACTCCTGATATATTCCATGCTCTCACCTTCACTTTTACCTCTGGCTAATTTGCTGTGTAACTTCTCCTGTGGAATTAGTGGGTGCAGAAATGTGCCAAGAGCTCGGCTGTTGTAGCAAAGATGCAAGAGAGAAAGCGTGATGGCTGGAACAACAACAGTGATTCACTAAAACCATCCTGTAATAGCGGATGGGAAAAACACGGCGGTTTTGTGCTTTATTTTTTACATAAGGCCAAAAGGGCTTTGACTGCGATTATCAAAATAAAAGCACAGAAGTGCAGGCAATGTGACAAAAGAGTGCTGCTCTCGATTCCTCACTTCGTAATTAAAGAGAAGGGATTCATTTACCCACAGAGGAATTTTATTGAAAGAGAGTAACGCTGGAAATAAAGAGGCACCTTTCCTTTTAACCCAACAGTGAAGTACAAAGACTGGGTGGATTAAAGGCAGATTGATTTTGGTTGTCTAGCCTCTTACAGGCGATACGTAATTTTAGGGAAGAGAAATCAATATTTTGCACAAGATGCGATAAAAATTGAAAATGCAATTTGTAGTGTCCATTTTCTCAGTCAAATCAAGAAACATCCGGTCTTTAAAGTGTCAGAACCGCTAGAGAGAGCACAAAATCAAGCTCAAAAGTTTGGAAACGAGGCACCAGTCGAGAGGCAGCGACACACAAACAGGATGGTTACGAGGAGGAGCTGCGTGAACTCACCGCCACACCCAACCTGCAGGACAGCAGGGCCCCAACGCCACATCGCACGCACAGGAAAGTGGCACGAGCAGCAAAGGAAAGCGTGAGACGAGGTGCTGCAGCTCAAATCTCAAACTACAGCAGCAGCCCAGAGGTGGTGGCGTTCGTTGCTGCTGCTGTTGTTGGGCGAATCAATATTCCTGCGATGGGGCCACTCAAGCCGCTGCCATTGACAGCAAACATCATGAAAAGATATGGGAGCAGGGAAGGGGAAAGAAATGAAAAAGATAAGAAGAGAACAGTAAAGTAAATGACATCTGAAGCCATTTCCTCCTGGGCCCTGCCGCTGTTGAGCCTGGAGGACTCTGTGGAGTTATGGAGAGAGTTAAATTTCTATTAGCGCTGAGAGGAAATTTAAGTTCTCACTCTCCGGGGATGACTCGAGCGCGGACGCAAAGTATCTCCATTGTCATGTGACAGATGACAACAGCATGACCTTAAGAGGAGTCACGAGGCGAGCCGCTAAATAGTTACCGTCACTGGAAACGGCGTAAAGGAGATGGAAGACATTTACCAGGGTGACGTCTTAATCTACAGCAGGCTTCCAGAGCGCTAAAGCGTGTCATTTTTGCACGGGGGTCAAATTAGATACCGATTGTTGGTGGTAAATTTTATGCCTAGGAGCGACTGACAGTGACACCTGACCGTGGGCACCGCGATAATCGCCGCGGCTACGGTAATGGCGGCTATTATTCTGTGGTTTTTACAGCTCATAGTTTCATAGCTAACAATTAGGCACTTCCTCATAGTCGCTGCTGATAGACTCACCGCAGCTGCTGCTGTTATAATACTTCCAATAAACACTGTAATATACAGCCAGGCAGAAGTGGAGCCCAGGTGAAAATGATTCCGCTTCCCTCCTCAGGAGACGCGATTAAAGGAATCATTAAGTGCGCCGAGCTCCTCCAAATTGTCCAGCGTGATGAATTCTAATAAAGGATGTTTTATCATCGCATGGGAGAAACTTTTTTTTTTCTTTCTTTCCACTAGCTTTTCTCTTTAAACTCCACAGCTGCCACCTCTGCAGCATTTTTCCTACAATAACCGAGCGTGCAGCCGTTGGGGAGGGAAGTCTTATTTTGGGAGGATTCGGAGCCGTTGATGGTGTAAACCACGCGCGTCTCCTTCTCCTTGCTGGTTTGCCCAAAGGCGTTTCAGGGGGGAAAGAAATAAAGAGGATAAAACATACCGACTTAAGAAGAAGTTAAAAAAAAAAGGATTTTGGAGATGTTGCATGACTAAGAATGTTGTTTGCGGCCTGATCGCAACCATGTTAAACCCGATTTGATGAAATCCGATTATGGAACGAATGCCTGGCACATCATTTATATATTTGTATACACTTGCAAATATGAGGCTGCGCGGGACGCATTTATTTACATACTGTAGCGTTTACATTTATGTTTATTCTATTTATTTCCTGTTGTGGTGGTTTTATGTCAGGGGGGTTTGGGAAAGAACAACCGGTCCGTGTGTTACGATTAGCCGGACACCGTCGTGGTCCCGGGAGCCCAAATAAACAAAACTCCTGCATTTATTTATTCCACTGCACAATTACCCCCCCCCCCCCCCCCCCTTTTACTGTGTTTTTATATAGAATATGTATTTCATACGCTCCACTCTGAACGCTCCAGCTGAGCTATGACATTTCGAAATTTCACTAAACTGTATTAATGTCAACGGATTGGCGGTTTTTTTTCTTCAGATTTTGATTAAACTAAAAAATGAACGATCGTGGTAATGAGATGTGGTTGACGTCTGAGGGACAGATAGAAGAGTTCAGTGTCGGGTCAGAGGCTCTAGAATGGAGTCTGCGATCACACGGAGAAAATCCCAGCCTGCATTGTCTTATACAGAGGTGTGTGTGTGTGTGTGTGTGTGTGTGTGTGTGTGTGTGTGTGTGTGTGTGTGTGTGTGTGTGTGTGTGTGTGTGTGTGTGTGTGTGTACTCGGTTTGTATCCTCTGCTGTTTTCCCAGTGCATTTTATGTAATAGAGGGGGCCCTGACTTTGATAGATCAGGTGATTTTAGGCTGAACCGTTAGCAGCGGAGAGATAGAATATCTTCCTAAGGCCTACGGATAGCACTTTTTATGAGCTGCTCATTGCTGGAACTACATCAACCTGTCCAATGCCACGGCTGCACTGGGGTCTTTAACACCCTTCCTCCATTACCCACCTCTATCATTCCCTCTATCATATAGGCCAGGCTGTTCCTCTCTTCCTGTGTGTGTTTGTGTATTTTCACAGTGAGAAAAAGACATTTATTAAACTGGACAAATGAGATAAATTGGAATGTGCTGCTTCTAATTGTCTTCCATTTTATGCTAAGAGAGATGGCCGCAGCAAATGGCCTATATAAAACAAATGAGCCGGTCCTCATAACATCAAAGTGATGTGAAGGATGAGCACGCGTGCACGCCCACACACACACACACACACACACACACACACACACACACACACCTTCTCCTGGAGCTCAGTAGTCACTTTTGGCATTTAGCATTAGCGTCAGTTACCTGCTCCATAAAACTCTTCCTTAACCCCACAACCACCCACTTACCATCATCACAGTGCTCCGCTCGCTGACCCCAGGCCACCCCATCAGCAATATATCACCCCGACATCAACACATCCACGATAAGACACCGAGGATGGGGGGGGGGGGGGGCAGATAGAAGAAAAAGATGTGGAGGATGGAATGCAATATCAACAGCAAAAACCAAATTATTGCCAATCAGATTTTATTCACAGCTCAACTGCTAGACAAATTGCAGCGCATGCCGTTTGCCATGGGTCAGGGCTCGGCGTAATTTCATTTTAATAAGTCATTTTCCAGGATGGGATGACACACACAGGTTCCTATGCTGGCACAGACACACACACACACACACACACACACACAGCCTCCTACTCGCCACACAAACAGGACCGTGTGACCACGTCCCGGGGGTTGATATTTTATGGAGTGAAAGAATTGGATACACCGGCAGTGATCCTGAGAGTGACTTTAGTCAGAGAGAAGGGCACTACAAACCAAATGGAACCGCCAATGGAAAGGTTACACGACACTCTCCCGTGTTTTAATTGTGTTTTTCAGTTTTGCTTAATGGAACCCTGAGCAGAAGGACGCGGCGATGACACGCGTTAAATCAAGTATATGGACATTTTCACAACTTTCTCCTCGTTTTCCGCCCCCCCACCCCCCCTCCCACCGTCCATTTAGGGCCAAACACAAACTTCAGCCTAAAACCTGAAAGTTGTGAGAAGCGTTGAAATTCCTATTACACCAGTTACAGACTTTCTCTCGAATTTTACCCAGATTTCCCCATTAGCAACATTGAAAAACAAATGAGCGCCACACAGCGAGGCTGCAGGTGCTGCGAATGCATAAATATCAAATTATGTCAGCATATAAAACTTGCCAGGATTGTGTCTCGAGGCGTCAGTTTTGTGTGTGTGTGTGTGTGTGTGTGTGTGTGTGTGTGTGTTTTTAAGTCTTTTTCTTAGGTTACACCCATCTGCTCTATTAAATTCTCCACAAGGTGTGAGCAGAGACAAATTGATTGGATTATTATATATGTGGACAAATAAACAACTCCTGCCCGGAGGGGGGGGGGGGGGGGGGGGGGGGGGGGGGGACTTTTCTGTGCAGCATTCCTTAAAAATTTCTCAGAAATCAAAGGCGCCAATATCAACAGCTGCCGTGTGGAATATCATGAGGCGCTCATGAAAATGTACATCCCATATATCCCAACATCAAGAGGAGACCTGCAAGAGCTACAGCGTCAGCGGCCAAATCGTACTCCTGGAGCAGCAGGAAAAAGAAATAGATAAATAAAAATAACACTCCTAAATGGACCATAAAGTCTTGATAAAATGGGAGCTGGATTCAAAGGCTGTTGCCGTAGCTGCCCGTCATGTTCATAACCGGGCCTTTGAAGTCATCTGTCAGCCGTCCGTGCCAAACCGACTTCAGACGTGCGTCGGTGCTCTCCCTCCTGTTCTTTCAAGTTCTCCCTCCAGCGGTTGAGCCGCCGGTTCTGAGCGCGCAGTTGCTGGTCTGAAGATAGGCTCGCTCAATCCTCCTGTCGGACATATCTTCCCCCTCCTTGGGAGGCATGATTGCGCAACGTCTAGCCAGGCCGAGGGACCGGAGGTCCAGTTTGAAAGTGTTCCCGTTCCCACAGTGAGGCGAATGGTTTGGTGTTAAACTTGTTTTTCCTCGGCATTGTGGGACCCTAAATGAGATATCTGATCCTTGAGGGAGGGAAACACTTAGTCAGGGTAGTTGGGTCCGACTGGTCTGAGATGAGGACATGGAGGCGCGGGCGAAACTACGGATACACCTTGGGGTGAGAAGTGGACCTCAGCAGATCGAGAGCCTCGGGGCAGGAAGATAGACCCATATAACACGTGTGACAAAACGGCGGACATTATCTTTTAATTAGATTCACACTGTTTACTGGCTTGTTTGTGCTCTGGTTTATACAATACCTGATAAAGCTTTTTCTTTATCTCCCGCAGTGGTTGATGACGACGGCGGTGCTGAAGACAATGCCAGCTCGGCGTTTCTCAATATGAGAGAACGTACGCATTTTCCCGTCATTTACCATCCCGGTTGGGTAAACAAACGACGACGACGTCCCCAAAGTCATTTTTAACCATGCAAATGATGCAAAAGGAGGAACAGGCAGCCAGTCTCACTGATCCTTCCAAGTGGTTCATGTGGGAGGCAGAACTTCAAAAATTCATTCCTCTGGTTTGTATGAAATGTTCTATAATGTGATGTATGTACACATTCATCAGTTTAATGGTTGATGCAAATTTCCTCATTAAAGATGGAAGCGTGAGTCTCTCTTACACAGAATCTATCCATAATTAGCTTGTTCCCCTCACTGGCCCTGAAGCATTTACTACAACGCTGTCGGAGGCCGACCGGCTCGCTTATCCTCCGTCTCAGCGCCGCCTCCGATGTTAGAAATGCTGCAAAGTTGGGTGGTTCTGCTTCTGTACGCGGACAATTTCAAGGATGTGTCACATTAGCTTCATGAGGGAGAGTGGTGAGAGAGGTCAGAGGTCGCACCTTCCCCCAATCTCACCTCTTTTTAGCATAGGAACCCCACGGCTGTTGTTTTTACACCACAGCTCATCTCGCTCATTTTGAACGCCGATAATGTGCATAAACACGTGTGTTTGATGCGTCGTATTCACCACTACCAAGTGAAAAAAGGGCTGCTATTTTTAAACGTTTCCATGGGCACCGCAGCGACGTCACCGCCTGTTGGCTGAACTTGACAGGACAGAGGAAATTAAGCTGTAACCTTTAATCCAAACATGTTTACTCATCCGGGACACGGATCTGGGTTTACGATCTCCTGGACGAGCGGGACAGTAATTACCATCAGATCCTCACCGGCCCTGTCGGGAGATTTAGCTTAGCTGAGCCATTAATTTAAAGGCACGAAGTCTGAGGCACGCATCGTCTCTGCATCTGTGGGATCACTGCAGGTAACACGGATCAATACTTTCCTCATTATTGATGTATTAGCTCACATTTCTGCATGTCGTTGGCTGTTCATCATAATGTTAAGAGAAAATAGGACAAAAGATGATATGGTACCTGCAGAAATAGTCCAGGTTGACTGAAAATGCTTTTGTTGCATGATGACTTGAATTCAAAAATGGCTTATTTGAGAAAATTACTTTTAATAAAGTATAATTGCATACCAACAGATACGTATACCACACACTATGTATTTGCATCTTGCTTCAATAGAACCATGCATTTCGTTCATCAACAAGGGCATTTTTCATGCTGCTGTGGGGTCCGTCCCCCAGGAAAGCCGATAAACAGTCTAACAGGAAAGGACGGGTCAGTCAATCCACATAAATCCACACATCAAAGTCTCTACAAAGGGGCGCGTTCAGGGACATCGCCACACCTTAAACCACCCCCCCAGCTGCTGTCTGGGGTATTTTTGCAAACATTTCCATGGATTTGGAGAATTTAAAAGTGTTGATTTTAATGGGCCGAGAAGGTCAGGAAGTAAAGTAAAAACAAACAAAACCACAACCATTATGGATTTACCATAATTTATCTACGATTCTGCTAATGTTGTGAGCCTCAGAAGGGTCGGCGTTGTGAAGAAAGGGGTTTCATTCCCATTGTGAGCGCATGAGAGGTGTGCACGGTGTGTGATGATGAGAGCTATAATTCATGATATTGTGTAACATTTATGGACTACATGACTTAAGAATCATATAGTCTGTTTTCTTCTGGGATTTCAGCTAATTATAGAAAGTAAATATAAACAATCACATCAAGCTTCAGGTCACGTTGATTTCACGTGCATACACGCGCATACACGTGCACACACGCGCACACACGCTCATCAATCGCAGCTCTTACCTTTGTTAATGTCGCCATCTCGCAGCCGTTGGAAGCACCAGCTCCGGCTCCAGTCGTTATCATCCGATCCGCTTGATGACAGTTTTACTGGAAACAGACAGATAAATAGTTTCAGCTGCTGAGCAGCACGACCATTTCTGCATGAAACACGCACGGGGGGGCAGAAAAACCAAATGTTTTTCCAGCATTCCTAAAATAGATTAAATCTTCTTTGCATTACAATTTAGTTGATTAGGATTAATGTTAATCTGCATTAAATTAATAGTGAATTTAGAATTTCTCCCAGTTTTCTTCTTGTCATGAAGCATCAGTGTGCTCAGCAGTCAGCCAGTCCAACAGTGCACATCATATCTCCGCTGTGCTGACTCCACACTTCCATATGTTCATTATTCTGCCTATAGTGTCCACATGTCTGCGCGTAAAGATGTGTGCTGTATTTGAAATACTGGTGGGGGGGCTAATGAAAATGACTCAGGGGTCCCTGAGAGTGCAGCACTGAGGATGAGGCTTTTTGTTGTTGACTTTTATTGCCACCTTATAAATCTCAGATATTCAGAAAAGCAGAACGTTGCTCTTTCATTACCCGCTCCGTCCTCCGAATGTGAGGTCACTCACATATTTCAAAGCAAACGCTTTAGTCCGACTTATTTTCTGTTTATTTTCTTTTGTATTAAATAAACCTTGAGTCGCGGATGCTTAAGATTCTGGCTGGTGTCCTTCGATGCCAGACTTTCGTAGCGTACGTGCACGCTGTCTGGATCAGGCTTTGTTGGGGTTTTTTGTCTCATCAGTCTGAGATCGCACGGCGCTATTAAATAATGCATTTGTCTGCATGTGGTGAGGGGATAAAGTGGCTCTTAATGTGAGCACCGTCCCAATAACAGGCTCTTCCTGTCGGGGGCCAGGTGAGCCGCCTCTGAGCCTGCCGCCGTCACCGTGGAGGTAACTTTCATGCTCTGCTGGGCAAACATTTTCCAGGTCACATTTTTCAATTACACTGAGAGGCAGGTCCCACCGCCACCCCACCAGCACCCAGTAACAACCACACAAGTACACACACACACAAACACACACACACACATGAATGCATTGACCCTTTCACCCTTCATTGCCGCACCCACATGGACATTATGTGTTTAGCAGCGGAGCATCTTTACTTCTGCTGAGCCTCAAGAGGAGAATGGGCAACATATGCAAAATCCTTAAAGGTCCCTTTGTAGACACCTTTTTGGAGCTTTTATTTAGGCCTTAATGGTCCCCTAATGATGTATCCGAGCTCTCCTTCCCAGAATTTGGATTTGGAGCAGACAGCTAGTCTCACAATAATCAGGACGCCATTTCAGTGCAGCAGCTTCAAATGCTAATGAGGAGGAGAGGGGCGGAGCCGAGTGGTGAAAGGGGCGGGGCTGGGTGAAGGGCGGGGCAATGGCCTTGAGCTGGCACCCAAGTTGGGGCAGTTGTAGCTCAGGGCTGTCCAAAAAGCTGTGCAAACAGGCAGACAAGGGGAACTCATTAATGTATAAAAATAAGTAAATATAATTGTGGTTATTTTTGTTTTGAAATGCAGATGAGCATTGAGATCATTCCAAATGAGCCAGGTAGAGAACCCTCCACTCAGATCTGTCAAGGTTCCGAATCTCCTCTGTAGACTTTGAAGCCTCTTCCTCTGTCCGCTGCCTCGGGCGTGCGGTGAAATATAAGGAGAGTCTGCCTCATCTGCCTAATGCTGCTTGTGTAGCTAATAGTCCAGAAAACACTGCTCTGCGAGGCCGCACAGAAGCACTTTAAAAGATTCATCTTTGGCTGTCACCAAATGAGAGTTGCTACGCTCCTCCACTCTGTCACCCATGATCCAATCAATCTGAAGGTGTTAGGGTGGTTGGCAGGCCTTAAAGGCTGCTGAATGGTGCTATTTATTGAGCACGCATATATTTAAGGCTCTTGGAAAAGCGTCTGTGCCAATGGTTCTTCCACTATATCATTCATCACTCATTTGCATGTTATATATTTGGTTTTTTAATCATTTTGTGAAACTAATTGTGGAAAAAAAAATCCACACGTAATTCTTTCCAAGACGGGAAATGTCTACAGGAGCAGCTGTTGACAAAAATGTCAAACATTTGGGCATCTTGACTCGGACCAGCATAAAACCAGACGTGAATAATCAAATGCAGCTAATATGAGGCTGCGAGCAGAAGAAAAAGGCTTTAGCAGAGCACAGAGTCATTATTCAGTGAGGCTGTGCCTGCAGAGAGGACGGGACCGTGCGCCATCTGGAGCAGTGCCAGGGACACTGGGTCACTGGGATGGTAGCAAGCTGGGACGACTGGCAGGAGCAAACAAAACACACGCGTGTGCTCACAATCGCAGACACACACACACACACACACACACACACACACTCCGAGTGTGATTAAAAAACGTGATTACAAACACCGCGGAAGTGATAACATTCCTGGCCGTTTGCTGCATGAGCACACATGCAGAACATCCCTGCCCTCCTCCCTTCATTGTCCTCCTGTGCTTAATCTTGTTCAGCGCCGAGATGATTATGATAAGTCTCGCTGCAAAATATGAATGCAAATTCACCAGCCCGGCCCCCTGACAAGGCCCACGGTATGTATGGAAGCGTCATTATATTCTGTGGGCAGACGGGAAAAGAGCGTTTTTAAAAGGAAATACATTAAATTGCAGACAGGCCAATTTCATTTTTTTGTCACCCGCCAGGCTTCGCCGCCCTCCCATCCATCTGTCTGTGTGGAGTATTTATGCGCGTGTGCTCATCAACAACAGCAGCACCCCTGGGCACGGCTGCTTTAGTGCCCCCCCAAAAACAACTGCATGAGAGGAAAATAATCGTAAACGGCGAGGAGCGTAAACTTCGTCCCCGCCTGAAACATCTCGCCGACCATCATCCGCTGCAGGATGCCAGTGTTGTCACATGACAGGTGTCTCAGCACAGGTAGTGTGGAGCTGCAGCGCCACACAGGAGTGTTAATTAGACGGGCCAACGGTGGCGTCGGGGGTGCCGGGAATGACGTATGAAGCTCCCACAGCGTTTAGCACGCACCACAATGGTTTAGCTGTGACAGAGTTTCTGTCCCTGAATGCACCTGAGTGACTGTCAGCAGAAAGAGTTCGGAGAGACTGGGAAAATGGAAACTGGTGTTTAAATGAAGATTAGCACAATAGCATAGCAACCGGGTAATGTAATTAGATGATGCAAAGGCTAATGAATTAGCAATGTGCATTGATCAGATTCAAGATACACTTTGAATTTATTAGAATGATGCTAAAAGATGAAGTACTGTGATGAGGTACTATTAGGAAATTTTAAAAAGCTACAAAAAGATGGGAATTACACAAACGGGGGATGAGAACAGAAGTCCCGATTCAGCCACCATCAACAACATCCCAAAGGCCTGAATAAGAACTCGAGTTTAGCTGCAGACAAAGTGTCATCGCCTCACCCCAGCCACCACAGCAACAGCCCCAAACTGAAGCAGAGCAGAGCAAATGTTGTGACAAAGATAGGCCATGAAAAATTGTTGGGCTCCGCGGTAAACACAAAACCCCCGACATGCCCTTTTAACCATGCCCCCGAAAAAGGTGCTGGTAGCACGACGCTCAGCCCAGTAATCAAGGTGCCAGAACATAATTGTATCCTACCAGGGGGAACTACAATAGCAGCAAAGGAAGGGAGCCTTTCTTGTCACACATCTGAAGAATGTGTAATTCAGGCTGACTTCAAGAACAAGTGGTTTTGTCAGCTAAAGGAAAGGGAGCTAAAAGAGAAAGACAAATGCTAACCTTAAAGAGAGAAAGCCATGACGGCGGGAACGATGCGTCTGATCCGAGAGATAACGTGTAATAAATACAGGCAAAGTCCTGCAATTCATTCCTCATCACAGGGGAAGATTACACCGGGGAGCAGTCTGAGGAAGGGCTTGCTCAATTACTTTTCCTTAATGAAGCCAGGAATACATGCTGTGTAGCTTAGCATGGATGGAATGCAGGAAAATGGCAAATACAGGATGATTACACTGCCAGCCAAACTTAAAAGACTACAATCATTCAAACATCGACTCGGAAAGAGATCAAATGCGCCGTTTTAACTCTCGGGATAGAATTATGATTCAAGCGAAAATAGACCGTCAACACGTGCGTCTGGCGACAGCCCACATCTGTCCAGCCACATCCAACCCTTCTAGAATTGTGATTATGGTCCAGTATAGGTGTGATAAGTGTCTTCGTTTGAAGACATTGTGTCAGGTTCAAGGCTTTCTTACTCCACTGATCTCATCTCTGATTGCGTTTCTGAAACTACCTCCCTCGTGCTTTGATCGGGTTTTCCATGAAGTTAACGTCCTCTGAGGTGTTTCCAGCTCCACCACAGCTGCCGTCAACACACCTGTTTTCCCGTAAACACCTTGATCCAGAGCTCAGGGTTAAAACGGCCTCAAGCCCTGCAGATATTCCACCGATCTCCCGGTTTGAAAACACATCCGGGTCAAAAGGTCTAACCCCTGCCCTCCATCATGAAAACATCCTTGTGATCCCAGTAATGATCCAGCTTTCAATAAATAAAAGTGGCTTTGCTGTAACTGTGGAACAGAGTTTATTTCCAATTAACACCACCATCCTAAAATGCCACTCTGAGCTTACATAACCTAGCATCAGCGTCCTGTTTTAGGTTTCTCATCTTTTTGTTCCTATTCACTGGCAAAATCAGAAACTTTTGGGGCGTTCCTCAGGGTTCTGTTTTGGACCCGGTTGCATATTCCTGGTCCATCTTTCTTTGTTTCACCTTCAACAATATTAGAACCAGTGCTTCATAAGTAACATGTATTTGGTTTTCCCTTTTTAGCCACAGCCCAGATTTAAAAGTCTTCATTTCAGTGAATTTTGGTTTCATTTCTGTAAAGTTTTACCTAATTAAGATCATTTTCTATGATCACATTTGACACCACTGATTACTCCTGTTCCAGAAACATCTCTGAAGTCCACAATTGGTTTATTTAAGGCTCTCTTTTGCCTCTTATGTCTCCCCTTTTTTCTAATTGTGAGGTGACATTCTTTTATGAAAAGGTGTTAAATATAGTTTACTTATTAACCAGCTTTCTTCCTAATTGACAGTGGTAAGTGAATAGCCAGGGGAGGAAGGATATTTTTAATTACATGCCATGTCTCCATGGCTATGTGCGGGAGCGCTGACAGGAGTCACGGCAACAAGTTGAGATGGAGATACGGCTGAACAGAGGAGGGGGGAGTCATTAGATGATGTTCTCGTGGGTTTCTCTCCACTGAAACGTTGTTTACCCTTCAGTAAACAATCATCTTTACATGTGGCTACACGCGCTGTCACACCTCATCTGAGCAAACCACACAGAGGACAGAATCAGAGCGTTCCTGCTGCGTGCTAGCCGCTCTCACATACATGCAGGATGGGCTCCGCACCTTTTCCCCATATTACATGCTTTGCTGGTAATAACTATAGCTCGTGCGGGCTGTAATATCCCTGGCAGATCACAGAGAGATACAGCAGCGTGCTCCATGATTGCTTAATCACAGAAAGTCATGTTACGTATCACAGCACACCTTGATAGCATCGCAGCCACCGATGCCTCGCTCAATTTTCTTTTTTGTGTGTATTTTTCCTTCACGATGCCTTCAGATTACAAAAGCGAGGGATGGCAACAAGAGCGCTAATCCAGTCAGCTGGTTCACCTGCAGATCCTAATCCCTTAACATCTCGGCTCAGTGTGTGAAATATGTCGCCATAAATGTGCTTATTCCCCCCCTCACGCCCGGCTTTGGAAGACAGGTGGGGTCGTGCATGCCACTCGCCGTTTCTCTGCTAGCGCTGGATTTGGCGTAGTAGCGAAGGTGCAGAGGGGACGATGACTGTGATCGCTAATACCTCCAAGTATGTGATGAATTTTGAATTTCTGTTTAGGCATAAAATTGAATCTGGCAAATCTCCCGTGGCCCCGCCGGCCCCCATTTTTCCTCGCTTGCAACCTCTTCTCCTTCAAGAGTTTCACCATTTTGCTTCTGTTGAGTCGAGAGTTACAAACTCATATTGTCTACACAAAATGACCTCCTGCGTCAGTGAAGTTGATGCTAAATGTACAAGTTAAGGTGAGTGCACACCAATGCACCCCCACCCCCTCCTGCATCAACTGGCTTATGAGGTAATAAATTAAGTCAAAAGAATGAATTGATTTGGCATCGAGGGAACCTGAACAGGTAGAAATACCAACAAGTCGTAACATCACCCCCCTTATTTGCGCATGTCTGAAATGAAGTCCTTGATAAACACTTTGCTGAACTTGTTATACATTTTTGATGCCATCTCTCACCAGAGAACCATGAACAGTAATGGTAAAGAAAGGTCCCATTAAAGTGGCAATAAATCTAATTAGAGAGGAGCCGGTGCCTGTAGGCTGACGATTAGCCAGCAGCTGTTGTGCAATCCATCCATAAGAAACTACACTCAGACTTGTGTTGCCTGGGTTATTGAGATGTTCTCTAGCATAGAGATTAGCATCATGTCCGCTTCACCTAGAGTGTGCATCCATGTCTATCGCTTGATAAAATCTTCCCTAAACAAGGTTACACTATGTGGATTAATGTCTCCAAAAAGTTTCCCATTCAACTTCTCCCCCTAAACGCTGTGATGATGGAGTGTATCTACGTGCAAAAATTCCTTGATTCAAAGTTTTTGTGACATTTAAAGTGAAATACAAAAGAGGATTGTGATAAATGTTTAGAATGTCTTGTCTATGTCATCATTATAAAAGAGTGTTGCCTCCAAACATCAGGAAACATCTGAACTTTTTGGTCACATTTGAGCCGGCTGATCTATTTTCAATTATTTAATCATTAATGATTGCTTGAAGCTTTTATGCTAATACTCATACCTGTTTCCCAGAACACTTTGGTAGACATGTCCATGCCAACGAAGGCCAATGGGAGGCCTTTACATATACTGGCGTTTATGTTCTGAATGTATAGTCATCCTTTGTATCCTCGCTTACTAAAAGCAAGGATACAAAGTGAAAACAATGCAAAACAGTTTAAAAAGGGTTGGGGTTTTTTAGCTCTCCTGCACAACCATGCAACTCACGCAGCCTCCTTAAATTCTTGGAAGTCCTCTGGCTGTCTGAGGGCATTGTTAGGGATAGCTCTGTAAACATTCAGAGGGTGGAAACTTTCGGGTGAACACGGCCTTGGCAGTCAAGCATAGCAAAGCAACAGCAAAATATCCTTCCTTCTCCCACAGTGGCGGTCTGTGCTGTCTCTCAGCTGACATGTTCTGATCAATAATTCACATCCAGTGTGTGTGTGTGTGTGTGTGTGTGTGTGTGTGTGTGTGTGTGTGTGTGTGTGTGTGTGTGTGTGTGTGTGTGTTCATTTGATTGCTTTTGAGGCCTGTATCCTTGGCGCTCTGCGTCTGGCACTCAGGTTTACGACGGGAGATTCTTGGTCTCTATAATTTCCACACAGGCAATTAAAGTCAACAACAGATGCAGAATCTTATCTAGTAAGAATAACAGAGTCTTGTATAAGATTAATAGAGAGAAAAAATATATGAGATGAGAGATACGTGCCCTGCTGGTTGGGCAAAACTATAGAATAGTTATATAGAAGTGGTGTAATGGGTGGAGTGTTTGTATTTATGTGTGTGTGAGGTGTGACGCCGCCTGTAAACACACATTTACATGCATGTGATATGGAGAGTTTGCCACTGGCACTATTATCCTGGCAGAAAAACAAAATGAACATCGCAATCCATTTCGGGAATGGCCGAGGTACGGTGCGGCGGATAATTGTATAATTTGCAGATTTAATTGGAAATATAAAACCCCGTGTACACACCATTACGGACGGCTTTGATATACTTCCTGGCGACTGATGCGTCGTGGCACCTCACACGTGTGTCGGGGCATCTGTGCCTCCTTTAAATATCACAGCAGAAGCAGAAACCTGATTGGATTGCATTTAAGCGGCTGATCGAATCGGTGACTAAGATTACCTTTTCAAGCGTGGCGTACTGCACCCCCCCCCCACCCCCCACCCCTCCCCCGTGGTCATTTTCTGCATTGAACAGTGCTCGGTGCAGCTAGCGCTACTGTTGTTGCTGGTTTTTTAGCATTTATTTTCTTTCATTCAGTGCACCTGCTGTATTCCAGCAATTTAGTCCTGTATAGGCTGTGTGATTATATCAATACCATATTTCATCTGGCGGTGGGGGAGCTGGCCGGTCCACCTGAACAGGGAGCTGCAGGCTGCCCGTGCATCTCCATACATTGCAGCAGCAGAGTGTAATGCTTTATCAATAAAGCAGTGGAGCGTTCGCTGTTTTCATAATGGAGTCATGAAAGCACGCTCGGGCTCCTAATTACAGAGACAAACACAAGTTGGCAGCAATTCAGAGGAAAAAGTAGAGGACAAAGAAGAGGAGGAAGGAGACAAGAAGAAAAGAGTTTTAAAGAACGTAGATTTTTGAGCTCTGAGCTGAAGAGGAAGTCCTCATCATGGCCAGAAAACCGAATGGTCATAAATGGCTAATAAAAAAGAGACCTCTTCCTGAAGAAAATGTCCTTCAGAATTAAGTTAAACATCAATTTAGTGAAGTACTTTAATCTTGAAGTAACCAGATCACTATTAATCTCCTGATAATAGCGGTCCATTCAGCAACTCAAATCTCATTTCTGAATGTTACCGTGATAATTATGTCCACAAATAACAGATAAGGAAAGCAGAAACCCGCAGAAGGAAAATTAAAATGTTTCCACCATTTTATAAACTTGAACTTGTTCGAGGAAAATTGTGTTGCTGTTGTTGATACTGAAAGCTGTTTTCAGGCTGCAGGAAAAGACGCATGTGTCCACGCGATAGTGACCGTGACAGCAGAGCGGGACAGACATTAACCCAGCGCTGGCGGCCACCTCTAATCACTATTGACAACAACCTGAGCCTCTCTGACTTTCACTGTCAGAAATAAGAAATCGCTGCTGCCAGACAGGCAACAAATAAAGAGGCAAAATAAAAGTTGCATAAAGCGTCTACTTAAATAAAAAAATGAGCTCCGGACTGCCAGGGGACAGCATTTTTGATATTTTGCTTGACTGATTAATGTGTCAGGAATTGGCTGGTTGGAAATCGCTCGATTAGATTTTGCATAAATCTACAAAAGCTTTGAGAAGACACCTAACGTGGCTGTTAGCGTCTTTAAAACAGTTTTTACTCCAACGGCGTCGCCGGTAATGCCCCTCTGCACTCAGGTAAATATGGATGTCGGGTTAGCACATTGATCCAAGAGGCACTAATGACGGCACTTAACAGAGTAACAACAATAAAAAATAAAAAAAAACTTAAAAAGTGCGCTGTTACACCGGCACTGCACAATAACCCAGATGTCATTTTGCTCAAGATGAACCATATTTCATGGAAATTGCCCTGTTGTGGTCCTTTATTCAAGCAAAAGCTTTCCAACACTAAAGCCATCAGGTAAGACTCACAATCCCTGAATTAAAAACATAGTTAAAGCCCTCAGAAATAATTTGATTTTGGAATTTGTGCACATTCTCCTATAATTTTCCCAAACTTTCAAGGTTTTCTGCAGGTACTTTAGAGAAATTGAGAATCTGACCCCCCTTGGTGCGGTAAGGACACAAGGAGGACATATAAAGGTACAGAAACATAAAAAGTACACAAGTGATGCTTCAGGTTGCGTGGCAGATTGAGCTCTGAAGATTTCTGAAGACCTTGCTCAACGGCACCTCGGCAACTGGTCCAGATGTCCCAGCACCTCTCCTACCAGCCCACATTCAGCTTGTTTGGGACCACAAACAAAGCTTCCAGGTCCCACACTGAGCTACACACCAAAATATACATGGTTCTACTGGGGCTCGAACCCAGGACCTTCTGCGTGTAAAGCAGACGTGATAACCGCTACACTACAGAACCACTGGAGGCCATTTGCACGACACTTTTTACAGGCGAAAACGCAGAACCTTAGTTCTCCTTTGGCTGTTTATACTAGAAATCCTAAAAATGGAGCAAACAGACTGGTGTAAACGCGAAACAGAGCATTTTCATCGATTTCAGGCTGCAGGCAACTTAGCACAAGTAGTTCTGGATCCGCCAGTCTTAGTTTTAGAGATCGAGGTTGCTCATAGAAGCAAGTCCACTTCATCAGCAGGCTACTGGAAAACCTGCTCACCATTAAATCGTTGTTGTGAAAATGTTCACTGCTACGACCACATCTGGTTCATTACTGCCCCCCACTGGCCTGGCATGTGTACTACACCGTACTTTGGTCGGAGATGGTTTTCAGCACATTGTCGTCGTCTGCACAGAGAACTGCTTAGCTACGAATTCTGAAAACGTTGCACAAACGGGGCCTAAGCAGTTGGTTGTGGAGAGGCAGAGGGAGGGGGGAGGAAGCACAGCAGCAGCAGCAGCACAGGCAGCAGTGTTGGCAAAGAGGCCTGAGTGACAGACGGCAGTGGGCTGATTTCCATGGTCACAGAGATCAGCGGCTGCCAGCAGCCATCTCATGACAAACATCTGAGGAACCTTTTCCCAGATAGAAGAGATCAGAGTTTCATCTCCTCCATGGCGAAGGAAGGGGGGGGCTTTACGACGGGCATAATTAAAGTCGCCTCAGACCGCGCATAAAGTTTCCTCAGTCTTTGAGAGAGCGACAATTCTCTGATGTTCCTCCCTCCGGGCCAAACACCGAGAACACGGGCATGTTAAAGTAACCCCCCCTCCTCCTCCTTTTATCGTAATGATCGTAAGCTGTAGCTAATGGAGCACCAAACACTGTCTGAAACGATTCAAAAAGTGGCTTGAATACATTGAATTATAATGACAGTCAGCAATGGTGACTTCCTGAGACCCAATTATGCGGCGGTCATCAGGATCATTATTTTTCAAAGGCGTCTCAACAGATGGAAAACAGGACATAACGAGGATCACATGCACATATAGGACACGTCGTGCTCTTGATCCATTTACATACTTGAAACATATTTGAATGTGCAGTCCTCATCTTAGCTGTTTTTATTCCTTTTTTATTTGCCTGGCTTTTTTCCCTTTAAAGATCGAGCAATAAAAACAGCCCTAAGCGAAAGTGAATTGTGGGAAACAAAAGTAGTTTCCATTTTCACGACTGAGTTGAGTGATATGGATTTGGGCAAAGGAAATGAAGGGTCTCTTAAAGCCATTATAAAATCTGAGCAAAAGCAGCAGAAATCTGACACGCTCCCTCCCTTCAAACCACTGCTTTCGATCAAACCAAAAGTTCTCTGACGTTTTCCTCCCTTTCTTAGTCACGTCCCGTCTCAATGAGCCCTGTCGTACACTCAGACGTGTCGCAAGCGGAAAACTTGAGATGCAGAACATCTAAACTCAACTTTCTCTTCATCAGCAATGAGAAGAAGTTTGACTAGTTTACTATATTTCTAAGGACGGGATCCCTTGTAATTGAACTGTGGTGTATTTTTTTTACAGTATACAGCCCCTCCAGTCTCTCCGACCACTCGTACTCTAAAGTCCTGCGGCAGCCATTAATTACACCCTTCAGAATTAATGACTGCAAAGGTACAAGATCTTTTTTTCATGAATGTATCCTTGCACGGCCTGAGAATAGATTAGAGGTGGATTTATGAATACAGTGTTATAGTAGCGCTGCGGCTAACGTTAAGCTGCGCTGATACTTAACTATAATTTACTGCTCTTCCACAAAATTAAGCCCCCGCCGCTGAATGCTATCATGATGTTTCGATAGGTTTACTGTACAAAAGGGCATTTGTTGGGTGGTCCCAAGTGGTTTGCACGCCAAGGCCGAAACCTCCGGCAAGGATTTCTCGCTGCATATTACAGCCAGCACGCCACAGACGGCTAACCTCCCGATCACGGGCGCAAGTCGCAGCTGTGTTGTGTGTTTAATCTACAAGGACCAATATGGCGTCATCACAGGGTGATGCGGAGTGACACGTTCCCGTTTTTAATTGCCGTGGCTCCTGTTGCCTGGCTGCCTGAGGGTTGCTCTGGGCAGGAGGGACACAAATATTTTCTAATGAGTATTAATCTAATCACTGTCTTATGTAAATAAGGCCTTTGTTATGGTGACAGGTGAGCGTATTTGCATTTCCAAAAAAGAAAATTGAAGGACATTCTTGGGAGTCCGATTTATCTCGGAGAAGCTCTAGGAGTCTCGGCGACTTTTCCCTTTTGCTAATTATTTGTTTCCCCGGTAACAGAAAGTGCCGAGCATCAGTTGTCATTCATACATTCTGACAATGCAGCCAGCAAAGAAATTTTGATGGGGAGCCCCACAAATTTATCGACGGGGCTTGAAAATGTGCGTTGCGGAAGAAAATAACGCTGTTGAGGCCGGAAAATGAGTAAGAATGACACCAGGACCAGTGGGAAAACAGCTTTTTGTCTGTTCACAAAAGAAGTTAGTGGAAATGGCACCCCTGTCTGTCTTGTTTACCCCGGTAGATTGAGAGGGTTACCTCCAAGGGCAAGGGGACATGAATAATGCCTACCACCTGCACCTGCTTCCTCGGGACGCTGCGGCTTTAATTACCTCAATTAGCATTTGCGAGATTGTTTGTAAGGATCTGTATCTACAGTGATGGAGCATATGCTCGGAGGTGACGCCAACTCATTGGAAAACACAGACAAATTGTCTTCTTCCGTAACCTTCTGCAGGAGTTGTGACTCCGAGCGCACTTCCAATGAGTTCCGCATCTCGCCGAGATGGAGAGATGATGATAATGGGAGGACACGTGATCAAATACGCCGCGTGTCATGTGGAAGATGCCAGAGCCGTGAAAACGTAAGGACGCCTCTGTAATCTCTGATCTTCGCAACAACAAAAGCGGAATAATTTGTAGATACGTGACGGCACAAACGTGGAGTAATGGAAAGCTCAAGCTGTTCTCCTCTCTGTAAGAGTTTATTAGAAGTCTGAGGAGGCAAGTGTGCGGGGTTCAGCCTTCCTTTGTTGACTCTACCTAAAGTATACCGCACCCTGATTTTGTTCCTGCTTTACTCAGTGATCTGTATCATGTGATTTGTCCCCTTTCATTTCCATAATGGTTTCCTGAGCTCCCTCATTGAAACATATGGAGACCCCTTCTCACAGTATAGGATTTGTCCTGCACTAATGGAGCCGAGATTGGATTCTGGCACTTATGTGTGCCTAGATGATTCCTCCTTTTTAGTGCTGTTCTCCTCTGCCTCATACATTATACATAGGGTTAAAGCAGTATTGCTTTGCAGGAGATCTCATTTATTAACATGGAAGTCTCGCGGGGATCAGAAAGCTCAGCATCAAAGTTTTCCTCGGCGCCGCGCTCATCATCACCAGGAAACACTTGGGATTTCCACCAATAGGTTTGACTGGAATTATAAGTGGAATCTAATAAATGAAGATTTTTAGCACTAATTGGTCGAAAATGTTGTAAGTTTAACTGTTTTCTGGTATTTCTGGCTATATTTTCTGAAGCCTTGAGATGCTCCTCTATCAGACAAACAACATTAAGGAGCTCAGCTAAGAATTAACATTATTACTTTTCTTTTGATAGGTGGTCCCAGGTGATTTTTATGATGACCAAGCAGCGCTTAAAATGATCCTCTGATGGATTGGAAAACAAACAGTACTAGTGATTTATCTTTGTGTTTGGGACAATAAAGCTTGAACAGAGAGTGTAGAGCAAATATGGATGAGTATTTGTCTCCCTGACACCTGAAAAATGATTCATGGCATTAGTCTGATTAAAACTGGACTTTATAAGTGCAGGTAAACAGCCAATATTGAAGCTTTAAAACTTGTGAATGTTGTTGAAGCTGTTATAGAGAAGCAGAAATACACTCCGGACAGGCCAGTAGTCTATCTCAGCGTACACACATACATGCGCTATCTATAGGAAGGTTATACCCTTTTTAAAACAGTTTAGGGAATATATGAGAGGCCATGAAACAATGAGCAAAAGTGAAGTTCAGGGCCCTGCAGCCCTCCACAACAACACTGCTCAGACATTTGTACCCAGTTCTGCAGGACAAGCTACTGCTTATAAGTTATATTTTCTTTATTTTGACACTTTAACACAAGATTTACTGTGAAATTCCCTCATTTTCTCTTTATGCGTTGTTCTTGGTGCAAATAGTAGCACAAGTATTTCCTTCAGGATACGTAAAGTTCTATCTTAATCTTAAATATTGCAACGATGAGCAGGGATGCTGCTCTTTTTCCACAACTTTTTTATTTTCCCCAACTGTCCAACTGGCCTTTGGAAGGAAACCAGAGCTTTTACATCATAAGTCTGTGGCACCAGTGTTTCCACAGTGGCACTCTGGTGCCAACACAGCCACTGGTGCTTGGGCGGGGGCCTGATGGTGGCGTAATCATGGCGACGGCGTTAATATTAGAAGGAGCAAAACACTACAAGTTTAATAAACCAAAACCACAGACGTCTTCGGCTACATGACTGGGAGGTTTTTAAACTGACATCCTCAGATCTCCATTGGGTACATCAGATTTTAAAAATCACAAAGATTAATTCTGCTTGATGAAAGTCCAATCTTTGTGCTGTTGGAGTGTGTGTGGGAATGTTGGCGGGGAGTGGGGGCCTCCACCAGTCAGTTGTTTTGATCCGGTGCTCTCGGGACTTTATGGCGTGGTAAAAGTTTTTCATTTACAAGTTCGACTTGCAATTAGTTGAAGACTTGGACACAAATTGAATATTTAACTGAAGCAGAAAATCCCCGACTTCACGCCTGCATCCAGGGAGCGATGTCCTCCGCCCCGTCCATACTCTCACTAAGCTGCGTCCAACAGGAAGCAGACCTACACAACACCTCTAACCCTCAGTGTGAGCAGATTCAAGATGGGACGATCTCAGGGGGAATACACAGACACACACACATGCATGTACACACACACACACACTTGTACTTCTATCTTTGTGGGGACCTTTAGCCATAATGCATACCCACGCTGCTTATGCTAACCCAAAGCCCTCCAACGAACCCTGTAACCCCCAACACACACTCTAACCTAAACCCAATTCTAACCCCAACCGTTAAACTGCGTCTTAACCCTCAGACAGTCCTTTGAAGTTGCAAAAATGTCCTCACTTTGCTAGTAGGATGGGGATTTTGGTCCTCAGTATGTTGCAAGAACACAGTTACACACACACTGTGTCCCTAAGAAATGACCCATTCGTCCAGAAGTTATTCCATTATATCTAGTTCTGTTTTCTCCCTCTCCAAACATTTATTTCTTCCTTTAAGTTACAATAAATGCAACCGCACTATCAGCTAAACAGAACAAACAAAAGAGAATTCATAAACAGAATTTATAAATCCGTTTAGAGAAGATGAAATTTTAAAACTGGAGAAAAACACCTCGGACCAGGCGAGGGCTACGTATATTTACCACTTTATTATTTCATTAAATACTACTCTTTAGTGGAGGACACTTAAGACTTTTGAGTGTCATTAGAATGCAAAGAGTAGAAATTGTTATGAACCCTCAAATGTGTGTGCAGCAAATCATTTGATTGTCTAGTAATGTAGCGTCGGCAGTTAGGTTGTAATTAGCATTGTTCCATATAGAGGAACAGACAAAAACACATTCTTTCTCGCTTTTTATCCAAACTGCAAAGCTTTAGTGCTGCGAACAACAGTTTCAAATGAAGTCATTTCTGTCTTTATTGCCTAAATGGAAGTCTGGCTGCAAGGGTGCTGCAAGTGAGCTGTTTTATTTATAAAGCATAAACTTGAATCTGTGGCTGTGAGTTTTATGCTTGCATTTTTTATGTGCAGGTTTGATGTCTTTGTGCTTTTGATTACAAGTTGTGTTAAAGATTCAGAGTTTGTGTACGCTTATGTTTTAGGAATCGAGGTGTTTGAAAGTGTGTGTTCCCTCCCCAGTGTCGTGTTTTTTTTGCTGCTCTGACTCTGTAGTGCTTTGATTTGAGAGCGGTGATCCAGCTAAGACTCAGAGCAAATACATGGATTAGGCCGCAGTGGTGCAGATAACACTCTGATCAAAGTGGACCCGCTCTTCCAACAGGCACACAGAGGAAATATGCTTAAGGAAGAGTCGCTGCATGCACACACACACACACATTTTACATTTTTATCTCCGGCACCAGACAGACAGGAGGAGATCGCCTGGCTTTGTTTTCCTGTTTTCTAACAACTCTGCTGTCAGAAGCTCAGCAGAAAAATTCACCTTGGTTGGGCTGTTTCCCCATGCTCGGTGGACCCAAAACACAGCGCTTTTCTTTCCTAATGAAACAACTTTACTCCCGGTACTGTCTGGCCATTCTACACTTTAGATTATGTGGTACAGGTGCTTGTTAAAGCTCAACTCTAACGGCTCATTACAACCACACGCGTCATTACGGTAAAGCTCTGTAGAACGCTAAAGAAATGAGATTTATAGACGCTGATGTCAGATAGAAGATCATCTCAATCATTAGTTACGTCTCAATCTTTCAAGTATTTCATTGTCTCAAACTCCTCATGGGAGTGAATGACAACACCTCCCACCAACAACTAATTTTAACTGTTATGGCTTTTTCTTTTAATGAATATCCTCTTTGTGACTTTATTAACATGCCCAAATGGTGGTTTTTAGTATGGAGACAATCCACCAATAACAGCCTACAAAGTGTCTAATTGTAACTGACTTGCTGTTACCATGTGGACACAAATGAATCTTAATGGAATCCTGACTATTAGTGAGAACTTTTGTTGTGGACAGCAGCTATATGAGTAGCACAGACATAGATGAGCTGTTTCAGTGCGTTTGTTTAGCAGGTCGACACACGTTTCACCAAAGAAGACAATTTAGTGGGTTAATTCAGGAAGTAAAAGTATTATCTTTTCAATAACGTGTGTTACGTGTGGATGGATACACTTTGTTAACATTTCTCTTACCTCTGTCTATCCTCTTCCTGGGTCGAGATTTGAGGTGTTCGGCAAAAGGCTTCCCCTGGTACCGATACTCCATTTTATGGTTCCAGCTGGGAGAGACTAAGTGTGGTTGGCAGAGGGGGTGTAATGGTGGAGTTTGTTTGTTTATTTTTTGTTAATTGTGCATTTATGTTTGTAGGTTGGGCTTTCAAAGTGCTTGAAGTCGGGTGGTGTTAATGGTATTTAAAGGGGTTAAGGGTGGTTTAGGGTGAGTAATGCGTGAGCTGGTTGGCCTTTGGCTCGTTTGGTTCACTCCATCCGCCCGAGCGAGTTAACAGGCATCGGATCAGCCATCACATCTTGACATTCAGTGTCTTGACTATGGTGTCGGAACCGATGCGTCTGCTTCATGAATAAAAGCGACGAATCAGAGACTTCTGCCAAAACCGGCAGGAGAAAACCTTCAGCATATTTCTGAGTTTTAAATGTGACGGCTTCCTAAAATGTTATTGTGTTATTTGAGTCCTTTATGAGTGAAGACACCGAGACCATTCAGCCAGCTTGAGCAACCTCGAGGATATCCAGCGTAGATGCACAGCCTGTCCGTGTGTTCTGGTCCTGCATCTGCGATACTGACGCAGATCACAGGGAACATCGACTCCCAGTTACTCTGCCAGTGTAAAATACTGGGAATATAATAATGAGCATCGCGTTACCACACAGTCGCATCCAACATGAAGCCCATTGCAATTACACACTCCTGTTGTCATACAGCCATACAGTACCAATCACCATAGTAACTCCTGGAGGAGTCTGCAGTCCAGCAGCAGGGCTAAAGAACTGTCTCTGTCTGCAGCAGCTCATTACTTATCCATGAAGGACTGTTAACCACACTGAAATGGAATCAGACCTATCCACAACAACGGTTTTAATTAGATCTGCATGTGTGTGTGTGTCTGTCGGTGTGTGCGTGGATGTGTGTGTGCGTCTATGTGTACGGCCCATATATCTGCATGTGCAGCTTTCACGCACTCGTCAACAACAGCAACCTTGAAACCCAGTAATCCCCCCGTGAATGGTGATGTTGGGCATCATGTGTTTTATCACCAAAGACTAATTGATTAATGCGTTTCAGTGTTGATGTCATCGAGAAAACAAGCGGCACACACGCGGGCACGCATGCATCTCTGAACTTTGTGTAATTAATGTGTGAACGGGCCGTGTTTTTCTTCTCTTTTTTTTTTTAGATGCACCAGTGCTGATGTGGAAAATAAGAGGGGATTAATGCGTCCCTCTGTTAATTCCACAGCTTGCTTCAGCACAAGAGGCTGACCCGGTGAAGACAGCGAATCCAGTGTAGTTAACAGGGTAATTAATACTTAAGTCTTCTTAACACTGTACCATTTTCTATGGCGCTATGACACTACACCTTGTGCCCGCCAAGGATATCCTGGGATTTGGTGCAAATCTCCTCTTAACCATTCAATTAAAAAAAAAAATCATTCTGTTGTTATTCGGAAGACACAAATCCCGTTGATGGAGTGATGGCCACAGTACGGAGGACAGATTAGACCTTTTTCAACCCAGCTGAAGAAGAATGAGAGGGGGGTAACTATTTCTCATTCGTGCTGGCACATATCACATTTCATAGTCTGATTTCCAGACAGTCTGATCTTTGAGCAACGCAACCTGAGACAAGTCAAGGACTTGCGTGACGGAGGGAAAAAAGGATGCTTAAAGGTCCTTAAAGTCGTCCTGATGGGCAAAAGGGAGGGATGGATGACAAAGAAAATGGGAAGTGAGGAAGAGGCAGAGAGGAGAGGAAAGGTGCAGGGTGAGGGTGTGAGAGAGGGAAGGATGTGATTTCCTGTGCCACAGAGCCCCACAGCAGACATGGGAGGAATAGCAGGTAAGCAGCGGATTAAAGACACACATTAACTTTGTTTTGTCACGTCGTTTCATTCGGCGAGGAAAAAAAGAAACCAAAAAAAAAAATGCCGTTTTGCATCGTTTGCTCTTGTCGGAATATTTCAGCGGACCTCCCGCCCAGATCCCAGATCCCTGGGAGACTCTGCCGGGACCCGTCGGCTCGTGCTGCTGCTCGGCCGAACACACTAAATTATGAATCAGTGCTAAATATTAACAAGCGACTCATCAATGGGAATGAAGCCACTGGGAAGGGAAATACATAATTTCACTATTGTTTTCCAAAAGAAGCTGAGGAGAATGCTGGGTAATGAGCTTTCACTAACCCCTTCAAACCCATCTGATTAAACCCGCCTCTGATGAATGTCTTTCTTAAGGGTTTACATCATTTCCACTTCCTAAAATGTGGCAAAACATAACTGTAATATAACTCGCACACACCGTTCTCAGTATATTTAGGACTGTAGAGTGTGTATTAAAGTGTTCATGAATATTGCAGTGGGTATTGTTCTTCTGTCTAATCCCATAGGTGGGTGGTTAAATATTCATTGCTGAAAAGCATCTGTGTTAATGTGAAATCCAACTGCATATTTAGCTTTTTATTTATTTATTTATTTAAAATATATTTATGACTATTTGGGTCACAAATGTCTGGTGCATTCTAATACGTATAAACGACGCTCTTCCTATATTTATAATTTAAGCGAAGTATACGGCGAGATTCATTTTTCTTCATCCCTGTGTTTATCTTTGGGTGAATGGAGGGATTATCATTCCTAATCAGTCAAGTAATGCGAAAGCGGAATACCGAACCAGTTTTATTTATTGCACAGGCTCCAAAGGGGGTGATGTTTCAAGGATAGCTCGGGTCTAAGAGGCAGTGAAGGACGCCATCTAAGGTCCCCTTTAAAGCAATATGTGGATATATATCTGTGGTTATTATAGAATAATGATTTGGGCTGTAATCAAGCCTGGGAGAAATACAGCATTACTGCGAACAGAGTATTCCAGATGCCTCCTCTCTCAAGTGTTTCCCAAGACACGCACAAGTTAGATGAGACACGTACAGTAATCTCCTCTCCTGGATCTACTCCAAGGTCTGTTTCCAGTCTGATGTGCCTAAAAAGCCTCCAGAGGGAGGCACTCGGGGAGCGTCCTAATCGTTCTTCTTTGGAGGACTGAGACACCTTGTGGAGGGGAGTCACTTTGTTTTGCTTATATTGACACTCTCATTCTTCCGGTCACAACCAGGTGGAGGCCGGAATGTAAATCGATTTAAAGACTGAAACCTTGGCAAAAACAGCGCCCCTGTTGTTGTTGGGAATGTGGACGCTGTGTTCCGGAATTAAAGGAGTCAGTCAAGCTTTTTCAGAAACTTCCCACTTTTACTTTGAAAAGTGAAAACCTCTAACCTGCGAGGGGATGTTATGACGAGATAATGTTTCACCGGTCAGTAGGTCTTCCGTTTCCTTTAGTGGACCACGGTTTGTGGGAAAATATTGTATAATATGCATTAGATGGGAACGTTTTTGTGTTAAAGTGGAAGAATGCCAAAGAAGTTTTACAAGAATTTACGAGAAAGAAAAATAAAACTGGCTTGGAGAAGATGTGTCCATCCTCTCGGTGTTGTTTTTCAGGCATATTTGGAGGGATCCTGCTGGCGCAGACCAAGAACGGCAGCCGTACCGCAACATTTGTGCCCGGTCCTTTGGTCTCGGGGGACCTGCACTCACAGAAGTCGAAGCGCCTTCATTTTGCAATGAGAGCGCGGATTTCTGATGCGCAGTGATGTGGAACTTGTGAGGAGCCTCCTCACTGTCTGCTGCCCAACTCGCTTCAGATCTTCTGTAACTCTCATGCTACCGTGCAGACTGCAGACCAGTGTTTGGTGGTTATCCCACTGTGTCCATCAGACATCCAAGCAGATGGTCAGTGACACGGACATCCGGCATTCTGCTGACTCCAAATGCTTCGGTTTGCTTCATCGGTCTTTCGCATCTGCCTTCAGCCTCTTCTCTTGGAACTTTATCTCTTCAAGGGGAAGAAAAAAAACCTTTAAAATGCTCCGTTGTTGTGTGACAACCAGCTAACCAGCAACAAGGAAGCACAACTCTGAATATATTTGACTCTTTCTCATTTGAGAGCAAAGACACTTTAGCAGAAAGACAAACATTATTTAAACCGTCCACGATCGGCTTCGGTAAAGATTAAGGTTCCAGGTTTAATCCTGTTTACTCTTGTTAAAAGCCATGGTCAAAACAAGTTGCTCTTATTTTAATAACTGTGTACGGTGGCGTAGAATGGCTGCAAACAGCTGCTAGGACAGGGCCCATCTGCACTACAAGGACATGTTAGCATTAGCCGCTAAAGAGGAAACGAATAATGCTGTAACTTTTCTATCTAAGCAGCAGTCAGAACAGGTTCATCAGAGTGTGTGTGCAGGTGGGTGTGTGTGCAGGTGGGTTGCTGGGGGGTCGTGGGTTGCTGTGAAGCCTTTTAATTAGTTGTTGAATTGCACATTTTTTAATGTTATGATTTTGTTCAGAGGAAAAACTTGCAAATTCGGGTGACACCATCTGAATCTGCAGCGTAACGAGCCCAGAACGGGCGGCGCGGTGAAGGAATCGGACTTGGCGCCTGTTTTCCCGCCTCTCCTTTCCGCCTTTAAATACGATACATCCAGGAAAACCGTGCGAGACAAGTGTGACCACTCTCGATTGTGCGCTCTCCTCCAAATGTGATGACTACACACAACGATGCAGCACAATGGTAAGTGGCATAGCTGGGTCCGAATAATCAGCCGAATGAATGCATTTTTCAGAAGCCATTATTCGGATGTGCCGACGCGCGCACAACAAACGCACCCCACAACAAACGCAGGCATCTGGAGGAGGAGGAGGGGGGGTCCTTTCACTGAGCTGGCATGATAAGAGCGTCTGTATTTCTACTCCCTTTATCACTTCCCTTCCCAGACAATGGATTGAATTTCAAAAGCCAATAAACAAGGGAGATGTCCATTCTGCATGGCAGTTATCACAAGGCAACGTCCCACTCTCATTTGCACCCCCCCTCCCCCCCGCACCACCTCTCTATACCCCCACCCCAGCCTCCTTCTTCTCCTTCCCCTTTTCTGAAATAAGTCGGGAAAGAAATGAAAATTAAAATTGGGGAGGAAGAGTTGAGAGAAGAAAAGGAGCCGAGGAGATGAGACGCCTCCGTTCCTGGCTCTCCTTTCATTGGTGCGATAAAGGGGAAGCATCAAGGCCAGGAGTGGATGTTGGGATTTTTTATTTTTTTAATTTTTTTTTTGTTAACTGAATGAGGTTTTTGAGGGTGATAGTGAGGAGCTGCTCCCCCGAGAGATGTTTGGAGGAACGGGGAGTGGTGAGCCAACATAATAAATATTCTTATCTGTTATTGTCATTGTAATGGGACGGGGCAGAGGGAGGGAGGATGCGACAGCGGATAGCTCCGCCGGTGCCAAGGGACCTGACTGTGTTGACATGCGGAGGAGAGGAAATCAAAGGAGAGACGGAAAGTGAGGGAGCGAGGAGAGACTAAGAAAGATTTTAAAGCCGGAGGGAGTTTGCGTGTAATTATTGACGGCTTGTCCTGGTGGGAAAGCGGATATAAACAAGAAAGGGGGGACAATGAGGCCTTTCTCCTGCAGTCTATTGCTCTACTGTATCACTCCCAGCCAGGTGCTGTGAATGGGAAGGAGGAAGCGCGGCTAAGTTTGCAGGCATATCAGAGCAGAACAATTCTATCTGCTTCCTCCTATCACCGCTCTGACAGAGCAGACATCTGCTGGACACCGGAGAACGCTCTCCTACGTATTTGTAATGGAACATTTGAGATCATTGCTGCAGTCAAAGAAAGGAAATAAGCTCAACTTCGGTGAATCACTACATTAATTCATCATATTTCAACGGCCCTGACAAGAGCATCCAATGTCATGTGGTTATTAATGGTTACTCCACTTGATGACTACATTACTCCAATATTAGAAATGGACACTTAAGTTATCCATAATATACATTATTACAGTGGCCATTTAGCAGTGAGTGAGGGTGTTCCCGGAGTCACATTTATTTATTAGTTTTAAAACCTTCTCCCGCCGTCAAGTATGTGGATTTTTCAACAAAGTGAATGAAACAGTCCGCCGGAACCGAGAAAGTCACACTTTGGGAAACCGCCTTTGCCCTGCGGCGTCGGAGATCTCCTAAAATTCCTTCACAACAGAAGATGAGACATTTGCCTCTCCTCCCGCAGCTAAAGCCAACTGTGAAAGTAGTTTCCTCGCGCTGCTGTCAGATATCCTGCACATTTCATGTGTTTGATTAGACGCCTGCGTTTTTCAGCGGGTGACGTGCGTAGTCTGGGAACCAGGAGAACTCGCCTCGCAGCTCTGACGGAGGAGAGAAGCAGCGGGCTTGAGGTTCCCCTCTCGTCTCCACTTCCTTATCTCGGGTCTCGTGGGTAGCAGAGACATCGTCTTCCTGACCATGTCCACGGGCTCTTCCGGGAGAGTATTGAGACGTTCCTGAGGCAGATGACACCGACGATGTACTCCACACTGGAGCTGGAACATCCAGAGCAGATAAACGCTGTTGTCGATTTCAGGTTGGAGTTTTAACAGTTAGAGCCCAGCAGACAACTTCTGCTTCCTGTATTTAGTCTCTCCATCGTGTAATTAAAGTGCCTTACATCAAATAAACACTTTTATGTAATATTTCCAACAGTGTCGGCTTTAGTTTGTAGATGCTTTGGAGACTTTCTAGACATTTGACAAGAGGTTCGAAGTAAAGCATAGTCACCCTATTTCTACAGGATACCTCCTTGACAGCCAACATCTGGTCAAATATTAGCATGTAGCATCTCATTTGCATCCTGGATGGTGCCAAAATCGTATTTTGGTACAGATCGAATCTTTCCTGTTCCACCAGGCCTCGGGTTTTTACTAATTATTAACTTGGTGCTCACCTTTTAGCTCTGGGGGTGCTGAGGGGGGTTAAATAGGTAGCTGCTGTTTCACGTGCCTCCATAAACGCTGCTCAGTTTCTCTTCCCTGAGGGAGACCCTGCTGATGGGCCCCTAATGGAGCTTCATTTTGCACGCACCGCCTCCCTTTCATACATTGTCATTGAATTTATTGATTTATCCTCCGTACATACGACATTTCAGCCTCCCCTCCTGTTAAATGGTCTGCAGTGGACAGTTAATCTGAGTTATCAATGCGGAATCCCCCCTATAGGATCAACAGATTTTGCTCTCCAATGCCCAGCGGACAGTTCCAGTGTCCAGCGTTGTATTTCCAGCTAAATGGACTTGCTGTGATGTATCGGCCGAGCTCGGGGAGTCATACATACGTTCTCTTAACAAGTTCTTGATATATGTGATGCGTATTCCGTTAAAAGTGCGCCCTATGTCTCCGCTTTATAGACAAGAGATCACACAGATCCTTTAATAGATGAAATAAGGTATATTCTGCAGGTCTCTTATGGTCTGCTTTCTTTCACTGTTAGTGGTGGAATAATCGCACCGAGAAACTCAGTGTGTGTGAGAGTCTGTTATAAGGTCAGAGAGAGACGCTAAACTTTGTCTTTGCATGCAGACATGTTACTCAAACCCAAGAATATTATTGATTTTGTGGTAAGACTCCACAGAAACAACAGCTTGCATGGAAACACAAGCAAACACGGACATACAGTGTTTCCTCTTTTATTGTGAACTCCTTGTATATTAGGTAAGCTGGCTGCCAGGCTGCATGCTCAGTCTGATCAATTATTTAAGCTACCTTGAGCTCTCTGGGTTATTTGGGATTTATTGGGTCCAGCCGGGGAAAGTTTGGCGCAATGAAAGACGTGAAAGATGGAGAGAGAGAGAGAGAGAGAGAGAGACAAATACCACTTGTCAGCCATGTGCCACTTAATGCAAATATGCAATGTGAGAAGTGTAACATCCGATTCTTCAGCGTGCAGATGAGATGAAGTTTGGAGAGTTTCCACAACAGAGCAGATGACACGATAGCAAACTGTGCCTGAGATATGTCGCCATGGACAGAACAAGATATTGGAAAAAGTCAGCGTGTGTGTGTGTGTGTGTGTGTGTGCGCGCGCGTGCTCGGGGCCCGTGCAAGTGCACACACAGTACAGTATTTAGTATTTGTGTGTGCATGTTCTCTCCTCCACGGTGGCAGCCTGCAGCTGTAATAAATGGGGCCTGGGGATAGCAGAGAGGATGGGATGTGGCAGATCATAAATAATCATTTATCCCACCGTTTCCCCTGCTTCGCGGTCTGACAGACCGCTGGGTACAGGCGGGGAGCAGCCAGAGGCGCACGCCAAGACACAGCTGCAGCAGCGACAACACGCATGCAGCCGCGGCGCTCTGGGGCAGCGCTTCTTTATAGCAGGTCTATCTTGCAGATCCGCCGGGGTAATAAGGAAAAGAGAGGCTGCTGCTGTATAAATGCAGGCTGGATTCTCTGAAAGGAGGAACAAAGCAAATATGTGCTGGGAAAAGATGGAGAAGCAAAAGGTGCCGTTACGTGTGTTATTCATCTTAAAATCAATAACCATCTTACCCGTTAACTTTTAATGTGCATTTCCAATTGGAGCCTGAAATTAAACAGTGCTAGACGAAATCAACAGCACCTAATGGCAGAGCCCTGGGGGGGCATTTGCTCATAAACACAGGTTTGTGTTCCAGCACTATTGGCTTCAGAGTGGCAAAAATTCATTCGGAACACAGGGGTGATAAACTAAGGATCTACGGTGCACTTAAAGGCCGTTGTCAAAAAGCTGGGTGCTATTAGACAAGGAACATGAAGCGTTCACAATCAGTGTAACCTGCTGAAGCGCACTGGCTTGTGTACGGAGCAGCATGATGCTGATGAAAGGAGACGCTGTATTCTCAGTCCCCGGCGCCCCCGACTTTATGTTGCATTTACATTTGATCCAGACAGACACGGAGTAAAACAGAATTCCTATGAAAAGTACATAATTCAGCCTTGTTTGAAACAGGGAGGCTTCTTGGAAATGCACTTTTAAGCCGTGGGGAAGATTTGATCTCCTTCGCCTTTTTTTTCCTACTTTCCGTCTGTCTCGATTCACCCGCCAGTCCGTCTGGCTGCACGCAGGCACACGTGCGCGGGCTCGCACTAACACAATCTACCCCGACGGCGTGTCCCGCTCAAAGAGAAACATTAATCAGAGCGCCAACACCTCAGCCTTCTCCAGCCAGGCAAAGTAAATCTGGAAGAAGTTGGACGGAGAGAAAAGAGGAAATAGCTCTGATTGAATTTATGGCCTCCGCTTTCATGTCGCCACATGCCTGACTAAGTGTCAAAGTGGCATTTATGATGTATGAAATTAAATTATGGAGGAGCAGCGCCACACACAAAGCACAACACACCTGCGATGCCTCCTCCGCTCAGCAGCGGCGCTGAAAGGGCCCCTTCATTTCTCTCAATGTCATAAATCCATTTATCTCTTTGGCCCCATTTCCTCAATGTCTACAAAACATGAAAGCAAATCAAATCTTTATTAGACCTGTAATCAAACAGAAGGCGGTCTTTTGATCGGGATGCACTCGCGCGCCTCTTCCGAGCCACGAGCAAAATAGAGGTTTTGTAATGTCAGGCGTGTTCCTCCTGAGGGATCGTTCAAGAGGCCCCGACGTTCTGTTGCAGACCGGCTGAACGTGTGCTGGACGCTGCGTACGTTTAACGGAGGGAGAAACCCTGATTGTAATTTATAATTCATGTTGCTCAAGTGTTTCGGGTAGGAGGGACAAACTCTGTGAGACAAATCACATTACAGCTATGGAATATTAAATCATCCATCTTTACTGTCCACGTCTCAGCCTCTCTTAACCTCGGAGGAAATGCGCTGCCACAGATACGCCCACTGGCAAGCTAACGCCGGCTAATGCAGACGGAGAGGGCGGACATCCTCGTTCTTTTAATTTAATGTACGTGTTTTAGACCGCTCACATTATGGAACGCAAAGTTGTGTGTGTGATTGCTGTGGAAATAGGTTCGTATCGTGGATAATTATCAACTGACCAGAAGAAACAATAGCAACAACCTTAAAGTTCCCACTCCGGGGGTTGAACCCAGGAATCCCAGCCTAGACCATATGGGAACAGGTTCCCAGATCATTTGTACTTCTTCCATTTGTTGATATTGTTCTTTGCCATGATTTTAAAATGTGAGATTTGGTAGCCTTTTGTCCTGAAGTAGGAGCCCAAATTGTTCTTATTCCTGCAATGATGCCCTTTAAGAAAACACTGGAGCATGTCAACGAGCCATCCCACAGAGATATCACACCCGCACTGACCTCGAGGATTCAAAGTCAGATCATATGAAATAAGTGAAAATGGCCATTTTTCTGCAGAACATAATTCTGCCTCCACAGTTTGCAGCAGACTTCTTCAGTTCACAGAAGATTTGATGTTCTCCATTCAGATTAGGGGAGGAACAAAGTTCACCTCCTTATTCACTAAGCTGCTGCCGCTGCTGCAAGCTTCTTAAGAACCTCTTAATTCCTTGTGGGCATCAGGTGTTTTCAACACAGAGCATGAAACTATAAAAGCTGGATATAAGTAGTGTTTTATAGCAAGATGGGAAAAAAATAAGTGCCAAAACTCGCTGATTATTGGTTTACTTGATGGCTCATCTGGCGTTTGAGAGCGTTGTCACCTGTCCCATCTGTGCACCCGCAACATACTTTTATCTCTGATCTGCTCCCGCCGTTAGAAGTCTTCCTTAATCCGGCCCTGCTCACAACCTGCCTCTGTCTTCTTCTTCTTGCCGAGCATCTGTCCACGTGTCCGTCTGCCAGCCTTAGCCCCCCTCTCCCCCTACCCCTGCTCCCCGTCATGAGGAGATAAATGGTGCTCTGTCACTCGCCAGGCTCTTCAGAGGGCCGGCGCTGCGTATAGGAAAGTGCCAGTCATTAACGGGGGGGGAGGGGGGACCAAGGCAGGATGAAAAATGAGTTCATTTACGGGCAAGTCCTGTGAGCCACGTAACATCAGCAGCGGCAGCATCCCCCCATTCACCTTCCCCCACACCCCCCTTCACTTTCTGTAGGTGCCCGGTGGGGGTTCGTGTGTGTGTGTGTGTGTGTGTGTGTGTGTGTGTGTGTGTGTGTGTGTGTGTGTGTGTGTGAGGAGGAAGTGAGGGAGGCGCTGAAGTTACTCAGCACATTTTCAGCCCTGTGAAAACAGGTGGCCACCGCCTGTGAGACGACGCGGCACAAGATTAAGGAGAGAAACTGGGATGAGGAAGAATCAAAGTTCAGAGGAAGAATTAGCAGGTGGACGATTAGTCGGAGGCTCATTATTCAGTCTGGAAGGGCCGGAGGAATGTTTAGCCGGAGATTATTCCCCCCCCGGCCGCAGCAGAACATCTTTATCGCATTGTTTGTAGATCTTTAGTTGTATTTAGAATTGGGAGGGTGAAAGATTGATGCTTTTTTCTCTCGAAACGTGGTGTCAGTCAGATCAGCCTTGCAGGATCGTCTCCTGATGTCTGTATGTCTGCGACTGCTAACAGCTGCTGACATTCCTGAGAGCAGGTTAAAAAGGGATCATCACCATAAACGCTGAGCGTGTTTACATGCGCAGGGGCGTCCTGGAGTTTTCACTCAGTTGGTGGCTGCATGAACAAAAACCACACGTATTTGTGCTCATGGTGTTAGTGGAGATTCTGAAATCTGTGCCAAATAAAGCTTGTTGGATTTTTTTAAAAATTCACGTTGCCTTGTGTAAATTTTGTGCACTTGATTTTCTGGATCTTTCTGGGTGATTGTTGAGCGCTCTAATCAATGTGGGGCTTCGATGATCCAGGGCAGCAGGAGGATCTGTGGATAAATATCTTCATTAAATTCTTCAATTTGTCTGGAGATCAACAGGAACCCAATAAAGACCAAAAACCAAATAAAATTAAAGCAGAGAAAGAAGTCTCAGGCTTCCTGGTGGGCGGAGCAGGTTTTATACCAATTGCAAAGTCATAACAGCAATATTAAGAGCGCCGATTACACAAGACATTGAGCAGAAATGTAACCAAACTGAGTGGAAAATCGAAGATATCCCAAAAATCTGAACTACTATGAATAATTCACCTGCTAAAATGATCTATTCTGCCTAAATATACACGGTAACAAAAGAGAAAGCGCTTCCATTTTAGAACCACAGGCTATCTGTCAGAAAGGGCTCCGTGTCAGATACGTGTTACCACCAGCGTCGCCTGTGCCGATCAGCAACCCCCCCCCTTACATATCATTAAATAAAATATTAATATGCATGAGTTGCTGATGAGCAGCTCCACTCCTTGATGACTTTTAGGCGCCGACCTTTTGCTCCCCCTCAGACGCGCAGACACGGGCAGGTGTTTTTCCAAAATAGGAGCGTTATTAAAGATTCAAGCGCGCGGTGGAGGAAAAACACACCCCACTGTTCAACACAAATCTAATTGCACTGCCTGTTTCCTCCGCTATCGTATTACCTGTTGGTGGGATGACGGATCGCTGAGTCTAAACAATGCTATTACGATAGGATGCATGATCCCGGGTTCGGCTCTGCGAGTAAACAACATTACTGTGATACTGGGGAGCGTGATTAATTATGATTATGAAATCATGATTATAAAAAAAGGCGGCTCTGTAGCCCATCTCAGGGAATGTGTCGTGTCTTTAATCCGCCACACGTGATGAGGAAAAGAAGTCCTTTTCTGAAAGATTTGACAGGAAAGTTTGATGACAGTGACTGATATATTAGTGGAGAATAACTATGAGAGATATGAATGAAATTTGAAGCCCAAATACCCACAAAATGAAGCGCCTGGAGCTACAATAACCATCAAAAACAAATTTCACGATAAATAATGAGACCTAGTATCAGTTTACACGTTATCCCATCCTGTGGCTTTATAATTGCGCGAGTGTATTAAGTGTGGGGAAAGACAGCGGCGTGTTTTTTTGTTTGTTTTATTTTTGATTTTTTTTTTTTTTTTCACCTGCTGAGTGTGGCAGATGGAGTTAGGCTCAAAGTGACACAGCTATAAACCAACACCTGCTGAAGATGGGCTGGCCGCGGCTGCATCTGTGGCCATCAGGACGGTGTGTGTGCGTGCGTGCGTGTGTGTGTGTCTGTGTGTCCTCGGGCCAGCAGAAGCGTTGGCGCACCGCTGCCAGTGAGGGTGACGTTGCCAACCTCAGTGCGCTGAGAGATTTGCCAAAAATCCAAGAAGACACGTCAGTTTAAAGATGCAAAAGAAGGAAATAAAACTGCAGCTGTAGGAATATTACATAAAGTTAGTAAAATAAAGTTGACTGAGCCACACTGTGGGTTAGAGCTATGAAGAAAAGGCCATAAACACAATTGTTTTTGTGGGGGAGGACAGCGCAGTCTGCTTATACCGTACATTCTTCCTGTTTGGCATATTATACATATATACATACATTAGCAAGGCCTCCACACAGCAAATACTGCGTGGTGCTCAGCTTAGCTGGTCTCCTTAATGCAAATTCACATAATTGCATATAGAATGAGGAAACAGTAAGGTCTAAAATGGATTATCTGTGACCGATTGCAGTCAAAAAGCAGACCGGAGAGCTCTCTTAAGATAAAACTAATGACTGTTTGGCTTGAAAAATGTCAGTTTTTCCTGTAATTTTCTGGCATTCCTCAACCCATAGCTGGTAGATATTTGACCGTAAGCACACATACGTTCATCTGAGCAGCTTCCTATGCTCCATCATCAGTTTTTCCTCACCTGCCTCTACACACCTTGCCCCACAGTCAACCATTCAAAGCCTTTTCCTGTCCCAGCCCCCCGTAGCCCAGCCAGTCAGAAGTCATTACACCCGCTATTAACTCATGCTCAGCTTCATTAGGCATGCAAATTGAGGAGGGACAAAGACTTGAAAAACTTTACTCTGTCTGACACTGCCCCCCCTCTTGCTTTTCTCCCCCTTTCCCTCTCCCAGCTTGGTTCTGAGCCACCCAGACATGCACTGGAAGTGTGTGTCATGACAACGGAGGACAAGAACGGTAAAATCTCGGTAGCCTATTAAACCGGAAAAATCCCATGAAGATCTGTGATTTGGCCTGTCATTATTTTAAGTGGAAGAGGTTTCTCTCCCGACTCTGTGACCTCCATTTCTCCTTAGTAACCCTTTTCTTTGTCCCCGCTGTCGAAAGCCACCAGCATCAGAGGCGAGGCCAGCGTGGGTCAGGGCCAATCCTTTGCTCTGACGGAGCATAAATGTATTACCAGCGGCTTGAATTACCGAGGGATAACACGCTGTGTCGCGCCACGCCGCTGTGCATCACACAACAGGTTCAAACAGGTAGAAAATGTATTCAGAAGAGAGCAACAACATCAGCCTCAGACGACTCTGCGCCAGAAACCCGCCTTTAATATGCAATCGGCCAGACGAGCTCCTAACTGCACTTTAGAGACCTGACTTGTTTTCCCGTCTCAGTTTATGACAACTGTCGATGACAATGCAAGATAATTCATATCTAAAGAGGACCTAAAGCGCTTAAGAGGCTGTGACCGTGTTAGATTAGTCTGTAATGAGGGTCATTTTTTTCTTAAATGTTGGATTTGTTAATATCGTGCTCTTATTAAAAGCCGTCCCCGTTAGTCTTCGGAGCGGCTGAGGCGCGTCAGCGGTTGCTTATTCTGTAGCAAACAGTGCCTTCCCCCGATCCCTCGAAGAACTGCACTGGTGTTAACCGCAGAGGAGATCAGGCTGAGTCGTTGCGTTAATGGTGGACGTGCAGGGTTGTCAGGGGAACGGCGGCGGCGCAGAGCTGCTTCCTGCTCCTGTGACAATCAAGTCTTCAAACGTGTTGTTGTGCAAATCGTTCAGCTCTACGCATCATTTCTGAGGCCGTCAGGCAACGAAGCGCCGCGCTGATGAAGCATGTCTCGGCGCAAGTCTTGCCAGCGCTAAATGGCACCGCGATGCAGCCAGCCTGGAGAGCAAGGGCCAGCCGGAGGACAGGTGGCAAGCTAATCATGTGGAAAATGAGAGCCGTGGCAAGTGTACGGGGCGCGGATGGCGACCGTTGAGGGGCGTCCACCTTTCGCTCACAGGTCCTGGCCTGACTTGGAACAAAACCAGCTCCGCGATCCTCCATTATGAGTGCCAGCTTGCCCCCTCTCCCCGTGACACCCCCACAACTCTATTTTCTGTCCAGCAGCAGGGGAAAAAACAAACCCGCCACCTCTCGAAGACGAACTTGTTGCTCCACCTGCCTTTTTCCGTCCTCGTCAAGGTTCTTCAGGAGGCGTTCTTCCTCTCAGCCTGCAGGCCTGAGCGGAAATTAAATAAATAATAAGGATGAATGCTATTTTAACTGACCTGTCTGGTCGATGCACTTCTAGACTACTGTCCATTTGTTCATTATGGAGAACAAATCCACATGTCAGACCAAAGGCCACAGACTAAGTTATCGGCACCGGTGCTTCATCTGCACAATGCGGCTAATTGCAGCTCCTAATTAAAGCTTTGTCACTGTCTGGTGCCAGCAGCAATGCTAAAGTTAAAGTGAACACAAGCCAATGAAGCCCAGTGGGGAAACAACACAGTCTGTATGCTGAGGTCACTCAACTCTACAGAGTTGGAATTTATATCAGCGCAAGTTTAAGTTCAACAAGTCCCTTTTAAGTTACTTTTACATTTCTCCATGCACGTATGCGAATGTTTGATTTAATGTGGTTTTGCCCACAACTTTGTTCAGACCTTGTCGCACTTCCTGGACGAGGCCTCCGCGTGTTGGGGCCCCTGTAGCTACTTCCTCTTTATGTTTTTGGAGATTTCTATGCTCCCGCTCCACTTCTGATGTGTCTCTTGGTATAACCACTACAGCTGAGGGCAGAAGACAATATTGATTTAGTTGGAAGGTGTTTTGGTAAAGCCGGGAATCGTGGGCAGCTCGCTGTTATTCCCAACAACTGAACTATGTGATTTTTTTCTCTGATAGTTCTAAAACTAGAGCTAATAAAACAGTGATGCTAGGATGCAGCATACAGAAATTTAATTATCTGTGTGTATCGTTGTGTGCTGACTGGGAACTTTATCAGTAACACATTACTGAGATGCAGCAGGATCAATGTAAATCCTCGCAAATATGCCTATTAAATTTGTTTTGTTCAAGGCGTCTCAAGTGTGTGTAGATCAACTTAGGTTTTTTTTCTTGTTAAATTTGGAAATTCCTTGACAATCCAGATGTGAGCTCATTAGGGAGGTATCAACAGTATAGCAATCATGCAGTACCTTACCTGACCACTAGATGGGGGTTGGTTGTAACCGCCTTAAAAAACTTGTTTTACAGGTATTTTTTCATCAACAAAGATTAGATATGGAAATAAAGAGGGGCGGCAAAGGTGGTGCTGTCATTGATGATGAATCCAGAAATGCACCAAAATCATAAATTCGCCACTAAAGAACAAGCACAGGCTGAAAAGTTGAGATGAAATAGCAGCTATAAATAAATAGGCTGTCACACACGGCCCCAAAATTTTGCGATAGGGAATGCATCGCCAAATAAAGGGAGCCTTGAGGTTTGAGCCATGAAAGCAGCGCAGAGCAAAGGGGCCAGAGCGCCTGTCTCCTGGGCTGCCGCTTCCCTGAGAACAGAAGAAGGGCTGCAGGGCAGGAAAAACAGGTCAATATTGCAGTGTTTTTCAGGAAGGAATATTGCTGTATGCGTGTTTGAATAACATCCTGAGGGGGGTTATTGATCAACACTATAGCATGAAAGGGAACGGCCCCTCGGTGGCTTCAAATTGTTCCTAAATTGCTGTCAAATGAATGCCGTTCACATGAGGTCAGCTGCATTCGGATGGAGAGGAGCGCCTCTGGTGTAATGGAATGTGTTGCCTATGCAAATAATATTTAGCATTTGTTTTAATGTGCACTGGTGCATCAGGATTCAGTTACGAAATCTGCTTTTCCTCTCACTGTAAACCTTGGTGCATTCTCAGCAAGGCTCACACATATCGTCGTGCATAATCCACCTCATTACGAAGCTAAAACGCACTCCTTGTTCATTAAGCAGCTCATAATGTCTAAATTAGGAGAAAATTCTGGCCATGCCTCCGTTTGTTTTTGTGAAGGCATGACTAATTCTGTCACCGGCGAAGCGGCCGCTCTATCTCAGCTACTCTCCACCGAAAGAGGAAATACAGAGCTGGATTCATGACAGGAATTACAATTTAGGAGTAGCTTCGCCCCTGACTTTAGACAGCAGAGAAAAATTCGGTCGTGTAACTCAGGGATTCTTTTTTTCAACACAGAACCCAAATTAGAAATGTAGACCCTTATCCTAGAATACAGCCTCATTAATATTTATTGGTACTTTTACTTTGTGGGACATTAAAAGTACATCTGCGACCCACTTTGGGTTTGATCCATATTCCAAGCATATAGATTATATTATATATTAAGCTCCATTTCAAAGGCAAAGTATCCCTGCGTTAAAAATAAGATGTTTTTCTAATTTAATGAGGACATTCGAAGAGCCATAAACAGAAAATGAAAGTCAGGTGAGAGATGAGAAGAGACACGCTGCTGAATAAACAGGGAAAGTGTGTGACCAAACTCGCCAGAAGGAGAATCTTCTCCCCTGTCCTGGTCCATATGTTACTGAGGTGATGTTCTATGACATCCATCCTGACTCAGACACCCACCAGCTGGAGGTTCTATCACCGCTCTCTGGTGCATCCATCTGGAATTCAGCCATCGGGAGGAGAAAGAACACAAGAAGGATGCGAGTCGACGGTGGCAAGAAAGCCCACAAATCCACGTCATTTTCATTCATATGGTCAAACTCGGGGCCTGGGATGGAGCACGGACAACGGTTAGGAACCCCTGGACAGAGTATGAGCATCTTCAGCTTGTCAAAAGTTAGAGTGGCAGCCAAGACAGAGAGAAAGAGCAGAAAAAACAGGGAGAAAGAGGAAAGCTGTTTCGTCCCCGTTGCCCCATTAATTTGAGGAGAACTAGGAAATGCCAGCAGGATTAAATGTTACTTCCACAGCCCCCCCCCCCTTCCTCGCTACAAGATCAAATTAAATAGAGGCGGGGGTGTTGGGCGGGGCAAGAAGGAGGATGGAAAAAGAGAATAAAGGTGTTAATTGCTTGCCAATCGATAATACTATAATTACTTTGTGACAAATGGCTGGCTTGCGGTGCTGGGGTAGGTTGAGAGGAAGGTGGGTGGAGGAGTGTGGTCAATGGGTGGGGAAGTTAAAAGGGACTGGCCATGATCAGGAACGGAAATATTTGCTTTGTGCCTACAAGCCTGGCTGCCCCAGAGATTTGTGACAGGGAATTTATTTCAGGTTTAAGCGTAAGCTCAGCCCCCCTGACGATTAGGGAGGGGGCACCTATGTCCAAGCATACATTGAATGCCAGGCTGATTGTGATAGTTCTCACAAGGCTGAAGGTTTAAAAATCTATCGGGAGACAACGTCTGCACCTTAAACGCCGCGCTGGTAGATTTTCATTTTTACGGCAATTAATTGTGAAACATTCAAGAGAAAAGCTGTAAAGAGAAATCCGGAGGAAGTTGCTTGAATTGGACTTTAAGTCTACCAAAGCTGGTCACGGTTCACTATCTCCTAATCACAGTTTCATTATGCCAGCCAAGCGTGAGGTGATGGGTGTCTCTTCCGGGCATTCAGGGAGCTTTCGGCAGACAGCAGGTGGGGTACCGGGAGACCAGATCGGGTCGGAGCACCATGACACCTGGTGCCCCCCTTGCTGCTACAGCTGGGCAGGTGAGAGTCAAAGGGGCCAATGGGAGATTGATGGCCCAAATTCACTCATGTCAGATCACCTGTCAGTGCGCCACTGGCACTGAATCCATTTTGCTTCAACCCACCATTAACCTTGGACCAGTTGAATTCCACCCCCCTCCGCGGACCAGGCCCCTGTAACCTTTGTCTACTTCGGCTGCCCAACTACTTACCGTGCTTAACTTTCATCTTGTTCTCTGAGCTTTCAATGCAGCGGTTAACTGTTTGCTTGTATAAAGGCAGGGCTTTGTTGCCTCGGCCACACATAAAAAGAAGCCATTTGATTAACAGTAAAAATAAAAAAAATTAAAAGAGCAGCAGCTTCTTGTGACATCCATAAGGCATTTATTGATCAGAAGGTGTGGTGCCTTGAAACCTCCAGCGGTGATGAACGCCACCTTCCTTAACCCACCAGTCCGCCACTCTACTGGGATAATGCTCGTTCTCGTCATTGTTACATTCTAGTAAGATACTGAGCAGGATTTGATATTGGATGTGTTATCCATCTATATATATATGACCATGGCTACGAGCAGATGTTTAATCATTTCACAGGCCTATAAAAGGCCGATTGGGCTGCCAGTGGCTGCTGTAACACTGATTGATGGTGGGCAGGTGGGGCCACAGCGCTGCCCTCAGACGTACTCTGTTTATTCATACAGACTGCCTTCTGCCCACTTTACCCACCACAGGGCTCAATTGGCTAAATTTACAGTCATCATAGGAGAAAAAAGAAAATATGCTAATGAAGCCACATAGCCCCGAGGAGACGCAAACACCCTCACAATCCCAACTTTCCAAACTCCTATCAGGTACAGCAGACTAGATCTCGTGCACGTTCACCGACCACACAGCGAGTCGTACTGTATCTCACCTCGCCAATCCATTACTCGCTGCCCGGCTCCCTGGAGCAAACATAAATTGGTTCCAGTAATGAGAGGCAGTAATGATTGTCTTTTTATATTTGGTCTTGATTTTCAATTATGTATTGCCAATATTATTGTTGTTGTGTTGCAGCGTCAAATTAAATCCTTGTGTTTCGTTTTTTAAACCGGACACTGTCTTTTTGAATGTAAAAGGAAGCGTCATTATTTTAGTGGGGTAAGTCATGAATGTGGGTGGCTACTGTACATGACCCATCCAGATGGTGACAGTGGTCCTCTCCGCATCACCAACGGCCATTTTCTCAGCCACGACAGGTGGTCTTTGGTTCCACCGAGGACGCGGTAGCTTAGGGATCAGCCTGTATCCCTGACAGGAATGTGTGCCACCTAGTATTGGCCTGTCCACTGAACAGAGCCTCAGATCAGTGGCGTTGGCTGGCCCGGGGGTTGTTCTTTACGGCTGTGTCGGTGGCTGGTTGGCTCTTCCTTCTGCATGCGGAATCTCTCCAGATGGACGCCGGAACGGCGCCAACCACGTGGCTGAAAATCCCATCAAGAAGCAGTTCCAGGCCCTTGCACTGAGAAGATGAAGCACACCAGTTCGCCAGGGGACACGGGCCAAACCTTTCTGCACCTCCATCACCCCAAAACTCAATCTCTTCAGGCGCCCCTGTCCTACCTCCCTCCGTGCTTCCCTTCCTCCTTTTCTTGCTTTTACAGGAGAAGACTACGAACCCAACCAGCCAGAATATGGAGTGTGGCCCCCGGGGGGTCTGTGGCCCTCGCTTGTTAAATAAAGGAGCTGACTGGTTGATTGATAGACCCTCAGCAGTCCCTGCACCTCACGTTTCCTGGTTCGCTGCCTTATATACGAATCCTTTGTTGGTCCGGCCTGCGTTAGCATTGGTTAAATGTGGTGTTTGATGGATGGCACCAATTTTCCCCCAAAACCCAGATGAGCCACCTAAGCACCTTTCCTCCTCCTCTGGTTTCTCCCCAGGTAAGCCCCACGAGCACAAGGGGACAGGAGTGCTCTAGAACGGTATCAATCAAACAACCTTGTGCATTGGCAGAAACGGCAATGTGATGTTTCAATTATGCTGCGGCTCCCCAACAGCTGACACTTTGGGCGACCCTTCATCCGCACTAACAAAGGAGGTCAACGGCACATTTAATGCACCTGAAGATTTTTTATACGTTTAGGGTTATACAGTAGGAAACTGGTAAAAATTCTAAAGGCGCTTTTCCTTCCATGGGGAGTAACACGTCTTGATGCAAGCAGTGGTCACCTGGTGTCACATGCTAGCTATTTATCCACATCCATTTTGAGACTCTTTGGGCCAAACAAAAAAAAACAACTAGCCTTTTTTAACGTGCATCTCCACCACATCTGGAGCGCGCAATAGTCCATAATGTTTTGGGGCTCACCAGTTGAGGCTAATATCACACCCGGCAAACACGATTGTCTCTGTCCCGGTAATGCCAGAGGCATCTTCTGACATCCACAAAGGCTGCAGACGAGCGGAAGCCTGATGCAGTGCGGCGAACCAACGGGTGAAAAAAAGATAAACAGATGCGAGCCTGGTCTCAAGGGTGTGGGGTTCATTTGTTACCTAGCGAGGACGGACATATTCCTGTCAGACGAGCCACGGCAGCACCAGATGCGAGGTCATTCTAGTTACAGAGTGAAAATCTTGGGCTAAGGACAAAGATTCTCATTTCACACATGAACATGGGGTTTTATTTCCCTTGAGGTTTTAAATAAACGCTCGCTCCATACTTAAACTGGTGAGGCTCCTTTGATTGCACTTCAGCATATTCATAAGTGTCGCTACTCTCTAGATTTGGCTTTATAATCACAATCTAAGAGCACTCGCTTTGATGGATTTCAATTATCATTCCCAATTCTTGTTCCGTATATGTGTTCGTTTTGTGTATATTTCCTTTTAAGTAAATTACAATTTAAAAAAACACACACACTACTGTTCTTACACTTTTACGTTCGCATTTGACTGCAAACGATTCATTTCTTTGCTCAACTGTCTGCATTAATGAGGAGGACAGTCAGCAGACAGGCTCATAGATGACGGCTATGAGCAGACTCTGGATACCCACTGGCTTCTAACCAGAACAACTGGCATCTCCCCTCTGCAGATGGACACACAGGTGGGATCACAGGTGCAAAATGAAAAGGGACGTACTACTGCCAGTGTGTGTGTGTGTGTGTGTGTGTGCGTGTACAGTAACATCTGGACCATAGTCCACCGATTTTTCAGAGGCATTTATTAATGAAGCTACAGTGCACCCTACTGCCCATCTGCAGCACTACGGTTTCCACTTTGGTACTTCAATACTTTTTAAGTTGCCTAAATTTGAATTTTGGTGACATTTTGGAATCTCTTTTCATTCATTTTCACTATTGGAAAAAGACATAATGCCTATAAGATAATAAGAATGTAAAAATGTGCCTTCGTATGCGTTTTGGCCTGAAATGATCCTTTTGCTTCTATTTTATCATCCCCAAGTGAAATTCTCACAAGTTCTCCATAACTCTCCTCCATAGATGCACTGGCCAGTCTATAAAAAGATGAGCAGGGCCAAACAGTATGATTGCAGAAAGCAAACTGACAAATATTGATCCCCGCCGGCATACAGACAGCTAATCAATGAATGTGTGCCCTCCCAGCAGAGGCCGCGAGTCTGGATCAATTCCAAAGAAAGATGAGGCATCGGCAAATAACGTGAAATAGTTTTGAGGCCTATAGTGGTGTTGAAATGGAATAATTTCCCCAAATGTATGGAGGGAAACCAAAGGGCTGCAGCTGTGATCCAGACAGATAAACATCAAAGAGGATTACTGCTCCTGTTACTGCAATAAATATTGTCGCTAATAATAATTCTTATTTTTGGTGTCTAGACGTGGGCTCCCGTATGAAACACTCTCTGGCCTCCAATGATGAAGCCACCGGATGATTTATTGATCCATCCGCAGCTGCCAAATAACCTGCTGAATTGTTTCATCACCTTGTCATTATGACTATGACAAGGCTGCGAAAAACAGTCCGAAAAGCCCCTCAAGGGTGTCTCTCTCGATATGGAGGGCGCAGGCACATCAGCTGCAACCGCCGCACACTCGTATGAGGTCAATATCCCGACCCAAACATTCATTCTCTAAGATATTTGATGGGGGAGTAATGGCGGGAAAATGCACCGTATGGTTTAACTTTTGATGTTTATTTCGGTGAGATTGATGCCAACAAAACTGACAAGAAAACACTAAACTCTTGTTCTTATTGGCCTAAATTTAAAGGTTTTCCATCATTAGGTGCAATAACATAAACACACACAATTTCCTGGACAATGTTAATAAATTCTTTAATGGTGATAAAAGCACAAAATGAAGAGCGTAGATATAATAAATGTATAGCTTAACTTCAAATCATGCAATGCGTGTGGCATTGACCCCTCCATGCAGAATTCTCCCAAATAAGACAAAACAATACATCATTAATGCTGTTTGTAGACTGGTTTTAGCCTGTAAATGTCGTAAACCAGCCAACAAGTTCAGGGGTTTTACACGTTAGCTGTTTAGCTGCATTAAGGAAAGCACCAAAGACTTCACATGACACAACAAACAACAACAAAAAAGGTTACCTGAGGAAACACAAAGCCTCCCTGAACAGCTTTCTATCTGAATATAGGTTTGACGTGACCTGTTGTCTTAGCTTCATGAAAAAAGTAGCAGGTTTTCTCCACAAAAGGCAGCTTCACAGTTCCACAACTCCCTACAATAAAATCATTTGGCCTTCAGAAAATGTGCTTTGCAAAATTCACAGCTTGAAAATTCCCTTTTTAAAAAAAATATTAATAATTGTTTCACATACTGGACTTTTATGGCTTCTGAATCAAAAGATTAAACAATAAATTATTCTTGTTACATAGTAAAAATACAAATTGCTACATTTGCCACTGCTGTGACCTTTACATTTAACTGTTATTTTTGTCACAATGTCTGTTGACAGTGGCTCCCAATCAGCTGTACAGTCGTATCTTACAGACAAAATTAGCTGTCAGTTATTGAACTCCAAAAATGTGACAACTGGAGTCAGATTTGTGTTGCCGTATGTGAGAACTTGACACGACTCCAAACTTGTAGCAAAAAAACTCATGCATCGTCAAACAGGATTAATCTAGCTTGTCTTACACGCTACCTGACGTATACGGTGACTTTTTTTTTCTTTTTTTAAATCAGGCTTTCAATCACTCGCTGCTACACCCAAACAAAGTAAGCAATTTCATCCAAATCGACAGGATAGTCCGTGAGGTGCAGCGGCTCCTTGATTTCGTATCTCTCCCCTTTATAGCTTCTCCAGCGGCCAGCGGGGAGGTAAATGTCACGCTCTTGCTTTCCAGGCTCTAAAACAGGGGCTACCATGAGGTCATCCCCAATCAGGAACTGGGAGTCGATTTTATAGGCTGTCTCATCACCTGTGGCAATCCACCACAAAGGCCTTATGATTGGATCCCCAGTGTCCACCACCTCGCCAGCCAGCTCCAGGACCCGTGGTGCAACAATACTCTCGTGGAGGGCGATGTATTTGCGAGCAATTTCAACCACCTCGCTGTCGTATTCCCATGGCGGAATAGAAAACTGCATGGAGGGCATGAAGGCCGACAGCTCCAGCCAGCGGATATAGAGTTCTCGATCAGGTAATGCACGATTTCCATCAGTGTGGTTCAGATAGGCATTGCCTCCAATCATGTCTGGTAGAATAAACTGATAGCCCAGAATGCTGATAGTGAGCACCGTGGGGATTAGAGATTTGAGACCCAGCTCGTAGCCCCACACAGAGTCCCTGTCAATTGGTCTGAAGAAGCAGGATATGTTCTGGGACTGGTAGCCGCTGCGCAGCTCAGCTCTGTCGTTATAAGGAATAGCCATTTCCGTGTAGCGTCGGGTGAAAAAACTCGGGTCTCGGATGGGAGTTCTGGTGCTAAACTTCCAAGGCAGATAGTTTGTCTCACCCGCGTCGAATTTAAAAGATGACACCCCGTATCTGGACCGCAGCGATCGCAGCTGGGAGGAAAACCAGTCGCGGGCTTCTGGGTTGGTGAAGTCCAAAATTCCTCCGATGCCGTTCCACCAGCGCACCAGAGCGGGCAGCCGGCCGGTCGGCTCCCGCACAAACAGGCTTTTTTCCACACAGCTGTGGAAGTTTTCCGAGTCGTAATTGACAAACGGGTGAATCCAGAGCGAGACCAAGAATCCATCCGATTTGAGCTTATGGAACATGGCAGTGGCATTGGGAAACTTCGTCTGGTCAAACTCAAAATCGCCATAGCGCCTGGTGTAGCGGTTATCGAGCTCCAGGTGGCTGAAGGTGAAGTTGTACTTGCGGATGTTGGCGGCGTACTCCAAGAATTTCTCTTGGTCAACGTCGGTCTTATGTAGCGCCCAAGTTGACCATATAGGATAGCTAAACATGGCTTTGGCAGGAACCTTGTTTGGTTTATTGAAGTACCTGCGGACCATGTACTTGTGTATGGACGTCACATCCAAGCCCACACACACCCTGTAACTAAGTTCAGCACAGGGGGCCTCTCCGGGGTTTGGCTTGAAAGGACTGTCCCCGTATCGAGCCTGGAAGGACATGGTCCTCTCTGTGTCGTTCCATCCCAGGTGGAAGGGCACAGAATTGTTTATCTTGATGGCTGTCGCGTTGGACGAGAGCCAGTAGCTCTCCAAAATGCCGCCAAATTCATTGCGGTTCAAGTAGATGTCGCTGGTGACGAAGGGTTTGGGAGCCTCCTGGCCGGAAATCGAGATAGGCCAATGCTGAATGGCCGACACTGCACCGCCATACCAGTGGGCAAATTTGTACGTCATAGCGTGCTCGACGGGAATGTGAGGAACTAGTTCCTCCCAACGCACACGGTAGCATTGCACAGTGTCCTTGGGTCGCACCGTCTCAATGAAGAAGTTCAGCTTTCTGTCAGTTGTGGAGCTGCAGCTCAGAATCTCCCCTTCTTTGGAGCACGAATCCAAGTCCAACGTGCCCGACCTGCCAAGATTACAGGTAAACACCTTCAGAAAGGCTAAACATCTAAAAAGGTGTGTGTGTGTGTGTGTGTGTGTGGTGTGTGTGTGTGTGTTGTGTGTGTGTGTGTGTGTGTGTGTGTGTGTGTGTGTGTGTGTGTGAGAAAAACAACAAACCTGAAATCCATTCTGAAAACAATAGATCCTCCCTGGTTGCGGATAATGTAGCCATCTTTATTCAGGTCCAGCAGCTGAGTCTTAAGCAGCTCAGCTTTGCGTAGAGAGGCTATGTAATAACACCACGCCGTCACGGCTGCAATCACCAGAACCAGGCCAATGACTCCGGCTCCGACTAAGGGTCGAGTGTCTCTGCTGTGCTTCTGCTTGGGGATAACATCTGTAATTGTGCCTCCGGCTCCCCCTGGTACAACCTGGTACATGATGTGCTGTTCAGCGAGTAAATCCAAGCACTGGCTTTCTAATGATCATTGAAGTACAATCCAGGGGACCTTGTTTGTGTTAGTCCAGCCCGTCTGTGTGTCCGTCTGTCTTGCCTAGCATAGCAAAGAGAGATCAGGCTCAACGACAGCAGCTACACTCCTAAAGTACAATGTTTTATAGTAAACACAGTCTAAGGGGGTTGTGGGCTTAAAAGAAAAGATATTCCAAATGGAGGGGACAAAGTTCTGTTATGGTGACTACAGATTTCAGCACTCAACAAATGGAACAGATGTTTTAACCGAGCCACATTTTTCTTGGTCAGTTTTTTTGAGCATCTGGTCAAGATGTTTTTAGGGCACTGAGGCAGATTCAGGAGATGCCGGAGGGATTAAACCTCCCACCCGGCCCAGAATCACCTTGGTGTTCTCCTGGAGGAGGAAGCTGGGGAGAGGTCTGAGCCTCCCCTGTGACCCAGACCCAGATGAGCAGAAGAAATTAGAATGGGAAAATATTTCAGGATTGGCAGAGTGCAGAATTCTGGCCGTTTGCAGGTAGTGAATAATTGTGTTACTCTGAATTAAAGTCCTATTAACACATCCAGGTAATGAAGTTGAGCTGAATTTTTTCAGCATATTAACATCAGTCAACCCCAAGTTAAGCTAAGAGCTTTGGCCAAACATCATAGTTTCATTTCCAGGGGTTTAGAATGTAGTTTCGTCCTAGAACGAATAGTATCCCCTATGCTTTTGCACCCACACGACCCTGAATGCAATTACAAACAGCTGAAATATATAATGCTGCAGGAGACATTTGGCCCCAAAACAACCCCAACAATCAGTCATGAAATAAACTGGCCTCAGGTTTGAGAATTGTTTTTAAATGACAAAAATGCTTGTCGTGCATAAATAATTGTATGAAACACACCATCAGATCTGATAACAGCAGATTCAGCATTAGTTCTGCTTAGATTTCACTCATATTATGTGAAGCCAGAATGGTGTATTTATATCCAACAATGACTCTTTTTATCATTTCTGCTGATTGCAACATGGAAGCAAATTAAACTGGCTGTTAGAATTACAAACAGTATTGATTACTTTGTGGTCAAACCTTCACTTCGGTAGCTGTCAATCACAAAAGTACTTGAAGGAAACCATGGTGAGAGTCCTTGTCGGAGTTAAGCCTCCTTAAGCGGAGTTTCTCACGGTGTTTTACATGACGAGCATTGCTGCACAAAGTCATTTCACACCACTCTGAGGTATTATGTGGTCGGCGATGTATACTTTAAAGATGTGTCTGCGATTCAAAAAAACAAATCCACAGCCAATTAGCCATAAGAGGATAAAGTGGAGGTTCCCCAAAGCAATTCTAACACAGCAGTTTGACTGAATGAGCGCTCATTTGTATGTAAGGAAGTAGAGGAGAAAAGTGGATTTTGGCCTCAGAGCTCGGTCAGAGGCGAGCGCTGAATGCTAAACTTTGTCCTCAATCATGTCAAACACTACAACTTGACACATTCTAGGCAAGTTTCTCCATAAGAAACCTCCCTGGCTTCCACTTAGCAAGAGAAATAAATAAAAAATTACACAAAAGAAAGGGAGAGATGTTTATTAAAGTAGTTTAAACTAATCTGGCTTTTCCAGGTTCCCTGTGTGCTGTGTCACCATTTCATCTGCTATAGATGTCCCACAACACCCATAGATCCAAAGAGATTTGGGGAAAAATCTACTGTTGATGCTGTTTGTTTGAATAAATATTAATGTTCAGTTGTTTCTGTTTTCTCAATAAATGAATTAATCAATTACTTGAAATCAACTATTTCCACAGAGTGAAAAAAAAGCTATTATTTGTTGCTATTGTTTATTAATTGCTTAATCAAAAAGTGTAAATCACCGCAAGGAGAATAAAACCTTGTTGCAGTTCTGGGAAAATATTCTTATTAACCCAGAGTTTGATGAATGAGTTCCTGAAAACAAAACGCAGCAGCCGAAAATCAGAAATCCAGCATACATTAGACAAATTTAATTGCTTTTTTTTGTCGTCACTGAATATGATTACTACGCTAAAATCCCATTATCTTAACTTTTAAAATATATAAATACTTATATAAGTAGAGGCTGTTTCCCTGTGTTTGTGCCTGGGCCCGTGTGGGGCTGTGGGCTTGGGGGCTGTGGGCTTGGGGGCCATGTCTGCCGCCTCAGCAGATCCACTATCTTCTCATGTTGAAAAACAAACGGAGGTCTGATAGAATCTAAAGTCATGAGACAGTCTCAGAGAAGACACAGAGGGGGTGTGATGGCTTTCTGCTGTCCTGTGCGTGACTTATAAACACTGGTTAACTGTCTACTGCGCTGGAAACGCCACGGAAATAACAGTTTTAAGTTTCCCTATAGTCACATGTTTGTTAAACGGGTCGCAGTAGCATTTGCAATTTCAGGGCGCTTGCATGCTCAAACAGGAGTCCCAACTGTTCTTTACTATTAATATTTGCTTGCATGTACAATACAACGTGTAGGAGTCTAGCGGAGAGAGGACCGTTGTGAGCAGCTGTCTGAAGAAATGGAAAGAAACCGAGACGGAATCCAAATAAAGTTGTCGCGAAATGAGGTTCATGGTTGCACGGTCTCATTTTCAGCTAAGTTTTAAAAATAGTTACTCACCGATCAGCAACAGCCCACCCAGCAACTCCGAGCACAACTTGTTTGCAATAGAAAGGCGGACAGGCATCAACCCATGTTGACCCAGTGCATCATGGGAAATGTAGTTTGTGTGAATCAGTGGCCGGGCGCGCCCATACCTTTTATGATATTTTTGCTTATTTTTAGAAGTTTGTCCGCGGTACGAAATGGCACCTCTAGTGTAGGAGTTACCAACACTATTAATATTTCATAATCAGAAATCAACGCACTAAAATATAAAATCAATATGCCAAATGCTTTGAGTTATTGTCAGAAATGTAATTTTTACCAGGTATATGGCTGGCTGGGAAAACAGTTGCATTTTTTAGTTATGTTACACAAGTAATATAACTAAATATATATCAAATCAATCAAGATTTTTTGATGATTCCTATGACAGTATATCAACCCAAAAGTTTACGATCGTGGGTAAAAACTTGTATTACTACAAGTAGAAGGTAGTAAACTAAGCGCTCGGAGAGCAGAGAACTCTGCCAAGCTAGCACTTGCAGATATAAATCTAAGATGACTTCCTTTAGTGGCTCATCAGCCACTTTCTTAGGTCCAACTTTTCAATTCCTTGTAAGCACAAATAGCTAATCAGCCAATCACATTGTTGCAACTACATGTGCATTTAGACATGTAGAGGTGGTCAAGACAACTGCTTCTTGCCCTTTTATCAACATGTCCTGGTCAATCAGTAGAGAATCAAGCAACAGTCGAGTTAATGATCCTTTATTATACAGAGGAACCCAAAGAGGCCCCTGAAGGATGTTCTGCAGGGTCCCACCTGGGGAGCTTTTTCTGCAGCGGCGCTAACGAAGGACCTCCGAAACGAACTCTGGATGTATGATGTAGTGTCCCGCCTGGAAAGGCTTCACCACGTGGAAGCAGCTGTGGCATGTGCTGTTGAGAAGCCACCAGAGGTGAAACAAAGCCTGAATCATCATTTAAAACAGGTTGTTCCATACCTGTAATCCAGGCGGCTTTTGGAACCAAACCTCTGAAACTGTATTTGTGGTAAGTTACGTGGAGCCGGTGGAAGGCTGCTGCTTTGGGGTCTTGGTTTCAGCTGAGCTGCCGGCGCGTGGCTCCTGTGGGGATCAATGTCCATTTTCAGTGTTTTTCTCTCCTAACGTGTCTGTTATTCTCAGTGTTTGAAGACCAGAAGAGCAGAGAGCAGGTGAGCCTGGCTGTAACAAGCCGTTATTGCATGAAAACACTCAGTTAGAGCACAAATGTGAATAATTGATCTGTGCAAGAGTGATCAAACTCATCAACCGCTACCGTGATGGGCTCCTCAGGCCCTCCTGGAGCTTGAGGCCTGCGGGGTCGGTCAGCTGTAGCTTCTGCACGCCACCAACAGAGGGCAGAGCTTGTAGCATGGACAGGTTTACTGAGGGCATCCTCACAGGTTTACCTGTGTTCACGGCCTTCAGGTGGCGGCCAGGGCAAGTCGTAACTGGACCTTGGAATGATAAATGTTTGACTGGGGGGAAGAAAGGACGGTCTGTGTCGACAGGGGGCAGCTGCTGAGGTACTGCCCGGTGTTGACTGTATATAGCCTGGAGACTCCTGGGAAACAGAAAGTCCTGGAGAAAAGTGAGACGAACGGAAAAAGAGAGAGCACAGTCACAGGGAATGTCCTGTCCAACAAGAATGTCCTCTGAAGTGGGCCAGAAGTTCAGGATAATTACCAGCTTTTCTTCCTTATTTTAGTGGATAAACATTATAGACTAGTTTTCCTCTTTGCAGTCTCATCTATAAAGCTGCCAAATAAATGAGAACTGTGCAGTTTCATTCTGCAGATTATAGCCTCTGTCACTTTTAAAATGAGACAGGCTGTACTTCTGCACGTCTGGATAACAATAAAGAAACAAAGGAATATGAATTATAGATGGGATGCAGCTTTCACCAGGTGAACAGCTCGTCACACATTAACATCATAAACCTCCGTGTGGCTGGATGGACAGTAAAGAGTGTCAATAATAAGTGAGAGCTGTTGGACTTCAGGGCATCGCCTGACTAAGCAAAGCTGAAGTATTTGGATGCATTCTGGGCTAAAGCACAGTGATTGAAGGGCTGCCTCTCACTGAACGCAGATTCATACCCCTCCAGCGCAGCTCCGTGTAAACCGTGCAGCTTACCGGCCGAGGCTGGGGGTTGTTCCTGCGGTGGGCCGAGGTGGGTCGAAGTTCTTCTCGCTTCACTCTGCCTGGAGAGGCAAACTGCTCTTTGTACATAGTAACATAGAGCTGCGGAGCCATTTTCTCTTAACGCCAGCTGTTTCCCTCCGGTGGGTCTGAACGTCACGAACATCCTTCGCCTCCCTCCTCACCTGATGGCTCCTCCCTTTCTCCCCGGCCTCCTCCAGACACATACAGCGACTTATTGTGATTGAACCTGTCGCTGTTCTACACGCCACCTCCTCCCATCTCCTGTAGGTATGGAGATGGCTACAAACACTAGATGTAGAGTAATAGTCTTAATGTGCACATATGCTCAACCTTCATTCAATTTAAGAGCACCTTGTTGGAAAAGAACAAAATTCTGCTGCTACCTGAGAACTCGGGTCCCCTGCAGAGACACACATACCTGAGGGTCAGTGTTCATGACCCACTTCCCTCACTGTGGCCCTCAAGTGCCCCCCCCCCCCCCTCCCCAGCCCTCTGCAATAGTCTTAAACACTATAGCTACTTCTAAGTTGTCTTTAATTTTAAAGAAAAAACGAACCCAAACTAGAGGAAAATGGGCATTTAAATGTCTCCCTCTGCACCCCGGGATCACCTCTGTTCACTGAGCAGGCCACATGAGCGTCATTATTAATTAATAATTCACCCAACTCTGCAGGGTGCCTTTGTTTCTCATTCTAAGTTATCTGTGACAGGAACTGGCTGTTCCTTTTGCTGCAGGTCCCCACGGTGCCTGCCAGCCACATTAACCCCACTCTGTCTGTGAGCAGGAGGATCAGACACAAGGTGGCACAAAAGTTCCTGGATTTTTTTAATCAAAGCCATAGATTTTGTTTCAGGCTCCAGAAAATCCCAAAGCTTCATATTTTTTTTAAAACATTCCATTAAATACAATTAATTAGAAATTATAACAGATTATTTAAAAAACAACAACACTACGGTTATAAATTAGATGCACACATGTGCACAAACAGCCTGCAAAGACTCTTGTTGCATCGCATTCATGCTCCACAATCAGCCGAACATGGTGTCCAGTCCTCTTTCACTGGTGTTTGGATTTCACCGCCGCTTTGAGCTTTGTGTAAAGATCGCCAAAATTCTGGAAGAGAGAACAAACAGAGCGGAGCAAAGAAATGACACATCAATCAAGGCTTTAGAGGAGAACATGCAAGGCACGAGGCTGTTTGCGTGGAGGTCATGCAAGAACAGGCTTTGTCTGGACGATATCAAAGGTTACATGAGCAAACCTGAATGGCGTAGTAAACGATCCCCAAATAAGCTGCGATACAGCCACCAAGAAAGAGATCAAAGGCTGCAGGTTTCACTCTAAAAGGAGGGAGGGGCAATACAGGTCAGCGTTTTATTCAAGCTGCCACGTCTTGAATGTGAACACAAGTATTTACCTATACATCACTATTGGCTGGTTCATTTGATCGAAAAAGGTGATGTCAGGGTCTCTGCAGGAACACACACACACAGCTTTGTATCATTATTTCTCTCATTGTTTCCTTCTCCCACTTGTCTTGTGTTATACCTCTTGTCTTGCTGAAAAGTGTGTCTACAAACTTGCTGCAGGTAGCGTTTGAATTCGTGCTCCAGTGAGTTGACCAGCAGAACGTGGCTGGGCTCCCGATCCAGCAGCTGGGAGGCCCGAGGGACAGACGTCAGGACGGACATCAGGCTGGACAAGCGGCCATCGTGAAACTCCTGCGTTAAAAAAAAGTGGTTGAGAATTCATAACGAAATATGTAGAAAATATCTGGACTATCACTGAAAAGAATTACAATTATTACCCACAAAAGACATCAAATACAGAAGATTCACCTTTTGACAACAATGACATAAAACTGTATTAAAACTGAAAGTCTATCAAATCACAGGCCTCATTAACTTAAGCAAACAGAAAAGAGTTGGTTTCAAATTTACCTACTGAAGTAAATAATTATAGACAGTCAAAGGATGTAAACAAGTTCAGTTTCTATTGTGTCCGCTAGAGGTCAGTATAGTCGTTGAGAATTTATTAAAAATAGCAGCCAGTCTCACCATCTGGCCCTTGAAAACCTGCACATCTTTAGGGGAGCCCTTGTGGAAAAGAAAAACAATCCGAATATTAGAATTTATATTTATAACCATTGTTTTTGCATTAGTTTGTGCATCCTGAGCCCTTTGGATCACCTTATCAGAGAGATTATACATATAACGTGCCAGTGCTTCTGCTACAATCATTCCATTTCTCTTTAGCTTCCTCAGGTCCACTTGAGATCTGTGAGAAGACATAAATGAGGCCTTCTACATTACAACATCATGTCTTTTAGAAAGAAGCTTCACTGGAGCTTACAGGGTGTCCAGTATGGAGCCACGGAGTTCAGATCTGGGGTCTTCCAGACGAGAGAGGGTAAATCCTGGTATCTTGCGCAGGCTGTAGCGCTCGTGCTCCCAGGCTACTGAGGAGTCCACAAGATTGATCTTCTTATGGATTAATCCCACCTTCACCCACGGGAATCTAGAGGAGACCACCTGGAGGAGGGGGCGACAGCTATTAACACTGGTCAACGTCAACTGTGGGTGCTAGCACCATCCCACGTTACCTCCTCCAGCAGGTGGATGAAAGCCTGCATGGGAGTGTCTGGTTTAGGAGGGCGGGAAACGTGCATGTAGAGTTCATCACTGTTTGCTAGTGTGTCCAAACAAAGAACAAACGCCACATTGTCCTGGAGCAGACTGGATTCTGGAGAGAGGAGATGCATGGGGCAGCTCATGATCACATAAATCAGCAGCATGGCATCCAAAAGCTATAAAAATACTTACCAGCATGGTCCAGATTCTCTTCAATCCATCTCTTTGTGCCAAGAAAATTGTATTTTCCACCTCCGGTTAGGGAGAACATCAAATGAAACCTCAAGAACCAAAATGAAACCTGTGAAATCTTTGGCTCCACCTCCTCCAGTTTGTTTTTTTGCCACTTTCAAACCAAACTATTATCCTCATGCAGGGTCACTGCATCTACATCGAAACTCACGGTGGTCTGGTGTGTGGGCTGCTGTAGAGCTTCTGGAAGAGGCGAGCCAACTCTAGCAGGATGGTGACTCCGCTTCCATTAGAATCCGCTCCATAGGACAACCACTGCCATATACAACAACAAAAGGGGCATAGAAGAACAAATATAGTTGCTTCAAGGTATATTTTATACGACCACTTCATCTGAGCATCGCAGCTCTTATTTTTCTCTATCATTTTGATGTGGCTCACCGGCACCAGCCCGAATGAATCATAGTGAGCAGTGAGGACGATGGTGGGAGCATCTTCTCCAATCCCGGGCAGCACTCCCTGATAAAGACATCAGCAGGACCACGGATTATTACAGGCTAGCGCCTCTTCACGTGCGTTACTCCCCGTCTGTGCATGGAAAGCCTCACCTCCAGAGTAACCACAGCATTGTCGGTGACGGCCTTTATCGGCGCGTTATTGCTCACTAGGATCTGAAAAGCTGTTGCGGTGACCATGCTCCGAAGAACTGGCGGGAAACAAAGGAGCTAAACTCTCTTTACACACAAGTGCGAGGTTGTTCGGCATGTTCCTCCCGGTTCCTCTCACCTCTGATGAATATGGATGAGGCGTGCATGGCGGCGGCTTGTTTGACCTCCTCGTACATGTAGAGCATCTGTTCGTCCTCAGGTACGACATACACAGGCATGAGGGTTTCCTTCAGCAAGGCGTCACGCTCGCTTCGCATGAAGTTCTGAGGAGCAAGCAGATGCACAGATCCTTTGGAGTGACTTTGTTCCCTCCCAGCGGGTTTGTTTGTGGAGGACTCGCTACCTTGATGGTGTCAAAGGGGACGCTGGAGATGTTCCGAGGCAGTAAGATCAGTACGGCGGCCGCGTGTTGCTTCTGGGCCTGGAGGTATTTCTCTGTGGTGAAGTCGGGCACCTTCATGATGACACAGCGGCGGGTCAGCGACGGCTCATCGGCAGATCGTGCCTCCGCCACCACGATGGCGCCCCGACAACCTGGGCAGGCAGAAAAGACGGGACAAATGTGACCTTTGGTGAGAGAATAGTTCAATAAATGAAGAACTCAAATGATATTTGTGTGTAAATGAGGGGGAATGATCCAAACAGCATTTCCTCTAATCTCCTCTCTTTTCCATGGCCCTAGAGATGACCTTTGACCTCTGATCCTGCTGGCCTTTCTGCTATAGTTTTGCATATTTATCTAAACAATTATACACAGAACTATCCCTGATGTATTTGAATTCATGGAATATGTTTGTCTTCCTTGTTTTTGTCCCTCTTCATATCTCCCCTTCTCACATAAGTCTGGACCCGCTCGGGGTTTCTTCCTGGTAAAAGTCTTTCCTTCCCCTGTTGCCTGCACGAGGGTCAGGATCTGAGTTCCTCTACGGACTTGACTGAAACAAATGCTGAACATTTGCACCCCAACCCCCTGCGGTGCGTTACTTCTTTGATTGACAGTTAATAACAGTTTCATTCCTATGGAATCATTCCGATCCTACCGTGTTTCTGCTGCGCCAGGTTGTACTGCTGCATCCTGTAGGCTGTGAACTCGTAGGAAGACACGGCAGGAAGCGCAGAACCATGCAGGGCCTGGACCCAGAGCAGCAGCACCGCAGCAGATATGTTCACGTCTCTCAGCAACATGGTGTCACGTCCCCGACCGGTGTCACGGCTCCAGGCTGCGAGCGGAGAGGAAGTCACGGCCAAGTTGCTACGGAGTTATTTGGGCCGCTGTGTTCCGTCAAAGCCGTTTGTCTCTGCTACATGAGTGTCACCCACCTGTCTGAGGAGCCGCCGCGGCTTCTTATGCTTTGCAGCGTGGACCTGGACTATCTGGGACTCTCTTCTGCGTCCTCTGGTAAGCCGCCATTTACCATCTGCTCCCAAGAGATAAACTCAAGGCTAATCACAAGTCCCCAACCCCCACCCTCAGAGTCCGTCTTTAAGTCCACCTATCCTGTCATCCATCCACGTGTGTGCATCACCCCCAACTCAAACTTAATTCATTTCTATATTTCCACAACTTGGATTTTTTTTTCCTCCTCCCACTCGCCATTGGGAAATTCGTTCTCACCAAACTGTGAATAAAAAGAAAGAAATATCACAGAGGACGTGAAATATCTAATATTTATTGATTTATTGTGGCACTACACACAGAATTTTTAACACTGTTAAAATGGAACCAGTTCACAATAATCATCATAACCTGACAAATAAAAAGCATTTGGATCCCTCTCCGGTCCTGAAAAATAAATTAGAAACACACAACTGCAAATAAATAGCCTCCGTAACGACGCAGTATTTTAGGCTCCCCGCGTGGGATGGTGCCGACCGGTAGTGCGCCCGGTGACAGCCGCAGTAATCCGTACGTGGTTATTTAAGTCATTTTCTTTTTTTCCTTTTCATTTTAATTTGAAATGAAAACAGCACCAATGACAGTCGGCCCCCTCAGTCGCCTCGGCGTCACAGTTAAGTGAACAGAACTACAGGTGAAACACACACCTTGGCCACAAGCTGCGTTACTTACAGTGCCTGACCTACAGCTACGGCCTGTTTCTCTTCAAAGCGCGGCGCCTTATTTAAAAAAAGAAAAGTCCCTTTAAGTTTCCCGTTTTGTGACTATATATATTTCTATCTTCAGAGTAGAATCAGGAGATCCCACATGACAACATCTCCCAACTGTACATCACTGGGAATATAGCACGTACAGCCAAAATGTCTATAATGGTGATTTTTCTGGTCAATTTCTGAATCATTTCCAACATTACTTTGCTTTTTTTGGGCGGGGAGACCCAGTTTGAGTTTTCCGGCCTTTTGATTAAGAGTAGATCTGCATGCAGGTGATGCGTTTCATCTACCAGAAAGCAGCTGAAGTGCGAGGGGAAGGCTTTAGAAGCAAACATGAAAGCCTGCATCCTTCTGAAAACCCGCTGGCACGAGGCAGCGAGGAACACTGGGCTCCTCCTGCCGCTACATCGAGTTCTGGCAAAAACACAACCTAGTAACGTAAAATCTAATAGAAAAACGTACAAAATCGTAACTAAACAGCAAAGAAACCAAAGGATCCGCAACCTTCGCAACACACTCTGCAGCACAGGTCAGACCAAAGTAGCTTAACTGAACATGGACTTGCACATATCCATCAGTCGTGTCCGCTTCATTCATAAGGAGCCACATTCACCTGTGATCAGAGCCTTTGTGGTCAAAATCTGTTTATGGGCAATCATGGAAAAACTCGAGGGAGCACAGACTTATGGGTTGTCACCATCACCGTTTATCTAACCCTAATGATAATGGAGCAGGGGAACCTCTATATCACCACCATTTTTCTTTTTAGGCAGAACTCGTTGGCACAAAGGGAATCTCAGTGGAGTCAAGTGAGAGTGAGATTATCTGCACAAGCCAGTTATTAGGACACAATGTTTACAGGCAACATGCAAAACTAGTTTTCAGTTACTCTTAACTGAAAATGAAACAATCAAGCAGCACGACCTTAGTGTAACCAAAAAAAAAAAAAAGAGTTGATTTTAGCATAAGAATTAGTGTCTCGTCAGCAGCATGGCTGTTTTTAAACTACCCGTTCTGAACGTGTTTGGACACAATTTTCTACATCTGACACGTGTACGTAGGAAGACACAGCCAAATTGAAATGAGCAGGAGAGAAATGGCAAACATGTTCCAGTCTTCTTGTCCGGTGACCGTCCTTAAAGCGCCTGCGGAGGACGCCAATCCCACGGATGAAATCCCCTTTGCCCCACTTTCACTCGGGCTGTCGCCTCCCTTCAGATTCGCGTTTTTCGCCATATTTTGAAATCCTTCAAGTCCACCATGAACCAAAATTATCCACGATCATGGATGAAGAGAGGCAAAAGTAGCGCGGGGCCCACGGAGGTAATGTTTCTGCCGTCGGTCGAGTGCTTCACTGAATCCATGAAGCATAAGCGAAGATCCTACCATAGGAGGAGCGTGCACAGACAGCGTGCACATCAATTCGACCTCTCTCCTCTATTTATTCTAAACCCTTGACCTTCCTTTGTGCCATTGCCAGTTATTCCTCTTTGTTGACATTCTGGCCCACTAACAGCCTCGGTGAAGGTGGGAACCTTTCTTTTGGGGGACGGGGGGGGCGGGGTGGGGGGTTACTGGGGCTACTGGATCTGACAAGCTGTGGAGGGGGCGGCTTGGCAGCACATGCAGGTGGGGTTCACTGCTTTAGGAGGGATCAGGTCCAGGTCCTCGTCATCAGGAATCTCATCCAGCCGGTAACCGTCCTTCAGGAGCTGGATGTTCAGGTCCTGGTTGATTTGCTGCAGGAGCAAAAGATGGCAAATAGAGGATCAGACTTCTGACAACCCAGTAAATAAGATGGCTTCATAATCAGTGGTAATACCAGTTAGTCAAAGGCAGCACAGTACAACCAAGTGGATGAGGTGGGAAGTGTGAATAAACTCTTAAAGTGGAAGAAATGAGCAGGGATGTGAAGGAGGATGATGTATTAACAGTGTGTGAGTGAATCTATGGAGGAGAGGAAGGTGTTTTGATGGCTGCACAAATACCTGATGTGGATGGTAACAATGGAACTGGGTGATCAGGCAACGCTGTCTGCAGAGCCACCAAATGATGCTGGGAAACTATATATGTGTGCATAAATACCTGGTCCCTCAGACATCTCACCTCGGCTGAGGAGTATCCCGATGAAGAGTATCTGGACATGTCGAAGTCATCATCGCTGAAATACAAGAGAGATCAGCAGTTGTGGGGGGGGGCCGATGATTTAATGTTGCTTGAATATAGCCACGATGACAATCACGATAAGTTATGTGGTTAAATATTCACATTGTCCCAACCCTAAACATGACAGCGAGGCTGCCACGGGACTCTGCTGCATGCAGGCTGACAATAAATGAAAAACACGGCACAAAAGGAGGACAGGACGACATTGTGCCGAGGCGGCCAGGGGGAATCTAAAAGGCGGACAACAGTCAATCAGGTATCCTGTGTGGCTGCACATCACAGCGCCTGACTGCGGGTGTATGATGCAACACATGCCAGAAGGTTGGTTTTCAGCTCACATGCTTGCGTACAAAGACTGGGACTCATCTGTGGCAAAAGCAGCCCCGCTGGTGCAGGATGCAGGCAAACGCTCCCTCTGAGCAGCTTTTCCCTGTCCAAATCCTCACCCCACTATGCTATAATCCTGCACCCTGGGAGAGGCTTTGCCCCTTTTTGGGGTCTGTTCTGTTAAGAGTCCTCTGTAGTTACTCAGATGAATGCGCCATCACAAGTGAGACATACATTTAAGGTCAAAAACATGCGATCCTGAGACTTGGTTTAGACGCCTAGACAAATAAAATACAGTAATAGCAGGTATAGTAAATAAAGAACAAACCTGTCGGTGTCCAGTGCAACCAGGGGTTTCTCATCTGGGCTCTGGTCTAAAGAGGAGTAGCCTTTGTTTGGCACCACCAACCTGGAGAGAAGTACAGAATCATTCATTCAGTTGAGTTCTAAAATAAAAACATTACCCCACCCCAGACACCCTGGGGTGTCGACCAGTCCGAAGGCTTTCATACATTTCCCCTAATCCATAAGGGATTGGGATTAGACAGATGAGCCGGTTGTCAATACAGCCCTTGTACTGGCTTTAGGTCCACAACCCTGACTCTTATCACCACCAACACTCAGAATGCAATCCCTTGTTCTGGTTGTGCATCTATGCCTGCAGCTTCAGGAGGTCTGTGCCGGCGTTCTCAGCCCCAGACAGGCATTAGCATGCTGACACCGAGACACAGAGAAACCTGCCAGGGAGAAAGTGTACAGTTGATGAGAGTTAATCCGCGCCGCAGAAGCCGCTACCTTGTCCTTGCATTTTTCTTGGGCTGTTGATTGACAGGACTCCCAACGGTGCCGTTCTTCACTGAACCCTTCCTCGCAAGGTCCCTCTGTTTTTCTGCAGAACCACAGAACACCAGTGGGTCAGCAAACCTCAATTGTATCGCCCTGTTAAGGGGATTTCTGTGTTTTTCTACCTTACTAATTTAAAAAAAGGGTGTTTAGCACTGGAAAAATGATAAGCCATCACAACTGTAACAAAGGCTTTGGCAGCACTGAACGGCACCAGAACAGAAATGTTCTGACAGCTCAGACAGGAAAGACTATTTACCGGGAAATCTAGTCTGACCCGACTAAAAGTCTGTTTAAAACACTCGGGAGAAGGTTGTGCTGGGTTTGTCTTACACAGAAAATCAGGTTTTGAAGAAAAATCCTGTATGAAGAAACTTAATAAATTGTTGAGTTCTCTGAATTAAACAGTTAAGTATCCTATTGAGCACGACTTTAGGGCCACGGGTAAATACCCACTAAATCTAGATCGGATGTTTAACCAAGTGACGTCATCACTGATTCTCATACCTATCTGGACTTGTAGAGGGGTGGGTTTGTAGTTCATAGCTACAGTCTCTCCCTTTGCATCTGGTTGGCCCTCCGAGGTGGTCGACGCCGCAGGGTCCTGGGAAAAAAGGTACAGAGTTCCATTTGAGCATCCTCAATAACATATATCACCTTGAGCCACGAGAGCAGGGTTTGTTCTTTTATTCGTGGGACTCTTACACTCAACACCTTCCATTCAGAAGAACCCCACACGCATAATGCACTCTGTATCGAGACCACTCTCCCTCGGCGCCGTTACCAGGCTGACGCAGGCCAGGAAATCAGCTCCTGTTTACACCCAGTTTGCGTCCAACACCCGCTGGAGTTTCCAAGACTGCCACTACTATAGCCGTCTGGTTCGCAGCATCAATAGGCTCCAGTGTTCTGCTTATGCGGCTGGTTGAGTCTCTTTTATGCGTGTGTGGTGACGCCATCGGGAGGAGGCCCTGGGAGAACAGAGGGGGCTTCTGAGGCAGCCACAGCTCCTCAGATTGGGCCTGGGCTTGGTCTGCTCTGCTAACAGAGCTCAACATTATGCTGGGCTCCCCTCTGCAGCAGCTAAGGGCCTTCAAATTAACTGCATTTTGCTGAGTCTGCATCACACAGGATGGGCGGTGAGGACGCATCTAAGTTTTTGTGAAGCTGGTATGCTCGGATTAAAAGCTAAATGAGGTACCCCCGACTCCTTTCCATCACCTTCGCATCACATTGGCGCAAAAGGTTCCAAATATCCACACGGTTAACGGAGCAAAAAGCTCTGCAAAAGCAGCCAGCAAAGTAAGGTGCTGTTTGTCTGCAGGTACGTGGAGGAGTCTGTAACAGATGACAGATGGATGGCTGCTCTTCTTTAGGTCCAACATGGCTGAACACAAATGTTTCATCCCCATCTGAGGAAAAAAAAGGCCTGCTCGCTTAGCTGGAATAATTAAAGAGAAGGACAGCAGTGTATGCGTTACAGCGTGATGACAGAGTCGATAGATGAGGTAGCCCCTCTCGAAGAAGCACAAATTGTGCAAGAGTCATTTCTGTTCCCAGACCCTCTTTCCCTGGATCATTGGGCTTATTTGGCTGTGTTTGATCTTGTTTTTTTATACTTCCCTACCAGCAGCGAACATCCTGCCATGGAGAGACATTAGACAGCGTGCCATATAAATGGCTTGGAATGTGTTGGAGCTGAATTATTTTAGCAATCTGTTGTGTTGACAGGAACTAATAAAAGATGCCCGGCTGGCCTGACCTTCAAAGTGCAGTCGCACAAACAAATAAATGTGCACACACGTATAGACAAAATGACCTCTTTTAAACAGGCGGTCCTGTTGTGGACCTTTATACTGCCTCCGATGATGAAGAGCCCCATTGTTGCTGATGCAGCACAGTCACCAAGTGATTGGAAGGATTACGTATGACGGCCTCCCTCTGGCCAATAGCAGCGCAGGCTGATACATCAGGTGGCCTTTATGCCACCAGCTATTTTACTAAGGGCGAACCATCGTGTAAGATTCAACCTAAAAGAAACAAACAGCTTCTTTTTTTTGTTGCTGAAAGGGAATTGCAATCATTCGAATGTGTGAATTCACAATTGCATTTGTTTCTAGATACGATTTCTGCGAGGAGGCAGGTGTCAAGCCCATTTATATGGTTTAGGAATCACAACGACGTTATTAGCATTAAAATGCATAGCTGTGTCAGCCGAAACCAACCGCGATCCAGACGGGCCAACATGTGGTCTAAATGTGCGAGGGGGCCAGTGAAGTCTTTTTCTGTGCATTATCTGCATCCAAGGACAGATTCAAAAGTACAGAAATCACCCGTGGTTAAATATGAGATGGCCAGGCAACAAAAAATAGCCTGCTGCTGCATAAACACCCCCCTCCCTAGATATCTGTACCCAAAGAAGTAACATTCTGTCCATATTGCTGCGGAGGTTGTCTCTGGAGATGCACAATTAATGTGTGTCATAACGGACCGTAGTTGTGTAGCTGTTTTTGATTACAGCTTAAAACAGAGGTTTGATTTGCCATTTGTAGACTGATGTGCTGTGCATTGTGTAATATTCCCAATCAGTCAGGATGAGCGGGTCCTCATCTGGGCCTTCTTGGACTGGTCATGTGAGTGGTCCACATCTGAACCAGTCAGCCCAGTATATCCAGTCCTCAACACAACTGCGTGATGCTGCAAATACAGTTATGTGCTCTTCCAGCGGACAAAACCGTTCACATGTGCATAAAACATCAATGGATGACGAAATTGAAAAGGAAAAAGGGGGCCTGTGTCAGAAAATGATGTAAACAAAAATCTACAGTTTCGATTCCGTTTCACGTAATGATCCGCAGCAACGTGTTTACTAAATGAATGTAAGTGTAATGACTGCTTCGTAGCAATAGGATCCCCTCTATTATTAAAAACGCTCTTCACAGCTACCAGGACCCGCTGCTAGCTGCTACCCTCCATCTCTATGGAACCATTGCACATCGTCCCGAAAATCCCAGTTCGTGCCGCAGCTGTGAATCCGCTTTATTCCCACACGCAGACTGTAACCTACTTTTCACAGTGAACCACACCATCGAAGCAAAAAGGAACGAATCGAATTTGCATTCGGAGTAATCAGAATGAGACGTGTTTTCGTCCCCCGTCTCTTACCAAAGGCTGGGTCTCTCCGTTGACTGGAGGCACTTGAAACCGGTCAATTTCTTCCATCATTTTGGCGAAAGCGTTGCGAAAACAAAACAAGAGATGAGAAGCGAGACGGCCTGTAACTAGCTGTGGATCTGTCCTGGTTTGTTAGCTAGTTTGACGCGAGCCCTCGTTGATCAGCATGACAGCAGATCGCTTTCCTCCATCCCTACAGAGGTGACTCGACAGCAAAACAGGACTACCGCCCTACTTCCGGGTTCATACATTATTCATGACGGGCTTGACCAATCACAGACGAGATCCTGTCGAAATGCGTAGTGTGTCGAATAAATGCTGCCAGCGTTGTTTTCAATCAGACTTTTCAGCTAAATTAAGATGAATAATTTCCCCCCCAATTTTAATGTTATTTGTTGTTTGGCATTTTATTATTGCAGTTCTAATATTCGACACGTAAGAACTAGGGACAAAGTGGAAGTGAACCACAGTGACTCAATTACGATCTTTGTCAACTGTTTTTTTTGTTTCCCACGAGACGGCCGGTTGTCATGCCAACCTGAATACTGAGTCGACTCGAGCAGGAACATTTTCATGCAGGTCTTCAGTAGAAGCAAATTTGGAAATTTAGCACTTTTGTTACCACAATGTCCAAGTTTACCTCTACAGCATTCGGTCGAAAGGTAGGTGCCATTTATTTAGCTGGTTCACATTAGTTAGTGGGATAATAAAAGACACATTGTTTTCATGCCAACAGTAGTGAGATACTTTGAAAATTTAAGTGATTTTCTGAATAAACATTTGTTTTTAACTTACCTGTTGCGTAAATACAGGTGGGTGCAGGCTTGAAAGCAACTGGCGCAAACACGAGCAAACCAATTGCCCAGAAAAAGGTTTGTGCGCTTAAATCCCTCAAAGCAGAATTAGAAACATTTGAAAATGTTCTGTTGTCATGTATAAATCTGTTTGCATTCGATGTAACCTGCAGGAGGAGAAAAAAGGTGCAGATGCAGTTGAAGGGCACGATGAATGGCTTCATGGAAAACCACTCATTAAGCCTTTAGACCAAGTGGAACTCACAGAGACTGTTCGTAGAGTTGTTCTTTAGATTTTACAAACCTTTTTACGAGTCAATATTATGTTGCTTCTGATCTTAATATATCTATTGTTGTCACTAGGAGCTGGAGGAGGAAATCACAAGGACTTTGAGTGCAAACAATCCACACGCTCCCCAAAATATTGTTCGCTACAGCTACAAAGTAAATTTAGAAGCTATTTTCGTCTATTTTTTTTAAAAAAAATGTATTGTTCTCCTTTGCAGTCAAATCGAAATATTCAGTTTGTCTTCCAATTATTTCCCATATAGGAACTTGCCTTCAAGCCTGTCACTGTGGATCATTTGGAAGTTCACTTTGTGTTGGAAGGAAACCTTATGTATCTAGAAGCCAGTCAGGAATACCGACTCAGAGAGGCGCTCCATGAAGGTGGTTACTAAAACCAGCAGCGTTTTCATTCATCTTCACACAATTGTTTTCTAATGATTTGGGTTGGTATTTTCACTGTATGTAGTGCACACGGTGCACCACAAGAGGTCACTGTAAACGTTTTATATATACAATAACCCTCCATTGCATGGGCGAAAAAATGTTCCCCGGAGTTATGCTATGATTTAATATCCCTAATGAATCCAGATACCACAATAGTTGAAACTGGAGCTCAACCTGATGAGGAAAGAGCAAAAATTCAGGTAAATCTCTGCATCCCGTTGCAAATTTTGATGCACATTTCTCGCAAGATCACTGTGAAAATCCAATTCCTCTTCAGGAGACACCTACAACGGATGAAGAGGAGGTGGATGAAGGTGGAGAAGAGGACCGGCCAGACAGCGAGGCTTCCAAAACTGACAAAAAGGAGCCAAAACTTAAGAACCAGTTCAGTTTCTGTGAGCGAGCATCCCAGACTCTCACTAATCCACGCAGGGTATGGAAAGAGATTGTTAGTGTTTTAAAAAAGGAACATCTTGTCTCTCAGTTCAACCCATGTCTATTTTAAGCATTGTGCAGGTTAAATACATTATTATTATATAAATAAATATTTCAGGGCTATTAAACCTTAGTAATTGAGTGATATACTAGCATCAACAGTAACCACAGTGTAGTACCTTCACAGTTGGTGTAGTCATGGAAATTTCTCTGCAGGAAAGAGGCTGCCAGACAGAACCACCTCCATGCAGAACTTTCTGTGCCACTGCTAATCAGGTATTACCTAACTTATTCAAAAGAGAGGGGCAAGGATTATAATCACACGCTCACATATCAATGAGTACGACCACCTGGGCTCATTTGCCCAACCTTGCTTGCAGTCGGAGATCTATGATGCATACGTGGAATGGCTGCAGGCGCAAGAGAAAAACAAGGAGAAGCAGAAAGGTGTGCAGTCAAAAAGAGATGACAGTAGCAAGAGGACGGTGCTGATGGAAAGTCAGGTGAATAAGGTCCTACCAGCATTCCTCTCTGAGTGTTTTCAGTGTGGCATCTACACAAAAGCTACAGATTTGATGTTCATATTTGAGGATATTTGATCTCTGTCACAGACTGATGAGCTCCCCAGACTGACCAAGGCAGCCAAGATCTTAGAACGGATGGTCAATCAGAATACATTTGATTACATAGCACAAGGTAGGACCAATAAAATAAGGCTTTTGTTACGCTCATTTCATTCTCTTTAAGTTCATTACCTGCTTTTTCAGACTTTAAATATTATGAGGATCCATCTGATGAGTTCAGGGACCAGAAGGGCACCCTTCTTCCTCTGTGGAAGTTTCAATGTGACAAAGCTAAAGGGATGTCCGTCACTGCCCTCTGCTGGTAGGTGTGCTCACCAATTTAGTTGAAGTTTATTCAATCGGGAAGTTGATTTTATTTGTGCAATAATAACATCTAAATTTAAAAGTCCGTTTCATGTGTATGCAGCAATTATTTTGAGGTCTTAGTTAAGGAAATGGTCATTTTGTCACAATTCTTGTAAGTGAACTCTGCTTTCAACAGGAATAAGAAATATCAGGACCTGTTTGCCGTAGGAATGGGAACCTGTAAGTGTGCAAAATGAAACAGAGATGTAAAGGCTTTTAATTTGACCGGTTCTTCCCACATGCCCACTCTTCCTCATCCCTTTGGTCCAGATGACTTCTGTAAACAGGGCCCAGGAGTGCTCGTCTTCCACACCTTAAAGAACCATAGCTTTCCAGAGTACATCTACACCGCCACCTCTGGCATCATGTGCGTGGACATTCACCAGCAGCATTCATATCTGGTGGCGGTTGGTTTCTATGACGGCCATGTTGCTGTCTACAACCTGAAGAAAAGAGGAGAAGGGGAGCCTGTGTATAAGAGCACAGCTAAGATGGGCAAGCACACCGACCCTGTCTGGGAGGTGAGACGAGGACAGCACCAGTGGTGGGACTGTTGGACACTGACGTAGGTGAATTATTCCAAAGGAAAATGGAAGCTATATTTTATTTTTATTCAGGTCCGCTGGCAGAAAGATGACTTGGACGGCAACCGCAATTTTTGCTCCATCTCATCCGATGGCAGAATTGTGTCCTGGACGCTGGTCAAGGTCAGACAATCCTTTTCATATTTCATGTTCGGTTGTAACATCACTTCTATGAGGGTTTTATATGCAGTTTGATTGGGTTTTTTTTAAATCAGCATTCACTCAATTACTGCTTTGTTGATTCATTCCTCAGAATGAGCTCATCTTCACAGATATTCTCAGACTATCAGTGACTGTTTCTGTGTCCGATGTCCAGGGTGGTGGACAGCAAGTCAGCGTGGACGGTGCATTCATAGTTCTTTTGCATATCCGCTATCAGATCAGCAGCTGTTTTATCATTCTATTTCTTATTTGACTGATGCTTCTGTCCGTAGTTTCTGGAACCTCGTTTGACTTCCACAAACAGATTGACCATCTCTTCCTGGTTGGCACAGAAGATGGAAAAATACACAAGGTGTGTGCGTCACACATAGCAAGAAAACTAGCATAACTGCGGCCCTTGAAAGAGCTTTCTCCTAATGAACCTTTTAGAAATATAGAAAGAAAATTAAACTGCCTTAGTTTGACTGAGTTCTGGGTCAGAGACAAAGCAGCAGGCTAGTCTGACTCGCTGTGGGGTTGCATAAGTTACACACACCTTTGTTGCAGTCCTGGACAATCTCCTTCCTTTGGAACTAACATGCAGCCAGACGCTGGGTCAGTATATGAGCCGTAATGTGTTCCGCCTGTCACCTCGGGGCTCAGCGGAGCAGGAACCCCAGCTGAGGACATGTTAGGAATCTTCACCCAGCCACAGGTCAACAATCAATCTGTCAGTGCAGCAGCTGTTGCCACAAGTCATGCTGTTATACCCTGCATCGCTCACCTCAGACACTTTTGTAAATCTAATTACAAAGAGAAAGTAGAGTGTAACCACACATGAATTCCCAGTAATTAAACCTATCTGTTGTCTGTCAGGATAAACCATCTCTGACCTGCTCCCCTGCTTATTGCCAGAGCCACAGTTACGTGCAGAGAGACCATATCTTTCCAGAAACCGACCATGGAAGAGTAAAACAGCTCAGGTTTCGTTGTCTAAATAATGACTTTGCTTTTTGTTCTAGTGCTCCAAAACCTACTCCAACCAGTTGCTGAAGTCTTATGATGCTCACAACATGGCGGTGGACGCCGTCAAGTGGAACCACTTCCACTCAGGTGTTTTCATCTCCTGCAGCTCAGACTGGACAGTCAAGGTCTGGGATCATGCCGCACAGTAAGACAGTTACCACTGGAACCTTCTGTTAATCGAATCCCACACTTCAGTTTAAACCCCTCTTATTTTTCTGCTTGTCCGCTTCACGCGTTTCAACAGCAAACGCCACCCTCACTGATGTTTTCAGATCACGCCACCACAGGCCACAAGCTTCTCAACAACACATCTGAAAAAGATATCGTTTTTTTCCCCCCAGCACACCACTGTTCATCTTTGACCTGCATGCCCCTGTGGGGGACGTTGCCTGGGCTCCATACTCTTCAACTGTATTTGCAGCTGTCACACTTGATGGAATAGTAAGTCCATTTAAACCAAATTCCTGGAACCTATCGCTTTCTCATTTGTCCCGTATGTAGGTTTATGTTGCAGCTTGGGTTGCAGGCTTAGATCACTATTTAATGGACTTTAATGAGAAAACTACTATACAAACATATGGGCGGTTGTCTTTGGCTTGCATGGATCACACATACCTGTCCTCGTCATGAATAATCCTCATCATACTGCTGCATTTTCAAAAGCAAATATACTTCAGATAATGGATGCAGTGATCCCGCTTTCAGAAACACACAATAAGTCACAGTTTGGTAGAATGAAACAGTGCGTTAGTGAAGTATGAACCCGATGACCCAGCCTTTGTCACCTGTCCTGCGAGAGGAGCGAGCCGCGCTTTGGCGTGGACTCATTTATCGCTCACGGATTTGTGCTAAATGCTAAATGAAATCATCTTAGCCGGCCGAGCTCTTTCCGGCTGATATCCAGGCTGGCAGAAACATGTGCAGACAGGAGCAGGGAGGGCGTCTCCTCGCACCAGATGGTCCGTCTCTCACCCCTTCAGAGACGCCTCCTTCCCTTCTCGACAGCGGCCAGAAGACGAGACGTAAGAGCAGCATATGAAGAGCGGAGCAGGCCTGCACAGAATGATTGACAGCAGTTAATAAAACCAAGGAAGCACTCAGCCTGGAACCTGACACTCTCGTTACTCTCCGTCCTCCTCTCCCAGCATTGATCTGGGCAGATTTCTTCATTGTCTGCTTCACTCTTCTCCCAGTCACACCCAGACTGAAGCATATAAATTCCTTCCGTTGCTCATCTCTTTACAGGTTCACGTTTTTGACCTCAACCTTAACAAATTCGAAGCCCTGTGCCAGCAGGCTGTGGTGGCCAACACCGTCAAGCTAACTCACATTGAATTCAATCCCATTTACCCCATCATCATAGTGGGAGACGAGAGAGGGTTCGTCACCAGCCTCAAACTGTCCCCCAACCTCCGAAAGAGACCCAAGGTAAGACCAACCGGTTCCCTCCATCCGTTGTGTCCACGTTCAACCCTCTTTATCCTCTCAGTGACTCATTTCACACATTACAGGAGACAAATCTTCGTTATAATTCAATCATCTCCCAGGAAGACACAATTAGAAATATAAACAGCATAAATGGCCTTCCGTCTGAGCTCGCCACATGTTTTATTCAGCGATGATGTAATGGCTTTCACCCCACCTGACGCGTGGAAACCAACCAGCACAGCGAGCCACTATTATCATCAAGGTCCATTTACATAACGTTTATTTTTCACCTGTGGCTATTATTTGATGCCTGTAAAATCAAAGAAACGTTGTTTTCTCCTTTTGCAGCATTGTTAGCCCCCCACCCACTCACCCATCCACCCACACACACACTCGGGTTAAATCCCATTTGCTGTATAGTATTTTGCATTTTAGACCAAGTGCATGTGGTCCTAACTTATGTCACACTTTATTTTACCACAACAGTGACAATTTTGGAACATTGCAGGCTCTGCCGTTCTTCTTGTATATAATTCATACATTTGAATAGATTTGCCTCCAGTCTGCATGTATTGCTTTTTTATGTGCTGTTGTGCGCCTGTTCAGCGGTTCTTTCCACCGATTCATTCAGCCGTTCATAATGGCAGACCTGTTGTTTTACATTAATGTTTCATGCTGTTGCAGCACAGCGTTTATTCCTCTACATCAGCTACAAACGTAGGTATGCGTTGCCTTTTCCCAGCTTTATAAGAGGCGTTGACAGGTCAGCCATCATCAATATGGATCACTGATTCAGGGAGGTAGGTGGGTGGAATCGGATCGAACAGCCATTCTTAGTTTTCAGAACTGGAAACTGCAGTTCTGTCGAGTAGTCGAGCCTGTTATCATGCAAAATGGCTGCCTTCTAACAAGCATAGCGTAGCATTTGATACTTGGGCATCAAAAACAAAGACGCCAGGTGATGTACTGTCACCGTACGGCGCAGCAATAATAATTAAGTTAAGCCTACATATCTCCATGATGATGGGGTCATTGTTATTGTGAAATGTTCCAATTTCCTGTTGGAAACGCTGATGCTAATCCAGGTTAAAGGTCTGAATCCTCTCTGTAGAGATTCATATTTGCATTTCCCATTGTGACTGTTTATCTTCCTGAGCAAACTGATTTCTCACCCTGTGTGTGTGTGTGTGTGTGTGTGTGTGTGTGTGTGTGTGTGTGTGTGTGTGTGTGTGTGTGTGTGTGTGTGTGTGTGTGTGTGTGTGTGCAGGACAAGAAGGGTCAGGTGCTGCCTAATGTTGTCGAATTGGAAATAGCCAACATGGAGAAACTTGTCCATCAACAGAGGGAACCGGAGAAAAACACAGTTTAACGCCTGACATTCCTCCACAGCAGCAACGTCCGTAGTTTTTTTTTCCTTTGTCATGTAAAAATGTAAATAAACACCATCAACATTGCAATATTTCTACAGCGTTTTTCTTTAATGAGTCATTAGATTCAGTTCATGTTGCACATAGTATCTACATTTTGCTACTTCATTTACATTAAGCAGTTGACACCAGACTTGACTGATTCCTCTCTGGGGGGTTTAACAATCTCCTCATGTTGCACATGTTGCTTAAGCTAAAATGTGAATGGGGACTCCTACAACTGAGATAATCGAGCATTTATGGACCATATCCAGGTGATTTATCCTGGCAAATGTCGGCCTTGGGTCCCCTCCAAGGGAACGCTACAAGCCTTTAAATATTAGATGGACGGGGAGCGTTTTGCTCTCAGAGCCGGCGGTTGTGCGTCCACAATCTTCTGACGCTTAATGGCCAGATCCTCCTGAGCACCATCCACTTCTGTGGCGTTCCTCTAAAACCAAATGCTGGTTTATTGTTCTGGGCACAACCCATAAACCATTTAGGCCATTAGAGCAGTAATGAGTTGTAGGGCGATACTGTTGGAGATACTTTGTGCTGGTGGTTGTTTCAGCTCTGTTTAATCCATAATGGTCTGGCAGAAGAGCGTTTTAGAGCGGTTGGAGAGCCATTTTTGGCTAATGGTGCTGTATTCTGGTGAGTTTGAGCAGATAATTGACTACGAGTTGGGTTTCTGCCCTGTGTGAAGGTCAAAATGTAGATGAAGTCCATAAGTTAGAATTCTGTGACTGGGCTGTCTTGGTTCTCCACATGCAGCTGTCAGCCTGGCTGAGGAGGACTCAAATCTCTGCTAAGCCTCTCTGGCGTTTACGTAACGTCCTCCACATGGCTGCAGGTCACAGTACGTAAGAGCGACAGTGACACATGCATTCACTGACTTAAGTCTGCGTTTTCTCTCTGTCTTCAGAAGAGAGTATAAACGTCTGAGATATATTTAGAAAGCTCTGACAATAAGCTCGCTCTTCTCTGTGGACTTCATTCTTCAACGCCGGAGCATCCCTTTATGCTCTCTCAAACCAAGGACACGTGATTGCTCGAAATTGCTTCACCACGATGAAATCAGCTTCAGATCGGCAGCCGATATTAAAAGATTTGCAGTGGTGCCCGGCGGCCCTCGCTGGCTCTCCAGGGCCGTCGCCCAATGCTATGTTGAGTCACCGCAGTCAGGAGGTCAACAGGTACTTGTGCTTGCTCGCCTGCTGGGTTTCTGCTCCGCTCTGAGCTAGCACAGGCAGCCTCTCCAGGCTGGACGGGATCCTGGAGGCTCGGTACACAACCAGACACAGGAGGAGGAGAAGGATGGCGACGAGCGCGTTGCAGCCGATGGCTACCATCGCAGCCGTGGACAGTCCCGCCGCGGGCTCCTCACGCTCCATCGCCAAGACTGCGGTTTAACGTCAACGCACTGCTCACACCTCCGGTAAACACCTGTCTGGTAGACGAGGAGCAGATGAGCATTTATCAGATTTATGCCCACCCCTTGTCAGTCTTATTACACATCCAACGACAACAATCTGGTCATCTCATGAGAATCAGAAGCAGCTGCGTTAACCGTGTGTGTCTCTGCACGCAGCACCTGCTGTTATTTACTGCGCAGCAGTGAGGAACTGCAACACTTTCACCCTGAATTCCTCCTAATCCACCCATTTCCGCCAGGGCATCGCGAGCCTGCCTGTTCTGCCCAGCCCAAAACGGGCCTCCGTGCACTTTGATTCACCAGAGTCAGCTTGACACTGTGCTGACAGGTTTGATCCGGATCTGTTGGTCAACAACAGCTGAGGCTGGCTGCTAAAAGTAACTCCAACCTTGTCTACTGGTAACAGCTCTTTAGAGCCTCCTGTCACCCTCCTCTGCAGAGAACCTGCAGACTCGGCCACCTTTCAACCTTCTTTTTGCAGTGAGTGTGTGAGGTGACTGTGCCAAACACTGCACACACGTGCGGGTCCTTCAGACCAGTCACCTCTGCTAACAACGATGGAATCATGAGGACGTGGAGACTTTCACCGCTCTCCCTGATCCACCGACACAGCTCCTTCCTCTCAGGGCTGGGGGGAATCCCTGCTCGGGAGCCTGGCTGTGACAACATCTGCAAAACAGACCCATCTAATCTGGCCGGGCTGCAGCTGTTTACCACATCTGGCGGAGGCGAACTTCCAGTTCACCCACTCTGTGCCGGGCTGTTATTTACCAATAGGGCTGAACTTATTGCGAGAGCCCAGGCGGGCACTAATAACTACCGACCGATGCTCTCCTGCATCACTGCTTATTCCCCCGTCACCACTAAAGAGGCGGTGATGTTAACTTCATCTCCATGACACGCTGAATCGCCCGTGCTGTGACGCGCCAGAGCAAATGTTTATGCGAATTGCTCACTTACCCCGCAGCCAGTTCTGCTGAATAAACAGCTCACTGTATCGCTCAGTCATCCCGTGTTTTCCGTCTGCGCGGGCAGCTTCCCCCTCAGCTGTCTGCCCGTGTCTCCCCCTTCCTGCTCTGCAGCACCGCGCACTCAGCAGGCAGGAGCGTGCACTTTATTGTGAAGAGAACGATGGAGTGGGAGAGAGAGAGGTGAGAGGCTGTGCTAGTGGCTGTCAGCGGCGATATCAAGCGTAAGGGGAGCGGAACGGGGAGGATGGAACCATGCAGGAGGCTGCAGACAGTGGTGGGAGGGTGGGGTCGTTGTGAGGAGCAAGCGCGGCTGTCTGACACCGAAACCAGTACATTCACCCGAAATGAAACAAAACCAACATCTTTGAGGTGTTTCTTGTTTTATAAGTTTGTGGGAAATATCTGTCGTGCGCTTTTAACACCGGGGCTGCGAGTATCCCCCTCGTACAACACGGAGAAACATTCAAACTGGGCACGTTTAGCTGAAAAAGAACATTTTCATTTCAGCTTGGAGCTGGGGATGGTAAACTAATCTCTCTCATGGGATCTCCCTGACATAAGACCAGTGGTTTACAGGAGAGCCATGACAGTGTGCGCTCTGTTTAAGCCCCGTCTGGCTGGATGATATGCAGGAAGGGGAAAGTCGGAGCCAGTTAAAAAGTACCCAAAGCTTCAATAAAAGGAGTGTTTTTGGTGGCAGGTCTCGTCCGAACACAGTGTGCAGTCATCAGGGAACACAGAGCTTTAGTGAGTTTCATCTGAATTAACCAGACTCAGCTCACTTTTTATTTAGGAAGAACTGCCGCTCTGTCTCTCACGCACAGAAGTTGCACAAATTCCAGGATTTGGGATTAAAGTCCGTTTAAATTTGAGAGGGGTGTTATAGACCAGACCCGCACCTTGGCTGTGCATCAGCACGGGAGCGCGCTTTCATCTGCGCGCATGAAAGCGGACACGCGGCTGCAGCTTTAAAACTGAGGCACTTGTATCTGTCATCTGCTGCCATCAACTCCAGATTCATTCATCTGCACGATTATGGAAAAAATAAATGGATGATAGGTCCTAAAATATGGACGAGGAGGAGTCACCGAAGCGGGAGACTGACCGGAAGGGCACTGATCCATCAAACTATTGCATCTTTTTATGCTGTCTCATATTTCACCGCGATTACAAATCATCTGTTTGACTCTTAGCGTCCATCTTGATGTCCTTTTTCTCAGGTGTGCGTGTTCCTGCTTTCCCTCCCTGCTTTGCAACATCTGTATCCCATTATTTTGTGTTCAGCCTGAATGGTGCTCCCCCGGGGAGGAACATGTGCCGCGGGACACGCTGTTACGTATGGAGGCGCTACGTGGCGCTAATGGATGCAGCTGGTTCAAGGGGCCTGTTTTTGGAGAGTCTGATGTGAGTCATGGAGAGCTCTCTAAACGTATTGGCTGTTGCTGCAACACACGGGCACAGCTTCAGGTGGGCCGGTGCCAAGCGCGGTTCATTATTCTGCTACCAGAGGAAACAAAGCGGCCTCCCGACTGGCAAAGATCATCAGCATCTCTGTTGCATCAAATCAGCTGATTTAAACATCTGATTCAGCTACTCTGGATGGTCTTGGTGTTTTTAATCTGCAGTCTTTTTAGTCTTGGTCTCCTCCAAAGTTCTGCTTTGGAGTGGCATCGAAGGCGCTCTGAATTTCACTTTGCAGCACAGATAATTGTTTAAAAGGAGGGGGAAGAACCTGACAGCAGCCTCAGCAGAGGCACAGCTCTGAATTAGACAGCCTGTTAGTGCGGTTAAATTCAATTCGACACTTATTTCAGATACTTCACAGCAGAGTGTCCTCAGACGTGACCTTCTCCTCTGCTGAGTTGCTGCCTGTTTTTGGTGGGGTGACATCAGACCATAGGAACGTTTCGCTGTTATTGAGGTTAGATTCGGATGATTTAAGCCTGATATTTATAAATATCAGACTTGAAGAGTCTCCACACTGTCCTGGAGTGTGAAGAATCCACAGCCGGCGGCCCAGACACACTTTTAACACACCCATTCAGGGAGATGATTCCAGCCATGCCACCATTATGTTGAGCACCCTTAATATTCCACTTTTGAATTATTTATTAGTTTGTAATCAGGTTATTAATTATAGTATAAAATCTCAACAAGTGGGGCAAAAGTGCCCTGTTTATTGCCAAGGCACAAGCCTTTATTTATCTGTCATGTGTCTCTGCTAATATTAATCTGTTTTTGAAGATTTTAACATGTTTAGCGTGATTCCTGTGCCTGTTTATGAGGAAGAACGATCACATATGCCTTAGAATAATTTATTAGGATTTTAAAATCGAAATTATCAGAAAAAAAAAAAAAACAAGGATAAAGAAACGCACTGCCGTAAAGCTTGGTGAAAGACAGCCCAAATCTTTAACAGAGCTCACTGTGGAGCGAAGAGCTCCGTCCAGAACATTGGCCCTTTTCCTTACACAAACAGAAGACATTATTAAAACCAATATACAGGGGGAACAAGGTCTCAAAACAGAAAAATATACTTTCTTTTTTTCTGAAAATAACTCTTAATGCCGCAGAATTACCCACTCATCGTCTGCTATTACCAATAATAGTACTATTTTCATTTGTAAGGTAAAAAATAACTTATTGCTTTATTGTAAGTTAAAAAGTTACAGTGTTGGTGTCCAGCAGTAGTTTTGTGTCGTCGCCCCGGACGCTCTGACAGACGAACCGTTAGCTCGGGGTCAGGACGTTTGGGCCTGAAATGGGCTCCTGTGTCAGAGCCGACCGGGTGCGAGACCCTGTTCCATTTCTGCCCCCCTGCTCTGACCCCCCCGCTGACCCCGATTCCAGAGGAGCACAAACAGGAGGAGAGCAGGCGAGCCGAAATAGAAGAGGGTGGTCATTTTTTATATAAGTACCCCTCAAAAAAATGGCAAACGAAAGGCTCCTTCATTGCCAAAAGTAGTTCCATATTACACCTCAAAGTATGCACACAAACGTCCACGCACACACACTCAGACAGTCACATGATACCGGAGCAGAATGTGATGGTTTCTACACCCGCTCCTCTGAGAATGTCCTTCATTTTGTTTTCACGGCGTACAGCACCGTTTGAAAAAAAAAAAAAAAGACAAAAAGAAAAACAACAATCAACAAAAACATTAAGAATTGCGCAAAAATATATAATATTTTCAAGAAAGAAGAAGTCGACACCCAGTCCCGCCATTCTTTCACAGACCGGCGTTTTTTTTTTTTGTTTGTTTTGTAATTTTGTGGTGAAGATACGAGAAAATCCGTTTCATGGTGCGTTTAAAAAGCTGCTTTTCCAATAAGCAAAGTGACAAAAATAGCTGATTGTTAAGTGGATGAAATGTGACGACAGAAGTTTGGTTTCTCAACAGTAGCACTGGAGCGGACTGGCCGACAGCACGCGGGTACCATGGTGATGAGATGACCGTCAGTAGCAGTAGGTGACATCCAGTCAGACTGTTGACCCTTTCCAAAAACCAACCAATCACGTGCCGGTCAGTTCAGGAACCCCCCCCCCACCCTCCCCACCCCAGCGATTATGTACAATATCTTACAGGAAGACATAAAAACATTGCTTTAAAACCAATTACAGAATAAAATACCTTACAGATTATCATTATTATGTCAATATTAATAACAATATTACAAAGATTTTGTTTTTAAAGACTACCAAAATATACATTTTAGTTTGTTTTGTGTTTTTTCCGTGTTTCCGTGACGCTCGGCTTGTTTAAGAAAGAAAAAAATTTGTTGGATTTGCTCTTCCTTTGTTAAAAATGCTTTTCAGACACGTCTCCCACTCGCTCCGTTCACATCAGTAACAGCGTTTCAGGATTTCATAGTGAATTGATGGATCACATTATAATAAAATAATCAAGAAAACAAAAACCTAAGCAGTCCTCTGTGCCGTCGCCCATCGGGACGACTCTTTCTTCAGAGATTTTTTTGGGTTTGTTTTTTTGTCTTTTCAGTTTTCTCAGCTTCAAATGAATGTATGGATAACAGAGGTGGGACCTAGTTTTTCAGACTACTTGAGGACGAAAGCAGAGAGACAGGGACGTTATGTTGAAGTGAGATTAGTACAGCAAAAACAGAGTTCAGGAGTTTTTAAAAAAAGATATTCAGTCGGTGGGTGCAGCTACAGGGAGCCCAGAGAACCCAGTGGAGCCTGTGGCCGGCCAATCAGGTTGTGCCATCAGCGGCACCCAGCATTTTGATTGGCTCATCAGCAGAGGGAGGGGCCCTCCCATCATCCCTGACCTGAGTCTTCTCAGTGGTAGCCATTAGTGAACGCAGTAGCAATCAGAGGACCCTGAGGATGGATGAGAGTCACCGTCAGCTCGGGGTTAGTGTGTGTGTGTGTGTGTGTGTGTGTGTGAGAGAGAGGGGGGGGACCTACCCCAAGACCATGGCCGAACCCTGTGCTAGGGGCGGGACTGGCAGCGCTAATATAGCCGCTGACTCCTGAGTCCTGATTGGCTGCTGCATACAGGTCAGCCATTGGTCCAGGGCTGCTGGTTCCCAAGAAGCCAGCTGTGCGTGAAGGGGTGGAGCCTGAGGGACACAGAGAGGAGCTTCACCACGGACACACATGCACATCTAAAAATATTCCCTTAATTGTCCAAATAGGACACACGTTCTACCTCAGGCAACCACAAACGCAAAGAATACTCACTCTCTCACACACACACTCACACACACATACACGCGTGCACGGAAGACACTTACCTCTAACTACTGCAGCTGCTGCAGCTGCTGCCATTGGTCCATATGCAGTCAGGGGAATGGCTAACAAGAACAGAACAAATCACACAGATGAGCGTGATTTTGGATTGTCCTCACAGCTCACCAGAAACCATTTTGATATCAGTCCAAACACTCTTCAAATAAGCGACAAATTATGATGCAATTAAAAAAACAGGATGCTCGACCTCAAAAGGCAAGATGTGAGTGTAACTCACAGTGCCCACCAGGGGGCGGTGTAACAAAAGGTGCAGGATCGTAATCAGAAAAAAACTGCCACAGAAGGACTGATTTGTCCCAACTTTGGAAATGTAAAAAAAAAGATCTCCTTTAAACACAAGCTCCATTCATAAAACCTCTCAGCGCTACAGATGCAACCAAAAGTTCACGTCCAAAGAACCAGGGTCCAACTGGTGCCGCTTACGAGTTACAGTTGTGTCGATTGTGTCAACCTTGACCAAAGCTTTTTCTCAATCTAGCAAGCCGACAACTGAAGGAATACTTGTGATGGGTGTTGCTTAGAAGCCTTTGCTGCTAAATAGCTTTTATGCACCACTGACCTGTCAGCTCAGGGGGGTGGGATGATGTCAGGAGGGGGGTCCTCTCTAAATGGAATTCTAGAAACAGAGAAGGTCAAGAGAGAAAGGGTTGCGTGAGTACATTCACCGTGGGCCACACTACAAAGCCACAAAGAGGAGACATTTAGCAGAAATTCTAAAAAAAAACTACTGTGAGGATAAGCAGGAAGGTTGGACAAAAGGAAAAGGAGGGGCCACAGGCAGAAAACAGGCCTTACATAAGCTTGTAAAATAAACACTGAAGAATACACAAAGAAAAACTGGCAAACAATAGATATTTTAGAAGGGAAAGATAACTACAACATTGAATTAAAAAAACTCACTGTTATATCTACAGGATATTGAGAGTGTATTATGTGTGTGAAGAGCTGCCAGGACGGCAGGTAGAGTACACACACTCACCCGGGAACTGATAAGTGTAACCGGGAGCGATTCCAGTGTAACTGCGACTGGTGTAGGTAGTAGTCTGGAAGCCGGGGTATCCTGTTTATAAAAAAATAAATAAAAATAAAGGCAACAATGACTGCTTTGGGGATATGGATTACGTGTTACCATTACACATTTAGAATCATTGAAGTGTATGTGTGTAGGTCTAGTTTTTTTCTTCTTCATTAACTTGGATAAGACTATTAACCATCGTCATGCTATTTTCCATTTTAGCCTCATTAACTGCGGAGTCTGTCTCATAGAAATGATTTTATATTCATCTCATACATCCATAAAGGCCATTCGCATCGTATCCAGTAGGGGGAGCCAAACACCCATGAACGGCTCACGTGGCCCTGTTTTCTCAATGAGAAGCTTTCAAACCAGCTTTTACTCCAGTGAAGAGCTGTCGTCCTTCAGTTTGTGACCTCTAAATTTCTGCTACACTATGATCTTATTCACTGCAACTGTGAGCGTGAGAATCCGCTCTGAGGATTTCAACCGTGCTGAGGCCTCAGGGTCGCTCCAAATCAGCTGTTTGTTTTTTTTCTCATTGGTGTTTTCCCCCTGAGGAAATGTCAAATATTACGTGTCTCAACACAGGATGAATTAAAGCGTGTATTGTGGTATAAAGAAAGAGACGAGCAAATTAATGTGGGTTGATTGCAAAATGAAATTTAACGGTGACACAGATTTTTATGCAAATGTCGGCCGCGGGCAGGACCACAGATCGAGGTCAGGAGTTTTAAAAACACAGTGACCAGGTTAAATCTTAATCACTGTGTCTCTCTCTGCCTCTCTGTAGGTGGGGTCTAAGCAGAGCTGCAGACGGGCTGACAGACAGACAAAAGACTGAGGCTCAGCTGTACGCTCAGGAAGGTCCGGAGGGTTGTTTGAAGGTGTGGCTGTGCTTATTTTTGCAGTGCAACATACCATCAAACGATCGGAAAGAACAACATTTCTCTGATTCATGCTGTTGTTTGCCTGAAATCTTTTGTTTCGCTCATATATTGGCAGGAAGGGGAGGGGGACGCGCTTACGTGCATGTGTATCAGCAACAACAGACACATCCGCCGACAGTAACCAAATCAAATGTCGTGAAATATTACCCTGACACCCCCTGCTGGGAGAGATTACTGTCCAGTTATTAGCTTTGGGTAGATTTGTCGGAGGAATATTTCGGAGCTTACCCAGCATGCCAATGCCCAGCATGAAGGCGTCCATCCCATAGGGCATCACTCTGGAGCGTCCTCGGGCTGAGCCTGTCGGCGTCATCACCTCCTTGGGCTGGGCTTTCTTACACTCCACCTGAGGGGCCGCGCCAGAAACACACAACATGAGTCATTGATACAACACACAGTTTTACTCCACATTAACAAAGAGCAGGTTCTGCACTGTTTCATGGCGCTATCCCGCTCACGTACGAACCATTTTGTTGTTGATCTCGTGGAAGTGGATCTCGCACACTTTTTCGACCACGTCTTCGTTCTCAAAGGTAACAAATCCAAAGCCTGTGAGGGATTAAAAGGGGGAAATGATTACTTCTGAGTCCATCTCGCCTTGAAGCTATGTATGGTTTTATATTCTTGATATGCCCAAACCTGCCGCCGCTGCTCACGCTAACAATACGCAATACGGTGTTACACATTTCGACCACCAGGGGGCGCATGGCCAGCGGTGGGGGGGGTGTACCCAAAATCGTATTCCAGTTATCACTGTACAGTACTTCATTACTATTTTTGTGTGTACCTTAGGGATATTATGGAATACATTTAAGTCCAGCCATGAATAATTGGATAAAATTGGGCCTCTTCTGGCCTCTTGAACTATAAACATTCTGCAGAGTGATCCTTAGCAGCCTTTTTATGCACCGATCACCTCCTGATTCTGTCAGCTTTCAGTGTGCGCTAATAGGTGCCCGCAACTATTAACATAATGTGTGCACGTGTGGAGTAGAAGTGTGTGCGTGTTCGGTGCTCACCTCTGTGTCTGTTGGTTGTTTTGTCAAACATAAGCATGGCATCATCAACCTGCAAGGACAAAGCAAAGAATAAATGAGCTTCTACATATTTACACACACACACCCACACACATCATTACACAGCATGGGGCACCATTGTCCCTCTTTGCGCGGGAGTAAGAAGGGAAAACAGATGGAGAGGGTGGAGGGGGACGGAGGGTGGGGTGACAGGTGATGAAGGGGAGAAGAAAACCAAAGAGGGTGAAAGAGAAAGAAAAAATCTGGGGAAATGAGCAAAGAAGAGCCGACGCCGTGTAAAAATAAAATGAAATGCAATCTATCAAGGTGAAAAAGGAGCGAGCGCGTCCCTTTCTGGGGGCGCCGGAGGAAATTCTTTCCCATTCTCTGCCAGTGTTTTCTTTACAAACTGCTCTTTCTTTTCATTTTTACCCCCCTTTCATCCCTTCACCAGTGCTGTCTTTCTTTCCCTGGCCACAAAGTTTACCATTCCCATGGAGATCCTGTAAAGAATTTCAATTAGAAGGACCCCCCATCCCCCACCAAACTTATTTTAATGAAAAGAGAGCGGAGAAAGGGTGCGAGGAAGCAGGTGATGAAGTGCAGAAGCAGAGAAGTGACAACAAAAAGTTAGAGAAAGAGAATTTTCACAGTTAAAAACAATCAGTAAGCTCATATCTGTGATGGGGTGGGCAGAAACAAGCAAAGTGGGGGCGGTTTCCCTCCACTCTCCTTTCTGCACCCAATCCACTGTCCTATTCATACTCCCCCTCCTCCTGCCCCCTCCCCCCCTCCCTCGCTTGTCCTTCACTGGCAGGAAAAGTTAGCAGCTTCTGCTCGAGGTCTGACGGAAAGCCAGCGGGTTTGTTGTGGAAATAACGCTCCTGTTTTCTTTCTGCGCGACGGCGTTGAGAAAAATGTGCGATTGTGGGGTGGGGGGGTGGTTCCCGTATCACGCGCAGCGACGTGAAGCCAGACTATTTTCATCAGGCAGCACACAATGAAACTCAAACCAGTGTAACATGAGTGGCGGGGGCCCTCGGATGACCAGGCCATCCGATTTCTACCCTTTACATCAGGAGGGGAGCGCACGCGGGCCTGATTGAGAGCACGTCAGCGTCAAACCAGCAGCCGCTTGGCTGTGTGTCCCTGAAGGATGAGGGGAGAAAACCCCGATTTATCACCTCCCTGACCCATTCAGCTCTCATCCTTGTCAACATATTGCTGGAATACACACAGAGCCACCCCTCCCCTCTCTCTCTCTCCGTCCTTCATTCAGTTTCCACCCTCCTCCTCCTTCCCCTTCTCTCCTCCACCTCTTTTCCACCCTTCCGGTCATCCAAACTCAATGACACAGCAAACAGCTAGGGAACAGGGCAGTAAGGAGACAGCTGCGGGCCAAAGTGTTATCAGAAGAGTAGAGTTACGTGCGCGGCTAGCAGCATTAGCAGCATCTATTCTGGAAGAAACAGCTGATTGTGGACGTTCAGAATGATCGTTCTCGGGAGGACGTGCAGAAGAGTCAGGCTACACTGCAGCTCGTCGCTAGCTGTCTGAAACTGAAATACGGTGATGTGCTGACTTAAAACATGTCCTATCACGTGTTTGACCTTATGATTTGGTCACACACCAGCCCGCCGTCCTTGCCAACACCAATAAGAAGACGCTCTCCGATGTCCACTGCCCAGGGTGCTGTAAGACAATCTCATTGGATAGCCGCGGGGGTCTGAGACTGGCTTAGCAGTGGCTCACTCGCTACCTATTCAGCCTCCGTGTGGAAAGTTAAGGTCATGTTCTCATGAAGTTCTGACATTCTCCGATGTGCAGGAACAAGGGTGGACTGTGATCGCCTCAGAGCGCAGTATTCAAAATATCCAGTTTTTAGTGAAGCGTGCAGCTATTGTTTGAGGAACAAGCGTTTGCTGACAAGTCCATTACTCTATTTGCAAGATTATGAAAGGTGGCATTCAGTTTTTTTTTCTCCTCTGTCTCCTCACATCTCCCTCTTTCATTCTCTCATACTCTCTCCCTCTCTCTGGCCATCTCTCTCTAAACAGGCCAGCAGACAAAGTGTTCAGTCAAGCCTCCTAATCGCCAGCTCACATGGGTGAATGGAGTCCCAACTTTTCCCGTCTGCCCCGTCCGTGCTGCATTTTTTTTCATCTTATCCGCTCCTTCCTTTGCTCGCTGCTCTGCTTTTTTCTTTTTTTCCCCTTCCTCTGCCGTTTCATTTCAGGTCAGTTTTACATGTTAAGCGTTTCGGGGAGCAGAGATTCCCGACGAGAAGCACGAAAACAGGGATTTCCCATGGGTTTAGTGTAATTGACTGTGTGACTCTGACTGCCTGAAATTATCAGATTACCTCACTGCCACCTACTCCTCTGCTGTAAACAACCTCCACGTTCATCCCTCCACCTGCTTCAAGGGGGTTTGCGAGCCCTTCAGCCCAGGACTGGGGTATATTTCTCAAACAAACATGGCCGCTGTGCTCTCGCTGGCTCCACTAGATTTAGCAGCAGGGGCTCGGATTTGTTCAGCCTTAGAAAAAAACACAAATTAGCGCACGACGTCGGCTCCTCGCTCCGTTCCAAAGCACCTGACATGTCAGCGTGGCGGCCAGGTCTCAAGAAGTTTGTGTAGGTGCGATTCAGTAGCACGCACCCCCCAAAAAATAAACGGCCTTTATCAAAGACTTGCAGAAAGTGTGCAGTGCGCTCCGTGTGTTTCCTTTGCAAGGCGGTGCCACAGAATGAAAATAAACAGGACACCGAGTCCTCCTCCATCCTAACCTGCACCTTGTAACCAGGCTCAGATAATAAACAAGAAATACCTCCCGCTCAGCAGGAATGCACTGTGGGATCGGAGCTGTCCTCGATGCAGCTTCGGTCTCACGTGTCCAAATATTCCCTCATCCTGCGAGGGGGCTGTTGTCTCAGATACGAGGGCCCGCGATCGCCAGGGAGGATCGATCCAGCACGCCAGAACACTGTCGAGAAAGCGCGCTGGGCGCCACATCGCCCTGCGAGGGTGCGACGGTCACACGACCCGTATCGCACCGGACTCACGACCCCCAAAATAGAGGCGGCCCCAGATCCAAACTAGCACCTGAGATATGCCACCAAAACATGAGTGAGGCAGGCTGAGAGATAACACATGTGGACACGAGGCGGGGGGACACATGTGGACACGAGGCGGGGGGACACATGTGGACACGAGGCGGGGGGACACATGTGGACACGAGCCGGGGGGACACATGTGGACATGAGGCGGGGGGACACCCTGCTGCTGCGGTCTTCCAAACCATTAGTTCTACTCCGAGTTGTTCACTTCCAGAGTGTCCTGATCAGAAGAAACACATGCTTTTATATTTGTGACCTCATCCAAGCCCAACTTCTTCTGTGTCACCCCCCCCCCCCCACACACACACACACACACACACACACACACACACACAGACTCCACAGACTCCACACACTTTTTTTTTACACTTTTTAAAAAAAGAAAACCAAGGGAGAAAAAGACCTGCTGGATTACAGCAGGACAATGGGTGAAAGCGGGTCACCACGGCAACAAGCTGATTGGGACTGGAGCTGGGTGTGTGTTTGTGGGACGGAGGGGAGCTGGTTTTGTGTAAGATTGAGGGGGGGGGGGGGGTTTACTGGAGCAGCTGTTGCATTTGATTAGTTAATACTGATGTGCCTAAACTGGGCTCAAACACGCTCACAAAGACCCAAAATGGCAGAAAGTTAAAAAGTAACCCAACATTTCATGCATGGCGGACACTCGGATCCGTTTATGGCCCATCAGATTGTTTCCCCCCCTTTACAGTCACTTTTCCTCCTCACTATCTCAACATTCCTCCCTTTCTCTGCCCTTCAGAGCTCCCCTCCTTCTCTCTCCATGGGGGGTTGCTTCTTCCCTTTCAGTCTCCTACCAACTCCCCCTGGCCTTCCCCTCCTCTGGCAGCTTTCACCCCCCCCCCTCCATTATCCCTCTCCCCAACCACTCATCAGTCTCCCCAGCATGTGTTTGCCTTTCACCAAATTTCATTCAGAGGAACCGAGCAGGACAAATGAATAGAACCCAAAATAGGAAAAAGAGCAAAACAGCCAACAAAAGTGCATAAACTAACAAATTAATGCTGGGTCATGGCATTTATTTGGCCTTTCTTCTAGTTATATCTCCTGGTTTTCACATTTTATCAACTCCGTTGGAAAAAGAAGGGTAAAAAAACAAATTCTGAAGTTGTTTGTGTGGGATCTGCTTTGGTTTACCTTTCCAAACTGATCGAAGTAATGCTTCACGTCTTCGATGGTGGTGTTCACCGACAGACCCCCGACAAAGATCTTCTTTGTCCTCGTCACCAGCTGGAAAAAACAAGAACGAGAAGAGATCCAATTTTAAACAAATTCGAGAGGACACCCTGTTTGTCTAATCTCAGTTTAATTTGGCGCCTGTGTTATATTTTTTTGTGAGAAAACAACTTTTTTTGGCTCTAAACTAATTTTATAAAGACATTGTTGGCCGAGGTAGAGCAGAGATGTTCAAATGAATAAAAGATAATTGAATTTAAAACAGTAAAAGTGAAGCCAACAGCAAACATTAGATTCTGTGAGTGTGTGTGCGCGTGTGTGTGTGTGTGTTTGTGCGTGTGTGAGTGTGTGTGTGTGTGTGGCTGCAGGAGCTGGGTGGGGTCAGTGTACAGGGGTCACATCCCCATGATGGGTAAGTGGATTGGTGCTCTCCTTAGGACGGTCTAAATCTCAGCCAACCAGGGCTAAGTGATGGTAGTGGGGGGGCACAGATGACATCCACTGCCCCTTCCTCACTGTTAATCCCTCCAGGGTGACTCACCTTAGGCTGGGCCCGGCGGGGAAAGGCCACCTTTGGGTCGATCTGTAGGGGGAGAGAAGAAGAGTTCAGATGAGTTCGGAAACTGTAGGAAAACTGGCTTCTCTGTTTCAAGGCCTCCTACTGTAATTTAGGATGAAAGGTGAAAACTGGAATGAGCTGCCACTACTCCACTACAGATTTTTAAAAGATTCTAGCAGAAGAGGGGTTTAAAACACGGTTGCCTTTTACACCCATGTGTACCTGCTGTGAAACTGTGCACGTAGAAACTGGATTCCTCACACTGAACCAGTGAACTATCACACTGTTAACTAACTAGAATTGGTTACAACGCAGAGCCTCTAAGTCTGAACCCGTCCGGAGGTCTGCAGGACCCGAAATAGAACGGACACTAATATATGAGCATGTGTAGAGGAGCCTTGTTTACGCAGGCCCCCCAGAATGCAAACAAACAGGCGTGGAACAAAATCCACAGTGAGGCGTGAATATGTACATTTACAAAACTGTCGCAGCTTAATCTGCTTTATCCATTAGACTTGACAGGAGCCCAACATGAGCTCGTATTAGTCCGATTTCTGGGGGACATATATATTTTTCTAATGCTCCCATACTCTGAAAGCTCCATTTTGGATTATCCCGATCTGACTGCATCCGTGTTTCTCGCGCGCGGAATGTCTCGGCCGTGGTCAAGGTTACAGATAAAATTAGAAGCAAATGAGTTTTGAACGAGCTGGCCTTTAATAATAATGCTAAATATGCAAAGCCTGGCCTGGCATTTTAAGTTTGCGAGGAATCTAGCGTTATTCTGACTCCAGAGAGAGAGAGAGAGACGATTTTAGGTCACAGGACCTTGTGGTGTATTATGGTCTTAGACTTCATCTTTGTTCTAATAATTGGATGTGTGAAGCAAGGCCTCTTGTGCCGCACACAGCCCACTGTCAGAGGTATTGAATTGATATTGACGACTAAAAGGAGCCAATGAAATGACCAGCAATAAGCACTTACCGCGTGAATAACACACACAATGCAAGCTCATCCAATATTCAAGCAATCCTTTCATCTCTCTTCTGAGATAATGCCCCACTCCTGATGACAAATCTACAGACCGAAATATCCCAGGAGGACCTGAAGAGACCCTGGGACTTAACGCCGCTTTCGAGGGCGCAGTGCGCCGCGCAGCTAAGATGCAGCTGCAGCGTCCTTGGGAGGGATTGCAGAAGGACTTTGCACCTTGGAGAGGGACGCAAAGATGAGGGGGAGCCGTGTCACCTCCAGCTGGTCCGAGCACAAAGACAAAGGTGGCAGAGCCGCGGTGACCGTCGGCAACATTAACACAAAGAGAGCCTACAATCAATGACAACACAAGGTCTCTAATGCTGATGCGAGGCTAAACAAAACACAAAGGCACGACTGCGAGTGGAAATATGACCGTTGCAGCACTCAGGTCATCCCACCGGCCTTTTACTGCTTTAGTTAAGACCACGGGGCAGGTGCTGCCCTCAGGTGATTACAGAGCAGAAATAGAACCTGTGAGCTGACAACAACAGCAGAGCAGGAGCCAAAGACACCCTGAAACATCGAATTAGGAAAAATAAACACCGGGAATAGGAGTGGAGCATCGATATAACTAAAGTATAGTTCTTAACCTCTCAGGACCTTAAATGTTGCGCAACCTGCTGCTGATGTCAGTATATTATCTTCTTTACCTTAAATCTTTAACACTTTCTAATGAAGGCCGGGCCTGCGTGCTAACCGCCATTTTTACAAGCTGACTGTTGGGATTATGCAAAAAATGTCCAGTCTGTAATTGCTCTTGCTCTTTTTATGAGAGGTTGTTTTTTTTTTGCTGACTCGGGAAACTGGGAAATAACAGCTTAGGTTATTTATCAATGGTGGTGATCTATAGCCAACTCGCTCTGACGAAATGAAATGAAGAGAAAAAAGCCCTCAGAACTTCACTGTTAGCCTTTTGTTACCCTCTGGTGTGTATGAACTACTTTCCAAACATGTAATCATAATTTATCTTACCAGCATCAGCAATTAGAAGTGGGTAATTATCAGTTATCACGGGGGGGCACCGCTGCTATTCCCTCTCCTCCGTTTAACCAAACGATCAAAATCTCTTAAAAATAGCCTAAAACAAAGAAAGTTACTAAACTAATTAGACTAGGTTAGGCCTAATGCAACATCTGCACAGTGCTACTAACGCTACAGTCATGCCATGCTGTTAAAAAATAATCACTCTTCACTGGAATAACAGAATATAGCTAATATTCCATTTCTACGTATGACTGTCTTTCGAGGAAGGCTGTGAATATATAAACACTATAGATCTATTAGACTGGAGGATTAGCCTCAAGGAAGACAGAGAAACCACAAAGCAAAAAAAGCACAATGAATTAGCCAGCGCACAGCTCGCAACACTTAGAAATAACTCTTCAAGAGGGTTAAAATTGATGTTTCTGGTGCCAATCGTCGGTGGAAAATGTTTCTAATCTTGGATGATATGAAAACCTCTTGACGAAGAAGAGTTATAACTGAGTGTCCATGAAATGGTCTGACTAACATCCTGCTTGACGACATCCAACCTTTCGCTCAGTCTAGGCAGCGTAATGATGGCGGAACCTACGGATATGATTTAGAAGGTTTAGCTTTTTTTTTTTTAAATAAATAAACTAGACTAATCTACGACCAATAGTCACCTCACGTGGCCCAGTGTGTCCACCTGTGTTACAAACTGTAAAACAAAAATAAAAAATAAATAAATAAAAATATGTAGAACATCAAACTGGTAAGAGGGAGAGTTGTGATAATGAGAGGGCAGGGCAGAAGGAGAAAAAGAAGAAGGCACTGGTTTGGAAAACAGAGGCAGCCCATGAGAAAGTGGGCCTGTCCAACGTGGCGGTGCAGCAGGGGCCATCCCAGCAGGCAGCCCCTCTGATTTCATTAATTAACAGGACAAAGAGTACAAAACAGATGGGCCCGTAGAGGAACTAGGGCTCCCATTTCCCCCCCACAGGCACACATACACTTGCAAGAACCATCGCGAAGTAGCACAATCACAAACACCAACGTGAATCACACAAACGCGCAAAAAAATGAAGGATGCACGCGCTCGTGTATATCTTTCAATTTCCTGCTGTATTTCATCGCGCGCGCGGACATCGCGGCTTCGCCGCGTCGGCCGCACCTGCCAAGACTTTCCTAGCAACAAAATGGCAAACAGCAGCGTTGCTGTAAGGGCGCAACGGGCTGCACCATTATGGCGACATAATCAATACCAGTCCAACAAAAAGGCCCGAACAGAGGAGGAGACAAAAGCATGTCAACACATGCACAGAGCGAGAGGGGAAATGAATCGGGTTGGGCTCCGGCCAGCAGGGTCAATCTGCACAGCTGAACAATGGTGCACTAATTAGTTAACGTGGCTTACTAATGAGGAGGAACCCCCCCCTCCACACACAGCACAACCCCATCCATGTAACCCAGCGAGGGTACCTCACCAGGGTGGTGGTAGTCGAGGGCACGAGTAGCGCGCGGACGCTGGATACACCTTAAGAGCTGGGCTTTAACCTCAGATCTGAGGCCACGCACGGACCTCAGGAGCCCAATCCAGTTTGTTTCCTTCAATCCGATTAGTTGCTTTTCAGATCTATACTAATTATGGCTCAGGAGCAGGGCTTCCCTCCCTCCTTCTTCCACCTTCTCCACCCCCCTCTCCGGTTTTGTCCATGTCAGCATTAACAGCTAATCTCCAGCAGGAACGAGGTGCTGGAGCATCTCCAGCCTCCATTGACCAGGTGTTGGACCAGCGGCTTTGCTGTGGCCCACAACATCCTGTCTTTAGCTTGTAGCCCTCGATCTAAGCATATTTAATGAAAGAAAACTCCTTTCTGCAACAGCACACAAGCAATTTTACATGAAAATACCAAAGAGTGCAACATTCTCCCGTTTAACATTCGAGGCTGTCCTTGAATCTTCCAACAAATCTGGAAGCAGCAGCCTCTGACACGTGTTGGGCTGACATCTTTAAACCGATCCCCGGGACTTTCGTTGCTAAATGTGAGACGACCACGTCGCGCATATCTGCTCGCTAACCAGCCGCTAACAATGAAGAGTCCCTGGAACACACTTTTGGCTGAGATCCTGCTAACAAACCAAACAAGCAACATCGAGGAAAACAGCAGGAAGAAAGGTGATAATCCCTCACTTCATAAAGGAATGTGAAAGTGTGAACTGATGTTACACCAAACAGCATCTCCTTTTGATGCCTCGTGAGCTCTGAAGTCACGGCAGCTGAGAAGTGGAAACATTTTAGACACAGAAAAAGAGAAAACTATCTGGCTTCGTCTTTTCTTCTTCCCGTAAAAGGTTCCAGCAATTCTCGGAGAAAACAAATACCAGTTGTACCCTTCGTCTCTGTCCAGCACCATACAAGAGCACACCGCTGCCCTTAGGCCATAGTCTGCTCGGACGGGAAATCTAACCTCCAACCAAAGCAACCGTCTCAGCAAACACGATCTAAAAACAACACTCGGCCTCTCGCTTGTTGTGGCGAGAGCGATGGCGTTTTGTGGGTATTTTCTTATTGAATATGCTTCCTGTCTGCTGGTGAAACGGGGCTGAGGTAACAGGACTGTAAATGTTTAATTCAACCATAACTGGTGGCCTGGACCTTGCACCAGCATCTCGCCTCACATGCATTTCGGGTTCAGAAAACTGAGATTCGACTGTCCTGCTCTTCCTCGTGCAACAAAAAAGTGGAGCCCAAACCTGCAAAAACACACAAATACTCGGTTTAAAATATTCAGAGTAAAGCTGCTCTGTGGCTATGACCCTAAAAATATCGCCCTTTATTTATACTTATTAAGTGCAGGAGCCAAGAAACAGCCGCTTAGCTTCAGAGCAAGACTCATTTTCCACCAGAGAGGTATTTTTACATGCTGCTGCACAAATCAGCATACAGCCAAATACTATTGCCACTGGTGTTAATTCACAAAATAATGCTAACCACAAAATAAAATCTAGAAACCCACACGCACAATTACAGGAAACACCACAGGGAAAGGTGTTTTCCAACACGCGTCGACAAAATGGCGACCACGAGGAAACCCCGTTTGGCTAAATGCTACCAACAGTGAGAAACCAGAGCAGAGCTGCTCTACGAGGGGCGCTACTAAACATTACTATTGTTCAGCCTCGCGGAGTATTTTGGTTTAGCACGCAGGTCAACACCAATCCTCACCAGTGGCCGACCACCTGAGCCGCCCGGCCTCCACCTCTCTTTTAAAAACCAACGTGGCTCGCAGGCTAACAAACCTCCCAACTTTCCCGTTCCCGTTTAAATCTTTGGAAACAGCATAAAACAAGAGGCGCAATGGGTGTGTGAAGGGTGTGTGTGAGCTCACAGGTCTGCCGGGCGTCTCGCACTAATGCAAAATAGCAGCGGTGTTGTTATGGGGACTAAAATCCCATCGGGCTGCGCAGTCAAAGCGCCGTCTCCCGTGGCTGACATCACCCGTGGCAACAGGCTTGCTCCAACAACGAAACAAGTCTACCTTTCCCCACCCCAGGGCTCTGGTGTCTTTCTGTTCCATTTTCACTCTCCAACCACTCTACTGACTCTGTGTGCATGTGTATGTGTCTGTTTGTGTGTGTGTGTGTGTGTGTGACACACCCCTCAAAACAACCTACATGACCAAGGAACACGCGCGCCTCCAAAACGATTAAAATCTGAGTCAGCAGATTTAAACGGCACGGCAGCGGCGTTCGCACTCGTTTGTCCCATTTACCCACATCCGAACATCGGCGTGTTTGTGGAGCGGGAGGAGGAATCGCAGGCCGACCCCCCATCGCGGCGGCAAACCCCAAGATCGGCAGCAATATTCAAAATTCGGCTCATTCAGACCTGCAGACTTCCTCCTGACATGAGTTTAGGAACCACTGCCACAACTGTTTCCTTCCCTCAAAACTTTTTTTCTGCTCTGCAAATAAACGGCTGCTGTTATTTTCTGTAAAAGGAGAGGGGGGGGGGCTCTGGAGCGCTCTGCATAAACCCTTTGAGAGCTTTGCAGGGGCTCTTACCCCATTCAGGTCCCCAGGTAACCATGGCAATGAAGACCAAGAAAGAACGCTTTCATGTTGGTGCCCTGAACCAGGATTTGAAGGGGGGAAATGAGCAGAGAGAGAAAGTAGAGGAGGAGTGGGGGGGGGGGGGGCTACTGCAAAACACACTCTTCAATTTTACAAGCCATAAGGTGGGAGACAAAATCCAAGGAGGGGTGGGGGGGGGGGGGGCATGTTGGGAAGATTCTGAGAAGTTCACTCACCGTTTTGGAGTCCAACTCGTGTCTGTTCTGTGCCAGAACCTTCTCCACGCCGGCTTGGTCTGTGTATGTGACGAACCCAAACCCCCTGAGAAGAGGAAATGAAGAGGAAAAGGCAAGAAAAGAGGCTGAGAAGGAGCCAAATCAGCTGAAAAACAACCGTCCCGGCGAAGCGAGGGCCATCCAGTCACAGCGCGCGCAGCGCACACGCCTCCTCCTTACCTCGACCGCTTGGTAACGGGATCCCGCATCACCATGCACTCCTTCACCTCGCCGAATTTACAAAAGTACTCCTTCAAACCCTCTGCAAAGACAGGGGGAGAAATGTGGTTAAACGACCCCCGGACGTCGGACTTGACGTCCCCCTCCCACCCCCCCACCCCCCTCCTCCCGGGCAGGCCTCGGCGAGGTGATGTGCTGGCAGTGACTGGGCGCAGACAATGGGGGTCGGGGCGGACCACGTTGTGTTTGTGTCCCCCCCCCCCGCCCCGACCCTCCAGAGGAGCCGCACGGGCTATCTGGCCATTCAGCACAACGGCCCATTAGGCCACCGAAAACAAAGCTGCGCACGGCGGCGGCGGTTGTGACACGGCGGCGGCCCGGATGTGAACGGAAATAAGATTCAGACGGGCCGGGTGGAATGAATGGAAGGTCCGGAAAACAGCAGAAAAGATCAGCAGATCGCGATCACAAGTTCGGCTTCAGCGATCGATAATCGATCGCTCCTGCGCGCGCCCTGGCGCGTTAATAACAGCGTAATGAGAGCAGGGGGGAAAGGTAGACAAAGTGGGTGAATGTGCACGCATTTCCCGTGTTAATCCCCCGCGTCCCGGCAAGTCTAAATCCAAAGAGCTGATCCTTGCTGAATAGGAGGCTCTGCTTTAACTATTTACGGCGAACTTCGGAGGAAGTAATGCGGGAAATGCGTGAAATGCGCACCGAGAGAGACCCCGGAGCGAGCATGAGGCTTTCATTTAGACTGGGTGAAGTAGTGTGCGGGACAGCTCACCTTGTGTCGTCTGCCAACTCAGACCCCCGATGAACATTTTGCTGAATGAGAGAAATAGAAGCCGTGAGTCAGACAGATAACACGCGTGTTTCGCGGCACAGCGCGGGCGCACGCCTGAAAGTAAATATGTGTGGAAATGTAGCACCGATAAAGTAAAGAGAGAGCATCGGCCATGTTGCGAAGTCACCGATCGGCCAGTGGGGCCGTTATAATCCCCCAGAGGAGGGGGCAAAGAGAGGATTTTCCTGGTGATGGAGGAGAAGTTGCGCCGTGGCCTTCTAGAGGAAAACCGAAATAAATAAACAAGCAAGAGGGGGGAGGGAAGGGGGGAGCGACGGCGCATCTCCTCCGCTGATCCATCGCGCACGCACACACACACACACGCACGCACACACAAACACACGCAACGTGCTCGTCTTTTGTCTCGACGCGGCTCCGCTGAGGCACTGAACTCATCTAAAGTCCAAGGTGAACTCAAAACCGGGCCGAGAGGCGAGAGAAAGGCGGGCGAGAGTCCCGGGGGCCGTTACCAGGGGTCGTGGGGGGAGTTGTCCGTGCCGGAGGACAGGCTGCTCTGGCTCCCTTCCGTATCCATTCTGCTCTCCGCTGGTATATTCCCGCACTGCGAGGCGAGGAGAGGCAGTGAAGCTCCACTGCTGCTGCTGCTGCTGCTCCAGACTCAGGGGCGGGCAGCCGAGGGAGGCAGGCAGGAGAGGTGGGGGTGGGGAGGACGAGAAGGAGGAGGGGTGAGCTCGGAAACACACACGGCCGCATAGACACACACGCAGCTGCACGCCATCGCCGTCAGAGACAAGCCCCGCCTCCTACCTCGCTTTCCCGTAGCCTGCCCCGGCCCCGGACCTCCCCCCACCCCCCACCCCCCCCCCCCCCACCGCTGCACGTTGCCTGCCTCTATTCATGCTGCCAGTGGCGCTCTGGAGCTGGTGTTTCCCCGCCGCCCTTATGATTGGCTGACGCTTCTGTGTGGCCCATTAAAGCCTTTGGACTGTTTGGAGACGCGCAGTTGCGTCATTACTCTTATTTGCATTATATTGTTTAAGTAAAATCAGGGAGAAAAGCGGCTTTGATGTTAGCACACTGGTATTTCCCACGAGCCGCTTGTTCAATATGAAAGCATCTTTTTCTGACGTTTGGCAGCAGGTGTCAACGTGTTTCTGTCCTTGATTACTGTCCTCGATATATTTGTCATTTTGCATGTGAATTCTACGTCATGTTTATGAGATGCCCGCGTTTGTTTGGTCGTGAGGGGTATTTTGAGGCCCATGACCAGTTTGACAATGTGGACTGTCATCAAACTGACTGATATGAGGTCATGATGTAGTTTGATGGGATGTCACGTGATGATTGAAGATCCTGTTTGGTGCAGTGTTGTTCCATCCCGTCTACCGAGTTTTTGCTGGTTTGCTTCATTCTTAGCCAGATCTCAACCAGCCACAGGCAATAAACATCTATTGTAATTAGTTTCCATCCCCTACTGAGTCCATTTCCATCAACATCCACACACTCTCCCACATCCAAGTCCGTCAAAGCGTAACCTGCTCCCCCCTTCCTCCATCCGTCATCCACGTCCGGTCCAGCCTTCAGCCCACCTGTCCGTGCCGCCCAGTTTTCATCCCTAATCCATCATTCAAAACAGCTAAGACCACCACTCCACATTCTTCATCTGCCTCTTACCCAATCGCAGGCTGACTTTCATCTGGGCCTGATCTTAGGACCTGTTCCCACCCCCGCTGCTCCCCCACGTGACAGGCCGTTCTGGCCGGCTAAGTGGAAGATTAGCAGCATTACCTCTAAGTGAGCCTCTCTCGGACAGGGGCAAGCCTGGTCAACTGAGCAGTTTCGGCACATACCTCAGCCGCTGGGACCGGAGCGAAGCGAGCGTTCGCACGGTTCCACCAAACGTGCCGGGCTGTGAGCTTCACAGGCAGGAGAAGCAACCTCTCAGCGGGGGAAAAAAAAAAAAAAGTTTTTAAAAAAAGGATCTATTTGTCCGATGAGCTCATGTGGGTTTGGGAGCCAAAGAATAGAAGAAACTGGGCTTCACAGTCTAGTGAGGACAGTAGCACAGAACAGCACTTCAACCTGAACACTAATCTGAGGTGAGACGGAACCAGGGCCAAACGTGGAATTCTTGCTGCTCCACACAATGACCTGCAAATGTGGTGGTTCTGAGATGGGCTGCAGGGTGTGTGTTGTGTGTGAGTGTGTGTTTGTGTGTACCAGCAGGGGGGAGTAAGCGAGGGCAGGCAAATCAGGGGGAGGGAGTGACTGTGGCCTGCTGGACCATGGCGAGAGAGCAGTATGTAGGACAGGGCCTCACACCAGCTAACCTCTCCTGGCTGGAGCTGCAGTTGGGCGTGCTGAATTTCTGCATGCATGATCAATGGCACTGAATTTAAAAAAGGGGGGGGGGGGGCGGTGTAAGTAAAAAAAAGACAGGGACTGAATTCAGGTCTGATGAGAAAATAAAGTGAGTGGTGCTGGAGATTATGAGAGGAAGTTTTTCATAAATTTAATCTGGGGAGGTGTGTGTGTGTGTGTGTGTGTGTGTGTGTGTGTGGGGGTGTGTGTGTGTGAGAGAAAGGCCTTCCTCACACCACACCTCAGAGCTGCCCCTCTCTCCTCCTCTGTCTTCTTGTCACCATCACCTGAAAACACTGCAGTTTTTGCCAGATCCAAGTCTTCCCCGCTTTTGTTTCCTCGCCCTCCGCTGACCCACAGTGGGAAGCCATTGTCCGCCGGAGTGACCTCTGACCCTCGGGGGCCTGGGACCTGCACCCCACCGCCCTCGGGGCCGTTTCAGAGAGAGTGCGGAGGAGATGGAGGGAAGTTTTCGAACAGCTGAAAAGCGAGCGTGGCTGCGGCTCTGTCGGCCATGTGCTCGGGAGTCAGGAGCCATCGTTTGCATGCGGTGTAAAATGGAAGCGAGCAACAAGTTTGCCGGCGGAGGGTAATGAAAAAGCCCCCAAATGGAATGTTTGTAGATGGATACAAAGACAAAAAAAACTTGTCTTTCAAAGCGGAAGCAAGGAGGTAGGTGTCAAAGCGTTTCTTTTGCTGTGGCTGATTTTCTTCTTTTTTTCCCTCCACCTGGCAGGTGGCGAGCCCAAAGAAAAAAGCCGTACATGAGAGAGAAGGGAGGAAATGAGCACCTGTGGTTGTGCCAGCCCCACCTCCGATCTCCGATCACAATCCCTCCGCTCCCCCGGGCAAGGTGTGGCAGAAAGGAGAGAGACAAAGGCAGGAGAGAAATGCAGAGGAAGGAAGAGATTGTGGGAGAGATTTACAGGCCTCTGCAGCAGGCGGCTGAAGGCTGACTTAACCTTTTATTAATCAAAAGCACACTAAACAAAGTGGACGGGTTCCTGCGGGCGCAGGTGACACTGGACTGTTTGAACCAGCAGCGCAGGTCTGATATCTGGAACAGCCTGTGCAAACGCACGCACACACACACACACACACACAGCTCATGGTTACACACGCACAGAGACCGTTAACACTCGAAGACAGCTTGTCAATACTGCACTCGCAGTGGAAATCAGTGTAGGAGTCACAGTATGGAGGGATGCTACTTAACTCCTCATCAGCCCGTTGACGTTAGCCACCTGTAAGGATGAAGATGGGGTTCCAGCAAACACCGTTTTCGGTGTAGAGGAGATGATTTGGCTCCTTGAGGATGCGCGCATGTCTTATGTTAATTGTAAACAGCCCTACTCGTGTTGAATTGGTTTTCCAGGGTGGGATGATATCACAGCGATCTTGCTGGAAATGACATCACGCCATCGCACAGATGGAGTCACGACCAGCTCGGTAAAGTGTCTTCTGCGATGACTCATCATCTTTGTGTTGAGGGGACGCTCCGCACGTATGTGGCGTGTAAGACAGGAAGAAAGAAACAGGGTCTATAGAAACTACCTGTCTTCCTCAGGCCCACACACACACACACACACACACACACACACACACACGCGAACACACAGTTTGCCCTGTATCTCTTTTAATCCTTTTTCCACTCCCCCCTCCATTTCTTTTCACAGGACCTATCAACGCCATTCCGAGCTGCTATTTATAGGAGACCACTATCCCCCCGTCCCCTGGCCTAAGTGTAGGTCTGTGCAACTATTACTCTGTGTGTGTGTGTGTGTGTGTGTGTATGTGTGTGTCTGTGTCGTGTGTTTGTGCATGTCAAAGAAACCTTACTAAACCTGTGCTTTACACGTCTAATCTTAATGTGCTGTGATTCATCGTACAGGATACGCGGGGAAGCCAGTTACAAAGATAGAACTGTGTGTGTGTGTGTGTGTGTGTGTGTGTGTGTGTGTGTGTGCGTGTGTGTGTGTGTGTGTGTGTAGTGGAGGTACAGCAAATGAGGCTGCTTTATCCCACCTGTCCGCTGGCTTCCGGTGCATGTGTGTTGATGCATGACGGCCTGCAGAAATGTACCGGTATTCCACGAAGGCCGGGAACACACAAATCATCCCTGGAAAGTCGGAAAGAGCGTGTATTTATTGCCCCGGTTCCATTTGTGTGCGAGGCTCGGACGGTGCCGACACGTAGCCGAGCAGAGTACAGCTGCTCTGCCGTGCGTGCTGTGGTGTGCAGCCCTACAGCCCTGATGGAAAGCTGTGGTCATTGATTCATGAGCTCACAGTTAAATCACAGCCTGCTTTGTGCTCTAATCAGCAACTGACACACTTGATTTTCGCACCATTCATTTCAACACATTCGAGGAGGAAGATTTTTCTTTCTCCAGAAAGTTTTTTTTCTATGTCTTAGATTTTCCATAAATGGCATTTTAAAAATGGCAATAACAGTATTCTTGTATAATTGCAGCTCTAAAAACGTTGCGTTGGTCTCTCAATGACATATATGATGTATTTTTTTAACATTTATATCATGTGGCAGGGTGTAAATGGAGGTGGAGACTGACAGGAACACAGAGAGAACACTTTCACCTCACGGATTTGGCACCACGTCTCAATTTGACGCAGTTGTTTCACAAAGATCGCAGCCATTGGTAAAAATACTAAAAGTGAGAGACGGGTGACAGTGATGGAACATGGAAAAGTGCTTCTACCTCTATTGCACTTGTGTATTCCCATTTTCATCTAAATTCAAATCTCTTAATATTTTAGGTTTGATATATTGTACAAATACTGCTAAACTTGGTTATTTAGCAAACTACATGTTGTATTATGACTTAAATTACCCGTCAGCATATACTACAAATGTGCTTTTCTTGTACTCTTGAATCTTTAATTGACCTGCTTATATTGAAATCTGAAAGGTTTTATATAGAGTGTGTCCTTTACTTGGTCCTGTTTACAGCAGTGGTCAGTACTACGTGCACCCTTCTGGCTAAAGAAGTAGAAATTTCCATCAGGAGCTTCCCTGATTCCAAAACATCTGGTTGACACTGGACAGAAATCATGACAAATATAACTCCTTCATGAACAGCTGTCTGGTCTTTCAAACGCAGGACCTAAAACATGGTCACTTTCAGCAGAATTCCATGTGAATATTAAAGGAAACTTCAACTTTCATACAGTTGTGAATAGGTACCAGGTGACGTTTGCTCTACACAACAAGAGTAGCTGGGAGCGGAGGATCTACAGGGCGAGAAAGAAATAAAATGAAGGAAAACAAACGAGGAAGTATCCTTATATAATTCAGCCAGTGAGTGCATGTGTGCAGCTGCAGCAACAGCAGGGAGGGAGGAGAGAGCAGAGGGGCGTCCATTGTGGGTCTTTGTGTGGCTCAGATTGTCCTCTTCTCTGGGAAAGTGGAAATTTAACACTCCTCTCCAGAGGTCTGGTTACCAGGTGAGAGAGGAGGGAAAAAAAGGGGAGGAGGGAAAAAACCAAGCCCTGCATACTGTAGGTGTGGAGAGAGAAACAGGAAGAGAGAGGTGAGAAAGAAAAGATCCCAAGGTTCTGGAGACCTGAGAGAGCCACGGACCGATAAAAACAAAGATAAGGGGAAAAAAGAGCGCTCAGATTTTGCTTTCCCTCCCACAAGATTGTATAAATGGGTGATCAGAATGTAAAAGTCCCCAGAAATTAAGAAATGCTCATCAACGTGCAGTGATTGACATTGGAATCAAAACAGGGTTAGTGTCTAAAATGAGAGTCTGGATATAAAAGGCTCAGAAAAATGAAGAGATTCGGGTTTAAACCACATGGCAGCATAATGTAACAGAAACTATTTGTGTGTTTTTCCTACAGAAACGTGGTGCCACATTTAGTGAGCACACTGCTCCTCCTGGTGAACACATTTGGAACTATCACCCTGACGCAAAAACACAGGAGGCGTTTGTGCCTGAATATGTATTTATTACATTTCATCTTTTTACAAACCTTTTTTTTATTTATTACAAAGACAATCTTTAAACCCCTTACACACCAAAGAATACTAATTACATGGCAAAACTACACCATCTATCTAGAAGAAAGATCACTCCATTTCCACAGATTCCCAACGTCATGATAAAAGTGGTCTAAAAAGTCAACAGCATTGTGAGCTCTGTGGCCTGACTGTTTATTTTTGTTTACATGCTTGCCCCCATATGCTCTCCCTTGTTTTGTTTGCATTTTTACTTGCACCATGGCAGCCTTGCGTGTTTTCCTGATCCGTTACCATGATGCTTCAGGAAACAAGAGTTCCAACGATAACATCTCCCACTCTGCGGCTCTCCGTGAGTCTAGAGGAGGGAGCGAGGAGGGGGAGCCACGGGTGGCGGGGGGGTGGTGGGGGGGGGGTACTCAAGGGCGACCATGTGTGTTTGACAGGAGTGTTTTTGTGGATGATTTCTCTGCGTCTCCCCCGATGTTGACTGAAGTGGATTGTGCAGGCGGCAGCTCTGAGAACAGCTGCTTCTGACACACACTGTGTAAAGAGTGTGTGTGTCACTTGGGGATTGATTGTGAGTGTGAGTGCCTGTGTGTGGGTGGGGGTTATGATACTTTTAAAAGTCCTACGACTAGACTTGTCTGTTTAATAACCATTAAAATCAGATATTTGAAGCTAGCAATTTCCTATTCAGACATCAGAGCGGAGAAAACGACACCAGTGAATGGCAGTTCTGTGGGGACAGGAGAGAAATATGTATGTTCCACGGCGTGCACGTGGGTATCAATATCATTAGACGTACATCACTGTCCTCCATTATACGCATAGTCCGCCTTGTTGTGCATGACCAGTCTGTTGTCCACAAAATAGAAGCTGTCCGAGCGAGTCTCGTAAGGGCACTCCACCATCTGACGGACTGGAAAATCAACACAACGTGCACGTCAGACACCCGAAAAAAAGTCCATTTCCCAGTAAATATCTGAGCGAGAACACTGCAGTGCTTCCATGTGGAGTGGAAGTTTGCGTGCTATTTAATAAATAATATTAGCTTTAGCTGAACTAGATGTTCCACATTTTCCGGAGTATTTTTTTTTAAAATGTATTTCTTTCTTCCAAAATACGAATAGATGAGATGTTTGTTGCTGCTGTTGCTGCATAAATCAGCTGTTCTACTCCACAGTGGAATGCCACTATCATTTTTTATGATGCTAATAATGAGAATTTTAATAACATTTTCAGCTCCAAAACACTGCAAATGACAAACTGGAAGTGTAACTTGATTAAAATGGCTCACCCAGGCTCTCAGACAGCTGGGGGAACTCATAAATGTGCTCACAGGTGTTTCGACTGTTCGGGATACAGAAGCCAAAGTCAAAGTCGAAGCTCTTCAGCAGGTGATCGCGGAAGTAGTGCCGCTCGATCATCCGGAAATTGTTCAGGGGTCGGTTTCCAACTGTGAATTCCACCCTGTCGGAACACAGGGGAGAGTGGAGGCGAAGTCAATGCTGTGGTCGTCCACAGACGGTAGAGGTGAGCGCGTTACTCACGTGGCTCCCACCGTCCTCAGCTTGAGGAAGGCTGGCGTGAACTGGTAGCGCACAAACCTGCCAGCGCTGGCGTCCACCTCCCTGTTCTCTTCTTCATCGTCTGAGACACAGCAGAGCAAGAGAGCAGATGGGGCGTTTGATATATGTAAAACATGGAGGACGTTTGCTGAGATTGGCCATTTAGATGCAACAACAAGCCCTCGGGTCTTTACTGAAGAAGTCTGATATAGCGCAGTGAGAAACTTCATGTTAAATTTAAGACAAATCTTCCAGCTCTCAGCAAGGTTGATCAAACCTCCCCAAGGGTCTTCTGTTAGTCCATCCTCACCTTCATGATAGCTACCGTGATGACTACTGTCACAAGGCCTGGAAGGGCTCAGGTAACTCTTGGATCATCCTGGAACTAGACCAACTCCACTTTTCCATCAGATTTACCTCTTGGAATTTCCTCTGAGTCTACAAGCTGAGGGTGAGCTCCAGACATCGGCTGCACTCGGGGTCAATGCTGGCGTTCCACAAGGATGTGGGTTCAGCTCACTTCTCTATACACTTGACACTAAAGGCCTAACAACTCCATCACACTCATAAAAGCTTTTAATAGAAGAGGATATTACTCCCTCTCATCAGTCTCTCACCTTATGTCCGACCCTAGAAACCTTTACACATCATTAATCTTTGTTCAAAGCCTACAACACTTGAGTCAAAGTTCTTTCCAGGTCCAGGCTGTCTGCATTATATTATTCTGTTTCTATGTATGTTGTTATGTATCTTCAATTCAAACAAGTACTTTGCCGTGGGAAAGAATTTCCTGTTGTTGACAGAATAAGATATAAATCTCAACCTCGTGGGCACTGTGGACAGAGCGGCAAGAAAAGGCTTGTTTCCACTACCTGTGTGCGGCGGTTTGGCGATCTCAAACAGGACAGTGCTGGTCTCCAGATCTCTGATCTTAAAACGTATGAAGTCGATGTTGTAGATGTTGTCCTCGGGTTTGCAGAGGTACCCTGTGAAGATGTCGGGCAAAGATCCTTCATTTTAATTCGTGGTTATATGCTTTCACACGGTCCTTCATATATTCATGCCCCCACGCTGGAGACAGTTTAAGAAAAGCAATTACAGACATGTCCAGATTATTATTTTTTCATTATTATTATTGAATTTCCTCAAGCTGCAACATCGGACTGGCATTTGTAAGTAAACTTTCATTTCCCCGTCTCCCTGGTGATGGATAAAATAAAACAGTGGATTTTTCCATGAGTCAAATGTTGCATTGTGACGTCAATTCCTCCCCCAGATATCACAAATAACACAAATAAAATCCGCTCTTTTTCTGTTTTGAAAGGGGAACCTGCTCTCATGGGTCGTGACATTCTACAGCACCGGCTACATTCCTTGTTTTCATGTTGTGACGACTCCCTGTCATGATGTCCGGCAACCGGACCCGCTGGTGCGGCTACAACAGGCGGACTCAAACCTCGCGTCGCCACCCTCAGTCCGAGCACATCCTCCGGGGTGATGGGTCCGCCCTGGGTCCGCAGGTCTTCCTCGGTGGCGGGCCTACTGTCCACCTGGCTCCTGCGCGACTTTAGCCTCTTCAGGACGCCGCCAGCAGCCTTGCGGTCGCGCTGGGGAGCCGCGGTGCTGTGCCCGCCGCCGGAGACGCTCTCAGCAACAGGCGCGTCGCCGCGGGCTTTGGCTCCGCTCATCGTCGGTCGCTCACGGCCAACCTCGGACGGACCTAGGCCTGCTCTAAATGCTTAAAGAAGAAGAGGAAGATGGCGCCGTAAATGTCAAAGTGTCGGCGAACGCTCGAGCTCTTGTTTTTGTAAGCACATGCTGAACAGTTTCCATGACAACTCGTCCAGAGGACGGTGTCGTCGAGGCGTAAAGTCGTCCACACGGGGGCGACATTATACAGCCACAAGTTTGGACATATGTGGCTTCTCTCGTACACTCGCGCACGCACGCACGCGCGCGCACACACATACTTTCTCGACTCCTAATTCATCGTCAACGCAAATAAACGCAGCAAACGCCCGGGTGTTATGCAAATTAGTGTTTGCCGTGTGAGTTGACGCTTGTCCTGCTGTTGAAAGCGTCTTTCCTGAAGGAGTAACATTTCCCCTGCTTGTAAACCGTCTTTTCACTCCCAAAATGCTCAACCTACATCAGATAAAACCTGTTTATCCGGTACGCCAAACAATATTTTTTCAACAAAAGCAGATAATTGCGGCGCATTTCCGGTGTGAACTGTCGAAATAAAACTGCGGAAAAAGCACAAATTGTCGTTTCATGTGCAAGTGCACCCTCAGAATGGGAAAATGTGATGATGAAGCTGTCGTGTACTCTACGCGAACAAATATAAATAATTGAAGATAGAGACAAGAGGTCAAACGTAACGTCTGCCTGCCATCTTTAGTACATTTACAGCGTGCAATGCCTTTTCCTTCAAGGAAATGAACATTTCCTGTACACTACTGTTTTGCTTTCTGTGGGGTTCTACAAAGGATTTATTATCCAAATTGTAGTGCGTCATTCTGGTTAAGAGGTAAAAGTAACCCGATTAGGAAAAAAAATAATTGCGTCAATTTTGAATAATGTGTTGCCTTTAAGGTAATACTAAACATATATAAATGATTGGTGGAAAGTCTGGATTTCCCCAGTCAGTAAATGTAAAAAAAACATGTCGTGCTTTTATTTCCCCAAGTGTGCAGCACTTCCGGTCCCGTCGTGCTTCGCGGTGTGCGGCTTGTCTGTCGAGCAGCGTGGCTCCTGGCTCGGAGTCGACCCGAGGCGGGCAGAGGGAGTGTCTGCTGGGCGAAGGAGCAGTCTGACGTCTCGTTAGCGTAAATGACGGAGAAAAAACATTTAGAAAGACGAGACGGTTGCGGAAAAGATCACTTTTTGTCTTGTAACGTCTTCCCGCGTCCTTCTTTCCTTCAGCTGCATGTCTGCGTAAGGACAAAAGGTAATTTAAAAATGAAACGATCACCTTTTCTGCGAAGGAAATTTAAATGTACGTTAGGAAAGTTTACCAACTGATGTAAGGAGCTGTTTGGCCTCCTCTGAAATTTTTAGGGTGTTTTTTGAAGATAACGTTTGCTTATCATTATGCGCCTTCAACTTCATGTGCAACTTTTCCTGAGATGTTAGCTTAGATCAACTCCGGGGATCTTTGATTCCTTTGTCCGTGAAGGCTGCTGGTTCAACGACTGGGAGGTTATCGTTGACGCATCCGTTTGTAACTCATTAACCATCCTGCTTTCGTTTAAATGTCGTGCGTTTGGCTCCGTGCGGCGACCCCAGAACTGCGGCTGGGTGTCAGAAGTCTGACTTGAAGCGTGTGAATAAAGCGGTGGCCACGGACACGTTAGCCTTGGCAGCAGGCTCTTTAAACAAACAAAGATAAAGGCAGGAAAAATGCTGCCAGTTAATGGTCGTTTCGGAATGACTGCTGCATTGAATAAGCCAGAGGGATCATCAATCATTCACTGCTGTTGTGTAGCTGGACGGTGTTTGCTCTTCGATGCTCGGCTTTAAGAATTAGAGGGGAGCGAGCAGACACAATATAAGATCTCATTTAATCTCACTGGGTGGCGAAAGCAGCTTTTAGGAGCCTTCCCACAACCTTCCCATCTCATTACGCAACGCGCAGCGACTATAATCACAACATTACCAAGCACACGAGCCATTGCAGGGCGCAGGGAGTCAGCTGCGGGTCGATAAGGCCAGTGACAGAGAGAACTTCTACCGACACTTGAAACACACAGTATTAAACTGTGGGCGTGGAGTTACTGGTTTTGCACAAAAGTCTTACAGGTAAAACCAGATGACGCGCCGTGCACAATGCCAATGGTATTCGGTGTCACAAATCTGAAATAATGCACTTGCCTTTTTCATGCTGGGTGTAAATTTGGTCTCAGGTCGGGTCTTTGTGCACATGTGTGGTGGGAGTGGAGCTGGTTTGTACTGTGGTTCGGGTCCCAATGGAGACCTGTGCTTGTGTTTATACATCAACAGGGTTTAAAATGCACAGCGCTGTACATCAACGCTAGACTCGGTGTTTAAACATTCCTGAATACATTGTTTGGAAGATTTAGATGGACAAAAAGCTTTACCAAGACTTTGGATTACTCTGCGCACAGTGGAATCTGTCCCAAACTTAGGATTGCTCAAAGAGAATCCATATTATGATTTTGTTATAACATAATCGAAAATGATCCAGATTTATCTGCTTCCCCTTCTCTTCTAGTGATTCAGTGATGGAAGGCTCAGTTCAGCCTTCCCAGACCGCGGGTGTGTCGAACCCCAAACCAGCTCCGGGCCCCAAACCTCGGCTGGCACCTAAACCCTTTAGTCTGCAGACAAACACCACCATCCGCTCCATCCACGCACCGAAGTCCATCGTTGATGCCTCCAAGACGGCAACGCCGCAGGGCGTAAAATCTGAGGACGCAACTGTTCCTAAACCTGCGGTTCCTGCCCCTCCTCTGAAACCCACTACCTCTGTGAGAGCGCCCACCAAAGAACAGGGCGAGCCCACCAAAGCAACCGAGGCAGGTCAGGCCGGGCGAGATGCCAGTGACGGGAAGTCCGATCCAGTTCCACAAGCTACTCCTGCCGTCGAGAAACCCAAGACCGCACCTCTAGAGAGCGACAACGCCATCGAAAATAACCGAAAAACATCAGCGGACGCCGCAACCAAGTTGGAACGGGAGGATGAAAGCAAGAAAGATGGAACTTCTTCTACCGAAAGTCAAGTGCTCGACGAATTGGGCAATCCAGCGCATCGATGGGGCAGCACTAGGAAGCGCCTGTCCATGGAGATCACGTCAAGGTTCGAGCAGGGTGGCGGTCCTCCGCCTGCCCCGTCAAACATTGGCAAACAGGCGACCAGCGCCAAACACAACATCATCAGGGCCGAGTGCACGAACCCGGAGCAGAACCAGACAACGTCCGAGCTGCCGGAGAGAGAGGGCGAAGAGAGCGGACCGAAGGAGGATTACGTTGGAGGTGGCAGCATAAAACGGAGAATCAGCCTGCTGTTCGACTCGAGGCCGGAGGTCACGGTAAAGAGGGAGGAGCCAGAGATGATCAATGGTACAGGAGGCGTAAAGGCAAGGATCAAGAACTGGGTCATGGATACGGTGCCAGAGAAGAAGCCACAGTTTGTTCCCCGGCCTCGTTCGAAGAGGTGAGCAACTTTTGTGGTCTGTTGAATGACAAAACGTGGAATTGTAACTCAAACAGGACTCGAATGGCGTTTTATTCTCCAGCGGTGAGGGTTACTGTTTATAAGGTTTCCTTCATATGAAACTAAAACAAAGGGGAATAATGTTTGCTTTATCTTTTTTTAAAGACGGAAAACATCTGCAGCACTTCCTTTTACTTGTCATGGGAGTGTGAATTGAGAGATCGTAAACTGGATTAGAGCCATGCCCAAATATTTTTAAGTTAGGAGAACACTTGACTAATGTATGATTTCTGACTTTTAAATGAGATTACACGAAACCTGTACTATAAGAAATGATGCCTTTGGGTTTTTTGGTGCATCGAGAATTTAATGTTAGCCCCTGTATTTATGAATAGTCGTAATGATTAATATCTGTGTTGCCCAGCTGGATTTGCTGCTCAAAACTCTAAATTAACAGTTGGAGCGATGAGACTTTGTTGACTGCTTGGAAGCCTCACTGTAGTGACAGTTCCTGCAGCAGGACATTCCTCCTTTAAGTGAGGTTATGTAAGTTGTTTTTTAAATAAATGTGATTTGGCTCCCACAATGGGCCACCACTGTTGCAAATACACATCCAGCTGTTATTTGTGTTCTCATTAAGAAGGCTGAAACGATTACTGTAAAAGATTGATGATTCAAATCACCTTCAAACGCAGCTCACAAATGTGGCTTTATTCCCCTCTTGTGTTTGCGGTTGTCAGAGCTCGCAGAGTTGAGAAAGAGAAAAGAAGAAGTTCATTTGGGATCATTCTGATTTACAAAACATAACAATCCCAAATGAACTTTTCTGTTGTTGACCTCCTTGTCAAAGTCCTCCTTGGTCTTTTAACCTCTGCCATTATGTCCGTAGAGACAGAGTCAAGCTGTGTCAGCTAAATTGCGAGACTGCTAGCATGGTTTTAGCCAGAGAAATATGCAATTATTATGCAGCTTTTTTAAAGTTGGAAAGTTTATATATGACTTTAAATCATTCTGGTTTTTTTTTATCAGTAATATAGACTGTTTCCTCCTGTTTTCCACTCTTCCATAGCACTGAGACGTCAACTCCAGCAGAGAAAACACCCGAAACTCCACCCACTGAACCCCCTACATCATCCAGTCAGGTGGCAGATCTTCCTTCAACATCTTTACCAGTTCACCAACCCACAGAGGGGGAAGTATCTGGGAAACATAAGGAGACAGAAGCAACAGAAGATGGCCAATCACTCATCTTCAGCCAGGCTGCAGATCATACCGACGAGACAGATTCAGCCAATAATGCTCTAAAGAGGGACAACAGCAAGCGGCGCTCCGTTCACTTTGGTGTGGTGGAGAAGGATGATGGCGGACCTCCGGTAATACTAGGTCCAGAGTCTGACTCCTCTGAAGAAGAGGAAGAGGAAGAGGGGCAGGAGAAGGAAGATGCTGAGGCTGATGTCCCCGTTTCAGTGCCCGTCTACAGACGAGTGGGACTTTTTCAGAAGGATGGCAGCGCTGAAGCTGAAGAAGCGGAGAAACTGCATCATTTGGAGTTTGAAAAGAAACGCAGAGCAGAGGAGACCGAAGAGGCAAGACGCACAATAGAGGAGCATAAAAGAAAGGAAGAGGAAGAAGGAAAGGAGAGAGAAAAGGAAAGACAGCTGGAAATGGAGAGAGTGAGAAATGAGAAAAGACAAAGACTGGAGAGGGAGCAGGAGAGAGTGAGACTAGAAGAAGAGGAAAGGGAAAAAGAGAGATTAAGAGAAGAAGAGATAGAGAGAAAGAGAATGAGGCTGGAGGAAGAGGAACGAGAAAAGGAACGATTGAGACAGGAACAGTTGGAAAAACAGAGGATTGTGTTAGAGAGGATGAGGTTGGAGGAAGAGGAGAAAGAGAGGCTGAGACTAGAAGAGATGGAGAAAAAGAGGATGGAGTTGGAGAGAATGAGGTTGGAGCAAGAAGAAAAGGAGAGGCTGAGACTAGAAGAGATGGAGAAAAAGAGGATGGCGTTGGAGAGAATGAGGTTGGAGGAAGAAGAAAAGGAGAGGCTGAGACAAGAAGAGATGGAGAAAAAGAGGATGGCGTTGGAGAGAATGAGGTTGGAAGAAGAAGAAAAGGAGAGGCTGAGACTAGAAGAGATGGAGAAAAAGAGGATGGAGTTGGAGAGAATGAGGTTGGAGCAAGAAGAAAAGGAGAGATTGAGACAAGAAGAGATGGAGAAAAAGAGGATGGAGTTGGAGAGAATGAGGTTGGAGGAAGAAGAAAAGGAGAGGCTGAGACAAGAAGAGATGGAGAAAAAGAGGATGGAGTTGGAGAGAATGAGGTTGGAGCAAGAAGAAAAGGAGAGATTGAGACAAGAAGAGATGGAGAGTCGGAGGAAGGAGCTGGAGCGGAGGTTGGAGGAAGAGGAGAGAGAGAAGGAAAAGCTGAGAAAGGAGATGGAGAGACAGAGGATGGAGTTGGAGAGGAGGTTGGAGGAAGAAGAGAGAGAGAAGGAAAAGCTGAGAAAAGAGATGGAGAGACAGAGGATGGAGTTGGAGAGGAGGTTGGAGGAAGAAGAAAATGAAAAGGAGAGAATGAGACGAGAGATGGAGAGACAGATGGAGTTAGACACAATCAGGATGGAGGAAGAGGAGAGACTGAAGGGAAATGAGATGGAGAGACATAGGGAGGAGTGGGAAAGAGCCAGATGGGAAGAAGAACATAGAGAAAAGGAGAACATCAAAGAAGAAGAGATTGAGAGGGAAAGACGGATACATCAGTTGTGGCATAGACAAAAAGAAGAAATAGAGATGATGGAAACGGAAGACATCCCGCAGGAGGAAAGAGAATCTAAGAGACAGAGGCTGAGAAAGGAAGAAGAGGAGAGAGTCATTCATGAGAGCGACGAGCACAAATTTGAGTCAAAACTAAGAGAAGAAGAAATAAATATAGAGAAACAAAGAGAAGAGGAATGGGAAAACCATTGGGTGTCCAAGGTAGAGAGGTTGAAGGAAGAGAACGAGGAAAAGAACGGCCCAAGTTTGATGTGGCAGAGCAGGAAGAGGAGGAACGAGATAAATACACCAGGTGGAAAGAGGAGCAGGGGGTGGAGAGAGGACAAAAAGAAAAGGAGGACATTTTAATCTGCTTTGACTCTGGAAAATCATCAGATTCACACCGCAGCCCGACCCAGGAGCCTCCAGAGGCTAACGTAGAGGTTGTTTACGAGGATTTCTCCATTAAAAAGAACCTGCTCGAGGTGGAATTTGATGATTTCTCAGTCAAACCAGTGAAAAGTGGGGGGGGGGCCAGAGATGAGATCAGTGCAGTCGTCCAGGATGGAGGCCAGGGTGCAGCTGCTGACGCCCCCAGTGAAGAAGACGAGGAAGTGGACGTGAGCATGTTTAAATGGGAATATAAAGCAAAACAACAGGTGGAGAGCGCAGACACTAGAGAACCTGCCGCCAGCCAAGAAAGAGAGGAAGAGGAGGAGCAGCTCATCTTCTCCACAGAGATCACCTCCCCTTCCACCACACAGGAGGAGCCCAAGCAGGAGGAGGACGCTCATGAAGTCAAAGATGATCCCAGGGAGGAGGTAAATGCACGGCTTATTACCATGTTATAACTATGTTAACGGTTAAATTTCCTGCATTTTACCAGTTTAACTCTCTCTCACACACACACACACACACACACACACCACACACACACACACACACACACACACATGCTTCACGTCGCCACTAAAACTTGATGCGGTGAAACCTTGTGAGTCACACAATCGGCTCCTTCTCTGACAGCAGTTATTTCTTTCACAATCAGTCAGGTGGCTCATCAGGAAAGGTGAGGTGTCACTTCAAAAGGGTGACATAAAAGCACATGAAATGCTCTTCTCAAGAGTTCTCATGTTCGTCTTAGTTGTGGTGAATGCTTCACCATTTTCATTGTCTGAAGCAGCGAGTACAGTTCAGTGCCTGTGTAACTGACATTTATATCTGTGGTCAAAAATATCACAGGAAGTCAAGCAAGGACTTCCTTTGAGACTCCACATCCGGTGTGTTTATTTACTACTTTCTTTTGTGTTTCCATCTTGAATAAGGCCAAAATAGTTTGAATTTAGACACATGGATGAGTTCTCTCTCTGTCTGCAGCAGCTTTTGCACATGAAAGTCTAACCTAACTCTTGAATGTGGTTCGTTCCCGTCTAAAATCCTGTATAATATAGGCTTTATATTTATTTGTATTGTGGAAACACAATGACTGCAGTTCATATAGTTAATATCTGACATTTCAGTCTGCTTAAACACAGTCAGGCTGTTTTCTCAGTGTTTAGCATGAGCCTGTTTGTAATAAACAGCGCTCCACCTGTAGGATTACCTAAAGCCCGGGGCAAGCACAGTGCCCCTTGAACTATAAATTTGAGAGGTTGTTTTCCTGGTGTGGTAAGGTTTGAGGTCCAGAGAGTAAAGAGAGGAGATGAATTGTAATGTATTATGAATGAGAGAAGTCTGTGTGGCACCTGTTTCCAACAATACTGAGAACTACGAAGCCATTTAAATCTGGATTACATCAAGGGTTATATTGCTGAACTGTCTTGCTGAACGTGCATATTCTTGGATTTTTGGGTTCAACCCAGGATTTCAACCCAGGATTTCTGGCATTTTTGTCTTTGGCAAATGCAAGCACAGACCTGGATGGTGTTACACAAGAGAAAGGATTTTAGAACGTCATTTGGAGCAGGTTCTGTGTTGGTTTTTGCCAGTGCCAAATTCTAGAGCAAACCTAATTGGCTTCCTTTTATAAAAATAACCTTCAAATAAGGTTAATTCGGATCCCTGGATTGCAGAGAAAAGAACATTCTACTATATTTACCTGTACAATTGCTTGAAAAAAAGATTCAAATTTCAAGATTATGGGAAGTGTAGTTATCTTTTTACAGAGACCTGTCTTCCATTTGAATCATGTTATCTTCTTAGGAGCAGATGCCAGTATCACACACCATAGTGGCTTCCATCCAAAAGAATATAATGAGCACAGTCTTCTAAAAGAAAGGTGATTCACTCTGATTCGGTTGACTTTGGAAGTCACATGGTAGATAAGCACAGTTTCAGTCAACAAGCGCCATCTGAGCAAGCTTCTCGGGGGGGTGTAATAGTCAACTAATGCTGCTGGGAAAATTAAGCTGCCTTTTATGTGTTGACGCTTGTTATCGATTAGAAGCCAACAGATTAAGATAACGGCTCAAAAAGCAGATTAACGTGCAAAGCCAGCAATCCAAGGGGAAGAGGTTCTCAGATTCAGGAAAGAGTTGACGTTTCCGTGCTAGCTGAGGCACATTAGATCAGCACTTGTTTGAACATGTAACATTTTTGCAGAGTTGATGAAAGTTCTGAACTCTGGAGCCCTGAACTGGGTGAGTCTGTGCATCTTTGCAGTTTTGTTCCCATTTGCTGTGTGCATGCTGCAACAACCAAACTAACTACATCAATCCAGTCGGCCGGTACAGCGATATGTACAGGACATCGTGCACGAACGCTTAGATGCTGGAAAGATTTTTGAATCGTAGTCGAGTACAGAACTCTTTTCACCACTGAGTGGTGCTGCTGCACTTGGGAGCTGCCTTTTATACACAACACAAAGCTGTCATAAGAGCAGCATGTCACGAAAAGTCTAGTTTGGTTAATAACCATCTCAAAACAAATCTCCAGCTCCAGTCCATCGCACAGAAAGCATTTTATTTTACTAAAGTGCAGTGTATATAGTGATTACTGGGCTCGAACTCACTGTGGATGTCGATCTTGTTTACCTTCTTGCAGGGTAATTATGTGGAGACAAAGAGAGGGATGAACAGATGCTGTAGATGTCATAGTGAGAAGTGTTACGTGGTCATCATGTCCTCATATGGATCCGGTCAACAGGGCAGCATGTCAGAATGACCATACATGGGCTTTCTCTCTCTACTTAGTCTCCTACCCTCCTACACACACACATGCACACATATTTTCTGGAACAGATAAACACAAAAGAGGATGGGCTTAATCATGACAAGATGGTTGTCCACTGTCCATTCTTTTCATTGTCTCGTGCTCAGTCTGGCTCAAACTCCCTTTGAACTTTCCAAAGAGCTGGGTTACTCTTTGCTCCTCGTCCTTTTTTTCTCACAACTTGGTTTGTTGGGTTGCAGCAGCGGAGGAGGAGCTACACCAAGATTCCTGCACCTTTTTAGATTTGGATATGTTGTTTTTCATGGAGCTAATGGAGTGATTGACCTGCCTCTACCTGGCTTTGGATATTACACAACTTATTTAAAGGGGAAAAAAATCTGTCCTACATGGGAAATGGAGTTGCTTTGTAACCTGTGACTCACGTGCACAGGGAAACAGGCTTGACTGCGGCAGAACAAGTCTCGGCAAACAAAAGTCCGAATGTGAAAAGAGGTAATGGTTGCGTGCAGAACAAGAAAGTTTAATGGCTGTCGGGGTCACTTACAAATCTGTTGAAACCACAAAAGGGACAGTTGCAATTATAATCTCTTATGTCTTCTAGATGGATGACTGTGATAATGGAGAAGTATTTCTTCTGGACTAAAATGAAAGATCACTGATATCTGATTTTGATTCATACAAAAAATAATTGCTCTGTTCACCTCCTGAAAATGAGAACACTGACCCAGCTTTCTGCCTCACCCACAAAATCCCTTCCCCTCAAACAACACTAAACACTTTCTCCAGCGAGGCCGTTCCCATGGTGACCCCGGTGCCTCGGAAACCACCCGTGTGAGTTTTTGGACCATGCAGTACTTGGGAGGAAAACTATCTGCCGCCCAGCTGCAGGTGGCAGGCTGGGTGGGCAACGTGCGGCGCTCCTTACAAGGGGCTCTGGATCTGGTGTGGGGCTCCGCTGAAGACAAGCAGGAAGAGGAGCAAGACGAAGGAGTAGATGGAGGAGGCAGGTTTCAGAGGGCCGTGTCGCCACTTCGTAACTTTGCCAGACGTAGCAGGAGATCCCTACGTCGCCTGTCCACGAGGAGTCGGACAACCGTGCACAGGAAAGCAGGGGAAACACGCTCCGTAAGAACTCCTGTAGAGTTTACATGCATGTTAAAAGGCATGGATAGCTCTGTTTTGCTGAAATTATCGAATGCAATCTGCAGTATATCAGACCAGGAGTCGGACTGTTCTTCACACTTTGTCACATCTCTGTGCACGATATCACAACTAACTTACTTCCTGGTGTCATATTCACACATTCATGTGTTTATAGATAATGATGCAAATGTATGAAATAGGAGTGCATTGGGTGCTGGCAGCTTGTTCCCAGATGAACACCCTTATCAGATGGAGGCGTCTAAATACAGAATGTTATCGTGCTTTTTGTCCTCGTCAGTGGTGTGTGTGTGTCAGAGATAAAGCAGAAGGGTAAAACAAAGTGACATCAGGTCGGGGTTTATCCAAGTATGGTGGTCTTTGGATGTGTCCTGTTAGCAAAAACAGTCTGATAACACACAAACATCTGACTTTCAGTGTGGTGGAAAATGCAATAAGGAAGGTTTACTGCATAAACCCTAGTACCGGTACTCTGATGAGGCTATATGGATGTTAAGCAGTACATATCTTTTGTTTTCCATTGTTCCTCTAACACTTCTCAATGTCAGTCTCCTGGCTACTTTGAGCCAATCAAAAAGCATCAGCAGGATACAGAGTTGAAGGCCTCAATGATGTCCCCAGGCTGTTACCACTCTTGATCACTTGTTTTAAAGATATTTCTTCTTTTGTGGTTTTCATCTTCCTATTTGGTTCTTGTGGTATGTCTAACATGTTATTCTTCAGTGCAGCTACAAGCTAACTTGCCTTTCTTCTGGCGAGGATATAATGCGATCTTGCAGGACAGTCAAACAGCCAGTCAGCCACCTGCACTGTAGCTGTTTTTCTCATGCTACCATATCCCGGTATTGTCAATAAGAGTATAGTAAAGCTGAGAATCAACAACGGATGTAACAGTGTAGAGTGTGTTGGAATGGGGGCTCTGGGTAGCTGTTGTATTCCCTTTAAGTAGTATGAGCGAGAGTTGGTTAACGCAGTGTTTAAGGAGTAACTGTCAAAATGAGGCAGCCAACTCTGCCTGATTATTACAACAGCACTAAAACAGTTTTACTGGGTCATATTTAAGAGGTAAAATTTCGCAGTACAGGAAAAATTTCAGGTCAGTTCATGTTTGGACAAACTTCTCACGCTCCAGTCAGGTAGTCAGCCATTTGTATTACACCATCAGCATAATCCATCTCTGCAGATGTTCCGAGATGGATCCAAGCACAGTTCTGCTGTTGGAAAATTGCTATTACTTCATCCAGTGGGCTCTCGATTCTTGGTCATAAATCACGTGTAAAGGAAACAAAATTACACAAAGGAACATTGTTTTTGTACGTGTGTTGTTTCCGAGTGATGATGTGAGATAGCGATATACTGAGATGCAACCCCCTCTTTGTAAAGTATGAAATGAGCTTAGTTGAATATCAGGAAGAGCAGAGTAACTGCTGTATGGTTTTGTGTGTGTGTGTGTGTGTGTGGTGTGTGTGTGTGTGTGGTGTGTGTGTGTGTGTGTGTGTTGTGTGTGTGTGTGTGTGTGTGTGTGTGTGTGTGTGTGTGTGTGCGCGTGCACGAACTCTTGCATTCCAGCATGTGGGCGTGAAAGCACGCGTGTGTTTGCTGTGTCTGTGTGCAGGTCTATAGGTGTGTGAGCCAGCGCATGTGTGTGTTTGTTGAGGACAGCTCAGCCTCTGTGACCGGCTCATTAAAAGATGCATGCTTGGCTGGACCTCAGACCTCTCTCTCCCTCTCTCTCTCTCTGGCATTGCGTAGTGATCTTGGCTCAGCGCACAGTCCAATTTATCTTTTCCTCTGCTTCATAATTCAAAGATCAACAAATGCAGATTTATAGATCAAAAGAAGCAGGTGCATCGGGCTGATTTTCTGTAGTGGATCTTTAAGCCACATTGCAGGTTTCATGTTTTGTACCCTGTTTATGTTTGACTTAATGTTAATCTCTTTCCATCAGGCCGAAGACAACAGTTGTACAAATGTTAAAGAGAAAGGCGCTGAAGTCTTGATCGACGGCGTCCCAGATGAGCAGAATGAGGCTCCTGACCAGCCTTCTGAGACTGACAGGTACGGACGAGGGTTTCCTACAAAACCCAATACCGAAACTGCCCAAAGGCTAGAGCAACTTGTAATGCAATGGGGAAAGACAACCAGGTCAGCTGATTTTACTAAACTGACAACAGGATCAGACAAGACAAATATTCAAACAGGTGAGAACAAATACTCAGAACTGATAACTAGTGGGAAATTGCACAACTTCAAAATCCCCAAAATGCATGATGATGAATTGCTTAACATATTCTGACCTACTCAGAGAACCCAAAGGGATTACCTTTGTTTGACTTTACATCAGGACATTCTAGCTATAGAATCAGAAAGTAGCTGTCATTTTAATGATGAGCCTTGTTACATATGCAGCTCTCAGCAGACTTAAAGCTGCTCCAATTCATGAGCTCATTTACTTTTGTTTTCAAGAGCTACCCGCGCCCCCTTGTGGTTAACATAACACATTAAAGTAATGTGGCCGTTAATAAAGCTGCTCCTAAACTGAACTTCTACACTTTCTGTGAACGTTCCCACCGCCTTGCTTTATCTTTATTCCTGCCCAGTCCTGATCCAGAATCGGACCATCATCTTGAAACATCCTCAGAAGACTTGGACACAACTGATTTTCGCAGCGAGACAGATGTCGCTCCGTTCCCCGAGGTCAGTGCTCGTTTCGTTTTGAGCCCTCTCGCTTTGTGAACTGTGACAAGTGATAGTTATGTCATTAGTTACAAACAATGATGTGAGCTGTAGTGAAGTAAATAGTTTACACGCCCGTCTTGAGAAATATGCAGCTGGATATTTCTGTCTGCGTTGTGGTAATGCACTGACACGGTTAATTGTGTGTATCTAGAGTTCCACTCCTCTCCTTGACAGCAGCGCACAGAAATCCAAAGCAGATCTGAGTAAAAGGATGAGTCGAACACGTCCATCACGCTCTCTCCGAGCAGGACTGTCCCAGGGGGAAAGCCCAGATTGGAGAATCAGTGACTCCTCAGGTTGGGAAAAGCCTTTTTAAACATAACAACAATCCTTAATACTGATCGTCCACATGTGCCCACTGATTTATTTTACTGTGTCTTCGATGAAACAGTTTTATCTTCTAAGCAAAGGGAGTCAGACTCTGAGGATGAGCAACCTAAACAGAAGATCTTTTCTCCACATCCCACCTCTCAGAGAGTCCCGATATTCCCTGGATTGAGCCCTGCAGCCTTAATTGTAAGATCCAGCTTTAAGCATTTATAAGATGGCAAAATTGGAAACACTTTATTCATGTTAGCTCACTCCGACAGGCTCAGATCAAAAGAAAAACGGGTGGCAAAGTTGAAGAAACACTGGACGATAATGGAAGGGAAGAAAAGGAAGCTGGTGCTGCACCTTCTCCTTCGCAGTTGTCCTCCTCTCCTCGCACTGCTGCTCATCTCACAGGAGCCGCCCGAGTGCTGCCACCATTACCAGGAACAGACGAAGGGTAAGAAAAGTGATGGAAAATAAAAAGTTCAATCCTTTTAACAGTGATTCTTTTATTTAAATTCAGAGCCACTGCCTGTCCCCCTTGGCTGAAAGAGCTCAAGTCTAAGAAACGGCTGAGTCAGTATGACGGCGAGCCTTAACCAGCATGTGGTGAGTAATGACTTTTCCACAATCTTAAAGCACTCGATTAAAACAAAAAAAACCCACTTATAAGCCTTCATAACTCATGAAACGTTCTAATATTAAGACATTGGAAGCTGCCGCAGGGACATACTCAGCAGGGTCATTTTAACATTGGGTACATTTGGTTTATGAGCCTCAATAATTGCAACTGAACTGTTACTTAAGAGAACTAATTGGCTTGTGATTCATAAGGACAGCTTAATGGGTTTGTTTTTGACAGCAACTTTGTGGCAAGTGCTGTGAGGAAAAAGGACTTTTCTGAATGCAGACTGCCATGAATGTTATCTTCATTGCACCTAGGTTTATTTGTGGAGTAGGACATATTGAAGGGGTTAAGAAATGATGTGATGATGTGATTAATGCCTCGTGTAAAACATAACATTTGGCACTCACCTTTTTCCCTCTTTCCTTCCTTGTAGGAGACAAATGTTCATGCTGCTCAGCAAGACGCCAAGCCAGCAGCTGCTGCTGCGACTGAAAAACACCCTGCAACTACTCCTGTAGCCATATTTGAGTGCCTTATTTTGGACCTTTTATCAGGACAATGTGTTTTTTACCTGTAGATAAGATGCATTGACACTTCTTGGTGCCAAAACGGATTTGTTCGTGCCAAGTAAATGTTGTATCTGCTGTTGTACAGAGCAATGATGGGAGATTCCCCACTGTAATCTAGAGTAAAGCCATGGAATGTAATGTGTCTTTTAGATACCAAATGGGACTAATGACACTGTGCCTTCGGCGGGTTTTTACTGTCATGAAAGTAAACACATAGATGCGCAGGAAATGCTGTGTATATTAAGCTGAAATTGTACAATATGCCTTTCAATTTTCTTTCCAGTCACAAACTGTATCAATGTAAACTTTTAGCACTTTACAAAAAAATTATAAGCAGTAGACTCTTCAAAAAACATATATAAAATATTAAAAAATGTATTGGTCAAGGTTTTTTTGGTTAACCACAAATGTCTCTTATTTCTAAAATTCTTTTGAGTGGTATGGAGGAGAACATGAAATTAAAAATTGGGGTTTTTTTGTTTTGTTTTTTTTGTCTGCCGTTAAACTTTTAATCTCGAACACATTCTGTTCCATATGGTGACTTTTTGATCAACCCATTGTACGGTAAATAAAAATGGAGGGGATTTTATTAAAAAGAATTCTATGAATTGCAACAGATGTGTGTGTGGTTTTTTTAGTGGGATACTTGGTCGAAGTGTGTATTCATTTAAGGTACCAGTCATGCTGCATGTGGAACTGTGTAGAATGCAGCTGTTTGGATGCCAGATGAGATCAAGAACCACACAGAAAGCAGGAAGCTGGAGAGCAAGGTTGCTGGGTGGGGCCAATACTGCTGAGTGAGACTGATCTCTGTTCATTCTCTTGGCAGGCAGTCAGTGCATGTGGCCACTATAGGATCATGGTCACGATGGCAGCATGGGCAGAGCTGGGCACCGTTTGCCAGTGTGCCAGCAACAGAGGGGCAAGCCTATTGAGAAGCAGTGTGATGGACACAATGGGTGCGACAGACTTGCTGCATCAACAGTGTTTTTGCTGCTGTGGCCAGAAATAAACCATAAATACCCCCACTCTCCTCCACCTACCACTCGCCAGGCCTCCATACACACTCCCACACACACACACCCTTACACCCAGACGGAAAAGAAAAAGAGGAAGGACAGAGAGTGGCTTGTACATGGTGCAGTGAAGCACAAGCCATCCAGGTAAAACTAACTGACAGCAGACTGAACTTTCTTTTTCATTTCTGCCTCCCACAAGCATAAATGTAACACTAGCTGTGGTTAAAAGTAACATCATTTTTTTAAATTTTAAAAATAAAACAGTTTCTTTTGGTGGATTCATTGGATATAACTTCCTGCAAGAAGAAAACCCTCTCTCGGACTCTTGGATTTAAATATATTTATTTGCATTTGCCAGTGACAATGACGGAACAGCAGGGAACTCCGGACCAGCTGCCAGCAGAGAAGGACCAAGGAGGTGCTGGAGCTACATATAAGGTACTTTTTCTTTTCTTTTCCTGAAATCAAAGTGATAATCAAGAATATGACTGAGCCGAGCAAAGATCACACCATCCAATTCTCCACGATGTTTACAGTTGGCCATTTTTGAGTTTGAGAACTTTCGTGGAAAGAAGGTACAGCTGTCTGGTGAATGTAAAGATGTGTTGGAGAAGGCTCAGAGAGTCGGCTCAGTCATTGTAGAGTCTGGACCGTGAGTAACCCAATCTTATTTGCTGTATTTGCCTGTTATGACTGTTTTCCTCCTCTTCTGATCTGTAGTGATTCCATTTGTGTTCCTACTTCATCATCAGATGGGTGGGGTTTGAGCATCCAGGCTACGTTGGGGAGCAATATGTGCTGGAGAAGGGGGAATATCCTCGATGGAGCACCTGGACTAACTGCCAAAGAAATTACAATCTGAGCTCCTTCAGACCTTTGAAAGTGGTCAGTGTTATCATTGTGACTGAGTTGAGGAGACGTGACCTCCTGTCAGATATGACTGAAACATTTCCCCCCCTCCAGGATAGTTCAGAACACAAGCTGCACCTGTTTGAGAATGAAGGCTATGAGGGAAGAAAGATGGAGATTGTTGATGACGATGTCCCCAGTCTGTGGGCTTATGGGTTCCAGGACCGCGTGGCTAGTGCTAAGGTTATCAATGGAACGTAAGATGAAAAATTACTATTACACATTTTTACAAAATGTTGTTAATGATCTGGTAACTCTTTAGACATGGCTGTCCTCCTTGCTCTGCAGGTGGGTGGGATACATGTATCCAGGCTATAGAGGACGCCAGTATGTTTTTGAGCATGGAGAATTCAAGCACTGGAACAACTGGGGAGCCACTGCACCTCTGATCCAGTCCGTCCGACGTGTACGGGACATGCAGTGGCACAAGAGAGGGTGCTATATTGCCCCTATCCCTACCCCTACACCTCCCAATCCTGATCCTGTTCCAAATCCCATACCTAACCCCAACCCCAACCCTGGTCCTAATCCTACTCCTAACCCCAAATCCCAAATTCAACCCAAATCTTAAACCCACATCTCTGCACCTCCTACATCAGCCGAGACAGACAAAATGCAGTTGAACAATTTCCAGTCTCTTCACCAGGCCTGCTGTTAATTTTGAATGACTGGAAAACTGGAACTAACAATACTAGCTCAAAATAAAACATCTTTGGTGAAAATATAAGTGGTCCTGATTTTGTTTATTTGAAAACAATCATGTGAAATAACTTACGGTACTTTGGAAGATTCTCTGAATTAATTCAAGGATAATGTGGAGCAACAGTTCAGTCTCCCAAATAGGTTTGAATTCTGGTCAATCCCTACTTCCTCTAAAATTTTGACTGTAAGATTAAGTCAACATTTAATAAATACATGGGATCGCAGTTTCAAAGCTATAGTGTCCACCTTCTTAGAATAAAGTAAACTCTTAGAAAGATTTTTAACAGCAACAAAAAATATATATGCGAAATATCAAACAAATGGCATGAAATGTCAAAAATGCCACAATTTCCCCAAACCCCACATTTCAATAAAATAAAAATGCTTTTCTTTCTTTTCAATGCGAATACAGTACTAGATTACTGGATCCAGCGAGGGGGCGGGTAAAAACAAAACAGCCGTTGAACCCGCCCCCACAGCAGCAGCGACCAATCAAAAGCCGCCTCCATTCATCACGTTCGAAACGTAGTGTCGAACGCGCAAAATTTGAAAGTTGACCGGAAATAAACTCGACCCAGAAGAAAACGGGGCTTCGTTGAATGTCTCCGTGGGCGTTAAAATAGAAATAGTATTACCTGGATGGCATTCTGGTGAGTAATTTTACACCACTGTACTTTTTTTCTCCTACATTCATAGATTCTTTATTGCGTCCACTATCAGTGCGTGTGCATGTGACGGTTGAGTTTTCTTATGTGGAAGGAGCTAGCGACGTTAGCTAGGCAGCACACTAGCGTGACGCATTGTTTACATCTGTTGACAGCTTTTTCTTTCGTGTCAATCGGCGCCATGAATTTGACATTGGTGCAATAAAAGCATGCTTGCATTGCCCACACTTTAACCCACTTTGTCCTTCGCTTAGGTTGCCTGTTGTTAGGACGCCATGTTGAAGTTTAAATACGTTAGCCAGGGAAACCTAAAACCGTCACTTTCTCCACTGGACCCAATCACCATCCGCAGCTCACGGCTCAATCAAGTGTTTCAGGTAAACTCGCTTTAAATGTTCTATAGGTCATGGCCGTCATTTAAACAGAATATCCCCAACAGCAGCAATAGACGTTTAAAAAAAAAAAAAAATCTTACTCCTTTATCATTCTTAGGGCCGAGTCAGCCTCTGTGGGCAGCAGGGAGGATGCACCGTTGGTCGGGAAGAGTTTCTGGAGGCTCTGCTCATCCTGTACAAAGAGTGCACGTCCCCAGCACTGATGAAAATCCAAAACGTTGCAAACTTTGTCAATAAGTGTGAGTACTGTTTTACAACTTGTGTCCCGGACCTAATGGGTGATTTGTTCTGCAGCGTTTCAGTCTGTATGAGTTCATGTGACTTTAACCATAGTACAATAACCAAAATATAAAATTTAAAAACATCACTTGCATGTACACAGAATGACAAAATCATAATTAATTGCTAAGTGGTGGTAAATTAATGATGAATATGTGTTTCTATCAGTTTCTGAAGCAATTGCAGAGCTGCAGGTGTTGCAACCATGTGTGGATGATTTCGATGTGCGTGCAGTTGTGGGTCGTGGCCATTTTGCTGAAGTCCAAGTAGTCCGGGAGAAAGCCACTGGTGATGTTTGTGCACTAAAGGTCATGAAAAAGGCATTTTTAAGAAGTCAAGAAAATGTAAGTTTCTAAAAACAAAAACGTAGCAAATATGAAGAAGCATTTTGTATTCACTACAACATAGTCACATTCTTATTTGGTATTAGGGCACTGAGCTCATGGCAAAAAACCGAAAACTAATCATATATTCTCTTTCTGGTTTTTAAATTATGTTATTCTGCTACTTCAAGTCTGTTGATTAAAGGTGCAGTCTTAAAAATGTCCACAGGAGGGTGTTATGGGCTTGAATACATAAATCAAAATTTTTGCATCGTTTTGTACACGGACAGTTAGACCAGGTCTGATTGTTAGACTATAGATCAGATTTTTAAAGTTAACAGGAAAAAAAATACCAGTTATAAGGAGAATACAGAAATATATTTCCCACCTCATGAACAAATTTATTATATGTTAATTTAAAAAATAAGTTGTGGTGGCATGTAAACCATTCTGATTTTCTAGATGGGTAGGCAACAACATTACACACAGTAACAAATTGTAGTGCCCTGCCATTCTATTTATGCAATGTGTAGAGTGGCTACTCATAGCTTATCAATTCAATTCCAGGTGGTCTTTCATGAAGAAGAGAGGAGCATTCTGGCTCTGAACAGCAGTCCCTGGATCCCACAGCTTCTCTATGCATTCCAGGACAAAGAACATGTCTACCTGGTAAGGTTGTAGTTATCCATCTGAAACACATCCATTTCATAACCAACATTATTCAATCTTATTCATTTTCTTATGACAACAACATTATCTGCTAAATGTGGATATTAAGAATTGAAAATTAGAATAGATTTTCTTCTTCAACCCAGGTTATTTCCCAAATGTTCCCATCTTTAATGCAGCTAAATTACACAGCTAATTAAGTCCTCATTTTTCTCTAATGACCATGTTTAGAGGGCAGGGTATACTGCTGCTTTTCATTAACGCTTCTTTTCCGTATAGTTCCCATCAACCCCCTATTCCCCCTGTGTCCGTTCTTCCTCCTCCTCCTCTTCCTTCACCCTCCTCTTATCCTGCTCCCTAACCGAGCGTGGAAGAAAATACAAAGCATCCATCTTTATCCGTGTGTCGGAGAGGCACCCAGTCTCCCTGTTGCTAGGTAACACTGGAGTAAGCTCCTGTTCATTCAGACTCGCCGACCATTCATGCACCAGGGGCTCCTGCCTGTTATAGCTGTCTGATTGGTGCCATATAGCACAAAACAGCCTGACTAGTGCTTTGCATCTCAGGATGGAGACTGCGGAAAAAAGAAATCAAAACCAATAGGCTGAACCTTCACATACATTTCAAAGCCTATTGCTTATGGATTTTTAATGATTGAAGTCCAGTTCTTTGCAGCACCACAGACAGATCTGCAAAAGTATCCCGCTACGTTATGTAACCGAATCTTTAATAACTGGAACCTTCCTGTCAGCTCAAGACGAATAAAGCTTGGCTGTTTCCAACACGTGCCCTGCACTTGTGGCTTGGTTTTTACTATATATAGGCTTTCATTAATCATTAATCAGTGTGCGGTACCTGTTATTTTGAACCAAATTCTTTTAAAATTTTATAGACTGACCATTTATTTATGCTGCCATTTTCTATGGCTGCATGTACATGTGTCTTCAGGCGATGGAGTATTTGCCTGGAGGCGATTTGATGTCCCTGTTAAACCGATACGAGGATCAGTTTGATGAGTCGATGGCTCAGTTCTACTTGTCCGAGCTGGTAGAAGCCATTCACACAGTTCACCAGCTGGGTTATGTCCACAGGTAAGGCACGAGCTGCTGAATCTAACCTCTCACTGAACAATGATTACACTTGTCCCTATAAAACTGTCTGCATTATTGGTGTCAGTTACTTTTAATTCCGTCATAAATAAATGTGACATGCATACTGTGGAACTGGGTTGTATGTCTCTGCATGGTGCTAAATTGCTGATGATAACATGCATGGGATCGTCTTCATAATGGATGATGTGTTCCACACTCCCTTGCAGAGACGTCAAACCAGAGAACGTTCTCATCGATCGTACCGGACACATTAAGCTGGCAGATTTTGGATCAGCTGCTAGGCTCACTGCACACAAAACTGTGAGCTGATTGGACACTTTGCTGGATCTATTAACTCCAGTGGTGTAACTGTAAACTCACTGTTTTTAATTTGTGTGTTAGGTGGCATTTCACACAATACCTGTTGGCACCCAGGACTTCCTCTCTCCTGAGGTCCTGACGGCCATGAATGGGGGGCCCAATTGTACGTACGGGATCGAATGTGACTGGTGGTCCCTTGGAGTCATTGCGTATGAAATGGTCTATTCCAGGTCACCCTTTTCTGAAGGCACAGCTGCTAAAACAATCAACAACATCCTTAACTATCAGGTAAATAAAATATTCTCATCTGATGTGAATTTCCTGATGCAGTTCTATAAGATGTTAAACTTCCTCTGAATTAACATTTTTGAAATATTGCATCTGTAATACTGCGTTACATTGATATTGATTGAGTGCACTGTGCGTTCCTTGGTTCTATTTTTGTGTCATCAGCGTTTCCTCAAGTTTCCAGAGGAGCCACGGGCTAGTAAACAGTTTGTAGACTTGCTACAGAGATTATTGTGTGGAGCCAAAGAACGTCTGGGTTTCCAAGGACTCCGGTGTCACTCTTTCTTCTCCAGTGTTGACTGGAACAACTTAAGACAAGGTGAGAATAGTTTCTTCCTCCAGATTTTTCTCTGTTTTCCTGAAAAATGTTGAGTATCACTCAGACTGGTAACGTGTCATAATCACATCACAGGACATATAATATATGACTGCTTGTCAAAGGTTTATGTTGTTTGGTAACTGCTCATGATTGCACATAAACAGAAAGAGCCATTTTGATGCTGGTGGTGCATTTGGAAAATAATGGAATTCTGTGTGCTTTTGGCAGTGAACCAGCTCTTATTCTGAGGAAAACAATTGAATGAAGGCATAAACAAGAAATGAAGCAGATGCTACTCATCTGCTTCTCCTCACTTGTAGTCACAAACGTTTAAAGCTAGAAACAGCAGACATGCTTTCTGTGGGAGAACTTTACTGTATGTGCCTCATCTGTTTTGTTAGTTTGATATCATTGCTTCTACTAAACCTCATATATTACTTGACAATCTTTGGAAAACCACACCCATATCAATAATGGACATTTACATTGAGGCATGGCGGCGTTAAAGATTTGCAGCATATTTGAGCTCTAATTATAATTTCCAAATTTCAATGCAATTTATCACCTATTAACTGCAGAATACTGGTCTACATGAAAACAGCTTTTTTTTCTGTGATATACATAAGCAAAAGTTGCTCTTTGTGAGAGAATCCAATTGTTGGTATTTAAAAATGCAAGCCATGTTGTTCGGTTAGACACAGATAGGGCTTTGTGCCTCAGTTTAGCTCCAGCTGATGGGCTTCCTCTGCTGCAGTGAGGCAGAGAGAGAAAGAAAGGGAGGGAGCGATGGGGGCTGGATGAACGCAGACAGCATGTGCACCAACGCGCGACTTACCGCACTCTAGACTCCCAACACGCTGCGCTCGTCCCCTTTTCCTCCTTTCTCTCCCCCCCCTTTTTTTAACTACTTTGTCAATTTGCTCTTTTATTTTCCCTGCCTCATCCTTTCTCCTGCAGTTCTCCCGCCTTTTGTTCCTGCGCTGCATGCCGAAGATGACACCTCTAATTTTGAGGAGCCGGAGCAGGCAGCCCCCCGACCAGGCTCAGCAGCTCATCAAGGAGCTCTGCCAGTGGGCTTCCAAGGCCAGGACCTTCCCTTTTTAGGCTGGTTCTTCAGTCGACCATTGACAACATTGGCTAAAGCTGAGTAAGGCAACCTGTTTACTCTCTCTTTTTTATTTGCAGACAAATATTTTGCAGTCAGTTTGAGTCGTCTTGCATATTTTACATCACCGGGCTGTTGAACCGACCACGTTTCTGCTGTTTTCTCATTAGATCATTTCTGTTGAATGACCAAATGTGCAGCCCCCTGGCAGTAGGGGTATTGTCCCTGCCTTTAGTTTTGTCGCTGCTGTGGCCAAAAAGGCATGGCCATATGCTGTGTCAGTTCAGTAATGAGGAGGAGAAGGATTTCCCTGCTCTGTGCTCCTGTCTTCTTATTATTCCTGAATTTGTGCTTTGTATTTGCTGCACTGATGAGCTGCATTGATTGCTGAAATGACTGTACGATGCATGTGAGCCGCTGTTATCTCATGTAAGTGCTGATTGGTATGCGGCTGAGTGTGTCAGTGAGGTTTGCAGAGAGTGGAGCCCCAGACAAACACGCTACCCCTGCCCCTGCTCCTGCTGCTGCTGTATTGTTTTTTCATTACGTTGCAGTATAATGACCTTTTGACTTTTAGAACATGATTTGCAACGATCCATTTTGGTTTTTGGCTTCTTAACCTTTGATAGTGATGCAAGAGGGTGGGTTTCACTGCTGTAGCGCTCCAGCAGGTTAATGGTCTATGCGACTGCAGATCATGACAGCGGCAGTAAAGGAAAGGCAGAAAAAAGCGTTAACAGATTAGACGGGGAAAGGACGAGAGCTCAGATTGGGAGAGAGAGAATCTATTTCTATGGTTACTACTGTGATGTTTTTTCCTCCCGGTCCCCACCCCCATCTTTACCCGTCTCATCTCCTCTCGTTCCCTCTTCTGGTCCCTCTGCCCCTTGCTGTTACACCATCAATCATCTGACGGTTTTTTAACTGAGGCCAGTCATTTTCTGTGGTTCATTTGATTAAGCTCAAAGCTCATTGAATGTGTGATGTCTGTGATCTCATGCATATGCATGTACACATTCTTTATCATAGCCCCAAACAGGGAACTGCATGATGCTCACACCGGATGAAATGTCTGTCTGTCTGTCTGTCTGTCTGTCTGTCTGTCTGTCTGTCTGTCTGTCTGTCTGTCTGTCTGTCTGTCTGTCTGTCTGATTGACTGTCTGTCTGCCTGCCTGCCTGCCTGCCTGCCTGATTGTCTGTCTGTCTGTCTGTCTGTCTTACCGTTCCTATATTTTAAAAACATAAATAGTTCAATATTAAGATTAAAGTTGATTTAAAGACAACTGCCCACAATGCAGACTCGCATTGACTTGAATTTAGATCAACACCATTAAACTGAAAGCAGAAAAACACCGTAGCAGGTTTAAAGTGCTATAATATCAGTACATTGCCCTCACCCAGAAAGAGGTAAATAGATCATTTTAAGCGCTGCGTGATTTAATTAATTTTGATGACTTACATAAATTTTTAATTGCTAACAAAATTTCCCTCGATGGAAATTACGTACTTTCATTTGGATTCTTTCGAAAATTCTGGCTCATGTTTTTGCTCAAATAGGTCTGTATGTCTGCATGTGTGTGTGTGATTCACTGTCACGAACCCATTAATTTATTACTTTTATGTTTCTCTCTTTTTTGTGTGGAAAATAAGAGTTTATGCTCTAAAATCTTCTACAGTTGCTAATTCAAGACAATAGATTAATCAATAGATTGCAGATTGGAAAGTGACACTATATTCATGTTTTTGTTTATCCGCGCTGTCTTTTTTATGTGGGTGTTTTTGCTGCATTTCAGCCAAAATAATTACAGCTACAGCAGTGGGAAATCTTGCCGTTACAAGATGGAACTCTTTGACATGACGGTTTTAGCAAGAATTAATCAACTTTTGATTTTCAACATTTGCAATATCTTCAGAAATACACATTGACAAGACAATGGAACTTTTTACTATCACAATAGTAACATTTACAATGAGGTCATTCTAATTTCTGAGTGGAAGATTCAAATATTATATGGCTACAAGATGAAGCTATAAAATAAATATCAAATTGTAGCTTTTATAATATTCATTACTTTTCCTTTTGGTTCCAGTTAAAGCTCAAATCATCTGTGTTTAGCTCAAATCAGAACAGAAATAGACATACCACTTGTCTCACTGTCATTAGGTCCGCACCTGCAGGCATCAACTCTCCTGCTAAGACCAACTCCATGGAAAAGAAGCTCCATCTTAAAAGCAGAGAACTACAGGAAACTCAAGACAAATGTCACAAGGTGAGAATGGACGGCTTAGACGTGATGGGCAAATACTTCAACTAACACCATTTCCTCTGGTTGACTCAGATGGAGCAGGAGATTTCCAGGTTTCAGCGTAAAATGACTGACCTGGAATCAGTCCTCCACCAGAAGGATGTGGAGCTGAAGGCATCTGAAACCCAGAGGAGCATTTTGGAGCAAGACCTTGCCACCTACATTACAGAGTGCAGTGTGAGTCTTGGTAGCATTTCCGCATGTAAATATGAGTCTTTTCCCCCCACGTATTGGTGCATTGCTGTCCTTAAAACCTTTAAAATGTAATCCTGATTTGGAGCAGTAATACCAGCTTTGATTTAGTTTGCTCATTTGTGCTCACAGAGCCTGAAGCGAAGCCTTGAGGAGGCTCGTGTGGAGGTGTCCAGAGAAGATGACAAAGCTATGCAGCTGCTGCATGACATCCGTGAGCAAAGCAACAAGCTACAGGAAATTAAAGAGCAAGTATGTAGAATTTATTACCTCTTATCTTATGATCTCTCTCTCCTCCTTCACCTAATACATCTATGAGCTTTTTGGTTAAGTCTTCAGATATTGCATCATTGTAAATAAATTAAACAGGAGTGGTTTAACATTGTTTATGCTGAAAACATATTGTTGCCCCTCTGAGGACTCCTTTGTTCTTAACCTTCATTAAGGATTCCAATGCTGGTGGCATTTCTGCAAGGTATGAAAAGTGCAGGAAAGATTTACCCGCCTCCCTACTCCCAGAACAACAGACACTATTTTATAATGGCTAATCTACATGGAGAAAAAAAACAAAATCAAAAATTTAAGCTATATGCCATCAGTGACCTCTGACCAGAACATGCCATGACTCCTGAGACTCTGCTGTAAAGGCTTGAAGCATTTAGATGTGTAGAGTGTGTTCACTATGGTTACAGTACCTATGTGATGGCCCCTGAGCTGTGGGGTTGTCTTGCTGCGTGCTGTCTGTGGTTCACAGGTTTCCAGCAGGGTGGAGCTAACCTAATTGCAGCTAACCTAATTTTCTTTTGGTTTAGAAAACAAATGGTTAAACTGGACAGCGTGTCTTTTTGTTGTGGTCATAACAACCTACTACAGGGTTTAAGTGGAAATGTTTAGTAAAACCAAAGCTACCAAAAATCTCCACTTAAACACTTTCTTTAGTTACAGAATCTATGTGAGGTACAGATTTTTAATTGTCATGTTAGGCAATAGAAAGAAATTCTTGTTTTAAGTCAAAAGGCTGCATAACTCACCATTTTCTATATTTCTGGGCAAGTTGTCACATGTGTTCAGAAATATTTTCACTCCAACTGCTTTTTCTTTGAAGCAAAAATGATGTTTTATTAATAATTTGTCTCTATTTTGAACAGAACAGCCTGAGTACATGGAGACATTTCTAAAATATGTTTTACAGCCAGTAAACTCTCAGAAATTTATATAAAGTTTGCTTTTTCCTCCTCATCATGATCGGTGTCCTTTCTGTCAGGAGTATCATGCACAGCTGGAGGAGATGCAGGTGACCATCAGGCAGCTGGAGGAGGACCTGTCAGCGGCCCGACGCCGCAGCGATCTGTATGAAGCTGAGCTCAGAGACTCCAGGCAAACGAGTGAGGAACTCAAAAGGAAAGCTGTGGAATACCAGCAGAGAATCCAAAAGGTGCCATTTATACCCTTTACTGAATGTCATTGCCTCAAATACATTGAGGCTAAGTTAACGAAGGCTGAAATGCATATGTTATTCGTGCCAGGTCCCAGAGAAGAAGCGTTTCGTTAGTAGTTTTTTCATGACTTTTAAATATGAGAGGCAGCCTATTGAATTTTGATCTACAATATCTATGTTTTTTTTTAGCATTGGATGGTAAAGACCAACTTAATTTGTCTAGCGGGAATTGGGTTGCCTGGACCTATACAGTGGAATACATATATTTTAGGGGAGGAACTTTGGAGAGTGTAGCCCTCAGATGTGGAGATTGCTGCTTTTAACTGCAGCCGTGCTGTGTTTGTTTTTCATGGCAATTATATTTCAGGCGAAAGAACAGGGCAAAGCAGAGGTGGAGGAGCTACTTTCCAAATTGGAGAAGGTAACACATCAGTCTTCATGCTTTCTTCTTTACATGCTTTAAAGTGTTGTGCTTAATGAAACCATGACTTGTTTATTTTTTATTTTCAGACCAATTCTGAGCAGCAAGTGAAAATACTTGAGCTTCAGGACAAACTGTCCAAGGTACACAAATAAACTTTGGTACTCATTCTAAGTAATGATTAAAAGTTACTCAAATCCTACCAAAATAGTATACATCCAATATGAATTTGTTTCCATTATTCTCCTAATAATTTAAAAAAGGATTGAAAGTGTTACAGTTTTTTATTTTTAAAGCTCATTGAAGACCTGGTCAAGACTCAGTCTTTCTGGTCAAAATTGTACAAGCATACCAAGAGACTTGTCTTGTGAATCACTAACAGTCCTTGACCCCTTGACATCCCTCAGGCAGTCAAAGCAAGCACAGAGGCCACTGAGCTGCTGCAGAATGTCCGTCAGGCCAAAGACCGGCTGGAACGGGACCTGGAGCGTCTACGAGGCAAAACCGACTCTAGTGACACATTAAAGCGCCGCTTGAGAGAGACAGAGGTAACCGAGCAAAAAGGCGAATTAATTTGCTAATTAAGCAAATGTATTACATAATGCTGTTGTATGTAACCCAACACTAGTCACCTTTTTACTGGAGTGAGGCTGTTAATGTGTTTTTACATGTGTCTGCATGTGCAGGAGGGCAGGAAGACCCTGGAAAACCAGGTAAAGCGGTTAGAGATGGTTGAACGGCGGGAGAATAAGCTGAAAGATGACATTCAGACCAAGTCTCAGCAGATCCAGCAGATGGCTGAAAAGATCCTGGTGAGAAAGCTACAGATCAGCTAGCTAATACTCTGACCCACTCAACCCCTTTTTCATCCCTCCCTGCTGACCACTCCCATTCATGCAGCTCCAGACTATCCTCCTCAGACATCTTAAAGCACACATGTGCACCCTGCATTCTTCTGCATGTAGAAGGGCTTCTAGCAGAGCTCTCACCTGTGGCTGGTCATAGTATTGCTATATATAGAGTTTTAAATTCAGTTAACATCAATATTTTAAGACAACGTCCATAGGAGAGGGATTTTAATCTTTCCAGTGTCAGCATGAGCAGACGTCATTGCAGTCGGCTTGTGGATTACCAGCTTTTTGATGCAAGTTGCTTTTGATTTAATTGTGTGTGTTAATGTTGGTGTGAATGGTTTTCCTCTATCCATTTGACATTTGCAAATATGTTTTGGATTTTTTCAAATTTGTTTCAATTGCCGTGTTACTCCTTCAAGGAGCTGGAAGAAAACCTGAGGGATGCCCAGTCTTCATCACAGCGCTTAGAAACCCAGCTGGTTCAAAAGGAGAGACTTTATGAAGACAAGATCAAGGTGTGCTACCGATAGTTGTTTGACAGTGTTCATTTTTCTTGCCAATCCTGCCAGTACAATCATTGTTGTGTTGTCATGCCTGACTGTCACATCTTATAATTAGGATTTTCACATATTAATTACTACTTCCACACCAAGCATTATATTTAACACCATGTTGCGTGTTTTTTTTTTTATATCGCAGAAAATAATAGGCTTCATGCTAAATGTGCAGCAGAGAATTCAACACTAATGAGTACAATATCTCCTGGTTGTGTTTCATCAAGATTCTGGAGGCCCAGATGAAGGCAGACCTTGCTGAGAAGGAGAGTCTGGAGGCCAAAAGGGCTCAGCAGGAGGAAGAGTCCAGGGAGAATAGTAAACTCATCAGTGAACAGAAAGCAGTAAGGAGCAAAGCCTTTCTCTTTATCTTATTCTAGTCTGAAAGGCTAAACTTGCATATTGTTTCCTCTGTCTTTACTCTCTTTTACTACATTTTTTTAATGCTATTTTTTAAAAGTAAAGCAGAATACATAAATATGTATATTCTCTAAATGTTTGGTTCCTAATTTGATAGATAAGAGTCCACCAGTAGTTTAAAATTGTCGGTTGTATTATTTGTTGAGGTATTGATGGAACGTACAGTTGGATTAAACTGTGGTAAACTGATGCAGCATTAATCCTGGACTTAAATCCTAAACTGGTTAATGTGATAGAATTGATGCACTTAAGAGGCTTTTATAGTTAGTTGGCTGACATTGACAGTGAAAGATTCAGGCAACACCTTAATAGGGTGTAATAGGATTTTACGTCAGGGCAAATTTCTTTTTCCTCCAAAAAATTGTGATATGGTGCAACATGATTCCTAGAGGAATTTGGCAAAGATCCACCAAAAGGGAACACAGCCTGTACAGCCTATTCTGTTTTAATGACTCTTTGTATCCTCTGTTGTTTCCTTCTTCCCGCAGACCATTAATGCTATGGATTCCAAGATGAAGAACCTCGAGCAGCGCATTGCTGAGCTGTCAGAGGCTAACAAGCTGGCTGCTAACAGTAGTATCTATACCCAGAAGAATATGTGAGTTAAGAAGGTCATCAGCCCACACTAGCACTTTTGTGCACGCCCCCATACATGCCGACTGTCATCCATTGAGGGTCCAATTGCTTCAAGTGCTTACATGTACATCTGTGTTTATCATTGTTAATATGTCTTCCCCTGTGTATAGTGCAATTTCTGTCTGTAGGCCAGTATAAAAATAATACTAATGATAGTGTTACTCATACTAATACCTATACTGCTAATAACAGTAATAATAATAACACTCATGTTATTTTTGTGGAATAGTCTACAGTGTAATTGATGTTAAAATATCTGACTTTACACATAGACTTTGTGCACTTTTATCAGACTAGTCTTTAGACCATGAGCTGTATATGTTTTGCAGGAAAGCCCAGGAGGAGATGATTTCAGAGCTACGGCAGCAGAAATTCTATTTAGAATCACAAGCAGGCAAGCTGGAGGCCCAAAATGCCAAACTGGAGGAGCACCTGGAGAAGATGAGTCAGCAGGAACAGACCAAAAGGACCCGTCTCCTGGAGCTGGAGAGTAGGCTGCGGGAGGTGAGGCAACAGGAAGCAGACCCAAATTAGAATCTTTTAACTCAATACTGTTATTTACCCATAATTAGCACACAGTGTAGTCTTTCAATAATATATACTCAGAACAATGTAAGGCTGCTAATTTTAATTGAAACACAAATCCAGGTTAAATAAACTTGGCAGTGTGATAACAATAAAAAGAGAAAAAATCCACCAGATTAACACTGATCGTTTAGCTTTACTTGTAGAAAAATTACAAAGCTTTTTATTTGACTGTTGCTTCAGCTGTAAGTTATATGTAAGTTTTATACTGTACATATCTGCTGCAGGTTCATGCAGTCTGAACTGTTTCTATAAATAGATGTGCTGTCTCCTAAACAACATACTGACTGGATGTCTTGGCTGTACTTGCACACATTTTCCCTACTGGGAAATGATACACAGATTACACAGATTGACAGTAATTGCTAGCCTTTCTTTACTCTCTCACTCACAAACACACAGACACATACTGTTTTCTCCCCCACACATATACTCAACTTCAGTTTCTGCCTTTCTGGCTGTTAGAGAACCTGCCTGTACATTCATTCTTTTAAAAATATTATTTCACTTAAAAATCTTCAACCCCCCTTGTTAATCTTTTCAAATGGCATTTGCAGAGCTATGACTGTAAATAAGTAGTTGGTGTCATGACCTAGGGAATATGTCCTTTTTCTAAAATACAACGTGGTTCCATCTGGTTTCCAGATGGGCCTTGAACACGAAGAAGAGAAGCTGGAGATCAAGCGACAGGTGTCGGAGTTGACCCTCTCACTCCAGGAACGTGAGTCTCAGATTAGCAGTCTGCAGGCGGCCCGTCTTGCCCTGGAGAGTCAGCTACAGCAGGCAAAGACTGAGCTGGAGGAGACCACTGCTGAGGCTGAGGAGGAGATCACAGCCCTCAGGGTAAGCAGGATAGACTTATTACAGGTGTACTACACTACAGTACATTTCTAGATAGCTTTCTCTAGATAGATTGATTCACTTTGGTACATCTTTCTTAATTTATTTAGCAGCATGACTGTAATTCATTTCACAGAATCAACGGGATGAAATTCAGCGCAAGTTTGATGCCTTGAGAGACAGCTGTTCAGTAAGTAAAGCTTCTTTTCTTTGTTGTTGCTCTGAGGAGATCTTCAAATGTATGACCCATTGTCCTCATCTCTGTAATGCTCCCCACTTACTGCATGGCAAATATTCATTTAATTTCTAAATGGGGGGATTTATTGATTTACATTTCTTTAAATATTATTTTTAGAGTTAGTTTAGAGCTTTTAAGTGAGTCTGATTTGTCCACAACTTTAAAATCTGTTGACATTGATGACCGCAAAAAGTTAATCTCATTACAGATGTAAATTTTTCATCTGTCGGGGTCCGTTGACTTTACAGTTTTTTCACACTTGATTTACTTTAGGAGATCCAAATAGAGCCCCAAAATAACTCTTCCTCGAGTAATTCTGACTTGTTTCTCTCCCAATCTATATTTGCTCAGGTGATTACTGATTTGGAGGAGCAGCTGACACAGCTGAGTCAGGAAAATGCTGAGTTAAATCGCCAGAATTTCTATCTGTCCAAACAACTTGATGAAGCTTCAGATGAGAGGGAAGACCAGATGCAGCTCAGCCATGAAGTGGACAGGCTGAGGAGGGAGGTGGCTGATCGTGAGATGCACCTCAACAACCAGAAACAGGTAACACACAAACCTCTTGTTGTCTAAATTGAACAGAGTAGTTTTTTTAAAAAGTAATTAATTTATCCTTCCAGAACATTGAGACGCTGAAGACCACATGCAGCATGCTGGAGGAGCAGGTGGTTGAGCTGGAGTCCCTGAACGATGAGTTGCTGGAGAAGGAACGGCAGTGGGAGGCTTGGAGAGGTGCCCTGGAAGATGAAAAAAGCCAAGCTGAGAGACGCACAAGAGACCTGCAGAGACTGTTGGACAATGAGAAGCAGAACAGGTGACATACAGACACCTGACTCAAATACAGTATGGCACGGACTCTCTGGTCGTTGTTTTAACCAGTGCTGCCATGATATCTTGTTTGTCACAGACTGCGTGCAGACCAGCGCAGCTCTGAGTCTCGCCAGGCGGTGGAACTGGCAGTCAAAGAGCACAAGGCTGAGATCCTGGCCCTACAACAGGCCTTGAAGGAGCAGAGACTGAAGGCTGAAAGTCTGTCCGATACTGTGAGTCACAAGTACATGTGTTGGCATTTGTTTTTCCTTTAATAAAGTCTGTTCTAATTATGAAATCATCAGCATTACATACCAGTCTGAGCTATCATGACATTTTATCCTTGCAACAGTACTGGTTTTTGGTTTGTCTCACGACATTTTATCCTACAATAGCTGAGTTTGAGCGAATATAATGGATATCAAAAGCTGTTATATGACAGCAATTAGGCAAACTAAACAAGTATGTCTCTCTGCTGGATATTAATGCTATAAGCAATTACCAGTGTCAACAGCCTTTTAAATCACAGCATTAACCCATTTTCTCAAAGCTCAATGATCTGGAGAAGAAACATGCCATGTTGGAGATGAATGCCCGTAGCTTGCAGCAGAAGCTGGAGACGGAGAGAGAACTGAAGCAGAGACTGATGGAAGAGGTACAAAGGGGCAAATGCACCCCTGTATTTATATCACTTTAATAGGTTTTAATTGCAGATTATTGGTCGATAAATCACTTAGAAACATGCTGTTGAAATAATTTTTGTGCTACAAGTCTAGAATTTTAAACATATACCTGCTTGCTAACATCTTTTAATCCCATTTGCCTCTGTTGAATAAGTGTGATTTCCGAAACTGAATTATCTGTCTGCTGGGGAACCTACAGCAGGGGAAGCTGCAACAGCAGATGGACCTCCAAAAGAGCCACATATTCCGTCTGACCCAGGGATTGCAGGATGCTCTAGACCAGACAGACATGCTGAAGACTGAGAGGACTGACCTGGAGTACCAACTGGAAAATATACAGGTAAAATATTCTTTCCATTCCAGGTAATATGAGATTCTCTTTACACACAGAGGGTGTCCTATTTGCTGTAAATGTGACTAGAGTGAAGGATGTTGGAATTTTGCACATTTTTTCAAGGGAAGAAATGCATTGAATTCTTATGGAGGAAAAATTTATTTTTTCGAGTTGTCTTTCAAATTGCTTCCCTCTCTGAATGTCTTTGTTCTTTCCTGCAGGCTGTATACTCTCACGAAAAGGTAAAAATGGAGGGGACCATCTCCCAGCAGACCAAACTTATTGATTTCCTTCAGGCCAAAATGGACCAACCCACAAAGAAAAAAAAGGTTAGCGAAAGATCCTTAAACAGCTCTTAGTAAATCTTTAAACAAGTACAGTAGATATGCTACTATACCTGCATAGTGTAGTTAACATTTTTAACTCTTTTTTAAGGGTATATTTGGGCGACGCCGGGAGGATGTCGGCACCACAACTAATGGGGCTCTAGCTCCGCAGCCTCAGCCTGCAGTTCCCATGCAGTATTGTGACATGAAATTGGCTTTGGAGAAGGAGCGCTCAAGATGTGTGGAGCTGGAGGAAGCTTTGCAGAAGATGAGAATAGAGCTTCGTTCCCTTAGAGAAGAGGGTAGATGCCTTGATTCATGCTGACAGCGAGTCTTTGCTTGTTTAAATATATAAATATAATAGTGTGACTTGTGTTTTGACACTATGGCATCCTGTATTTCATCTTAGTACCACTGCTGATCAAATATTAAAATTTTTGGTTTACAGCAGCTCATTTCAAAGCCCAGGAACACTTGCCTCCTTCAACACCAGCTCAGGCTCGACATCAAATACTCATGTCGGCCATAGTCAAATCCCCCGAACATCAGCCAAACCCCAGCAGCCTGCTCAACCCCTCCACCCGCAGCAAGGAGACATCTACGCCTGAAGGTTCGCTCTAATACTGAAAGATTTGACAGTGGTAATGAGTGGTAATTGGACCGTGAAAATCGGAATAAAGATCTCACAATTACAGGTTAAATTATAGCAACAATCTGCTAATTTTGTGTTCATTGTCTTTCCGATATTTGGCAGTTTACAGTCATTTTGGGATATATCTAAATTCCTCATTACTCTACTTGCCCATTGATTGGTCTGTCTGATGCCTCTCCTGTTATGTTACCATTCATACAGTTAATTTCCAGCTTAATGACTTGCTGACTAAATCTTTGTCTAGCTTATTTTATGGCAAAGCTCTTTGTATCTGTCCTCTTATAACGTCACACTCTCAGAGACGAGTGTTTAACTGTTACACTATCTATCATGATCACTTATCTTGAGTTATTTTGTCAGTGTTCTTGTGTGTTTTCATATGGTGTGTCTCGTGAAGCAGGATAATGTTGAATTAATTTGGATAACTGCACTCAGTATCTGTTAAACCTCGTACTCACTCTTAACCATAATCTCTTCCCTCTTTTCAACTGTGCATTATCCAACTACCAGTGTAATCCTGCTTGGGCCTGTCTCACAAAGTCAGAGTAGTGGATTACCCAGGTGACATTTTAATCTAGGCTTTCTGCTATCACTCTGTCGGGGGTTGATCACCACTGAAACAGAGCTCAAACAGCCAGTTTCTTTGGGTCGTATCTAAATCTTTATCAACCCTTCTCTATATTACACACTCACTCAGAATAACTTTGTGATTCAGGCCCTTAACTGTTGTTTTGCATTCACATCGCTGTTGTTCGACTGCTCTCTTTTCTCTCTTTCCTGTTGCTCCTCACAGAAAAGAGGAGGGTCACTTCTGAAAGTAAGTGAGCAGTCACCAAAATGTCCATCACGAACTCACTTGCATGCATATTGTGCTCACACAGTCTTATCTGCAAAATTTCCACAGTTCCGCATCGTGTGAAATTTCCTATGCATTGTGTTCATGTATACAACTTGTATCATATGATATGCTGCTGTCAAGCTGAAGGAAAACTTTCCATTTTTCCCTATAGACCAATTTTTTTCCAAACTGTAGGTAATATGTGGTTGTACTGGGAGGTGTCAATCAAGAAACATTTTAAGGCATCTCATTTTCACTGACTGTCACACTCTGACTTGTTAAATAGACATTAGATTTCTTAGAATCTTTCATTCTGGTGGGGAAAAAAAAATAAAAAAGATTTCTGGCTTCTTCTGCAGAAGTTTAGTAAAGCATTTTTGTGTTTTTCTGTCACTGATCTCGTCTTTCTGCTTGGCAATGCAGAATTTAGTCGGCGTGTGAAGGAGCGAATGCATCACAACATCCCTCATCGATTTACCGTGGGCCTGAACATGAGGGCCGCCAAGTGTGTCGTCTGCCTGGACACTGTGCATTTTGGACGACAGGCTGCCACTTGTCTAGGTTTCTATCAGTGCATATTTCTGAGTTGGCCAGTCTTAACGAACACACAGAAATAGTTCTGGTGGTATCTCCACATCTCTCTTAACTGTTGGATACAGATTTGTTGCATTTGCCATTATTAATGCCTGCCTGTTAGAATCTTTTGGGAAAAGGGGCCATTTTGTGCTTCAAAATTAACAGCCTAAAAGACGGACATGTTGATAGTTAAAGTAAACCACAGTTTATTCTCCCACTTTAAATTGCTAATATTTAGAATATCTTAATTACATCTTTAAAGAACATTTTACAAAAGACAATTACTTTCTTTTTTTTAAGAAACCCCAAATCACTCCCTAATGTGCTGATATGTATTTGTTTGTTTTTCAAGAATGCCACACCTTGTGCCACCCCAAATGCTCGCCATGTCTTCCCGCTACCTGTGGGCTACCAACTGAGTACGCCACTCACTTCTCAGAGGCTTTGTGCAGAGAAAAGGCAAACTCTCCAGCACTGCAGGTCAAAGAAGCCAGTGGTCATGTTCGTTTGGAGGGATGGATGAAGCAGCCTCGGTACTAGTAACCATCTATTGCATAACATCTACTGCTGTTTGTTTTTCTGTTTGTTTTTTTTTTGAGAGTATAATGTGTTCATTTACCTAGAAATAATAAGCGTGGACAGCAGGGATGGGAGACGAAATATGTAGTGCTGGATGGAACCAAAGTATCTATCTATGACTCTGAGCCCAGAGAAGGTAAATTCACTTATCAGTGTCTTTATTAATCAGTTTGTTGTCATTGTACAGTTAATTTTCACACATAAATCAGTGAAGCGGATTTTAGAGTATAATTGTGCTGTTTGTGTACTAGATTACATAAAACCTGAGGAGGAGTTTGAACTGTGCCTTCCTGATGGAGAGGTGACCGTTCACGGAGCTGTTGGATCCTCAGAGCTAATCAACACTGCTAAGTCAGGTACACTTTAAAACATACTGCAAAATATTCTTGTTGTATAAATGCTGGTTGTTGAATTGTAATCCTATCTGTATTTTCTTGTATGTGTAGACATCCCTTATGTGCTGAAACTGGAGTCGCATCCCCACACCTCCTGCTGGCCGGGCCAGTCCCTGTACTTCATGGCTCCCAGCTTTCCCGATAAACAGCGCTGGGTGGCTGTACTGGAGTCTGTGGTGGGTAGCCACCGTGGCTCTAGAGAGAAAGTGGATAGTGATGCGGTAAGTTTAAGTCAGTGCTTACAGTATATCCGCCCTCACTGGGTTCAAAATTAAGTACTATATTATAGCAACTAATAGGCTTTCACAATCATAAATAATAATCTAATTCCTCCATTAAACATCAAACGGTGCCCTCATTTCTTTTATCTTCCTTCCTTTTTCTTTACTCCCCCATCTCCCTCTGCATGTTCTCATCTCTCATCCACTGTTTGTGTTTCGTTACTGTCTCTGTTGATGTGAAATTATGTGCCTTTGTATCCTCATTCAACTCGATTGTGTGGATCATATCATAGGCAGGTGTTGCTAAAAGACAGAAGAACCTTTCTCCTCTGGTTCAGGTACAGTAAGCTGCACGAATGCTTGGGCTTCAGCTGACTGACTGGCTGAGCATGAAGTAGCTGTACACATCTGCACATGCAGCTCTGATGGTGTTCAGTGCAGGTCAACACTGTTCTGCTCTTAGTTCCTGAATTTGACCCATGGAAGGATACAACCTGTGGGGGAAAAGCTATAATTGATGGTCATGAATAATAGTGACACGATGTGAATGAGCACTGTGCTCCCCTGGCCTTGTGTGAGATGCTACTGTCCTGCATGCTTTGCTGCAGTATAACACACACGTCACGACTATTCAAGCGACCCGCGCTTAAATTCAGTTTGCTTTTGATGTGACTGTGTGTTCATTGCTGTTTATCATTTTTACACTATTCATTTATTAACCACACTTGAAAAAGTCTCAGAGGGAAAAAAGACACTCGGTCATTAGAGCTATATCCTACTGGTCTCGAAAACCTCCTTTAGTTTTAATGAGAAATAATCATTGATACCAAAAACTTCAGAAAAGTTTTTTTTTTTTTTTTTTTAACCAAAAATGAGCCCTTATTTAACTGCATTAGTTATCAAAATACATTTTCTCTACATGCTTTTTTCCACACTGCTGCATTTTTGTCTGCCCTCTTTTATTGGTTTCTTTTCTTTTTGATTTCTTTTTCCTTTTTTTTTCCTATTTACAGCGTAGTACCCTTAAAACATACAAAACATTAGGGTGCAGTCATTCATCAGATTTTAGATTCTCTTTTCTTCATCTTTATTTTATTAGAAACTTCTGGGCAACTCTTTACTGAAGCTGGAGGGTGACGATCGTTTAGACATCAACTGCACGATGCCTCTCACTGACCAGGTATCAGGAAGAATTAATACCAACATAAATGTGACAATGATGCTTCAGCACTTCCCTTCAATATCAGATAACTGACCCAAAGCTTCATCATTGCCTTTGTGATCCGTCTTATCCATCAGATTGTGCTGGTCGGGTCTGAGGAGGGTTTATATGCTCTCAATGTCATCAAGAATTCCCTGACCCACATCCCCGGACTGACCTCCGTCTTCCAGATCCAGATCCTGAAGGAGCTTGATAAGCTTCTGATGATCACTGGTCAGTGCTTATCTCAAAACAAGCATATTCCTTTAAAACAAGAAGGTTTTTGTTTAATTGTGAAGAATGAGTTGTTTGCTTGCCCTAATAAATTCAGTATATTCAGGAGGTTATGGTAGAGTCTAGACTTCTACAGGTCTTAGGGAGAAAATGAAGTGAAGCCACTAAGAGTTGTTGTTTCTGCTGGTCTGTCAGGGGAGGACAGGGCCCTGTGTCTCGTGGAGATCAAGAAGGTGAAGCAGTCTTTGTCGCAGTCTCACCTCCCTACTCCGCCTGACCTCAACCCTTTCGTCTTTGAAACAGTCAAGGGTTGCCACCTCTTCTCCTCCGGGAAGGTTCGTCGGGTTGTTTTAAGTTAAAGAAACGATCGTTCTGATCAGCGTCTATGTTGTTGTCATTAATCTCATGACGTTTTTTCACAGATTGATAATGGGACCTGTATCTGCGCTGCTATGGCCAATAAAATCACAATTCTCCGACATAACGAAAGCCTGAACAAGTTCTGCATTAGAAAGGTGGGTTAGCCTGACATTTGAATGGAAGAGTGATAAAACACAAAGAAAAAGTTTGAACTTTTCCTTGTATTTGCAGGAGATCGAGACATCTGAGCCCTGCAGCTGTATCCACTTCACTGGCTACAGCATCGTTATTGGCACCAACAAATTCTATGAGATTGAGACGAAGCAGTATGTGCTGGAAGGTAGATGATCTCCCATTGAGATGCTTTTATGCTGCAAATTTGTTTCTTAAACGGATATTTTCCCTCAAACAGAAGGAATTCCAAACCAGCCAATCTAATTTTGTATCTGTTGGTGCGAGGCTTTAAAATTCACACCTAACTGAGTGGACTGACACCTCCATACATTCTTTGTGCAGAGTTCTTGGATAAAAACGATGTGACACTGGCTTCGGCTGTCTTCGCCGCATCCTCCCACAGCTTTCCCATCTCCATCATCCAGGTCACCACCGCACCGCAGAACGACGAATACCTGCTCTGCTTCCATGGTCAGAAACTGAAAAATATCACACCTTGTATTTACTTTCTCCCTCTTTTCTCTGTCATTTCTGGTCATTTACTCGATATCCTCAGACATTCGTATTTGTTTTGATATTTTTGTAGAGTTTGGCGTGTTTGTGGATGCATATGGCCGCAGGAGCAGAACTGACGACATTAAATGGAGCCGCTTACCTCTTTCATTTGGTTAGTCAGCAGTACAATTTCTTTCCCTTTTGTTAATTGGAATTTAGTCGTGATACTGACGTTCTGCTATTTCAGCCTATAGAGAACCGTACCTGTTTGTGACCTACTTCAACTCTCTGGATGTTATTGAAATACTGGGACATTCATCTTTGGGGTAAATCCTCGTCAACACCGATGCTGCTGGGTAAACGTCGACTTCCGTCAGACACCATTTTCTCTGTGCTGATCGTTTCAGGCCCCACTCGTATGCACATCTGGACATTCCAAACCCTCGATACCTTGGCCCCGCCATTTCCTCTGGGGCCATCTACTTGGCCTCTTCCTACCAGAACAAACTGCGGGTCATCTGCTGTAAAGGTAACCTGGTCCAGAGCCAAGAGGGCGCTGGAGATCTGCAGCGGAACGGCTCCGGGCGCAGGTACGGTCAGCATGACGTCATCACATATTTGATTTACATGAAATATTTTAAAGAAAGGACCAATTTTAATGTTGGGAATTTTTCTAAATGGGGCGAATATATATGTTTGGGTTTTTAAATGAATGAATAAATTAATTCAACTAAAGAGACATTTAGAACAAAGTGAAATTTTACATAAGTAAGTTATTCATTCATTTATCCCCAGAGCGGTTTGGTTCTGACAGATGTACACTGGTGTGTGTGTGTGTGTGTGTGTGTGGTGGGTCACTGGGACAAACTGGCACTGCTGGGCGGTGGTGATGGTTAAATTCACAAGTGGTGATGGCTCATTATCTGGTCATAAACTGAAGCTTAACTACTTAATTTAAATTTTTGCAGGAGGAAGAGTTCATTTTTTATCTGTAGCAAATCCTGAGATGAAAGTAAACTTTCGGACTTCCTCCTGTCCGATGTAGACTGGAAATTGTTGAATAAAAACTGGCTTTTTTGCACTCGTCCTGCGACTCCTCCTTAAAAGGTGCAAAAGATGAAAAACAGATGAGTGTTTGTTTCTCGTGGAGATCGTCGTTGTTGGTTGGTTGTTGGTTCCTGCCCATAAAACCTATTAGTAGACAGTTAACGTAGTGTCACATGTCCTCACCACACCTGTCCACTGACCCGGCATTGCCAAGGAAAGCCCGTGATCCCCGGTGCTATATCTCCTACAATACGAGCCCCTGTCTCTGCCTCGGTTCCTCCCCAACAGCCCCAACAAACGTGGACCTCCTTCCTACAATGAACACATTTCAAAAAGGCTGGCAGCCAACCCTCTGGTTCACGGAGACCCTGGCACACCACACCGCTACAGAGAGGCACGCACAGAATTCCGGCGGGACAAGTCCCCCAGCCGTCCGTTAGAGAGAGAGAAGTCCCCCGGCAGAATGTTGGAGAGTCGGATGGTGGGATCCCCTGGCCGCGCCATGGCCGACCCCCGCTTAGAGCGATCCCCCGGCAGGGCCATGGCAGACCCTCGCATGGAGCGATCTCCTGGACGGATGATGGACGTGCGCAGAGAAAGGTCCCCTGGGCGCTTCGAGGAACGTCAAAGGCTTCACACTGGATCGGGACGCACCCCGATAAATCCAAACAAGGTTCGCTTTGCTCAAACGCCGCTCGCTGCTCTGTTAACGTGTTTCTAATCTGTTTGATTTCGTCGCTCAGGTATGGGACCAGTCATCTGTTTGAGCAGAGCTGTTTCTTCACGACAGAGTTTTGGACCGAAGCAGAGGACCATCTGAACCATACTGAACACTGCCACATTTGACCTTAGCTAGCAAACCGCCACAGCTGTAACGCAGAGTGTGTTAACAGGAAATTAATTAGAATCAGGACATTTTTCAGTCGCTAGATCTGATCAAAATGCTGTATTTTTCAGCAGGGGATTTTTAGCTACAGCGGATGCTCTTCAATACCCTGGTATTTGAGCTGTTTTCCGCTTCTACTAGTAAATCTAAGATAAGTGCTTCAATCGGTAGACCAACTCTGGGTTTTGCTAGTTCCTCCTCAGATTCAACCGCTGCAATTTTACATTTATATGCCAGGTTGTGGCTTCACTAGTGTACAAAGAAAACCACCCTTTCAAAACAAAATAAAACTGCTTTTGGCCCTCTTCCGTGTTCAGCCACACATCTCAGAAGTGATCCCAGCAGCGCTGTTAGATGACTAGAATCCTTCCGCCGCCCCTCATCGTCGCCGCAGCGCAATCATTCTCGGCTGATTACAATCATTCTGGCTACCCTCAGTCTTCTGTGGAGACTCGGGTTAGTTATGGTGACAGGTTCCGGTTTGAGAAGGAACAGATTTAAATCAGATGTCGATGAGCGCACCCGCCCGCCACCCCGCCCGCCCTGCTGCTTCACACTCGAATGATTGTCCACCCTCGGATAGGTCCAGACTAAATCTGCACTACCCATAATCCTCTGCAGGACTTTGTAATCCTTCGGAACGCTGTACATAGACGAGACTTAATTTTATAAATATATATACATATATATATATATTGAGAAGGAATTCAAGGCCGGAGAAGCCATGTCTATTTTTGTTAAAGAAAAAAAGTAATTATGTGTCCTCTTGAATGTCCAATAAGTATTCTTTTAATATGTCCAGACATTCTCCAACAAGTGATTGTATTTGAATACCTGTATGCACATCCGTCGGACCTCAGTGCTCAACTGTGGCAGGACGAGGGGGGAACCAGGTCGTGGGTGAAGCTTACAACAGTTTTTGTACAATAGCCCTTTTATTGTGTATAATCCAAACGTCCTCCCAGGTGAAGAAAATAACCCTTATTTTGTTCTTGATTCGTAACGGCATGGATATGTATATTTGAAATGAATGGGAGTGTTGTCTTCAGCTTCTGCCTCGTTTTGGTTGGTGTTTGGTTTTGTTTTTTCCTCCACTGATAGAAACAAAGCACATGACTGACATCTCCTTTCATTTGCACAGAAATCTTCCTTCAGTTTAATGTGAACAGCCAGTCCAGAAAAACAAATATTCTGTCTCTCACTGTCAAACTTAGATTTATATAAAACCCACGTCAGCCATCACTTTAAATTGTTTTATCAATATAATTGTGAGACATTCAGAATATATTTTCAGGAGAGGACGTAAATGTTTCCTCCACTCTCAGAATCCACTGTGGGTGTTTTCAGATGGGGGGGGGGTGTTCCTGAATGTATTAAGGAGGAAGGACCTGATCCGGCAGTCACACGTTACAACAAAAAGCACTCGGATCCTACAGATTAAACAGGGCTGTTTTTATTTTTCTACCTTTTTTTTCCCCATTGTTTTTTGTCCACATGACGCTGAATCATTATGTTGTAACTTGATATATTGATGTCTGCTACCAGATGTTTTATTAGCTTTTGCTGTAGAGATTTTTTTTTTGTCACAGAATATTAAATATTTAACCGTCTTTCCCCTGTGCTTCGTCTCGTCCTGCTGTCTCTATGAAGAGGGAGTAACCTCGCCTCCTTCCTTGTGTGGTCCTGCTCCACACACACACACCCTTGAGGCTGGACCATTTGTCCAGGCCCATTGTGCTGCAGGACTTCAGGCTATTTATAGGGTCCTGATCGCATCGCCTGCCAGTCCTGAGAAGGAGAATAAGGTCTCAACAATAGCTTCAGTTCTCGGTTGGCAATAACTCTTCTAATTTCGGCTTCCCCATGCACGGTGTCATCTGGCCTCCGCCGGCATCTGCTGTTTGTTCATCAGCCTTTTATGTGACAGCGAGGGGACCGGGTGCTTCCAGGCTTTCCACAGCTGTCTTTTAATAAATCGAGCGCGCCGCGCCTCACCTCCTCACCCCCGGCCCATTCAGCTCATTTTCACAGACTGTCACTTTTCTTGACCCCAGAACCAGGAGTGGCTCCGAACGACCTGTTAATGAGTGAGAAGAGGGACGCCATCGTAAGGACGTGTTGAGTGTCACCGCTGTTGCCAACACTCAGCTCACACTTGCGGGTCTTCACCGGCCATTCAAATCAACATAAAGGGATGAATTTTGCATTGTTTTGGGTTATTTTTCTACTCTTAATTCCTTTCATAAACCACATCGACCCCTGAGCGTCCAACGGCCAATCTATCGAGGATGCATGTTGGTTTCTTTCACACAAATGAAACTAAATGGAGGGAACTTCTCCAGGGTGACACGTTCCACTCCCAGTCACGGTCCTGGGGGTGGAGAGTCTTGATGTGTAACGGGGTTGTGGCAGGTGGCCTCCACCTCAATGCCAGGGCTGAACCTGACCACACCCTGAAAGAAGCCTCCGGATGTCCAAGCCCAGTCCACGTGATTTCTATGCCCAGCGCTCCGCACTCTAAAACATTCTTTATTTTAGCCCGTTCGGCCAATGCCGGACCTGTCAGTGGGGGGTACGGGTGGGCACTACAGAGGGGTGTATGCCCTACGACGCATCATTTACCTGCCACTTCCTAAACTGGACATAGTTTATAAATATCATCCAGTAGAGCCAAGGGTTGGGATTACAAAAGGCTTCCCACAATCTCCCCATTGTTCACTGGTACCGTTGGTGGACTGACCTCCCAGCTGCCCAGCCATGGTAAGCCTGCATGAGTGGCACTTTATTAAAAATTGTTTTACCAGTGCTTATTTGTGAATCCACTAACCTTGCAGTGATTTTTCCTACACTGATAACCATTCAGCTATGTGCAACGTTTCCTGTAAGGAGTAAATAATGATGCAATGATGGGCTATTTTTCAACCATGTACATTTTCCCAGTTATTGGCTTTAATAAAGTACCTGAAGTTTAAATAAAATCAACCTGTTTTTCTACATTTTTGCCCACCGGACTGTTTTTGACACCAGATTTGCTTAAAGGTGGATCAATTGTATGTCTGCATCATTTGTCCCAAAAGGCCCCCAAGAAAGCCAAGAGGAGGACGGCGGAGGGAGCCAACTCGAACGTGTTCTCCATGTTTGAGCAGGCGCAGATCCAGGAGTTTAAAGAGGTGAGAGCCCCTCGGCTGAATTTTTGTGCTGCTGCGCGTGTTACGCGTTTTTCCATCCACCCGTCCCAGCGTCCTCCGTGGTCCCGCTCATATTCTTCCCTTTATCGCGGCAGTATGTCCACCTGTCTCCGTCCCGGCCTCCTCTCTGGCTGCGGAGAGACATGTGGAATTGCTGGTATGAAATTCAGACGTCCAGCTAGTGTCATCAGAGATTATTAGACTGCAGAGCATGCTGGGTTAAATCCTGGGAGAGGAGGGGGGGGGGGGCACATATAAATACAATTCCAGATGGCCTATAAAGAGAACACATAAATTATGGAGGGAATAATTGTCTTTGTTATCTTAAAATGTGGTCTCTTGTAGGCCTTCACCATCATGGACCAGAACAGAGATGGCTTCATTGACAAGAATGATTTGAGGGACACTTTTGCTGCTCTCGGTCAGTATTTGAGAGCGTTTCTTTTTTTAAAAAAATTGTTTTTCTTTTGGTTTTAAAACATTGATGGCTTGTCTTGTCTGCGTGCCCCAACAGGACGTCTCAATGTCAAACAGGAGGAGCTGGACGAGATGCTGAAGGAGGCTCCTGGTCCCATCAATTTCACAGTCTTCCTAACTATGTTTGGCGAGAAGCTGAAAGGTGAAGCGCATAAATGTGGACTGTAAATACCTGGAAAACTGAAACCGGTTCTTATTCTGCACACGCATGGGTCTGGATCTGACGGGCTTCTTGTATCCAGGTGCTGATCCAGAGGAAACCATTCTCAATGCCTTTAAGGTGTTTGACCCAGAGGGAAAAGGAGTCTTGAGGAAGGACTAGTGAGTGGCTCAGCTCTCTTAAATCATTACACAGTGCTGGATTCTAATAATTAGGATTCTGTTTCTCAGCGTCACACAGATGTTGACAACACAAGCAGATCGGTTCTCTAAAGAAGAGGTACATCATCATCATCATCATCATCCTCATCATCATCCTCATCATCCTCATCATCATCATCTACCAGTTTATTCTTATGTGTGTCCACAAAGAGCTGCTTTAATGCTGACAGACATGTTGTTAAACTCTGTCCCTTTGTCACTGCTCAGATGGATCAGATGTTCACTGCCTTCCCCCCAGATGTGGCTGGAAACCTGGACTACAAGAACCTGGTTCACATCATCACTCACGGAGAGGAAAAAGACCAGGAGTGATTTTATTTTGTGGCTTTTTGTGCCCTGGGGAAGATTCATAATGGAAGCTGGTGTATTTTTGTTGGCTGCATTCTCTCTGCACAGTTCTCACTCCTGAACACAAGAATGTCAGAGCAGAGGTTTCTCCTCCAGGCCTCACAAACGGACGTTCAAGAGCTCAAACACAGCCAACCCTCTTCAACAGCTGATGATACTTTTATACACTCAAAGCTGCTGCAGTCTGAACATGGTGAAATAAAGTTTTGAGAGAAGCCAAACTCGTCTTTGGGGGTTTATTTCTGGAAAGTCTGTCTCACCGGCTCACCTTTTGTATCCAACTTAGGGTGTGAATGCACAGCTGGTGGTCCCCTGTATCCCCCGAGATCAGTTGGAAATATCTGTGACGTTTGTGTGTGTTAATGTGTTTTGCTACTGAAACACATTAACTGGGGGCTTTAGTGAAGAAATGCTCTGCTGTTATTTTGGTCCCTCCATGATGGCAGCACTGTAACTCTAGTCTCTGGGCACAATAGGACGACACTGAGCGGTCCGTCCACGCCACCTGCCAGACCTTGGCTCTGGTAATTAAATCCCTCATTGATCCAACTGGGTTGGGGCCTAAAGTATTGACTGTTAACGTGGGACATTCTGGGAATGGTGAAAAGCTCAGATCAACTGAGGCATTCAGGCTCACATCATTTGTCCTGATTTAACATGGGGAAGGGGTGGGGTGGGGGGGGGGGGGGGGGGGGGGTGCTTGTGGGTGAGTGCTGTATTTTTACAACAATAGTTGAACCTGATGATAAATGTTGGATCTTCTCTGCTTTGGCACCCATTAACCTTTACTATGCAAATGTAGTAGCTTACTGCACGTGTTAGGTGCACGTTACCCCTGAAACCCACTTAATTTAGGAATGGGTGCACTGGTTTCTATTTGGATTGTCCAGTTTGGAACTCAGGTTTAACCAATAGAAGACTGGAAATACATTCAATGTGAAATGATTTATGATCACAGGACATCACACTCATGTTGTTATACGTGTTCTACTCCTGAGAGTGGGTGCTCTGTGGCTGTATATAACATCTTTGACAAACACCGGAACATTGCAACTACTAAACATACTTGAATGAAATCAGCTCTAACATTCCCAACAAAGACATGGAGTCTTCCATTATCACCATTAAACAAGTCTTTGGGGCCTGCCTGTGCCTGACTTATGCTGTCAATAGTCTCCTGCTGACACCTACAAACCTCTATAGCAAATTAACCCCCCAAAAACAGATCTGGCCAGACCAGGGGGCTAAAGAATTCTCCTGCCTTGTCTTGAAGTACACAGAATTATCTGTATATTTTGTATCTCAAGATGGGAAAGATCACATATTCTCTATAGTCCACAGTCAGATTGTTGGAAGTAAAGTTAGATCCATGCTGTTTCCTAGCAACAGATTGTCTGGTACAAACCTTGTGTCCCTGTGATCTCAGCTTTATAAGAGCAAAAACAGGGCTCTGTCACCACACAGGGAAATCTAATGATCTACTTTCAATGAAAACCTTTCTAAAAATGTGTTTTCCTTTATATTTATACATAAATACTGGCACAATTTTCCCTGCTGTTTGTTTAAATGACACTTATATATGTGGAGCAGAAAAGGTTTTCCTAAGAATCCATTTAGACGTAAATAAATGCAGTCAATTAATGTCAGTCAGCTTTCAAAAGTCTTTGTCTTGTCTGAGCAATTACAGCATTAATTAGAAGGAAAAAGCAATAATGGACTTATACATGAAGCAAGCATGGTGGCTGCAGAGCATGAAGTGGGCCTGAGATGAAATAAAGGTCTCAAACTGAAAACTTTGCCTTAAAATACCATTCCTCAACAAGGTGATTCCACCCTCACATTTATAGAGAGGAAGAAACAGTAATGCCTCCCACCAAAACACCCTGTAGAGATTTATTTTTTAAATTAATTTCTGACTGTGCGTCATTCCTGTAATGTAGATGGACCCGGTGAGTCATTCAAATCGGAGTCTTTTTTATATTTTCAGGTATAATTTCTTATTACATGACTGTGGAAAATTGACGCACGAACGCCCCTTAGTGGTCATTCAAACACAGTAATACATGCGATTAACCAATAAAATCGAAATATAAAATCCCCTGTACACCAGAAACGGAAGAATAATAACAGTTTCAGTGATAAACAACTCATAAGCATGTATGTGCTGTGAAAGGCCCCCATCAAATCCTGTAATTTTTCCCTGCGCATCGTGTAAATCCCTGCAGGGTTGTTACAAAAAGGTCAAACCAATATGGCCCTTTATTAATGCGCCGAGGTCGCAGCTATTGCTGCTGACAATGAAATTTCACTGTAATTTAATTACATTTCTATGAACGTTTAGTCTGTATTGGCCATTAAAAAGCAATTGATGATTTTTTTTCCCCCTTTAGTGAGAAAGGCCAGTAATTTCAGGCCAGCGAGCAAAGGTTCATTGCTTTCTGCTTCAATTTACAACCATTTTAAAGTCAGTTCTCATATCTGTAAACCATCACCCGGTTCCCTCAGGACTACGTATTCCCGCTGCTCCATCCTCTGTCGGCCTTGTTGCACCGTCGCTCATTTATTTCCCCTCCGATAACATTTCCTGCCCAACCGGTGAAATTTACAGCACATTTATCATGACCCAGAGCTGACACATCCGTCCTTCCCCAGCATGATCTTGTATTAAAGTTATAACAATCCACTTTGAGTTATTTTGGGGGGGAGGTCCAAAGCCTTTTCCAGCTGTCCTTTCCTTCTCGTCCTCCCTGACAACCTGATTTATATTGAAAAAAATCTTGATATAGTGTAGGTTTAAATTCTTTAAATGCTAAATTTAATAATCACCTTCATGATTTTCTGCCCTTTTCTTCTGCACCACAGAGCTCAGATCTCTTCTGCTCCCCACATTTGTGCTCCTTTTTCTTTTTATTCATTCATGCTCATCCTCACTGTTTTTTACGTCACCATAACATCAGCGTGTTGAGGTTTTGCTGATGTTAGCCTTAATGCTCTCCTCTGCTGGACCATCTTGTGTTCACTTTACCATCATGCATATCGGTCCAGTTAAAGAAAGCCCTTTGCTATGAACTAAATATGTGCTACATGTTACAAATTTTTCAAAAATGCACTATCCCCATCTGTTTAAAAAACAAAAGAAAAATCTTTAGCATTAACAACAATCTATTAAACTAACCAACTTGCATCTGGTCTCAATGTAGTAAAATGCCAAACTAAAAACAACTGTTGCACTTTATTTATTACCAATAATAGGATGCCAAATACTTTGCTGACATAATTTATGAAATGCAGCTGCAACATAATTGAATGATGATGTTGTCCGCCTATAGCCGGCGCTGCTGCAGGCGAATGAGTTTGCAACAGACTGACTTTTATACGGAAAGTCTCTAGAAATATTAGCTACTTGTAGTAGCATCACTTTTGTGAAGCTCTGTAGTGCACGTTTTCAAAAAGCAACGACTTGCTATTTTGCCTGGGTTTTTTTTGCCTTTAACACAAGTGATTGTTTGTGGTCTGTTACATATAATACAATGGCTATTTTTCCGTTTGGGAATAAATTAGTAGCCTACTTTACAGTATTTCTACGCAGAATAAAGTGCGGCGCAGGTTTGTGCAGTTCCGGGCGCTGCCGCTAGGTGTCGCCGGTCCTCGTATGTAGGCAGGCAGGAAGGCAGGGCTGGAAGTGGATGGTAACGCCGGGGGGCAGGAGGGTAGGAGGGTAAGTGTGTGTGCTTGTAAGTGTGTTTGGGGTTGGTCGAGCCAGCACGGGAACTTGAAAACTTGATCACCGTCAACGAGGGAGATCTGAGGTTAGAGTTTGGCGACCGGGGAGCTAAACCAGCTGCTGCTGCTGCGGTCGACGGAGACGTTCTGGTCCGGCTCCTTGAAACGATTTCCGGCCAACATGGATGATTTAGGTAAGTTCGCCCGCCGTGAACGCAACACTTCCACGGCGCGGGAGTGTTTTAGCGCAGCGTGGCGACCCCGGCCGCGGAGCGAGTTCGCCCCAGTGATCGCCTTTGTGTTGATTTTAGTCACAAATGCGCTTTTTTGGGCGCACTCGGAACGGGAAGGTGAAGTTAAACAGGTTCTACTGAGACCACCGCGACATTACTTGTCCCGAAAGGCCCCGCGGATTGACGAAATCACCGGATTCCGACTCGTCGCCGTAATTAGCCCAATTAATGCTTTTCCTGACGAAATTAGCCAATCAAATTTGGCTGGAAAAGCACGGAAACACCTCGGTTGGTCAGCGGTGGGCAACGAGAACGCCTCATAGTTCCTATACGCCAATTAACGGAACACAATAGGCTGGAGCAGGGCTCCTTTAACTTTTTCATGCTCAAAAGTAGTACATTTATACAGATTTCACCACCAGTTATTACTCACCCATGCTCCTCTGCAGTTCCCATTACCTGGGGGTGATGCAGGTTGAGTAGTGCTAGCTAATTGCATCCTCTGTAATCCCATTTAACGCCTCCATTCCACTTATCTCGTCCTGAAATCCAGCTTTGGCTGATGGTCACAGGGCTGTATGAACCCAGAAGAGCTGCTCTGTCTCTTTGAATTAGGACACAGTTGGTGACAGGAGAAAATGTACCGCTTGAGGGCAGGTTGTGATGACACGGAGGGTTTGGAGAGCTCAGCGCAATGTCACCGATGCACTCAAAGAACCCAGTCCTCCTCTTTTAACAGTCTCCTCCTGAAGTTTATAACTGCATGCATCACTTTTTGTGTGTTGACATCAGTGTGGCAGGTTCTCCAGACATCCCAGCGTTGGCAGGTGTGCAGCTTCATTACGAACTGGGTTGTATCTTGCAGGGTTTTGTAAAGATTCGTATTGTTTGCGCCCATTTCTGACAGTTTTAAAAGGCTTTGACTTTCACCCTAGCAACTGTTCAGTTATGTTTAGCATCTGTGTGTGCGTGCGTGTGTGTGTGAGACAGCGTCAGGTTCATTGGAGGCCAAAAAAACAAGCTTCATAAACCCAGAAATGATGAATATCTAAAAGCCTTCGGAGCTCCAGCTCTGTTAGCAGCAGGTGGACGCAGAGATAAAACCCCTATGTGTCCCCCTCCGTGTGTGTTATATCATTCTCATACCAGACAGGAGGGATCTCCAGCTGATTCCTCGCTGCGTATTAAAGGGACACATTAAAACGTAATTTCATACTCGTTTAATCCACAGTGGGAGACCTGGATTTGTGGCCATTTTTCCAGAATCCGAGGCCGCAGCGAGGACGTTGCGCCTGTGAGGGTGCGGACGCACCGAGAATGTTGGTTATTATATATCCAGTCAACATTTATGGAGCCCCTTCTCAGCTTTCGTGGGCCAGGGGTTTTCTTAAAGTAGCTGCTTAAAAAAAGCCCGTTGCACAAGCCCGTGTTATTACCGTGTTGTGCAGTTGTAAAAATCTGTCATTTTAGCCGGGACTTGTATTGATGTTTGTGTGAAAGAGAAAGTGTCTTCCAGTTAGAGGAGGATCCATGGTGTGTGTCTGCTCATGTGCTATCGCTAATGCATTAATGCATTAATGCATTAATGCATTAGCGATAGCACAATATTTCCAAAAATGCTGCGTGAATCCACCGAATCATATGGCAGAGCGCCCCCACCCTCATAGGGTGTGTTGTTGTTGGTGATGTTGGTGTGGGAGTCTTAAACCTCAGCTGCGCCTCCCAGGAATCTCCGCCCGGAGAAGTGAGGCACTTAAGGAAGCCCTCCACCTCAGACCCCCCCCGCCCCCCCGAGAGGATAACAAAAACCTCCGTGTATTTTTAGCAGAGGAGTCCTGACACGCTGAGCCAGCAACACCTAGAAACCCTCCACTGGCCGGCAGATATCTCTCCTCTTCTCTCTCCATCAAGCGCCCGCCGCCACCGGCAGGTTCCTCTCCTTTAGAGTGGGGGGGCTGTTTTCCCCAGTTGTGTACACGCTCAATTTGCCGGCGCTTTCTTCCGGACCGGACCGGCGCTCCTCGCATGCGGGGCATCGGAGTGGAACAGCGCCACATGCACATCTTTGTGCCGCAGCCAGAGTGTATCCTCCTTTAACAAGGCACAGCCCAGGCGTCTCTCTCCCCCCCCCCCCCCAACCCACCATTTGGTGGTAAACTGCCAAAAAAGCTGCAGGCTGCAATCTATTTACACTGGATTTGCAGGGGGGGGGCAGATTGGACTTGGCAATTCCAGCCAGTGGTAACATTTTCCGGTGTAATGGTTAGCGCGTTTGTTCTCGGTTAAGGTGTGTTCTGCAGCAAACTTTGATCGACCCCTCCCACCGGTTATCAGGGCTGCCGGGGACTTCTTTTCGCTCCACTGATCTGGGCCTGCTCCAACAAGACATGAATGTCAAACACTTCCCGCAAAGTTAACTCCGCTTTACGGACTCTGAGCCTCAGTTCCTGCCAGTGTTTGATGCTGATTTCTACAAATATCAGACCTGTTTTCCGCTTTCTCCCCCCCCCCCCCCCCATTTCTGCCTTTGTAGCATCATTTGAAGTGGAGTGATCCCCTCTGGTCCTGTCAGCATCTGTTAGAAATGGAACCCTTGGAGTGGGTGCGTGGGTGTGTTTTTTTGAGTTCTGATGTTCACTGCATATGCAACCGTGTCTAAATTTAGCCTGAGTTATTGTTCGCGTACTAGAAACATCAGTGCTGACAGGTAATGTGAGTATTTGTCATGTTCTCTATTTAACTGTAAAAGGAATGTTAGTGTCTCTCTGGCCATTTTCTAACAGTTCCCCTTTTTTAGTCACATAGCTGCTTCGATAAATAGTTTCATCTCTTAGAAATGCATATATATCAGAAAAAAGGATGTAATAACACTGCTGCGTGCTGAGAGCATGTATGATTCACGGTAATTACAGTATATACTCTGCAACTATGCTGAAGTTTGGCCTGCAGCGCCTCTTTCATATTTTCTGCGGCATTTATCTTGCTAACTAAATCCTTCTGAGCATCACACGTGCATTATACTTTAAAGACTACAGCGGCAGAACCCCGTCCGATTGGTCAAATGCCTGCGATGATATGCAGATGTATGGCAAAGGTCCATGTAATATTTATTGTGATATGTATCTTTCACGTGTTCGTACTGTGATTATGCTGCACTGCTACATGCTAATTAGCTTCATTCTCACATACGTGGAAGCATCTGTTCTACTGACACAGGTTACTTTTGGTTCTTTTGTAGCAGGAACTGAAAGCCACCCTTGTGTTGCTCACAAATTGCTCGATGCATCATTTTTAGCCTTTATCAAATTTGTTTAATAGCGCACTGTATGTAATTAAGGCTTTGATGAGGAATGCATATGGAAAAACGAGGCCATACTCCCTCCAGTGGGGAGCACAGACCCCTAAAGCTTCCTGGTGAACGTTCCGAGGTGGAACTGCAGCCCCCTGCAGCTCGGGGATAACTCAACAATAAATGTCAGCTCCCTCGTGGCTGCACATGCATCCAGAGTCTTTGTAGCGTCTCAAAGAGGGAGCGAATTTCTTGTATCTCCTCCAGCACTCGTCCATCTGTTAGACTTTAAACAGCGAACGCTGCGGGGCTCTGAAACATATGGTGTTGACGCTCACGCACGCCATCTCATCCCCTGGTGCACGCACCCCATCAGAAGCCACTAGTGTGAACAGACAGCACAGAGGGGAAGCTGACTAAACAGTGACGGCCCCACGCTCGGGCGCTCTGCCTTCTCTCATGGGCGAAACCCTCCGCGACAGCATCCTGCCGGCCGGATGGGTTGTGCTGCTACTGAGCTGCGGTTTGTGTCGAAGCTGCCAAAAAACACAAAAGTTAGACCCATGAGAATTGCAATAAAATGGGATTTTTGGTTCGGCGCGTGTGCCAGTCATGTTTTTGCTGGCTGATGCATGTTTAACGACAGGAAGTGCCCTCTGTGACTTCTGTGTTCTTCTTCTGTGTAGATGTCCCCCCCAACCATCAGAGTAGCTTGTTAAGACACCACAAACATCACTTTTGTCATAGGAACTTGTGCACATGGTGTGTTCTTTTTTTTGATGAGGGGGTCTGTTTTGCTTTTTGTCATATTTTTTTCCTGCATTTATTTTGTGGGCTTCATTTTAAGAAGAAATTAAGATTTAATGGAGTTTTTTTTCCAGCTTTTCCATTTAAATTAAGGCGCTCTGGTGGTATAAATTCAAGAATTTTGGGTGCAAGTCTTTGCTCCTGTACATTCTGGTGCCTTGAATGGTTCTATTTCAGATGACCTCCATTCCAGCAGCACTGTTTTGAGAGTAAACAACCTTCCGGAGGGATGTTTGGTCCATTGAAGTCACCTCATGACCCCTTTTTGATGCACCCGGCTATTTGTGTCACCCAACGTCGAGCTCAGCAGATGAAGATCTACATCTGTAACAGCTTTAGGCAGCAGCCCACGCATATTAGAGTGTCCCGACGCTAAAATACAACACGTGCCCGTGTTCCAAACCTGTATGTGGAGATGAAAGGAGCCATTGTTGACTGAAAGTGGCACTTATGATGGTTGCTTAGGGCAACTCCAGGCTTCTTTTGCTCCCAAACTGGCCAAATCATAGCTGCAACATTAAGAAATCATCACATTCTTCCTTTTGTTCACATTTCAGTTTAAATTTAGGAGAAACGTTTGTGCAGCCCGTGTAAATGCTGTACTTTTGTTTAATGTAGCGCCCAAATACGGCGGTTCTTGGAAAGCAACTACAATGAAGAGAATTGAGTTAGCATGTGAGCAGGGGTGTGTGTGTGTGTGTGTGTCGGTGGGGGGGGTGTGACTTCACTGATGTGGTTTATTAGAGAGAATCATTCAGCAGCCAAGGAAGCAACTGTAGCTAAAGACAGCTTTGGGTCACCAGGGTACCTCTACGGAGAAGTACTGGGAGCTTTTTTGATTTAAACAGAGAAGATCTTTCAACCACGACCACCTGAGTCACCATTTCTCCATGGAACCATTTGGCCTGTGATGTTGAGCTCATCAACCCTCTCCCACATCCTCTTTTGTGTGAAGTCGCCCCGGCGGAGGGTCACAAAGAGCAGCTTGTTTCTAGCGCCGTGACCTACTTCAACCCATAAAACAGAGAGAATCAGCAGAATCAGGGGAAACCATCGACCGGCCTCTCCGGCCCTCACACATAGGATGTGGTTTTAGCACCTAAGTGGCACACAAGTTAAAGATCTTTTTTGAAAGTTAATCATTTGGGTAAAACCAGTTTGTTTTTGGTTCAAAACATTAGTGACCATCGGTGGCGTGGGTTATTATTTAATATCAGAAGTAATTTCCCAGCATGTGTAGGCTCTGTAGCTCTCCTCAGAAGTGTGAGAGAACTGCTGAGCGAGGGCTGAAATGCTTTCACAACTGGTGGGAGCACACGGATCCTTAAAATAACCACAGGGCCGACAGGATAAGCCACAGCAAAACCTTTGCACCCACAAAATATTGCAGGTTTCCTCTTTAGGACTTTCACCGTGGGCAGTGGGAAAGACGAGACGTGAGGGGAAGCAGCGTGGGAAGAGGGTGGCGACTTTGCCATCTCACTGTTTTCTGGGGTGTTTGTCAGCTGGTGTTTACGCATTTGAAATCCTTTAATGGATGTTTGCGGTTATTTTGCCTAGAAAACATGGAAAAGAATACAAATTTAAAAGTGATCTGACTCCGTACCATTGTTTGATTCACCTCCATCTCTGTAAATTCAGCCTCACACCTGTAAATGTGGAAGAAGAAACCATTTAAAGTGAGATTAATGTCTTCTAGATTATAAATTACTCTTCAATTCAAGCCTGTTGAGGGATTATTGGCTCAGTCTGCAACATGAGGAGGGTATATTAGCCCCACTTGATGGCTGCACGCTTCAGTTTCTATTTGTGTTTGAGGTCAAACTTTCATTACTATATAGAAAATGTGTTATCTTGAGAGGAAATGAATGTTGATGAGACCACAGGTCTGCAACTGCTATTCTTTAACTGATCCTCCATCCTCGTTAGAAGCCTTTTGGGTTCCAGTGCTTATTAAAAATGGATAACCCCTAATGACTAATGAAATAAGATTGAGGCATTGCTTAATTTAGTTCAGATTAGGGAAATGACTCTCCTGTCTGGAGATCAAAGGTAAGGTTTTCTAATGAGCATCGTCCTAACGAGGGATAAATAAACGTGACTCATTAGCAGCCTCACATGCAGGTTCCTCATTCTGCCTGTTTGGTGTGTGAAGAAAGACTGTTAACTCATAAAGATCTAATTAATGAAGGGTTTAAATGGAATGTGTAGATGATTTACCTCTTTTTTTTGCCCTCCATTTTGCTTTGGTCTTGATCTGGAAACTGCTGACAGGAAGTGACGGTGGGGAACGTTCAACGAAGGCAGTAATTAAAGTCAGAAGGATGAGCTCATGCACCAACAACCTAACCACCAGCAGAGCCTCCACCTCAGGACGCTGCTGCTATTTAGGTTTTCATCGATTTGACGTAACTTTATGATGGCAAATGTGAATTTCTACGTTTGTGCGTCCTTAATCCCAATTCACATCCCATTTCAGACGTCTGAACAGTAGTCGTAATCGTTTTTGTGTGGAGCAAAGGATGCTGGGTAAGCGCTTTTATTTTGCGAGTTAATTGCAGGGGTTGTTTGTGGTTCCATCTCTCTTTTAATAGCATCTGTGGTTGTGGAGCTCCATTGTTCCTGACAGCCAGCACGGGTCAATAATGCTCATGTAACGGTCTACAGTACACACTATAGACTGTTTGGGTGGTCTGAAATGTTCTGCTGTTGCTGGGATGTATGACCATCCATCAGGCGCTGAATGTCTCCTCACCCCCAGGTCAGGGTCAGACATAAATGTATTTATAGTGGGCCCAGACGCCTCGCTGTGTCTCTGGTATGTGCGCAGTGTAGCCGAGAGGCACCTGTGTGCGTCGCTGGGCTCCCAGTCGTACCTGTGTGTTTGCGGTGTCATTTCATTCAGTGTGCCCATCCAAGCGCTCCAAATCAAAACCAGCACAGCTCGCCTGCTGTAGAACACCATCCCACGGGGGGAGGAAAGAGCACGGATGGGTCCACGTTGTCCTTGAGCGGAGGGATTCATCATCTCGGTGATGATCTGTCAGCTTGCATAAATGTGAAAGTCCCCTTGTTTTGTGTGGCTGCTCAGGCAGGATGATAGTGGAGGGCTGGTTTTTTTTTTGCGGTTTTTTTCTTTACATATTTTCTTGAACCTTCAGATTTTTTTCACTTTATCGGCCTCTGTCTTATCACTCTGTCCGATCCAGCTGGTGCAGCACATATTTCTCTTCTTCTCTTTTTGTTTATCTTGGGTTTTCAAGACGAGCTGTAGCACGTTAGGAATTCACATCAGCAAGCTTGCACCTTTCAGAACCTTTCAGAACATTTCAGAAAGCGAGGGGGGGGAGGTCTGAGCCTCGAGAGATGCAGGGCATTGGTGTGGGTACAGAGCAGGGCATGTGTGCTGCACTGACCGTATGACTACTGATATACATTCGGTTTGCGTCAACTCGTATTTTGGTCAATGTCTAGGCATGTAGGGAGCATGCAGATAAAGCCTGCTCTGTAGGCTGAACCAGGCTTTAGGAGAAAGGGGCCAGGAGCTACCTTTTAATGTGCGACTCAACAGCACCCCCTTCAGGCCACTGAAGGATCTACAGTCACTCCTCATAAGCAGCTACCAGCACGAATAAACAGCTGTGATTTGATTGTCTTGTAATTGCAAGAGTGACTTTAAACAATGGCCCTGTCTCTAGTCCATCCAAATGTTTCTTTGATTTGCTCCTGCTTTACCACCGTCTCCTCTGTTTGCTGCCTCACTCTTCATGTTTACATGTTTTCCCTGCGTACCCCCTCCTTAGAATTCCATTTTGCGTCAAGGTTTTAATCCCTTCCTCTGCCGCCACAGTCCTCAAGCCCCGTTTCTCTCTCTCTCTCACTCTTTCGTGTAATAAGCCACATGTGGAGCGGCGTTGGTGTAATTAAAATGCACACCATTCATCAGGGAGGAAGGGAGGCTCCTTAATCTGCATCAACCCACATTCTTGCCTCAGAGGATTTGCCTGCTGCTCCACACATACACACAACTCCTGGTTTCACTCGCCATCTCTCTCGTCACTCCCAGTGCCATTCCTTGCCGTCAAGCTGTGCGCTGCCATGTCAGATTTAGCGCTGGTGACATGGAATCCAAAAGAATGCTGGTGCTTTTTTACTGGTTTACAAGGGGGTAAATGAAGATATTGTGAATGTGGAATGAATTTGTGATCCTCTTTTTTTTTGTCTTGTTCCACATTCGTTCCATAACGATACACTTCAAATGTACTTTTAAACCTCTTGCTTCTCTTTCCTATTCAGATAAACACTTGGACGACTCTTCTAAGTTCCTCATTTCATTGTAGTTCCATTTTTGGTCAGTGGGGAGCTAGTCTGTGCTCTGAACAGTCTTGTCATGGTATGTTCCCTTGGCAGGGGAAGCTGACACACCTCTGTGTGTTTATGAAGCCTGCGGATGGGCCACAGCATGCCGAGCACGCAGCTTCAGCCCTTGATGGTGCTAAATTCTGTATTTTAATTGCAGCTCATGCTGACTCTGATGTTTTCGGAGGACTTCAACTTCAACAGAGTACTTTAAGTTTGATTTTGATGCAAAAAATCTCAAATTTTAAGCCTATCCTGCAGATTTCAGCGTATGTAACGCAGCTTAGCTGGTGGAGTTCTATTCTGAAGCTGCAGATTCTTTATAACGGGGTTAAAGCCAGTTCACTTCAAGAAGTCATTTGATTAAAATCTCTTGTGTAAACCATCTGGACTAACATCTGTTGACTGAGGTCTCCACCAGCTGCAGTAATGCTTTGTTCTGACAGATATGAGGCAGAGATGTGCCAACATTTGATTCATGGGCTCTTTCAGAGAAGCATCTGATGAAATCTGTGTGTTAGCGACGCCACTTTTGTGACCTCGGCAAGGAACTCTTTAAAGTGTCATCTGCAAAAATCATAGTCGTCGGTGTGACAGGCTGTTCGCATTACAGTCTAATTAAACGCACTCGACACAAACTGTCGACTCTGAATTTTCTAAAAGCACTTTTCACCCCGTGACGCTGTGCTGTGGACGCCCTTATGGTGGGAATTGTTGCACAGTAAAATTCACAGCTTGTCCCTTTTTAAACAGGAAACTTTGGTGTGTGTTCACAATTTTGGTAACTTCCCCTTCTCCCGGAATGGAACAGATACTGTTATTCTGAATGTACCTGGCAGTTTTGGAGTGCTGTTCTGTAAATGGCATTCTGCGCCGTATCTGTCCCGACACAATGAAGCTCTGTGGAATGTGTTTGGGCTTCTCTGTCCAGCTCACCATCACAAGCATGTCAATCACGCTTTCTATGTCCGTGCGACGTTTGATCGGGTGGATCAGGTGTTGATCCCCGTGCCTGGTGGGAAATGTTGCAGGCAAACGTTACGCCATTCATCATTTATTGTGTTAGCGGTGTGTTTGCTGACAGACAGTGTGGAGGAGGAGCGTTTGGTACCTTTATATACCTTTGTGATACCACTCCCTCCGTGGGGCATGCCTCAGTCGATGAAAGCGTCATTGCTCTCGACTTTCCTCATTTCTGTGTCGCTTACATCTCCTGTATCGTGGTCAGAGCGCCCCAGGAGGATCCTCCTTCATTCATCGTTTGCGTGAGTTAAGATCTTTTCCTCTAGCTCTTTTCCTCCCTCTCCACACCCTCAAATCACATTTCTGCTGTTCTATAGACAGTCAACGGTTGTACCCCCAGCCTCTTACCCCCCTCCTCTGCTGATGGTAGAGTTAAGAAAAGCAGTTCCTGCCCAGCAGATAGTTTTGCTTTTCCTCTTCCTTTACTCATTTTTCCATCTCCCACTTATCTCCTTTCTTTCTAAGGGTTACCTCTGACCCTCATATTAACTTAGCTCTACATGCTTCCTGGCTTTTCAGATTTCCAGTTTTTTTTCACAATATTTTAAGGTGAATTAATTTAACAACGTTCGGAAACCCTTCCTTGAAATTCAAAATTCTGTTTTGATCCTATCAAGGTTTCTTCCCTGTTTTATGAATTATGTGCTGGGGAATTAACAATGTCTAAGCAGTTATTTCTTTTCAGTAACCCTAGCAGTCTACCTGTCATATTGTCCTTGAGCAAGATGCCAAACCTTAAATTATTTGAGGGTCAGTGTCCTCGTTGTGTAATTATGTCTGTAAGGGAGTGACTGCCACTGCTCTGGGCATTGCTGTCAACGGTTGTAGAGATCTGTGGTGTAAACGGTGTTCTGTGATTTTAGGAAGGCTGGAGGGTTCATATATAATAGAATAAGCTGATTCTCTGCCTTACATTACCAGATACAGTTCTCACAGAAGTTTAATAAATTGAAGGTTTTGTTGTTTTAGGTTTGAAACCCTGCAGGAGAAACTAAAAACTGCTGTGGTGAGTGAGCATGCAAATAGACGCGCAGGTACTCAGAGTCTGTGTTCTTCACTGAATCCCCCTTAATATGGTGAGCCCACTACCTTCTGCATTGGACCTCTATATTAACGGTTGTTTTTGGCCTGTGATCCTTCGGAAATGGTAATTGTTGGTGTTTGAACAGTAAACGCGAGCATGCGTGACCTATTTGCGTACCAGAGTGGCTGTTAGTCCGAAGACGTGTTAGACTGTGCAGACGAGGGTCAATGATTAACCAAAGGAGTGGCCGTGACGACCTGCATGATTCAACTTTTTCGACTGTTGTCGTGGTTGCGAAATGAGCTGTAATGGTTTAATCCGTGTGTGACTGGCGATGAGTTGCATGTGTGCGGTGCTGTTTGGCAGATACGTCTGACACTGACAGGGGTCCAACTGGTCCTCTAAAATGTCCCCAAATGTCTCCAGTAAATGTTTTTAATATTGTAGTGTTGGAAGGGACACAGTAAAATACCTGACAGTGTTATGTCCAGTTTAATGGTTTGTTTTACATGTACTTTATGCTCAACTTGACTTTTATGATAGGTTATTTCATCGTTTCCCAGGAACCAGAAACAAACCCATCCTGAATCCCTTTAGTTGGTTTCATTTGTGGGTGTAAGGGTCAACTTCTTTGCTTTTAGAGTTATTAAAAGTAAAATTATATTTGCATTATGAAAATATGCAGTTACTTTGTCAGCATTGTGGTGGGTGTATTTTCTGGAAATGTATCAAATGAAATAAATGATCTAAAATTAGACCGTGCGCTTCGAGTACTATACAGTGTGTTTAGATTTTTAAAAAATGACCTGCTACAAAGTATTTCACTCTGATCTGTCTTGTTATGGTCATGTTAGAATCGCCATGACGATTCAAATATGTGAAGTCTTTGTTTTATGTTTCCGTAGACGCTTTGTTGGCTGACCTTGAGTCCACCACCTCGCACATTTCCAAGCGTCCACTCTTCCTGTCTGACGACGCTGCGTACTCCTTCCCCGTTGGAGGTCAAACCCAGCAGGACATCTCCCCGCTGGCTTCCTCTGAACAGAACGGGCTCGATGAATCAGAGGTAAATCTGCAGGTTTTGTTAGGACAAGCTTTATTTAACCAGGTGAAAACCTTGTTGGGATTAAAACCATCTTGTTGAGATTAAAACCGGCTTGAGTTACCAAGAGTGAGGAGGATGACACAGCTGCACACTCGCATCCTCCTGTACAGCTACACAGACTGAACATAACTTACCACCTTCTGTTTCTCAGTCATTCAGCTCAGCTCAGAAAAGTCCCTGGTCTAGAGAGAGCAGCAGTCCACCGCAACCCATCGGTGAAGAAGACCACGTATACAGGTTATAAATAAATGACAAAACTCAGCCTCAGCTGCACCAAATATAGATATTTCATTAAAGGATAAACAATTGGCCTGCTTCACTGACCAGTAAAGTAGAGTTTTTGACTCATCTGTGAGCCAGTAATCTAACAAATTCCATGTTTACCCATAGAGCCTTTTAGTTGCTTTGAAATATTGATGTCGTCTATCTAAACTCTGTACAGTTTCCCCAATAAACAGAAGAATAGCGACTCTGGCGCCGTTGCCATGAACTCGTCGTTGGGTAGCAACCTGTCTGAGCTAGACCGCCTGCTGCTGGAGCTCAACGCTGTCCAGCAAAGCACCCCTGCCTTTGCCACAGAAGGTGCACGCCGTTTTACCATCACTACTGTAAATATATCTTCACCTGATGTGCAGTGAATGGTGCAGTGATGGAAGGAATGTGTGTTTTGTAACAGAAGAAGCAGCTCCTCCACTGCCTTCGAGCAGCATCATCCACCAGATCCAGGAGAATGGCGTTTCTTTTGCAGGCAAGACGGCGCCACCCACACTAGAGAAGCCCAAACGTGGAGTAGCAGGCCGAGTTACCGAGGACGCACGGCCAAGTGTAGAGAGCCTTTTGGATGAGCTTGAAAGTTCTGTTCCCTCACCAATGTAAGCAGCAAGTCCCTTAATAAGGACCTTCACATTAACATCTGCCAGTGGTGTCCATAAAGGTAGTTTGGGTATCCGCTCCTCTTATTTTAGACCTCCACCGTTGGCTGTGCTGGACGGACAAGCAGATGCACCAGAGGAAACTTCCACGCAGCAACAGGCCAGAATGTCTGCCTCCTCTGCCACACGAGAGCTGGATGAGCTCATGGCGTCCCTGTCTGACTTCAAAGTCCAGAGTAACGTGAGTAGCTTTCAGTGAAGCAGTCACATCGATATACCTGTGATGGGTCGTATTAAACTCAACCTGCTTTTATTTTTGAAATAGCAACTAATTCCCATGAAATGCAAAGACGTTTGGGTAAAGCTGTGCCATGCATGGCTTAATTATAGTTATACAGTTTTGCACCATCAGCACGCATTTACATCTATATTTGCAACATCAAATAGAATATATATATATTTTTTTATCTCTAAAACATGTTAAATCATATCTAGTAGTACTAACTTGCGTCCAACTTGCATTTTCAAATTTCCCCTTGTATTTTAGGCACCTTGAGAAGTATTAGGCTCAAGTTGTCGTAGACTCCTGCTATTATTTGCGTGTAACAAAACCCTCGGGACGTCTCCTCAAAGTGTCTCTTTCTCTTCTCTCTGCTACTGTTTGTCTTGTCTTCCTTTGGATTTTGTATCTTTACATTACACAAACCATTCAGTCTGGTTCTCAGTTGTCAGTCAATCAGGACTCTGTGGAGTTCTCCAGTTTACCAGTTGACCAAGCACCAACTATCCCGTCAACAGAGCCTAATAAAGCTTTAGAGAATACTCCCATCAGTGCCTCCCTTCCTTTGGAACTCCACATAGATGAAGATGGCTGTTCAGCACTCAAATCAAGTAGTTCCTCCGTAGAGGTTACATCATCCAGGAGTTTTCAGCACTCAGAGTTGCATAAAGTAGATGACGGCAGAAGTGTTGTCTCTGAGGTTTTCCATGTGGAAAGCTTCAGTGTGTCTCACACTATAAAGCCACCTTGTCACTCAATTAGCACTGAAGAGGGCTCTACTACGGTACCCAAACCTTCCAGTCCAGTGCTTACTCCAAAGAGCCCCAGTCCAATTCCCAAAGACATCAGTCCAGTTCCAGCCTCAGATGTCCGGAGTTCCGTAACCATACCAAACAATGCTGGTCCAGACACGGTTCCCAAGAGTGCCAGTCCAGTGCCACTACCAAGACTATCAAGTCCAGTTCCAAAGATTTCTGATCCAGTGTCGATACCAAATGTCTCAAATTCAGCATTTGAACCCAACGATCCTAGTCCAGAAACACTGACTAAGAATACTGGGCCAGTTCTGCAACCAAGGCCCCCGAGTCCTGTAGCTGATCCCAACAGTGAACCTGTAGTCAGAAGTCCAGCTATGGTCACCAGAAAAACATACACATTCACAGGCATCAACAGTCCCACGGCGTCACCTGTTCAGCCGGTGGTTGTACGTTCAAAAAGCCCCACTTCCCCTCCTTCATACAAGCAGGGAAGTGAGGTTTTAGACCTAACATGGCCACGCAGGGATCCATTATTGGATCAAGCCTTAGGCAAACTTCTAAGCGCTGATTCCACAAGCTTGAGTGAGAACCAGCCACCTGTCTCTGTGATCTCTGGCGATGAAGACAGAGCTTGGGATGAGGAAGACGGATTTTATCCTGATTTCAGTCGCGAAGGAACCCTGACACCCATGACAGAGTCCAGCTGGATGGATGAGTGTTTCACCCCCTCCACCTGTCCCGGAACACCAGACGCAACACTGGATTTGCCAATGCAGCAGCCCTCCGCCGTCGAGCGACTCACGGCCTCTGGCCAAGTAGGACAATCGCTTTGACTCTCCCAAAATAAGCCTTGACATAAAGTTGGAGGCTCTCGCACCTACTTTGGCCTTTCCATTATTAGTCCATCTAGCTCAAATATTACCCACCTCTGACTCTTTATATAATTTGGTCCACCATTGTGCATCTCAAGTTACTGAACAAGCTTAATTTGGGAGAGTGGCCCATAGCCATGCACACAGATGTGTCCGAAAACACAATGCCTTTGAAATCGAGGGCTTCCTCTGTGTTTGCGGTGTGTTGCATGATGTGTTATTGCACAGCAGTTGCATAATTGCTCCCCCGTTGCTGATGTCGAAAGCTTTGCAGGAAAGATTTGCTGATACTTGCCTCAGATGAGATTGCTCTGTACTAGTCACGGGGGCCTGGTCTGTCATGTTTGCCAAAACTATTGAATTGGATGCTATCCCCTCAAAAAAAAATCACTATTTATGTCGGGACATTGTGACGGTGGTTTTTGCTAATGCACACATCTGGCATGACTGTATCTTCTGTACAAGCAAAGGATGTTGCCCCTTCAGTCTTTGTCTTTGGCACACACTCGTCTGAGAGCATTTTTTGGATTTCCCGTGTTTGTGTTCAGTTATTCAGCATGCCCAGACATCGGAGTAGCTTGAAGTGGACTTGATGAGAGCTGTAATGGAAAGTTGTGAAATGTTTTGCCAGTAAATAGAATGACCAGCCTCACAGAGCTGCACAGTATTTCCATGAAGGTATTTGCTGGCGCCCGTTCTTGGGGATTTTGATTGAGGCCTGTTGTCTTGGGTCTGTTTTGCTTGTGCTTCTGAGGCATCACGGACTTTTCTGGCGAATGACTCAACCCCAGCTTCCAACGCCTCCGTATATCATCTACTTTCCAGCTTAAGTCAGTTATCCGCCGTACCAAAGAAACCTCGAACGTGCATCCGATGTACAGAGAGGGAATGTTGCGACGTAAAATGGGGCCGATCATTGTGAATAAGAGCAACTCGCAAGACCGACTCATCGAGGAACTGCAGGGGAAGCTGGGAATTGGACGAACGGAGCTAAACGCGCGGCGTAAGCGAAAGCCAGAGGACTGGCTGACAGAGGGGGTCATCGTTGTGTCCAATCCACAGCGAAAACGAGAAGAAGGTGCCGACACTGCTGTGGCTAAGGTAGACTAGAGAAGTGCACCCCGGGAGCCCCGCCGTATTTGAACATTTTCAAAACTTTCTTTTCCTTCATTCTAACCTCTGTTTTCCTATATTATCTGTCTCCTCTCGTCTCTTTGCTGTGTCCTCTGTTCATTCTTTCCCTAGATTGTTCTCCCTCCAGAATCTCCTGTCCCTCAGAGAAAAATCCTCCCTGCTCCACAGTCTCCCCCACCCCCCAAAAAGCCACCCCCGATCAAGCAGACCCCTCCGCCACTACCTCCTCCCCCTCTGACCCCTCCCCCTCCTCGTGAACCTTCACCTCCACCACCACCCATGGAGCCCACGCCTCCTCCCAGGGAACCCACACCTCCACCTGCCCAGCCCTCTCCATCACCTAGTCCCGCTCCCAAGCCCATCACCCCACCTCCGCCTCCTAAGGTCTTTGTATCAGTGGGTTGTCAGACCGAGTTTGATCCCTCCTTCCCACCACTGCAGGCACGGTTCAGCTTTCCTCCTTATTAGTCTCGTACACACATGTTAAACTGTTGTTTGAGTGTGACGATGGGAATGCAAATCCCAGCAGGCCCCTTTCCGTCATATGAAAGGTACTTTGTCTTGTCGTCGGCTCTATTTTCGATTTTCTTCTGTTGCTACCGAGTTTAGCAAGTAGCCCCTTTGTCCGGGATCCAGTCTGTTCTAGTTATGAGCGATGCTGACATTTAGACTTCAGGGAATGAGCCCCCTTGCTAAATCTGACATGTGATGGCGCCGAGGACTGTGCGTTCAGAGGGCAGCGGAGAATTTAGGAGCTTAGAGGCAAGAGAAGCATAACCCCCATGCTCCTTTCACACTAACTGTCCTGTCATGCTCAGGAATGAGAGGCTTCCAGTGCTACTGAAATGTGATCTGCCACGCGACAGCACATTTACCACTGCAATTATAGCTCCTCCCAGTGGACTGGATGTTTTTTGAGTACGAGTCACCTTTACAACTCTGTTGCACCATGGACTTTGGGGAGAAAATATTTCCTGGATTTCTGTGAGGACCTGGTGCTCTCTTCCTGTGGTTAGCTTTAGCCAGCCAGCTCTGCTATTCAGCACTATCAAGTCCTTGAACCATTAGAATGATTTTGAAGCTGTTATTTCAGATGGCTCCATAAAGTTGCTTTAAAAGATTAGAGGTCAGTAGATATGTCATTAAAAGTAAAACAACACTTGCTTGTGATTTAAGAACTCAATGACAAACTTCTCTAATATATTGGCTCTAGGAGGTCTGTTCTGGTCTTCTCCCAGCCTTCATCTGTCTGCATCTTGTACTGATGACACTGTGGTCCTTTTTTCTCTCCATCAGATCCAGTCCCAGGGAAAAGTCTCCCCCACTGGTCCTCCAAAACCATCGAACAAACTGGATAACATGCTAGGAAGCCTGCAGTCAGATCTCAATAGACTTGGAGTCCAGACTGTTGCTAAAGGAGTCTGTGGAGCATGCAAGAAACCCATCGTTGGACAGGTGAAATTTTGAAACCGAAGTCTACCACTGGCATCATTTTAGATCAAGCATTCCAGCTCATTTGTGCAAACCAGCATGATTTTTTCCAATTTGGACTTAATAAACTGACTCATTGTATCTTGATGAGCAGCAGCTTACGTTAGAGGATCACCCAAGAGTTCTGCACGCGATAACATGCTCTGTCTCCAAAACAGGTGGTGACTGCCATGGGCAGAACGTGGCACCCCGAGCACTTTGTTTGCACCCACTGTCAGGAGGAGATCGGCTCCAAGAACTTCTTTGAGCGGGACGGGCAGCCATACTGCGAGAAGGACTACCACAACCTGTTTTCACCCCGGTGCCACTACTGTAATGGGCCTATACTGGATGTTAGTAATGCACACTAACGCCAGCATCCTCATACACTTATATACCGTGGGGAATGTTTATTTATTCATAACCTATAAACCCTTAATGGAAAAATCACTGTTCATTTGTTAAGCAGACTTTGGCAATCAAATTAGCAGTCGTCTCGTGTTCAATCATGCCCCATTACTCGCCGTTGTTGTCCTTTCTCATGTGTGAACACTCAGCATTATCATCACAGGCACCTGTAGACGTTAACACACACCAGAACCAAATGGGGCACGTCCTGCATCCACCTATAGAGAGAAAACCTGTGTGGGCATTGCTCTCTTGTTCACCATTTGTTTCTGAGTCTTTCTTTATAATTGTTAAGAAATGTTATATATAGCTGCTGGATTGTTTTAAAATTAAAATCGTTCCATTCCTCTTGGAATTTTAGATCTGAATTGGTGCACTGCGCCGCCTGGTGGCAGGAACAAGAATCGCTTGTAACATTTAAAAAGGAGGAGGGGTGTTGAAGAAAATCTATGGTGCAAGCATGGATATCCTGATTGTTTTAGTTAATTTTATGTGAGCAGCACAAATTTGTGCCTGTAATCACTAAACGTTCAGTTAGTGTTGCTTAGGAAAACTATCAGGGCTGAAAAACATGATGTCACAGCATTCCAGTACCTCCCCCGCAACCTCTGCAGATCTTGTCTGCCCTCTCCTGGTTTCTGACTTTAATCTGTTAATGAACATCAGGGAAGAAATGAACTCTTTCTCACACATCTTTTTGGATTGCTCTGGTTTCACAGAAAGTCGTGACTGCTCTGGACAAGACGTGGCATCCAGAACACTTTTTCTGTGCTCAGTGTGGATCCTTTTTTGGAGTAGAAGGTACGGACCCAAACAGAACTGTGACTGAAATGTGTTGGCGCGTTGTGTGTTTATTGGGTAGTAGAGCATACATGTTTGCTGGGCTGAGTTGGTTGCTTCATACTAAACGAGCCTTTTTGTGTCTGTTGACCTGAAGGGTTCCATGAGAAGGATGGAAAGGCGTACTGCAGAAAGGACTACTTTGACATGTTTGCCCCTAAATGTGGCGGCTGTGCCCGCGCCATCCTGGAGAACTACATCTCTGCTCTCAACTCACTGTGGCATCCCGAATGCTTCGTCTGCAGGGTGAGCCGCTCGGATCTGCCACTAATGCACCGGCACTCCTTCCTTAACCCATCGCCATGAATTCTGCAACTTTTTCTGATTCTTTTAGGAGTGTTTCACACCATTCATCAACGGCAGCTTCTTTGATCACGATGGCCAGCCCTATTGCGAGTCGCACTACCACGAGCAGCGCGGCTCCCTGTGCTCCGGCTGCCAGAAGCCCATCACAGGCCGCTGCATCACAGCCATGGGCAAGAAGTTCCACCCCGAACACTTTGTGTGTGCTTTCTGCCTCAAGCAGCTGAACAAAGGCACATTTAAGGAGCAGAATGATAAGCCCTACTGCCAGAGCTGCTTTGTTAAACTCTTCAGCTAGGCGGTGTCTTTGTGTGTGTGTGTGTGTGTGTGTGTGTGTGTGTTTTTTCTTAATGTGGGATCCTCACAAGGGATGTCAGTTCCGTTCGGGCCAACATTTTGAGTCCCATAATGTTGTCATTAAATTCTGTGGTGGAGACTTAAGTCAACGGTCGGTTAGGCTGAAGCTGCACAAATAAATGGCCGTCAGTCGGAAAGGCGCCACAGAAAAGCCACAGAGTCTGTTTTAGTGTGTATGTAGCAATCAATCACCCGCAGAATCCATATTACCTGTCCCTCTCATGCTGCCAAAAGTGAACAGGTCCTGAAGACGGTATCTGAGCAGCAGATTGTGGGTGCGTCCTCTGGAGCTGTTCCAGAATGGTATTTGTGATGTGGTGTGCTCATTGTGACTCCATGTTAGTGCCATCAGTTGTCAGTGGTGTAGTGGATCAGTATACTTTTTGGACTTCATATTTTCCATTAAAGCTGTTTGCAAGTGCTTGACCGAGCACAACATTTTTAAATATATTTGATCACGCGCATCAGAACACGACAAGGCAACGGTATCATGATACAGTCATGTCAAAAATAGACCGCGATCGCGGATTTGTGGGCGGTTGAGCCATCATTCAACTCGTTGAAAAACCCGAGACCATCAGAGATGTTTTGTGAAGCCCTGGTCTCCTCCCTGATCGTGAATAATTGGTGGTAAATGCCTCCAGAGTGCATGTTCACCCAGTGTGTCAGTGGGGTTTTAATCCTGTCCTCTCCACCCTCTGCTAGACTTCTGAGTTTTATTTGGAGTTTCCTTCTTATATTGAACACAACTTGTAGCCCCTGTGTGTGAGCATTTCTAAGCATAAGGGTCACATGGAGCCCTGTTCTTACTGCCCCATCACAGGGCGAAACCCTGCAGCAAATGGTGGTTTATGCAGATATGAGACGGGTGCTTGATTGCATGGACCATGGAGAGTTGACTTGGACAGTTTTACAGTGTCAGATGTGCCGTGCTTGGCCTGAAAAATATGTATTTTTCTATTTTTGGAAACTATCGTGGCACCAACAACCAAGAGAACGTACGTGCACACAGGCACACCGGCGCAGCAGGCCGGCCTCTGGACGGGTCTGTCCCGAGGCGCATTTCTCTGTGGTTCAGATGTTATCTACTGCTTATTTTTCTACTTGCACCATGAAAGGTTCTCAGAGTAGGTTACATTCACCATTCACGCCATTGATTTTGTTTTTCCTGTTGCAGTGATCTTTTTTTCTGCTACACATTTGAATAATTCGGTAATGGTGAAAACGATTTATATATGAATTAAATGTACCGGCGATCCCGAGAGTTAAAGCCCACAGGAATTTTATTATCCTACTGCTGTGTTCCAACACAATATATTAATGCACAATAAACTGCATTTTTCTTTCTTTTGTGAATTTATGTACATATTACAACTGATTGGAGGCTTAAAATCGTTTAACTCTGTTGACAGAAATATACGTTAATGCTCATTACTATGCAAAAAGAGGTGCTAATGGCACCTTCCCATTTTAGGAATTCAACTCAGAGAAAGTATTTAAAAGGTTTGATTCTTCACTCCTGCTGGGTGTGTTGGCTGGTCAGAAATCATCTTTAAACAAACCTGGTGTCAAACTTCTGTCCAAATCTTCGTAGTGACTGATTTTTACCTTAACTGGAGTTGCTTTTGTGATTTGTCAGGTTGAATTTTTGATCACTCGGTGTGCCGGGACTGATCGGTGTCCACAGAAGTTTTCCTCTAGTGCCAAACGTGTCAGTGCAATAAGGTCTTATACACTGTGGAGTTTGCTACGTGCATCGTGACTCCAGACACAAACGTTTACACTGTATTAGACAAGCCAAGGAAGAACTACACTCAGCAGACAGAACAGCATCAGATTAACAGGACGTAGCAATTTTGACCCATGTTTAACTGCTCAAAGATTTGCTTTAATAGAATATAAAATAAGAATTTAATAACTAAACCTTGCTTTATAAATGGAGACGTTTCTGTGACCATTTACCATTTAAATATGAGCCATGTTTTGTTTATTTTGGTGTAAACCTGGATATCTTAATTGCTGCAAATAAATACTTTATTTCTGGCATTCATCAAATGTGGTCTTTTAATATTTATTTTGCAATTGACATCTGTGCTTATCCAAAAATAAGATTATTGACTTGGAAAAATGTTTAGCAGAATGGACAATTTACAAAATCAGATCATTTAAACAACTGCATGAATATACTACCCCTCACAAACCTCCGAGACGTAAGAAACATACAGGAAGAGATAATGAACCTAATCGGATTACCTCTCACAAGCAGCTCATTACAATTATAACAGCATTCAGAAATCACAAAACAGCAAAGTACTTTTACCATTGCGTTGCATAGACTTTTAATATTCTATAATGTATTAAATGCTCTTGGAAATCACATAAAAAAGGCACCAGAAAAGGTTGCAAGGCTGCTGCCAGCAGCACCAGCTGAACTCCATTCACTTCTACCAGAGAGTTAAGTAACACTGAAGTGCAAAACTGTTTGGTCTTTGGATTCATTAGCAATACATCCCAGAAACACAAAGGCAGGACAACACATCTCTCTGGTAGGGAGGGATTAACACCCGAAGTCTGTATCTTGTCAGGATTCTGAGCCTTTGAACGAGCACAGGAAGATCTGGATGGCTGTCGAGAATCTCCAAGATTTCCAGATCCTGTAGTTGGTGAAGGTCTAAGAAGTTTTTTTCGGGGACGTGTGCAAAGCGAATCGCGAGCCTTTTGAGCTTCGGAAACAGTTTTGGGATCTGAGATACATTGACTCCCAGGTGTGAAGGCCAGGTGTCCAAGTGCAGACGCTGTAAATTCGGTGTCTGTGCTGCTACAGCTGCCATGTCCTCTAGGGAAAACTTTGATATACGCAGTGTCAGATCCATCAACGTGGCTGGAATGGAGGCCACATATTCCTTTACAAGTGGACCCTCAACAATGACCAACGTGGACAGTTCATGAAGGTCGCTCAGCCATTTACTCATGACACTCTGAGGCCGATTTCCTGGCCTTTCCTGAGGCCCATCCTTGTTGTACATTGTTAAACGTTTCAGTTTCGGCATCAGTTTCATTGCATTCTCTGGTAATGGATAACTCATGGCAAAAAGTTCCAAACTTGTCAGCTGGGATGCGTTTGGTTCACTGACGTCAAAGTCATCTCTGCTGCTTCTTGGAAAAGACACGTGAAGCGCAAGATGCTTCAGCTTGGGCAAGGAAGCAAGTATGCACCTTATCTTTGAAAACGGAATTCCCCATGTTATTACATGAAGGGAAAGTGATGCGAGGTTTTTAAACTGGATCACAGCAGAAATAGTTTCATAGGTTCCAATGTAGGGCAAATTACACAAGCTGAGGTGCGTCAGCTGCTCGGGTTGAGACACCATGGACAGGTGTACCACATCAGCGCTTCTAATGGCCAGAGACTTCAAATTTTTGAAGCTCTTTAAGCATTCGAGGTTCGTTGCGTCGCACCCCTCCATCACCAGGGTAGTGAGACCTGGGAGCGACCACGCCACATCTTCGATGTGCTTGCTTTTACTGGTCCTCAGCACCACACCGGTGACTTTTCTTCGTCGAAGAGTTTCCCAGAAGAACGGATAATAGGAGCCATCCGGAAAGTCCAAAACTACTGACCAGTTCCTCCAAAGCGATGGGTGGTCTATTAGCTTTCTGAAGTAAGTGCAGGCTACTCGGACGCACGACTTCTCGGCCTCTGACAGATAACTAAAAACGTGGTTCCATACCTCTGACGGAAGCAACTCAGACGGATGCACCATATTTTTGATAGGCGGTGTGCGAAACCATTCACACGGCAAAGACAGACACTTCTGTAACTTTGCCGTTATCAGTGCCAGTGTCTTGTTGCGGGTTTGAAAGCAGAAAAAAGAAACGAAAACTGGCGCATGCGTTGTGTTGATTCACGTCTAGTTTTTTCCGGATTGCTTTTTGCAACTGAACCATATACAACACACCCAAAATCTAAACATAACCGTACTAAAGTGGTACGTTACCTGTCCCCGACTTTTGTCGTAAACGGGCAACGGACGCACACTCTAGTATTTCCGGTTTACGACATTACTTGTTTACGTTCTTATTACTTAGCCATTACTTAGCCACTTAGCATTTAGCGAATCAAGACCAAGAGAACCCAGAGACAAAGGAAATGAATAGAATTGACGCTTTTGTGTAAATTATGGGTTTATCATCAGTTTCTTCTCGAACTATTGTGTTATTGGCGGTTGTGCAGCAACATAAAGATTGACGAATGTGAGTATCCAATAGGTGCAGCGCTTTCCGCCTCTGCCCATAACTGCACTGTCATTGGCTACTTGCCTGACATATATAGCCTCCTCGTGTCGGCGCTCTTCCTCTTTCTTTCACGCGACCCTCGTGAATTAGGTGAGTCTTTAATACGGTTTTAGCCGGTGGTTATTTAGGATTACAAACATAAAATTCCATAGCTATGTATCAAGCGTAATTGTTTATTAGGTTACGTTGTGTATTTTATTTAAAAACGTGATCTATTGCGCCATAAAACGAAAATGCTAAAAGCCTTGCGCGGCCTGCTAACGCTAGCTTGTTCTGCCGTATTACGTTAGCTCCTAGCAGCGTTGTTTCGACCATGTTGGAATACTTACTGATACCGTAACTCGAATCTTTTTGTTGGAAATCAGGTACAACCTTGTCTTTAAACCAGCTCTTAAGCGATCCTTGGAAGCACTGCAAAGATGCCCAGGGAAGACAGGGCCACGTGGAAGTCCAACTACTTTCTGAAAATCATCGTAAGTTGCGTTTGTGCGAGGTGTATAAGTCAAATTAATATCTTAACTTTTGTGTTTCCTCCCACCTCTAGACTTAAGTATGTTGCCCTTTTTCTTCTCAGAAACTTCTGGATGATTATCCAAAATGCTTCATTGTGGGTGCGGACAATGTCGGCTCCAAGCAGATGCAGACCATTCGCCTTTCCCTTCGGGACAAAGCTGTGGTACTGATGGGCAAAAACACCATGATGCGTAAAGCCATCCGTGGACATCTGGAGAACAATCCTGCCCTGGAGAAGTGAGTGAGTTGTTTTTGTGGACGTTGTAGAACAGCAGGATAAGTTACAGTGCAGCTTGTGAAGTGCTGTGTTGTCGTTCCCCCTGCACAAACTAACTTGTTTCCAGCTATCCCTGTTTGTCTCTTTCATTGGACAACCAGGGACGCAAGGTCTCGGACAATCGCCACATCCATCAAGCAGTTAATGATTTCTGGATCTGAAAATTATTCTATGATTTCACAGACTTCTGCCCCACATTAAAGGAAATGTGGGCTTTGTCTTCACCAAGGAGGATCTTGCTGAGGTCAGGGACTTGCTTTTGGCCAACAAGGTAACTATCAAATTCATGCTTGTTATACTGCAGACAGGTTAGAGTTGGTGACTTATTTTTAATTCGATCACATCTAAGGATAACCATGCAGGATAAGTTACAGTGCAGCCTGTGTAGTGCTGTGTTGTCGTTCCCCCTGCAAAAAATGACATGTTTCCTCGCTATACCTGTCAAGTCAACTTCCCTAGATTGACAGGGACGTAAGGTTTCAGACAAGTAGCCTTCAATGCTTTAAACCCACTTAAGGCTTCTATACCTAGGCTTTAGGGTAATTTAGATTGTGTTTAATCTGAGGTACCTGCAGCTGCCCGTGCTGGAGCGATAGCCCCTTGTGATGTGACCGTGCCCGCCCAGAACACTGGACTTGGTCCGGAAAAGACCTCCTTCTTCCAGGCTCTGGGTATCACCACCAAGATTTCTAGGGGAACCATTGAAATCTTGGTAAGTTTTAAACAAAATGATGGTGTCTCTTGATTAACCTGGGGTGTGGCTACTTGGCTCTATTGAAACTGAGTTTGTTTTTTCTTTAGAGTGATGTTGGTCTGATCAAGCTCGGTGACAAGGTTGGTGCCAGCGAGGCCACGCTCCTCAACATGCTGAACATCTCACCCTTCTCCTATGGACTCATCATTCAGCAAGTCTATGACAATGGCAGCGTGTACAGCCCTGAGGTGCTTGACATCACAGAGGCTTCCCTGCATGCCAGATTCCTGGAGGTGAGGGTTCTATGATACATGCCATGAATCAAGTTTACCTTTTTGCACTGTTCGATGCTCATGATGTTAAACTTGTGTCCTAGGGTGTGAGGAATGTTGCTAGTGTGTGTCTGGAGATTGGCTACCCTACTCTGGCTTCAGTGCCCCACACCGTCATCAATGGTTACAAGAATGTCCTTGCAGTTACTGTGGAGACTGACTACTCCTTCCCACTGGCAGACAAAGTACGCTCAAACTGGATGACTAAACTTTTGCAACTGATAGATGAAACCTTTAGTTCTTCTTTATAAAATTCTAGTGCAAATTGGGAACTAAAGTACTGATTTGACTTTCTCACAGGTCAAGGCCTACCTTGCTGATCCATCTGCATTTGCCTCTGCTGCTCCGGCAGCAGCTGCAGTCACTGCTGCAGCCCCAGCTGCTGCCAAGGAGGAGGTCAAGGAAGAATCTGAAGAGTCAGATGATGACATGGGTTTCGGCCTGTTTGACTAAAGTACATCAAATACAACAATGAATCGTTCACACCAGGATTCAATAAAAAAGTAAAACTCCACGTTGCCTTGATTTACTTTGTGCAAAAAATGTAAACTGAATGCTAAATGGAACATAAACCTTGCCTCACAATTGGTTATTTTCATCTACACAACTGTATTTTCTCATTTTGGAACCAATCTCTAAAACTAGAGATGCTTGTGCAAGAAAATCCCAGTAGATTTCTTGCATAATTTGACCAGCCTGTTGACAACCTTGCCATGTTCAAAGTCTCTTGATCACATCTCCATGCAAAGATTTGCAGCCATGCGATTGGCTAATTTTCACTAACAAGTACTTGAACAGTTCTTTATTAGGTGGCCCTGAGTGTCTATAGCTAGTAATGCATGGATACGTAGCATAGTAGTTCGCTTTCTGATGAAAATCAATTGGCTTTGATCGTTGAAACTTCACCCCTCCCTTGGCAGAGGTAAATGATAATTGGTGTGGAATTGTATGATTTATCAAATGTAACTAAGGTTTAATGATATGAGAGATTGCACAATTAACTTTTTGTGGTTATTGAGTTTTACATATTACTCATCCTGAAGTTATGTTCCAGAGGATCTCACTGCACCCAGCTCAGCCAGAACTACGGTTGGGTGTGCAATTAACTCTAAAAATTTTATTCCGAGATTTTTTTTGACTGATGTCAATGAAGCCATGGCAGAACTAACGGTGTAAAAATGATGTCCCAATTGACATTTCTGAAAGTCATAACGCCTATACACGTTTCCTAAAGCGTATAAAAGTATAAATAAAAGCGTATATATAAAAGTGTAAGCGCTTTAACGAGTTAAAGGGAAGCAAAAAATAATACTTTTATTTCTTTAAAAAAGAGAACGGAAGTCACATCTGGCTACCGGAAGCGGATACTTGTTCAGATGGTTGGTTAGCATTGGGCTCGTCCATTATGGCTGAGGTATGCTTTTGTTTTTCATGATTTTACGATCTATGTAATATGTTCTACTGATCTGATATAAATATATGTTAAAATATTAGCTTTTAGTCGTTTAAGATCACGTTGCTCTGCTTTATGTTGACGTTAATTTGGCGTAAGAGGACATAACGCAACGCCGTTTTAGCAAATGCTAGCTACTTGACATGACGATAATGTTCTACCATAGAAATCTCTTTTCTTATGTAGTTTTGATGGCATTTTTAAATTTCTCTTACAAATTATTATATAAACAACGCATACTTTAGCAGTGTCATTGTATTAATAGGATACAAGGGGGAGATGCTGTTGTCGCTGTAATGTTGACTGGCCTAAGCTAGCGTTTGTGTGGATTTATTTATTTATCCAGTGTTTTTTAGTAAACATATTAGAATGTAAACGTCTTCAGGAAATATTGGGTCCTACATTTAAGTAGTGGAACAACACCATTCTACTAAACGGTAGCAGTGTAGCTAAGTGATCTGTTTACTGATGTGCAATCATGATGGTTGATGATTGACTTCCATGATTTTTGCGTTCTGTCCAGACTCACAGTTTGCAGAATCTCCAGCAGCCAAATGTCTCATCCAAGGTGTTCATCCAGAGAGACTACAGCTCAGGAACAATCTGCAAGTTCCAGACAAAGTTCCCCTCTGAGCTTGAGTCAAGGGTATGTCAATATTGGTTGATTCTACATCATGTATGTAGAATTCAAACAATTTGTTTTTATCGTGTGCTTTTCACTTTCCCCCTTGTATAGTGTCAAGAAAGGCAACTTTTTAAATATAATTTGCTATTTTTTTTACTTTATGCAATTTCAGCTTGATAAACAACAGTTTGAAGAAACTGTCCAGACTTTGAACAACCTTTATGCTGAGGCAGAGAAGCTGGGGGGGAAGTCTTATTTGGAGGGCTGCCTTGCCTGTTTAACTGCATATACAATCTTCCTCTGTATGGAAACACATTATGAAAAGGTAAATGCTCCACAGTCATCTAAACAATTGGATTGTTTCTTTATTCCTATACTTATAAAATGTTGCTTTACTTATTGTACCTTTTTTAAATATTTGGACTTTTTGATGTCCAGGTGTTAAAGAAGATTGCCAAATACATAAAGGACCAAAATGAAAAGGTATATGCGCCGAGGGGCTTGCTGCTGACTGACCCCATAGAGCGAGGCCTCAGAGTCGTATCCTTCTGCTGTTAAACTTGATCTAAACACTTTTCATTCTGTTCATTCAGAATGGACTAATTGTTTTATGAATGTCTATTTACAGAGTTTCCACATATTTATGCTTGTGAGCCTTGTGTGTTTCCCTTAACCTGATATCTTTTAGGTTGAAATCACAATTTTTGAAGACAGAAGTGTTGGTTCTGGAAGGTAGATGCTCATCATGGAAAAACACCAGATTCTTTTCATCACGTCGGCTGCAAATATTCAGACATCTGTTTGTTCCTGCTTGATGAAAACTATATAGTCTAATCTTTTTTTTGTTTCGTAATTTATAACTTCTATACTTGCTGTCTATCCCTCTGTTTTATATATTTTTATACATGTAATGATGAATCAGTGACGTTCAATAGTGCCATTGTGTTGATTTTGTGAGTGTTTTGCCGATTTTGTTTTGCCACCAAGTTATAGAAATAGGACATGTTGAAATTAATTTTTACTTTTTGTGGAAGAAAAACAGATTTTGTTTTGTTTTTCCTTTACATAAAAGTGACTTCTGATTGGGGAATGGCGTATGGGGGGGGGAAAGACTTTTGTAGCTTATATATATGCTTGTTAAAATGTAACAATGTAATACATCATTTAAAAACATAACTATGTTCATGTTATTGTGCAACACTTAATCCTCCATACTGTCTTCTTTCTTAAAAGGCTCACTATGTAAAATGTTATCCCTATTTTAATAACCACACAGTAACATTCGAACCGGAAATTCTTTGGACTTCACGGATAATGTCTAAACTGTGTGGTGTATACTTTTCTTACTTGTATTCTGTTTTCCCTAAATAAAATTCATTTTCCAAAATTATCAAGAGCCACTTCTGTTGACGGGTGTTGCATAAATATTGACAAAATGGCCAGAAAAGCTGTTGTTTGTTGTGAAATTTGACCGTGCTTTTATTTCGAAAGGCCCGACAGGCACATTCAGAACCGGAAGTCCCCTTCCGGAAACTAACAAGTTAGCAACCAAACATCTCCAGTTGCTAGTCCCGTGTGCAGACATACCGCATTTTACATAAAAATAAGTCGATTTATAAACAGTTCTTCTAATACCAAGGTAACTCCACGTGGACTACTATCTCCTACTCTTTTATCACACCGAACTTGGTGTTTTAGAACTAATCGTACAGTTTGGGCATTGGAAAGCCCAGAAGCGTCATCAGATCAGCATAAAAGGATCTAACTAACCTTTAAAATAATTTAATGTTTTAGCTGTGTTCTGATGAACGGTCATTATGCACTACCAGGATAGCTCAACTATGTGACTTTACGTTAGTATTTATCACTGCCGCTGGTAGTTCCCAGTACGAATTGCTCCAAGTTATTTCCAATCTCCATAAAACCCACCCTTTTCTATCAACACTGGCGTTGCCATGAATTGCAATAGTTATCTTCCAAAGCAAGAATGTCAGTTCTTGCATCTGGTCATGGATGAATTGGATACATTCCACAGTAACAGCAACAGAATGCGGTACGTAAACTAATTTAATTAAATATGCTAGTGGTTCTATTTCTGAGGGTAACCACAATGAGGTTGTGTTTGTCTTCCCAGAGTGCTCCTGTTTCCACCTCTGCCCAGTAGACTGAGATATCTGGTTCACAATCACGTAGAGGAGCTTCCCGACCTCACCACCTTCTCTGTAGGGGAGCGGGAGTGCCGCAGAGTGGTGGTCTGCTATGCTGACCTCAGGTACTTTATCTACTTCCCTTCATCCTGGTTTTTATTCAGTAAAATGAGCGTTACAGTTTTGTATTTTCAAAGTGTGTGAAGGTATTCTTTTTTCTGAAGGGTTGATGATGATGATGAGGGGGATGCAGACCCAGACAGCAACAGCTTCTGGGATGAACATACTACGAGTATGGAGAGGAAACATGAGGAAAAGGTTATTGCCAAACCCAAAACATCAAACCAAGCACGTCACAGAGGATCTAAGAGGCCGGACAAACCCCTCTACATGCCACGAGCAGTGCGAGAGAGACTGTCATTACAGAACGCACAACAACCCCCTGAAGACAAAACTTTAACCAGTCCAGCTGCAGGTTGTTGCCCCTGCAGATCATCTGAGTCCTTCATGCCTGAAACTACAAAGTCATCATCCACAGCCACACAGGAGGATCTCAATGCAGCAGATTGTGTCCACAAGTATCTGGATGACAGTCCAGCACTTGGCCCAGGCGAAGTCCTGGAACCACCTCTGTTGTCCTTGGCTAATATGACTTTGAACGATGAGAAGGACACGGAACCCTCAAGTGTTTCCTGCACAGATTTAACTGAAGAGGTAAACTTACTTGTTGCACTACTAACTCTTTTTGATAGCAGAGCCTTTATTCTTAAAATTAAATATGGTTATTGTGTCTGTCCTGCCAGATTAAGACGCACCTGAAAGAGCCCTCGGCTGTTTCCATTGAGCACGTTCAGAACGACTTCTTTGTCTACATGAGCGTCGACATCAATCTGGACGAGTTCCGTCACGTCATCGAGATCTACGATTTCCCAGCTGTATTCAAGAAAGATGACTTGCTGGACGCCTTCACAGAATACAGGTATAATCTGTGAGATCCGATACAAAATGTTCAGAATTTTAAACTCTTTTTAAACAGTTTTCCCGTCCGTCTTCAGTAACGGCGGAATGAAGATCAAGTGGGTCGACGACACGCACGCTCTGGGGGTTTTCGCCAGCGAATCAGCAGGTATGAGACGCTGCGCTACAGAGAATGTGGTGGCTGCTGTTCAGCTTAAAAAAATAAAAATGTTTAAAAGTAAAACTTATGTTTCCAGCGAACAATGCTCTCTCCATCGTCCATCCGATGCTTAAGGCCAGAGCTCTGGCCGAAGGGGGTAAAAAGGCCAAAGGCAAGGCCTTCCGGTCGGCAGGTAATTCATTCAGCTCAGTTAAAACAAGCAGAAACAGAATTTCTTTTCTCATTTTTAAACGAGATGGTTGTTTGTTGTTGTTGTTTTCCAGAGTTTATTCAGCCAGTGAAGGTGCGTCCTAAAACAGATTGTGCTGTTGCTCAGCGGATGGTGACCAGGGCTCTGGGGCTGCAGAAACAAAGCAGAGTTCAGAGGTACTGAGACACCGTAAATCACTAACACCAACCCCAGGTGTGTACTTGTTTATTCTCTGTTTGCATGAATCACAAGAGTCACAACGTTTGGCATCCGAACATTTTTATTGATTTAAAAATGTAATGCGGACAAGCTAAAAAGTCAAGCAATAAACAGCATGTACCTTTTATGATGGAAGCCACGGCTGCTTCAGTTTGTTACATTAAAATAATAATTTACAGAACAACGATGAGTCATTTTCACATAGATTTGTGGCTTTTATAGTATACCCACAATGCACTTGTTATCCCTGATGATGACAATTATGTAACAGAAGTGTGGGACTCACAGATGATGAAATCCTGTGTATTAATGCAAATAATAATAATAAATAAACATTTTCACAAATGACCTCAAGTATGTCGAACACAAATCCAAAATTGCCCACCTAATTCTGGTATTATGCGATGTAAAATAACAATTAACAAATCTGAGAAGCTGCTGTTAGCACCAAGAGAGCAGGAAATGTATAAATAAACCCATAATCTACCGACTATATTACAGTTTCTGTAACAAAATCTCATCCTATGTAGGAAGTTGTGTTGTTGCCGTAGATTATGTTGCTCTTTTGTCCTCAGTTATCCAATACTGTAACACACATCACAGTATTTTCCCTGATATTCTCCTCAAAAAGCACCCGGTAAAAACCTTCATTTCCCCAATGAAGGTGCTAAGTGATACATATACATATTTGACAGCTGAATGGAGTTTATAAGTAAGCAGTTCATTTTTCTATTGGATTTTCTGTTGATTCAACTGAGCTCTGATTCCAAACAATCCAACACTACTCCAAAAAAGCTCAGCAGTGCAGCGCCCACTAGTGGTTGTAGAAGGTTAAAATATACGGTTTCCTCATGACCATCCATCTTTAGTGTCCGCTTCTTTGGATCTACCTGTGCGAGAGCTGGTTGGTCAGCAGTCCAGGGAAGGTTTCATCTGTCTCTGAACTCAGTGATCCACCTGTAACCATAAACATATGAATGAATGAGTCAATACAACTCAAATGTTGAGGGTGATTTAGCATCAGGGATGGTGATGCCTTTTATTAATAACATGATCCTGTTCCCCACAGAAAACCCCCACAGAGGACTGCTGTCATTCACTAACAGAAGCCCTCGGATCGCCCAGGTTTTACGGTGACGTAGCAGCCTATCCTACCGACATGTCCATCGGCGTGGGTCGTCACATTGCAGTTCTATGCTTGAGCTGAAGGCAAGAGGAGCTTGAGGAACTCAGGCAGCTTATTGTTCGAAGCGTGAATGGAAACACATATGTTTGCATGTAGATTTGAAAAGTTTCAAGTGGATTTTAAGTGTGGTTTTCAAAGGGAATCGCCATCTTTGTAGTCAAATTTGTATATGTTGTTCCCAACCCTGTTATAGAAGGATGTAACACGCATTCACCACTACAGATGTTTAATCTCTGACTGAAGCCGTCATTTGTAGATAGTTGTAATTAAAAGGATGGTTTGTTTTTATTAAATATGTTTTCTCTGTAAATCACAGTCTACCTGTTAATAGTAAATATTAAGAGATTTCTCAGTCCACAGTACTTAAAAAAAAGATGTGGGCTGTTAACTGTTTCATGTTACTTTGCGAAGAGTTTTTAATGATAAAAGTGCAATTGTTCTGAATGAAAAGTTTTAGGCTGGTGTTGTAATAAATAAATAAAAAAGTCTACAATGTATTCAGTATCTTAAAAGATGCCTAATGTTACAATTGCAACTCACTCCATAGTTTCCCATCACATCTTTTATAAACTTGAAATAATAAAGAGAATAATACAGAATTCCATTGCTTTACTGACTAGTGCCAGTAGGTGGCACTGCATACAATGCGATGAATTGAAGATGTCGTTCTCAAACATTTTGTCAAGATTAGAGCACTTACAGTCAAATATTTAAAGTATTTCACAGATGGTGGCCTCACCTGTATGACAGTTATATGTCCATATCCTTTGTCCATCGTAGCGAGAGCGGCACTTCATAATGTTGTTGGTGTAATCTGATTCTGCAACCTCATAGTTGGGGTTTATTACAACCTGGAAGATGGAAAAATAGAGTAAAAGAAGTTAATAAAGTTAAACTAAGACAGGAACAGTTTGACTGATAAGGTTTTTTTGGGGTTTTTTTTACCTGAAAGATGTAGTCACCAGGCTTCAGGTCTGTTATATCTATCCACTGACAGTCGATGTCATGTCTGTAGGTATCTGAGCAACCGACTGAAATTCCTTGTGCACCAAAATTTGCACACTCATATCTCTTCTGGATTCCTGTCAACATTCAACATTGCTCAATTAAATCAGAAGTGCTTTTATTCAGCGACTTTAAATGAATCTGATGATTTTTGTATGTCAGAGATTAAAAGTTGTCGGTAGAATAATGGTGTAAAAGTTGTATTCACCCTCGTCGCAATGTGTGTCCTCCAAACAGAAGCTGGCTTTGTGTCCTTCTGCCACTTTGGTGCCATTCAGACTCAGCAAGTCATAGTGAGTGAAAACCTCCATACTGTGGAAATGTCTGGATGAGACGAGACAACACAATGCTGAAAATATCCTTTATTTACACACAAGTATGTGAGGCACACCCGGAGTTTTGCACACTATGTATAGGACTCTGCATTTACATTTGCCACTGTAGAGACACAGTAATTGACGCTGTCTCGATGTCCTACCTGTGACACTCGTGCCAGACCCAGGACTGGTGACCCGCCCGTGGCCTGAAGTCTGTCTGTCCGTTGTTCTGGATCTGGGAGGAGAAACGGAGCAGGCGGCGGTAGGAACTGGGGTCGGCATTGTCGGCACTTTTGGACAAGCACTTCTCCTCCAGGGCACACTGCAGCACGTACATGGGTCTGTCCTCCAAGTAGGTGGTCTGTTCGACAACCTGGGCATTGAGAACCAAATCTGGGGCAGCTGGGACGCAGACAGAACCCCAGAGTCCAGCGGTTAGCAACAGCAAGCTCTGAATCTGAATCAAGTGCAACAAATTTATAGTGCCCCAGTAGGCCATGAAGCTCTATTAATAGGACCTGGGTTACAATTCCAGTAGTTATTAATCTTTAAAGATGCTCTTCCGGCAGTCACACCTTCCACTAAAAGGTTTTCTTACTCTGAGTACAGGAGACTCCAGCAGCAAAGCGTCCCCCTCCTTTGGGGCAGTTTATGTGTTTGCCGTGGTGCAAACACTGATCCAGTGTTAGCTCGGTCCCAGAACATCTCACTCCGCTCATCACCACCGCATCAGCTGAGGAATCTCCTTGCCAATAGTGTGTTTCCTGATTAAAGAGACAGAGAAAGGTTGCACAGGTCAGATTTCCACGCCTGCTCTGACAACTACCAAAACCTTTAGACATTCAAAACTACAATAGATCGTGTCCATCGTTCTCACGTTTGGGACTGAAATGCACATTTTACAGTTTTATAAATGTATTTTGGGACATTTCACTCAAGTTCCTTCCTGAGTAGAGTTGAACGATATGTTACCTCAGGTCCTCTCAACTCTATCCTTTATTACCCATCTCCCTCCCAAACTACTGTCCTCAGTGTGCTGACTCAGCCCAATTACAACATTATTTCCCTATCATCATCTGAAAATGTGGAGGATTCATGGGAAACAGACCAAGCTGGGGGAAATAAGGCAGGGGGGAGGAAATCTATACTGCTGGGTTGAGAGGAACGGACGTACAGCTGTGCGGTGAGGCCGCGGCTCATTTGTTCCATCTGCTTGTGGGATTTGCCTGTTCAAATATCAAAACGCCAGGCAGAGACGGCCTCTAGGGTGGGTGAGCAAGACACGAGCACATATTATTCCTGAACACGCCATCCACAGCTCAAGCTTGTGGAGATGAAGGGAACACTTTTACGATGGCAACGACCACAGACATGTTTACAAGTTTGTGCCTTACAAGTTTACATATTTGTCACGTACAGAATCGAATGAGATAAACTGTTATTCATATCCTGTCCAAGGTTCCCTCATTAACTCCTCTGCTGTTATCAATGCACCTCCCCAGATGTGCACGTCCTTTCCAGAGCCACATCACATGCCTGACCAGTAGATTTGCAGCTCTCACTTTGGCCTAAAAATGGATAAATTAATATTAAAAATGAAAGGACTTTACCAGTGTTCTACTTCCTGACTGAATTGGGGACCTTTAGATTCCTTTAAAAAGCAAACAGGAGGTGAACATAAATGAACTCATTACGCCACAGGCTGCAGAAAAATTTGGAAAAAGCTTGGAAAACTCCACTAAACTTCAAAAAGCTAATGACAGCAGGCCCCATTTGCCCCCAGAGACAGTTGAAGCTCATTTATGTCACAGGTTTACTTTCCCTGACCCACTGAACACAGTAACGTGCCTCCGCAGGGCCTCATTAGAGTGAGTGAGGGGCCTCTGCAGCCAAGAGTGCTGTCATCATTTCCATTTCCATCCACAAATGTGGGCATCTAAGCTGGCTTCTCCTCCGATGGGCAATAGAATATATGATGTAGCTCTAAAGCTGTGATTCTGACTGGCAATTTTTCAACTCCTACATACTCTGAAAGTACTGACTTTTTTTTTTCAAACGAATAGTTTGTTTCATTCATTCTAAAAGTCTTATTCTGAGAAGTAGATCTTACCTGGAAAGCGTGATTAGCAAAACCCAAGCCAAGCTGTCTGCAGACCACCATGGCCTCCATTGTCCCCCAGCTGTCACTGCACACTGTGCCCCAAACCAGGGAGCCATTTCTGTGCGTCAGCACCTCGACGCGGCCCTCATAGGGGTTACGGCCCCCGTTTAACCGAAGCTATAGGAAGACACACAAACGTAAGCCCTTGTTTTTATTCATCCTGATTATTTTGTTAGTGCTGTTGGAGAAAGGCTGCTCACTCTGTTGGTGAAACCCATGTCAGGAACGATGCACTTCACGGCCGCATCTTCCTCGTGGCTGCAGCCCAGAGCTTGGCGGTTGAAGTGGCACTCGGTCAGCGACTTTTCAAAGCCAGAACACTGCACCTCGTTCATGTGAACCGGCCCGATTCCTGCAGGAAAACACCTCGGGCCCATTAAGATATAAACTAGACTGGATAAAAGACGGAATACTCTTTAAATCATCTCATTGGCTGCAACACAAAAGAAGTAAAAGTTTTGGCTGGGCTGATTACAATGTCCTTAAGTTTAAAATACTTAACCCTATTTGTCCTACTGGCTGTTTACAAGCTGGGCCCCTTAAAAAACCCCTCCTTTAGTTGGCTATCTTGTACGGTTATGAAAGAGGACCATCTCCAGTTATGTGAGCACTGAAACTACAGCCAAATATTGATGGAGAGACATAAATCCAGGAAGAGGAAGAGCACAGTGAGCTTTTCAAGTCTGACAGATTTATAAATCCCTCTTCTTGCCATTGGCAGCTATTTCTTTCTCTCTGAACCATTGAATCCCTTGGCTGGCTCCTGAAGGAATCTGTGACTAACCCCAGGTACTCTTTAACACGAAGCCGCCTCCTCTGAATCCCATGAAGGCACTTTTATTTGTCAGAAAATGAGCCCCCTTGTGATTTGGTGTGACTTTTCAGCATAGGAGAAAGCAGCAACTGTTGCACTCTGTGATTATTATAATGTGGTGGTATGTTTGTGCTGAATATTTTACAGATATGGACATTAATGGGCCACATTCTGGGGGTGAAGGCACTGATGTGGCAGAGGTTTACTCAGCTGGAAATAGCACCTCTGCGAAGTTGTGTTTGGACACGGACTATGTCGAGTCGGTCTTAATATGTTTTGACTGCTCCTTTTTCTGAGCTATACCGCTGGTCGAGAACTAACTTACCTTGTCCCAGCCGAGCATCTGTCAAGGCCTCTTTAGCGCTCCCGAAGCCCAGCTCGCGACAGACCACGGTGGCAGCTTTAATGTTCCAGTTGTCATCACACACTGTGCCCCATTCGCCGTTCTTCAGCACCTCCACTCTGCCCTCACCAATCATGGCTCCACCCCTTAAACGCACCAAGGGTTGCTGCATACAACAACCCAACAGAAGTGAATGGATTTATTTTGGATACTAAGAGGAAACGTTGCTGTTCTGATGGCGCCACACACTGACCTCCAGCCTGTAAGCTTTCCTGAAGCCCATGCTGACGCTGGGAGCAAAGGTCCGCCCTGGCACACAGCTGACCACCACCGGCATGCCCTTCTCACAGGTCAGATTGCCCTTCATCTCTATCTCTCGGCCCACCTTACAGTCGGACAGGTCGGCCTCGTTGCCGGTGCAGTTGACAGAAAAACCCCAATAATTCTTCTTGCGTCGGTTAGCCAGCAATCTGAAACGGTACAAGAGAATAGAACAATGTTGTGGAAGTTAACAGCACTGGCAAACGAAAAACAAGCTGTAGTTTTTAAGTTTAGTGGGACACTTTAGTCTATTTAGACCAAAAAGTCGTGGAAATGATTTAATATTTTATTGGCTTGCCTACTTGACTACAGGAACACAAGGACACTAGAGAATGAGAGCGTCTGAGCCTCAGACAGCTGCTGCAAACACAGCTGCAGAACAGCCAAACAGTGATTTGTGAAGAGATGTCAAATGTGACTTTAGATTTGACGGCTAGGAGAAAAGTGTATGTCACACCGGGTCAAAGAAATATTTATCTTTCACCAGTACATATCCGCGTTCATCCCAAGGCTGCAAATCAATCTGTTGGGAATGTGCACCCACCATTTAGTAACCTCTTCAAGGGCAGTTCAACAGTTAAGCTGCACAGCCCCTCGTCCATCTGGGCCTTTATACTGGGTTTTGTTGCTTCCCTCTTTGTTCACAACCCAGTTAGATCCATAAACACATCTTTTAAACAGATCATCCTGCATGTTTACTCCTCTGACATTATTTAAATGAATAATCTTGTGCTTCTTGTCTTGATTTTGAGGTTGAATTAGGTTGGACTCGGTTCTGCAGTATTCTCCTGGAAATATTTGGGATTTTGTTCAAGAATTTCCAGCCTCAAGTCTGTTTCCTTTCAGCGATCGGTTGTAAAGACGAGCATACCATGGGTCATTATGTAATTTTCTCAAAAGCTCAAAGAACTCAGTGCATTATCAATGTATTAGGACGTTGGATTACTCACTTGTATGGCCGCAGGTTGACACGTTTCTCCCCAGGGAAGCCAAACATGCCACAGATGACCCTGCTGTTCATCCCTGTCCAATCCTCGTTACAGATCTGCCTCCACTTGCCTTCTTCTTTCACCTCCAAAAAGCCATCGGTGATGGGGATCCTTTTCCTGTGGGAGTAAGTAGCTCTGATCCGTACGTCCTCCACATGGACCATCACACCCTGAGTAACAATGCAACAGACAAATTTGATGTATAGCATCACAAGGCTATGCTAGCACACCTGAGTAAACTCTAGGACCTCCAAGAGTACATGCTAAAATCCTTAATCAATCATAAATGGACACCTCAGATGTGTCAGAACATGAATTCAGGTTTCATTTGATGTTTGATCCATTAGCTTTCGTTAAAGATATGCTTTCAACAGGTTTCAGTGGCAATTATTTGTTTCTGTGAGAGAAGGTTGAAAAATCTGAAAATGAAATATGTGTTTAAACTTGTTCAGCCTCAAAGAAAAGGTGAACGAATGCCTGGAATTTTCATCCACTGTAGTCACCTTTTCCAGAACAACACGTCAAAACAAAGAAAAACGCCTTTTTGGTTTTCACGAATGAAGAATTAGATGAAGTTAAGTCATTCAGTGTGTCATATGGGACACATACATCCACGCAGATCAAATTTCACCGTGAAAAATGCGCCGGGAAAAAAAAACTGTGAAACAAGCCAGCGCAGCTTAAAGAAAGATTTTCCTTTAGGGGATCTGAAAGAAAAACCACCGGTCTTCTTCAAGAGCTTTTGCTTTCACTGCTTGACTGATGTTGTAAAAGTGATGGAATTTTAATTAAAAAACAAAGGGTTAAAGCTAGACGCTGCAGTGGCTTTAAACAAAGATGCACCCATCTTCAAAAATGGGGAATTATAAAGCTATTTATTCAATCAAGCCCTCGCTGCCACAGTATCCGTGCAGGAAGCCCCTGAATCAGGGAAGGAACAGTAACCTTTAACCTCTGGGCTTTTATGGGAACCCAGCGACGTAATTAGCTCCGCAGTTCATTCTTGTCTGGTGATCTGCTCTACAGATGCTGAGCTCGGTAGTTTTGTAACAGGCAGTTTCTCCACTGTACTAAAAGTACACTCTGGAAAATCTCCCGGAGACATTAAACATCTGCCCACAGGGTGGTTTCCTGAGATGGCGTCAGCCTGAGGGAATGTTCAAAGTATCCAAATACTCAAGAGTGCAATGCAGGAGGAGCCACGGCCAAGTCAGGCGGTTCCTATCGTGACCCCAGTCCCTCCCTCACTGCAGCAGCTAGTGGGTAAAAACCACTCTTTCATGGGGAAATTGTTGCTGGTCATAGCATGACAGAGGGTTTTCCATCAGCACAACGTGGGAGGGTGAGGAAACGTGACCGGAGTCATGTAGCTCATCCTCTCAATTACAAAACCTGCTTTTGTTTGCTTACAGAAGGGGGAAGAAATGAATAACGAATCGGGCGTGAAGTGAAAAATACCAGACAGGACGGGAGAGGGGGGGGCAAGGTTAACGTGAGTTGGGGTACTGAGGTAGTTCTGAGCGGTGTTGCATTTGGCACCGATGCAGGAAAGTCAGTCCAGGCGTTTCCCACTCCCCAAACCAGACCAGACATAAACTCATCATAATCTAGTCTGGCTGATGGCCAAAGTGACACAGTGGCCACTTTTACAGCAATTCTTTCTTCCTTTAATTAAAAAAGGAAAGCAAATAATTACTAATAAACAACACACAGCACAGGCGGGGGATACATGGGACCTTTTTCATGCTTGATAATAAACATTTGAAAATTCCAAGTGAAAATGCTGGAAATCTGTCCATTTTAAGGGAAAGAATATCCTAATATCAGCCAAATCGGAACAGTTAACATGACGTTGTCAGCATGCATGCACTGCAAACTCCACTGTAGAGCTAGTATGAGTAAGGCTCATATGGTTTCTGAACTGGTTTATCATTAAAACTTTATATTTCAGGCAGTTATTACTGTGCGGTGGAGGTATGGAGGCATTTCCATTCTGCATGTCATGCTGAGGTGGACCTTTCATTTACAGTCACTCCCTGACTGTGGTGTAGTAATGATTCACAAGCCATCCAAATTCACCATTTTAATATTTGGCTGGAATTTCCTGCACTGTTGGCAGTCGCCAAAAGTGCCTCTTGGAATATTTTAAAAATAAAGTGGCATGCTTTGGTCATGTTTAAAAGTTTTCAGTTCCAACTCATTACCATCCTCTAAAGTGTGTTTTGGCTGCTGCTAAACTATTTCTGTGCTGTGAGCAGACCTGTTTTTCTGACTGGACCCCGTTCTGTGACTACACGTGAGAACTTCTGGTCTAGCCAGGGTCTGACTAATGCTTCCACTATTGTACAAATCTACCCGTTTATTCACCCTGCCACCCCCGCTGCACGTTCATCTGCACGTGCAGCCACCCACCTGCCCCCCCGCCCACCTACCAGCCCACCTTATAAAAAACGGTGAGTGTGACTGATAATCAAGTCACCATCTACAGCGAGGCTCTTTGAAATGACTTTCACATCTGCCTCAGCCCTCATATTGGCCCCCCGTTTGCCTGAAGGAGGGACCTTTGTGTGTGTGAGGGGAAGAGAGAGTCTTGCATCTGGAATCCCTGCAAGTGAGCCAGTGCACAGTTGCACACAAATGTTTCATAACTAAAGTTTTGGACCTTGCGGAGCACAACTGGCTGTGTTAAATACCGCACATATTCCCATTTGTAGCCTATTATGTGTCTAACTCATGGCTTCCTGTGTGTGTATATCGCTGGAAATATAGCATCTGAAGTAATTATGCAACGCATTATTAATCAGAGTCAAATCTGAGCCCCTCTGCAGCCCAAAGAGGGGCTAAGGTTGCAGTGAGACCCAGCTGTTGGACACGTGGTATGTACATAGAGCTGTGCACAAAGGAGAGGCAGCCGTCTGACACTCCTCAACCTTTTCTCCCCTCGATCACTCTCCTCCTAAGAAGCCTATTGCAACATCGCGTGGGAAGTGGCTGCAGCGTTGGCTCGGTCCGCCGTTTGTTGTGTGGCAGCCGAACTGAACGGCCTGTAAACAGACAACAGAAGAGGAGGAAGCGCGACCTTTGCCCTGTTTCGATCACAAGGAGTTAAAGTTTTCAACTGCTGCATTCATGTATTACAACTGGTGCAGCTGTTCTTTTTCCTTTATCCTTTTCTCAGGAAAAAACACCAAGAGCAAATTTCTAGCTCTCCCCACCACTGAGAGAGTTTTATGTCACAATGTCCTTGCCCACAAACAAATGGCAATCATGTGTGTTAGAGTCTAAACAGCCTAAACTTAACACAGACAAAAGAATTCCTGCAGCAAAACTGAAATAACCTGAAACACTTGAGGCGCTTCAGTCGCTCCAGCACGTGTGTTCTGTCCTGTAAGGACCCTGCTTTCTGTCCTGCATTAGAGCTGTTTTCATCTGAAAGAAATGAAAAATAAACAGGATGTGCCACATAAAGCAACACAGGCTGGATAAAATACGGCCGAACAAGCCAGTGTAAAAAAGATCTCCTCAGCAAAAACTCAGATCATCTTTAAATCCACAGGAGGCTGCTGATTTCATTAATGGCCGATGGTTTCAGTAGGCTATTATTTGTGGTCTCAGCTCAGCCTACGAGAATAAGCTGTTCTAGTCTTATTTTCTTATATTTCCACACGTTGTGAAGCCTCTCCTGATGTGCGCCTCACAAAAAAAAACCTTACTGCAACATGAAACCGTGTGAAAAGCTGCTTGTAATAGAAGGAACAGTTGAAAACAACTTCTCTGGCTTCAGTTTCCACACAATGAATTTGTGATGAAGTTAAAAGAACCACCAGTGAACATATCATCGTAGGATAAAAACAGGAGGAGATGCGATAAGAAAAGTGAAACAGGGCCAGATAAAAAGAAATGAGGCCAAAGGCAAAATGTGTGGCCGTGCGTTCTCGCCAACGGTCTTAAGATGGATCACAATAAGATAAGAACCTCCATTAGGAATTCTTACAGTTACTGTTCACAGTAGCCGTTTTCCACATAAAATCCCCTTAAAGTCTAGACATCCCTCTTGGTAACATCAGCAACATCACTTGTTTGGCGCTCAAGTGTTCTTGAAGGGCTTTGAGCGTTAACGTTCCAATTTTGAGCACAGATTGACGATTCATGCTGTGAACCTGTGGAGAACAGTGTGCCCTTTGCTGACGTCAGGCCAGCCATGGTTAAAGAGGTGTAGCTACACCTTTTGCCATACCTCTCCTTGGCCACTTGAAAGGCTACAGCCAGACTTGGGAAATATTTACAGGGTGGAGGACATGGCTACAATAACATCCCAGAAATGCTAAATGCACAAGACAAATAAGCAACTAAGGTGCTACTTATATACATGTTAAAAAAGAAAATCTTCTGTGTTTGGCTCAGGAGTTCATGACTAAAGGCTTTTCTGATCTCATTTAATCAATTCTCATGACAGAACTATGCATGAGAAAGATACCCAGACGTTTCAGATGTTCTTCCCAGGCCATGTTGTCCTAGTGTCCTAACTCTCAGCCAAATATTCTGCCAATTTCTATCATTAACTAACAAAGCAGACGTGGTGATTTCGAGAACAGTCCGTCCTCTCGGCTAACACGTTGGACTTTTTGCCTTTATTAGCTCACTGACAAGTTCATAATCTCTGTCCCCCCCATCAGTCACGTCCACAAACCCATGCTGAATTTCGATCTGGAACAGGAGGCTTTCTCTATCCTGACGTTCCTGCGTGAGTCATCCAGTTTGCGGAGCGGGGGTCAGGCAGGACGAACGCAGGGAGAGACACATAGGAGCCCTGCAAGGCCGCTGTGAGTGGTGCTGTGGAAACTCGACACTGTGTCTCCACTTGTGGAAAGCTAACTTGTGGGTTATTACGCTGATTTCATGATGAGATCTACACAGATGAACCACTGTCTGATGTGTCCATACACGGCGGCTCCAGGTATAACGCTGGTCTGTGCATAGATGGAAAACACGTGGCCCTTTTCTCACATCACTCTTTTGGAGACGTTTGCGTAGCAGCGACTGATGACGTCTGACCATCTGTTCAGGTTTACGCGTGTTTACATTTACCGTGCGTTTAGCTACCTGACTGCTATTAAATGTGATGAAGCGATCACAGGCAGATAAACACAGAGTACAGTGCTTACTCTAAATGTGGAGGTTTTGACGGTGAACATGCTGCTTTATGGGCACCTACCTCGTCACTACCGCCCTTCTGGGTTAATTTGAAGCCTGGAATGCGTCTGGGGCTGCACACCACTCCAACATCTTCTGAATGTTTGCAGTCCGACACTCCGAAGCCATTGGACGGACACTGAGCCAAGCTCGTCTCTGTACCAGTGCAGTGCACATTGTCCAACCAGATATGGCCTGGAATGACAAGCAAAAGGTTGGAATAGATGCAGGGGATGAATTTCCTTTTTCCTTTTAATTTCACATTGGTCAACATCCTGGTTCAAGTTTAAAAGGGACATTAAATTCCATGAATCAATGAAAATGTTGCCTAACAGATGAATTCATGTGGGTTTTTTTTACATTCTTCTTTACGCTGACACAGAGATATGTTTGTATTCCCACTAACCTGCCTCCTGCTTTCAGCTAAAACGTGTTTGGCAAATGTCATCCTGACGGGGAACAAATGCTACAGCTGGTTGTTCTGAATCATCTTAGAGGAAAACCGCAGAACTGCAGTCATGGAAATGGCCAGCAGTGCGCTCAAGATGTTTTCTGAGCAGCATCCCCATCATACCGAGAAAGTGACAGACTGGATTCGACCGAAGCCAACTTCTGGCACAGACGTGACATTTGCTTTTGGAAAAGAGGAGTCAGGTCTCTCTGGAGTTCAAAGCAACAGTTCCCAAATGCTCCCTAAGCCCCACCAGTTGTGATAAATCTAAACTGCTGTGGTTACATTTTAAGGAGACATGCTGCAGAGATTTTGTCATGAAAATTTTATTGACACTTTAAGACAACTGCTTAAGGTTGAATAATTCAAATAATGACAGTTCCATTTCTAAGAAGGACTAAATAATCCTAGGCTGATCCAACAATTCTTGTAAATGTAAATAATGCTAAAGGAAACTGAGGACTTGATTTACAACTCCCTGCAGAGAAATGCCTCTAACGCCCAAATAGCGAGGTTTGTTTTGGTTTAATTTACTTATTATGTAATTATATCTATAAGTTGAAACACTTGGTGGCCTGTTTGACAGTACTGTTCATCTTAATGGCAAATGGAAAATAATCCCGATCCGGGAGTGACTGCACAGCTTTGTTTCAGTTCAGTCTCAGGTTGTGCACGAGCAGTGAGTCTGGTCTTCAAATACTCTCCTTTCAAAAATATTCTGCTGCACAGTGAACACATAGTCACCAGGAAATGATCATTACCTTAGAACGTTTTCTCTGCTCTAACAATGTGAAAGATTGCATACCTTTACGATAAAGTAGACTCCCTCTTCCCTCAGTTATGTAAATTTACAACATCCAGAGTGTCTTTGAATAAACAGTGGTTGTGCATACCAAAACCAATCCCAGATGCCCCCATTTTTATACTATAATCGAGAGTAAAAATGCGGTGAAAACGTTGGTCTAGCTGCACAGCCATATACAAGCCATTGCTTAGTTTCTTCTTGTGAAATAACAGGCCCAATCTTGAAGTTGTTAAAATGACTGCAGTACTTTGGGATGCAAGTAACTGAGATAATTACTTCTGAAGTGGCTTACTGTCTGTGGCGGCCCCAGTGGGAAAACATGTGCCATTTACAGGGAACATTGAGTTAATTAAAAGCTACCAACTGGCATTTACCAGCAGCAGCCAGAGGTTAAGGGTTGTGAATCCCATCAGTGCTTTTACAGCAATGGAAACACGATCTGTGACAGAGCGGAGGGAGATGAGATTACGTCTATGCGAGCGTCTGGTTTACGTGCTCATTGTTTCCATTCCCCACAACATCCAGAACTGATGATTGTGTCAGTTCTGGAATGGTGAACCCAGTCGGTCAGACAGAGGGGGCACATGTGCATCGAGTGTATGAAAGGGGAGGAGGTTGCAAGAAAAAACAAATACTTCAGGCTTTAGACAGCAGATCAGTTTTCTTACCTTCTCCCTTTCCGTACTTGGCCGAGGGAAACCACGACTCTGCATCCATGAAGCCAAGCTCTCGACACACCACGCGGGCAGCTGAGATGGAGAAGTCATCGTCACACACTGTCCCCCAAGCCCCGTTGTAGAGAACCTCTACGCGGCCCTCGTGGTATTTCTTCTTGTCCCCAGCGAGACGTAGCTGGATCACCGGGGTGCCAGAGTCTGACTGGGCATTGCACAGCACCCATGTGCAAAAAAACGTTGACAAGAGACAGAGGATGGACCCTGAAGGCAGCATGATGCAGACCAATGGATCTGGATGGAAACAATAACACAAATATACTACGACTGGATGTCTTTTTAGGCAATTGTTTAAAAAAACCAACACTTACACTGAGGGGGAGTGAACGTTGTGTTTGACAATCTGACAATAATAGGTTTAGTGACAATAATGGCTGTTTGGAAAGTGAGGGTTGAGAATGAAGGTTATGTTGCTGGGAGCATTCCTGTCTGACTTTATGACACCCTAATGGAGAGCAAATGTGGGCTCCTCCAGATTGGGTGCTGCCCCTCTCATTCATCGGCTGCCCTGTGCCTGAAGGGCTGCGTAAATTAGCTTCAGAGGGAAAACGTTGACTTCACGCCGATGTTTCGTGGCGTGTCACGGCAGAATAGCCCCATGGGAAAAAGACTCGTGCAGTAAAGGCATTTAAATAAGACAGTGAAAGTTGAAGAGGCCTCAAAGTGAGAGGAGGGGGTCGTTTTCAGAGCAGGCGTCATAGTAACGAGCCAAACAAATTGCAGATTTCACAGGCTGGAAAAGGCAAAGTCACAGAGAAACACAGTCAGTAAACTTTCAGGCTGCATGCATACAAGAATCAAGGGGAAACATCTACTTTATCTTTCCAGTAAAGGCACTGTTGTGGTAGAATTAGTGATTCAATGTGATATTAGTATTTGGCAATTATGTGGAGTGTCTCATGATTATAGAGTTGACATTATTCTGCCAGATTTCAGGGAGACTGTCTAAATTATTCTACTTCTCACCTTTGTCAAAAACAAAAAGTATTTAAAAAGTAGTATCGCACCTTTTACTGTTCATAGTATTTATGTTCTTAGAACAGAACTTGAGTCACACCCTCATTATAGAAGGGAATTTACAGTTAACACTTTCAGCTACAGGCAGCCAGGACTTACACTAAGGACATTTACACTAAGTCAGTGAGAGTTAGCCAAATGGGATCCTGTTAACTGGAAAATCATAGAATTCCCCATATTACATTTCTTTCTCAATCCCTGCCAATGCTCTTGAGCAATCCGAGGCTTTAAGAAACCAACGGAAACCTCCTAAACCACTAACCACAACACAGTCTTCACAAAGCCGGCGCAGTTTGAAGAGTCCATCCCAGTATCAGCACCATTGAGGCAATTTGGACTGGATTACATTAATGCAACGTTAGAATATAATAGAATCCTGTTAACGTGTGAGGGTGTGCACCACTATAAAATATAATAATACAACATTTAGAACGGAAGAGAAAGCCAAAAAAAGATGCAAATTAATTGACACCTTTTAAGTTTTAGGTTGTTTATGGAACAAGTAGAACAAGTTAAAAATAAAAAAATCGCATTTTTTGCAAACTTGCAGCATATATTAAAGTGCAGCACGCACAAACTTGGACGAGATAAAGCGGGAGAATACTCACATTAGGAGAAAGTGTTTGCAGAGCCTTCCCGACACGCCGACCTTGATGCTTCCAACTTTTAGGGGAGGATTGATGTGAAGCCGAAGGTCTTTTTGTCTCTTTTTCAGCTCCCCTGGCTGGTTTTTTAGCTTCTCCCGCAGCTGGCCGCGCGGTGATCGACCACGCCCCGCACCGCTGATCAGCCAATCAGAGGCCGCCTCAGCATCCTGGACACGCCCTCTCCGCCAAGTCACCAGGGTTACAAAAACATTAGGGCGGTACACCTGAGCTGTCGACGGGGTCGCTATTATGTAGAATATCTTTGTTAGATAACAACTTTATACAGACTTTACACAAGATCGCTTAGTTTGAACCAATACAATATCTTGTTTCTTACATATTGCTGAGAAATAATACACCTCTTCTAACAATAACACACATCTAACATTTTACGACGACCGCATGCACACTACATCTCAAAAATTAGATCCAAACATGCGTCTATCGTAACAATAGAATAGCTGTAAAGTAGAGCTGTACGGTAAATAAAAATAAATGAATACCCAACGAACGACAAAATAAACTCGTGCTCAGAAAATATCAGCATATTTGTGAAGCCGCTGCGCCCCCGTGTGGACAAAAGACGCTTATAACGTGAGGACGAGGTCCCTAGCAAATGCTTAAAATTGTTTTGTTGCCTTCGTAAATATAAAACAGTTACACAGAAATCACAAACATAGCCTAAATTATTCCAGGAAATATATAAAATCTCAACCATTTATTCAGGAATGCACAAAATATGGCAGATGACACAATGATGCTATGATTTTACAAACAGTATGAACAAAATATTTTTTAATATATAAAATGTGCACAGATTGTAATGTAACAATAGATATGCAGCAAGAAAGCACCTCCAGACAACATTTCTACAACAGGACAATCACATTTAGACCATTGTAGAGTGGCATTTGGCAGCTAATTATACTGGAATGAAATCTGTCATTTATATCTGAACTAAAACAAAAATGCACTTTGTGTTTCACTCCTTTGGGCGCAATCAATATTTGCTTAACAGACTGAGCCTCAAAATCACTGCAATCAAATATAAAAGCCCAAACCCATCCATGTTGGTTATCTACAGCTTACTATGAACTGCAAAGAGAATATTTTTAGAAACTTTTGTAAAGCAGTTGAAATTAAGTCACACCAGCATGATTTTAGCTCAGAAAATGTGCTCAGAATATCAATGTGGCAGCAAAAGATTTTTTTTTTACTCTTTAGGTCAATATTAACCAACAGCATAGAAATATAACCGACTTTATCATAGTCATCCAAGAAGTGCTTTTCATTTTGTGTTGTCAGATATGTTATAGGGCTGTATTGTGCATAACATTATTTCTTGAGACTTAAACTGTCATGAGAAATGGCAGCAAGATATTTGATATAATAATTTCATATAATTGGCAGAAAGGCCATTAACTTTCATCCATTTAGGCACTCATCAGGGATTAATTTCTGTAAACTATGTCTGTGTTCCCCATTAAGGTGTTTCTTAGAGGGAAAGCAAGTAATTCCCATATTTTGGCAAATTTGAGTTAGAGTCATTATCAGATGACAGCAAATTGGACAACTATCAAATAAGATTTGATTTAAAGGCAATTTCTTATCACAAAATAGAATCCATCCTTTATTAAATACTATGTATATGTGTGTGAGGGCAGCTATCATATGTAGTAAAGAGAATCTGGAAACCTTCTTGTGCACCAGTAACATCTAACATGTCGATGTGATACAGATGCCCGTCTTTCCCTTAGTTTCCACACTTCACTACACCATTTAAAGCACATCAAACTAGAATTGAGCTTCATCGTATGTACACAGGGTTATAAAGTGTGAAATCAGTTAGAGTATTTTCTATATCCTTATCCTCCACTGTAAATAACCAAAGAACAATGAAACATGGCACCTTAAAATCCATAAAAATATATCTCGTCAATAACTTCATGCTTCTTAGCCACACACGATCAGTTATGATTCAATACGCTGGACTGAAAACGTGTTAATGTGTTAAAAATCATGAGTAAAGAGGGGGAGAAAGGTTTATGTACGGAGTTTACATCGATGCTGGAGTTCTGTCAAAGGCCTCTTATTCTGTTCCCAGTTTGGCGATCAGCTCATCGCAGATCTTCGTGAGCTCTTCAATCTCTTGATTCTGCGAGGAACAAAGAGGGGATGGTGACAGATGATAAATACAAATTCAAGCACGTTCAGACATCCGCCGACCTTTTGAAGGACTGCTCTTTCCAGAGATTCCACCTTCATCTGCTCCTTCCTCAGGCCGGCATTGAGCGCTACAGCCTCGGTGTTAGCCTTGGCACGAACCTGCGCTATCTCCTCATTAGCTCTGTTTCAAAGGGGGATGATTTTTAAATCCAGAGCAGCCATGCTAGGATGTTCTGAAGTTACTAATCTTGAAAAGAAGCTTTACTTGTTCAGTTTCTCCTCAGCATGCACTTTGAGTGTTTGATATCGCTGCTCCTCCTGTTTGATTCGCATCAGGTAGTCCTGCGCACACTTCTTCAACACGTCTTCATTCTGGACAGTTATGCGGAGGATAGGTCATAAATATAACACGGGGGGAAAAGTTGGTCATTCTTTCATAAACCAAAGCTCTACTGACCTTCTTGAAACCCTCCAGGACTCCCTTCATGTTCTCGTACCTCCTGAAAAGGTCAGCGAAGGAGCGTTCGACAGAGTTCAGGTCGGCGATGGCCTGATCCCTCTCTGCCGTTAACTGTCTGACCGACTTGCTGCAGGACAGGCTCTTCTGCTGCTGCTCGTCCTCTGTGAAAAAAGCCAAACACAAGAGTTAAGACAATCAGGATATTTTTAACATTCCAATCTCCAATTTAACAACCATCTTGGAAAAAAAAGATAGGTAAATAAAACCAATTGGTGTGTTTTCACTTTTTCTGCAGACATTAATTTAAAGACTCTTTAGACTGATTCCAATCATAAACCTTAATCTTGTAAATCAATGAAAACCAGTCTTTCATCCACTGAAAGTTTGGTTTCGTGTTTACATTTTAATATATACTCTTAATATAAATATACTCTTAATACAAAATATTTCAAGGAAAACACCTATGATACTATAGCTCAACAATGTTAAAGGTATTATGCTAAGTAAATATACATTTGTTCAAAATCTGAAGTAAATCTGCAGAAGATCCAATCACCGATGCAGACAGTGGCCGCTAGGTGGCACTAACTCACCTATCATTTGTGCGACTGTTTTCTCATATTCTGCAACAATTTTCCTGTAAAGATGACAAGAACACCGTTTCACCACTTCAGAAACATTTACAATATGTTTATATTCCATATATTATGGCCATATATTTTATAATATGCCCATAATCATAATAATTAACTCAAGAGTGAAAAGCAGAACAACCGTACCTCATCTCAAAAACCTCTGCTCTGGTCTCCTCATACTTCCTCTTCCATTCGTTGACCTCAATCTCTTTGGTGATGATCTGGTTGGCAGATGAGAACAGTAGAAAAAGAAGGTCAGATCTTGTGCAGGCTCATTTGAAAGAATGAGCATAGAGGGCAATGATGCACCTCTTCTCTGATGAGGGTGAGCACTTCGGCCTTGTCCATCTCGCTCATGGGTATGTTGTCCTGGGACACAGCTGCCGTGTCGGGGGCTTCAATACCGCTCATCTTCAACGTCTCATTCTGCAAAAAAGGCAGAACTCTCATTCTTTTGTGTGAATAACCTTAACATCAATCAGTAGTTATCTTAGACAAATATTGTGTAAATGGGTAAGTATTAGGTAAAGTCAGAAAAGGAGTTTTGCTACACAAACTTTGGGGGTAAAGAGCAGCATGTTCAGGTATTTGCACACCCTCCCGCGCTGGTTGCTCCAGTTTACCTACCGTATCATCTCGCACGGTGCAGGTGTCCTCCAACAGATCTGTGACCTTTTTCTCAGGACCTTCAAATGAAAACCACACTGTTTAATCTGCTGTCTGACATTGTGTGAGGTACAGCATGTCACTGTAAATAACCCAAGATGATCTTTTCCTTCCATGTTTTAAAAACTGAACCTCAACTGCAGTTTTTTTTAAATCTCTGTTATTACATTATCAGCTTTCTCTGGCTTCTCATTATAAAAAACACTCAGTGATCCCTCTTTTGTTTGACGCTCCAACTACTCCAAAAAGCCAAGCAGACATCAAATTGAGAAGTGAATCTTCGCAACACTGATTAATTAACCTTGTTTTTAAAGTGCAGAGGAGTGATCTTGTAAACACATCGGGTCTTATTTATCGAATCAAATCTATTAAATCTCTGCTGTGCACATTACGCATGTGTGTAGTCTCTATAAATACACTTTCCTTGACTTCAGACTCATCCCATAATTCTACGAACTGCGAAGTGTCTGACGAGCCGAACATACCATCCGTATCTGACTGTTGTTTCCCAGGTGCCTTGGTGCATTCAGGGTCTTCTGGGCTGTCAGTCGCCAGGCTCATGATGCCGGTGGAGGCCAGCTTCTCCTCGTCAGTGGCGTGATGGACTCTCTGACTGATCTCTGGAGTGTGAACCACCACCTCCTCCTCTCCCTAGAGACCACAAAAGCAGGAATGCATGGAAAAAATAGAAACACGTGGAAAAAAAAGTTTTTCATTTTTGAGAGACTTAAAAGCATTATTGGGAGGGTAACGTTTGATTAGACTATCAGATGATGGATCTTGGATTCAGTGAGCAAAGATGGGGGCGACAACAGTGATTTCACCACATCGAATCAGCACTGCAGAGCTGGCAACACCAGCGATGATGTCAGCTCATGCCCTGCTGTGTGTGTGTGTGTGTGTGTGTGTGTGGTGTGTGTGTGTGTGTACACAGCTGCTGAATGATGGGCATCACAGGGTCACTGCAGTAAGGAGATACATGTCAGCTGCCCGAGACAAACACGTTACCTGATTACACACGTCGGGCGCCGAGGACGGGCCGTCGTCATAGTTCTGAACTTTGCAGGAGTTCCTACAGAAGAAGCAGAGGATGACAGGACATTTAATTTAACTTCAGTGAGCTGTAAGTGGTTCAATTTACTGCATCATCCTTCTGTTTCTGTAGCTTTTCTGTGCTATTTCCACTGGCTCATACTAAGTGGTGCAGCTGCAGACTAGTTAGTGTTAATAAAGGAGAGCTGATGAACTCCTGGAAGGATCACAAGATGGAGCAAATCAATGTGCTTGTGTAGGATGGCGATGGCCTTGAAACAGAAGAAGACATTCTTTCCCTCTATGTGCTCTGGCCTCAGTGCGTCCAATAACGAGTACGAGCCAGCGTGCATGACAGGGAGGAGCGTCGAGAGTGAGAGTACTTACAACAGAAAACAGAGAAACTTGGCCTGTTCGCTTTTCCCGGAGCTAACCGGTGAGGAGGAAAGCAGAGGTTGGGAGGAGGGTTATGCAACACACAAGAGAAAAGAAGTGTGAAGGATGAAGGGAATGATAATCAAGGGGGATGAAAAGACAGCGGGGGGGAAGAGACAAGAAGAAGAGCGTGTGAGCAACAGAAGACGTGGAGCTCAGCGTGTCAGACATTCAGCAGATAGTTTCAGGTTTGAGCACAAGATGCTGACACACCAGGAAGAGCTGAGAATAGACCAGGACACGTTTAGGAGCCTAAATACAACAATGGCGTCGCTGGTCAATATAAAATCTTAAGTGTTTGAAACATCCTGTTGGATAATCAAAATATCCAGCTAAATTATAATACTGCTAATGAAAAAATATTTTATCGGTGGTGAAATGAGCAAACAAACAAGAAAGACTTACGTTATTGTCCTTTCTTTGCTCTTCTTTGGAATCTGCCTCACCTTCTTCTCTCCTGCTTTCTGCTGACCTTTGTTTGGAACTTTTTTCTCCGTTTGATTGACACTGCTGGATGACTCCTCTAAGCTCAGGCTTTTAGAGCCTTTGAACGGGTCCACAGAGTCGTCAAAATTGTCTGGATCGAAAGTGTAGGAGCCCTTAGGCAGCACCGGAGAGCTGCTCACTTGGCTATTGCTGCCAAATGGATTGAAGTTTGGGTCGTCCCACTTGCTTGGATCAAAGTTGTACTGTCCTGTTTTGGGAATAGGAATATCATCAAGGTTGAGGGCGGCAGGAGAGTCTGTGTCTGGCGGTGCAGCTTCTGGAAGGGGAGCTGAAGCTGGTTCTGATGCTGGTTGGGGAACCGTTTCTGAAATTGTCGGTTGTGGGGCAGCTTTGCTGAAGGCTTCTGACCCTTTGGCCTTCTGCTTCTTAGCTGCAAGCTTACTGATTGTCTTTTTGCTGCCCATTTTCTTGGGAGGGGGCTTGCTGACTGCCCCGTCATCCAGACCAAACTCCAGCACCATCGACTTTGGCCCGGATGATGACTCCTTCATCTCCTCCTCTGCTGGTGCAGCTGAGCTGGTTTCAGATGATGAGATTGAACCGTGGAGTTGCTCAAGCGTGGGGAGAGAACCTGACCCACATGGCGGGGGAGAGTTCGGTATTTTGGGGCCACCGCTAGTGAAGGGATTGAAGCTTTCATCCAGTCGGTCGAGGTCGAATTTGTAAGTGCCCTTTGCAATAGGAAGTTCTTGTTCCTCAATGGTTTGCTCATAACTGTTCACCGCTGTGTTGATCTGCAGAGACGGAGGCTTGGCTTTGCTGCTTTTTGTCTTTTGATCAGGCTGGGTGTCGTGGCATTGCAACTCCATCTCATCCAGTTTCTGCTCAGGTGACTCCACAGCTGGGCTGCCAGAAGGTTCCCTGCTCTGAAGTGAGTACTCTCCTGAAACGGGAGGCTGGTTTGTATCCAGCACAGAACTTGCATCCAGGATGGGGACTGGAGCTTGAGCTTCTTCAGAGGATGGATCTGTGCATCTTGTCAATTCTGGTGTTTCCGTCATAGTAGCTGCAGCGACGTCTGAGTCCAGAGGTTCCGGAGGGTCCTGTGGTTGTTCTTCTTCTATTGTTTGTATGCTTATTTTCAGTGAGCCACCCATGGGGGCCGCGGGCTCGTCCTGACCCATGCTGTGGTTTAGAAAAATATCCGGCTCACCGATGGGAGCGGTCACGATCAGGTGCTCTTCTTTCTCCACATCTGAAATATTCAAAAAGGAAAAATTTAAAAAAATCGTAGTCCAAAGAGGAAAGCTGTGTCCTCACTCGCTCAATCATCTCACATCTTATTGGTTACAAACAAGAGGGCCATTCAAAGTGCTGCTGTTGCCATGGCAATAGAAAGTAACCTTGTAGTGCACCAGAAAATAGAGTAGGAACAGTAAAAGGTGCAGTTTATTTTATGATGGGTGTTATAAATAACAGCGTGCTATTATTTCTTCAAAGGAATATTTTTACATATCTGCATATTTGACAGCACCTTTCATAGCCACGGTACTCCTGTCGTGTTATGTTGCTAGGAGACAAGAAAAGCCTGCTATGTTCCTTCTTAATTCCATTCCCATTAATGTGTTTCTAGCAAATATTATTTTCTACCTACGTAATCCTGCTCTTCAGCCTGAAATGTGCACTTATCCAAATTCATATACATATTCGGTAAGAAAATTCAGATGCTCTCATTTACAATAGGTTGCTCTTTAAATTGACTTTAACTAATGACATAGTTTAATGACTTACTTTTTTCCCTTCTTTATATCTGATGTAATATAAAGCAGTCCTCAGGAAAATTATGATTTTAATAAAACGCCTAGGGTTCCTCTATTACACGTTAATAAATGAACATTATGTACGAATTCCTGATCCCATTAGCATAAAGTTTAGAGCTGATAGACAAAAGCAGCCATTAGTGTGTTTACATTTAGGCTTTACTTCGGGGCCTGGAGCCAAACTTCCTCATTCTTTGCTGCGAAAGTGGAGGTTTGTGTTTAAACAAAAGTGGAAAATCTCTTCTCTTTCAGTGATAGTTAACTTTCAGAATGTGCACAGCTGTACAATGTTGCTGAGGCTGTTTTACAGTAAAGACCTTCGTCCCGACCACGTGCCCAGCGGCCAGCACATGGAATCATCCTTAAACACCAAGCTGCTTCGGCCCCATTTATTTAGCCACTTCCTTCATTGTGACCTTTATCGGCCACCAATACAAATTCGGGGTGAACTCCAGAGCAAAGGCTGTTCCCACACTCAGTGAGGGGCTCCACCTCTGACTGATCCAGATGACTATGACATCTGCCATCATCATACCAAACGTACGTGCCGACCAACAGGCCTGAAACAAGGTGGTGGAGCACGTGTAGACTACGTTAACAACAATGTTAGATATTAACCCGGCGTAGCTTCTGCTAAAATTCAGCAGGTAGAGTCGGTACATTCCTGACTCACTGTTAGACTTGTAGCTTGTATAAAGGTACTCTTTCATTGTGAACCTGATACTGCTGTTGCCATGAGCTTTTTCACATGTTATTACATGTACACAAAGTTTTTTTTTTAATTCAGTACAAAGCCAAATAAATGATTGATGCTGATTCCATCACTATAAACCTGACTTCTGTCTGGCCTACCTGTCCTATCTGGATCCTTGCTGTCCTCCAGCTCTCCTGGGAAGTCTGGAATGGAACGGACCGGCGTCGCTTCTTCAGGAGTATCAAAATGACCCTCGGAATCAGAGCTGCAGAAACCAGAGAGAGGGAGAGTAAAATGATAGAAGATCTGTGTTAGAATTAGAGTGAGAGGGCAAAATATTCTTTGGGTAGTTGAAAAGTGGTGCAGGAACTATGAAAAAAAAACACATGTTCATTAGAGTGAAACCACAACTGCAAACAAACACACAAAACACTCAAATTCACTTTATTTCTGTTCCTATCAGAAGGACAACAAGGATGAGGGGAGAAACAAAGCACAGCATGAGCACACCATACTTATGACTGAGGAGCCATGTGCTGTAACCATGGCCACCAAAGAGCTTAGTGGTCTTTAAAAGAGGTAGGCAATCACAGTACATTCGCCAAATGTATCTGTATTAAATGTTCCGCCTTTACTGTTAACTCCACTTGAGGCATCTGTCAAAGAGGAAATGGAGCAGTGCACCATTTCCTGTCACAAATTTAGCTCCGCGTGCAGCACATTGCACACAGCATCTGACATGTTTTAGGCAATAACTGGAGATTTCATGATTATGAATTTGAAGGAAATTTGATCTGACTTCTTAAGCTACACCAACATGCCATCAGAGAGAAAAGTGACTTGTTAAAGAAGAAAAATTACAAATTATTGTTGGTTAGCAATATCTTAACAGTAGGTCCGAATCTGAACAGCGAGATCAAAATGACAATGAACAAAATGGTACAAAAGTGTCGTGTTTATGTGTCATCAGGGAGAAAAACCAATGCTGACAAACCACAGCCACAACACACACTGTCTCTATCAAAAAGAGGATGCATTGATGGCCCAGAACACATATTCTTGTACAATTTTGTTTCTTCTGCAGTTGGATGCAGATATATTCACACATGTGAGTGAAGCTTTCCCTCCAGTTCACAGTGCTCCCCGTCACACGGCTCCACACTTGCCTGTAGCCTTGAGATCTCTCCTCCTCCTTCTCTTCTTCCTCTCCACCATGCTCCTCGCTGGTCTCCAGTCCCTCTTCATTCTGTTCTTCCTCTCCCCCTCGCACAGCCGTCCAGGTCCATTTGGCCCATGACACGGGTGAGAGCCACGACATCTCTCCAGGTAATTTGGCCTCCTGTCAAATCGAGGGTGCGATTGGGTGGATCCGGGAGCCTGACAGATCCTTTTTCTGTTAGTTTCTTCTTCAGAATACCACCCTGCCAACAGCTCTCACATCTTTCCCAGGTTTTTATTGAAAGGGGGGCATATCCCTTCTTTTTCCACTTCTCTTCTTTGTCAAGTATCCGTCTACAATTCAAGCTCCTGTCTCTCGTTTTCCTCTTGTCAGGAACACATTACCTCTGCCTCTGTTGCAGAATACCACAGCTCTGATCAGCTGGGTTTCAAAATGCTGCTCTCCTCCTCTGAACCACCCCCACCTCCCGCTGAAACTTCTCCTCCACCTCAGGCCATCCCATTGATAGAAAACCAGCAGGGGAGGCAGGAAGCCAGAAACGGCAAGCCTGAAACCGCTTCCCTTCACTCAACAAAACGAGCTGCCCTGTGGTGGAGGAATGGTACGTTCCTGTCAGGCCGCTCTTCCCCTCTGAAGCAGAAGGGGGGAGTCAGAAAACAAACACAGGAGGAGGGGGAGGTGGTGGGGGAGGAGCTCTTGGGGCTCCACGTTTTATAGTCCGAAAAGAGGCTAGGAATGTGGGACCGAGCTTCCACGTCTTCTTTGTTCCTCCAGGCCGTTCAAAAGTTTGTCTCCAATCCAGTGACAGGTGTGCAGCACCAGGGGAACCAGTTCTGTGGCTCCAGGCCATACCTGAGTGCAACCAGAGTGTCTGCAGCAGGAGTTCACCTCACATGACTGGTGAAAGTACAATCATTTTAAAAAGGACACATTGTACTGGAGATAAAATATGTCAATCTTCTAATTCTATAATGAAACCACAGCAACATATTACAATATCTTCCAAAGTAAAACTGTGGCGTCCCACAGGTGTCCATGGCTGAGCTGTTGGTGTCATCGCACATAAGTATGGGAATGTGCAATGGCAAATTGTTCCAAAACTCCAGTGAAGGTATTCAATAAGCTGAAAATGTACATGTAAAATAAGCCTAGTTGTTGCACCACACCAGTGGGACCAGAGCTATACGGACCCAGTCAAAACAACATTTTAACTGGGTGTATAGCTTAAAGATGGAGGTGCTGACAAGTGGTTCAAAGAGCTATTGGTTCTGCAAATATAATCAAGGGGAGAACGAGTATAGAATGTAAAATGTCATCACATGGAGGCGAAACTGTAGCCGGTTTTTGTTTGTACAAAAGATTATTATTAATATTTCCACACATGAGGAGATTCAGTCCTGTCAGAAGTCCTTGATCACTGCTCAGCTCACGTTTCACTCATGCAAGGTAGTTAGTTAAAGCGTGAGTGTAACAGCACGTTCCTTTTCCCTCATTTTGTCATTCCTTCTGGGAAAAAGAATTAAGCTCTTTATTTCCACTGGGTCTGTTTATTCCGAATGCTTTCCCCACACTAGTGGTGAGAGGCCAGTAAAAACTCATGGTAGCTGGGATAACTGTTACATAAGAAAGGGTTCCTATTACATTCCTAACATTAAAAATCATGGCTGTCTGCTGCTGAAGTTTCAGAAAACCCATAAAGGGACAGAACAAATCAGATTTTCCACTTCTCGAAAAATAAAGCGTGGCACGTTCAGATGACAGCACTAAGCCCGCTTTCTAGTCTAAAAATGGCATCAATAAACACTGGTAGTGTGAGGCAGCTGTGAGGGTCTCCAGATAAAAGACGGCCTCTTTCGTGCGTGCTCGTTTACCACAGACACAAACACTGAAAGCAGGCAAAGTTTAAAGTTTCACCAAACTCCAATAGCTCAGATTGTAAATGCACTGAGAGGGGAAAAAAAGGGGTATTTTCCATTTAAAAAGGGAAAACTTTTCTCAACCTGTGGATCTATTGTCAATTATGTGTTCATTTAAAAATCAGTAAATATATTTTTGGCACTCCTGCCCCTAACACCTTAGGGTAATATAGAAGGAACAGGCCTACTATGTACTGATGCACTCATTAAACTGTCTACAAAAGCATTATACTGAAAAGATGCTATTAATAAACCTGTTTCCATTTAAGAGGACAATAGTGGAGCCACACAATCCATCCTGGCCTGCATATTAACCAGCACGGAGGAAGGAACTGAATAAAAATAAAAACAAAGGAGAGTTTTTCAGGAATAGATGTATCAAAACAGCTAGGAGCAGGTTTACTAAGGTTTGCTATATTGCAAATATCATTTATACCTTATTACACTCGATAAACATCACATAAAGATATTCGTGAAAAATAAATAGAATAAAATAAATTATATCCCCCCCGAAGCACTTCAATTATTTCTATGTCGCCGGGGTACTATAGAACACACAGCGTAGTGGTGACACCTAGTGGTAGTTATGCATAATAACACAGTGTGATGTCGCCCTAATCATGAATAAAAGAACATAAATACCGACACTTATGGACAAGCTGAAAGATAGCACGTAACTTATTTAAATAATTCACTTTATAAAATACCAGATGCAATTGTATTTAACGTAGTCACTGCCGTACGCGGTCCGGATTGTTCAATGATGTCTTTACACTCCCAGGAGTTTGAGCTTTAATGAATTTCTGCAAACCCGGTGTTATTGATGTTTTACAAACATACGTCTCGTAAATGCACGCAATCATGCGTCATTTCGCAGAAATATTTGACCACACATTGTAGAAGAGCACAGGCTGCCGATAAACCAAGAAAATGCGTCTCCACTAGGTGGCAGCAAAATCCTTCACGACGTCAGAAGCAAAGTCCGCCAACGGCGAAGAAGAAAAAATGTGACGTAATTAACTAGTAGTAAATGGCGGTTGAGAACTTGCTAAGAGGGTGGACATTAATAATACCACTGTTTTAACAGTAACTGTCTAATTATCATCAAAACATGTATCCGAGTGTGGTAGGAACACAGAGCAGTTACAAAAATGTCGTTTTTCAACTTTCAGGTCGCTTCATGTGCCGCGCCGACCGGAAATTCACTGCCAAAAGGACGAAAAAGAAGCAAGAGGTAATCGGCGCTCCTGAGTTAGCTAGCTTAGTGTCCGGGTAGCTGATTTAGCTTTTTTTTTCGTACGTCCCTATATTTCAAACAGTATATCCTGTCTATGTAGTTGAACAAATGGGGGGTGAAGATGGCGAAAACGAAACCGAGTCGGAAGTGGTTGAGCTCCGCCAGAAAGTGGAGTCGTTGAAGCAGGAGCTCAGCGAGTGCCGAACCGAGCTGGCAAAGCTGCAGAAGCAGCTAAGTCAGGCCGACCGGCTGCAGAAGAGCACCGAGAGCTACAATGAAGACCTGAGGAAGCAGGTGAGTGCGTGTCAATCACAGTTGGCCTCAATATGGCACCTGATCATGTCATTAGACATTGAAATCGAGTAAAGATATGTCATTCATCTGGCGGGCCGTACAGTCATTACATTAGATTTTAAAACCCTTTGTTGCTATAACGACGCGTGTCCACATTGGGTTTTTGCCTAAGGTTGACAAGCTGAGTGCTGAAATCCATGAATGGAAGAAAAAGAAAAAGAATAAGGACAAAGTGGAGAGCGAGACTCAAACAGAAGAATATGTCTGGACAGAAGCAGGTGTGTCATTTTTGTGTGCAGATTCAGCTAATGTCTGAGAATCGTCACAGGTAAGAAAAATGACCAAATGACACTAAACCTCTCCTGCAGATTATTACAACTACTACTATGGAGGTTACCCTGAGAACCCAGAGGCTGCAGACACCCAAGAAAGCCTGAATGTGGTTATAGCCGAAGCAGCCGATGCCACTAACAACCATGAAGTAACAGAAGTGGCAGCATCAAGTGAAGCAGCTGCGGCTGAAGCGGCTGAAGCGGCTCCAGCTGAAAACACTGTTGCTGCAACAGCAGAGGTTTGTGTTTAGGATTTAAAAAAACCACTGTGATGAAAAAACAGTCAAGTGTTTGCAACAGAAGTAATGTTTGAACTGTGCACATGATTTCTAATGAGATGAAATGAGAGATTGTCCTGCGTCTTTCAGGATGGTGACGGAAATTCAATAGCTGATATGTTGAGAGCCACAGCCGAAGAGGCCATGACTCAGACTGGGTTTGTCTTTGATGAGACTACTGGGATGTACTATGACCACAGCACAGGCTTCTATTATGATTCGGTTTGTGAAACTAAAGTTCAGTCATACTGTTGCTGATAAGTCATTTATCAGCTTCATGGGTTTAAACCTGACAGACTCGGTCTACCTGTTTTATTTAACTTGTTTTTCCTCTTCCACAGGTGAATCAGCTGTACTATGATGGAAATACGGGCTTTTACTACTATTATGATGCAGAGAGTGGACGATATCAGTTTCATTCCAAGGTTGAGGTCCCTGCTGCTGTTGTAGAGGACCAGAATCTTGGTGCCGAAAAGAAAGGCAGAAGGTTTAAGACCTGGCTAAAAAATGAAGTGAGTAAAGTGAGTAATGCATGTCTATTGACGAGGTAGATACATTTTGACTATGTGGCTAATAGCAGGCTATGGAGTTTGTAGTTCCTCTTTAAAAGCTGCCCCAGCCTACAAATGAATGCGTTTTGTGTAACTGTGAGGTTAAATATCTTAAAGATTATCCTGTCACCTATAGGTGCACAAGGTACTAGTACAAAGGTACTTAACACCAAAGTTCAGTGCATTCCAAAAGAACAACCATCAAATGAAGGATTAACTATAAAGACAAGCACATTACTTTGAATATTTGGGTCAGATTTTCTTTTTAATTCGGTGAATTGATCGAGGTTAGTAAAGCATCTAAAGGAGAAACCACAGGGGCAGTGCCAGACATGGAAAATGGGAGCTACAAAGTCACATCGCCTGCTGTTAGCAAACAGCACAGACAATAAATTTAACATTGACCGTGTAACGACAGGAATCTAAATTTGATGAGGTAAAGATGAAAGAGGACGCGGCCGACTCTGCCGACCAGCAACCGATAAAGAGGACCTCCGAATCACGAAAGATGAGGCGAAGATCGTCCAGTCCAGATGTTTCGTCAAGGAGAAAAGACTCTTCTAAACACCGTGGAGACAAATCATCCAAGAGGAAGAAGGAGAGGAACAGCTCACGCGGTGACGAGAGGGGTCGAACAAGAAAGAAGGGGAAGAAGTCCAAGTCTAAAAAGAAAAAGAAGAAAAGGAGCTCTTCTCGAAGCAATGACTCAGAGAGGAACAGTGGGCCAGAAGAGGGGGAAATCACAGAGTCAGAAAAAGAGGAGTCCACGCGCTCGTTTTCATCCCTGTCGAGTTCCCCCTTTAAAGAGTGTCAAGAATCAGAAATGGAGATTGTGAATCCCGAAGGTGAGAATCAGCTCTGGATCTGCTGGTATCAGCTGGGGGTGGATGATCTGATTAGCTATAAACCACCTAATCACCCTGGTTTCCTTTGTGACATGTTCTCTAATGTCTGGCAGCTAAAAGCATCTGGCCACCGTGTGTCAGAGTGACGGTGGTCAGATCTCCGGTGCTGCAGGTGGGGACTCTCTTCATCATCACTGCAGACTCTTCAGCCACTTTTGGAAGGTTTGTGCTTTAGGTGCTAAGACTTCCCTGCTGGGACTTCACTAGTAAACAATTAAGAAATTGGAATATTCCGAATCCCTTCAATCACAACTTGTCTGTATCTCACAGGGAGAAAGATATGGACCACGCAGTCCGGATACCTGAGATGGGAGTCAGCAAGGTGCCGTCTCTGGTTGTGCTGTCAGTCATTTATGTCCTGCATGAGTCTGGGAGACACCGAACTACCAAGTGTGTTTGTTCCAGTTCCATGCAGAGGTTTACTTTGACCAGGAGCAGCAGGGCTACATGCTGGTGGACCAGGGAAGCCAGAACGGGACGGTCATCAACGGCAACAGGATCCTGCAGGTCTCCATTTGCTCCGAGTTTTCCAACTAAACGATGAAAGCTCGCATGCAGAAGTCCTGATTTATTCCCTGCAGCCTAAAACCAAGTGTGAGCCACATGCGCTGATGCACGGCGACGAGGTGAAGATGGGAGAGACTGTTCTGTCCTTCCACATCCACTCGGGGACTGATACCTGCGACGGCTGTGAGCCGGGACAGGTGATGGCTCACCTCAGCAAGCACAGGACGGAGGAGAAGCCAGGTGAGGCAGCAGTGTGAACAAGGGCCCAATATGAGGACTCGCTGAGAGAAAACTACTGTGGAAGTCTGACCGCAGATCTTTTCCCAAAGGGCCTGTTCTCACTAAAGAAGACAAAGAAACTCTGAGGCAGAAGGAGCTCAAACAGATGAAAGCTAAATACGGCCTACAGGTGGGAATCACAGAACTAGCTTCAGTCAGATTTAAGGTTCTTTTCTTTGCCTTATGAACCTTTTTTGTAAAACAGAGCAATGAAGAGGCCAAAACCCTAAAAAACCCCAAATACAAGAATCGAGCGGAGTTTCGCCGTCAGGTGGTGGGCAGCGAGGGAGCGTTCCAGCGAGATGACGCGCCCGCGTCTGTTCATGAGTAATAACTCATTTGTAAATGATAATAAGGACCGCAGCTGTTTGAATGTGTTGTAACTGCTGTAACACCTGTGTTTTGTCTTAAAGGGAGATCAGCCAAGTCAATAAAGGCCGAAAAATGCTGGAAAAAATGGGCTGGAAGAAAGGCGAGGGGCTGGGCAAAGAGGGAACGGGAATGAAGGACCCCGTAAGACGACGCGTTCCTACCCGGATTCTCAGAACCAAAAAACTCTGTCCTGACCTGCTCCTGCCTTCTCTCTGCAGATTGAACTAAAAATCAGGACATCCCAGTCGGGTCTGGGGTCCGGCGCCACCCTGTCAGTGGACAGCATGTCTCTCACCAAATCCAAGTCCCAGAAGAACTGGGAGAAAGCGCGCGAGAGATTCGCAGATGTGTTCCAGCCCGACGCTCCAGCCCCTAAACCTCCCAACAACGCGTCGCCCAAAGCCTGGATCAGAGCCGACGTCCCAAACACGCAGCCCGAACTGGAGACAGAAGGCTGAAGTCAGGCGTGAGCGGCACATATCATGCAAAACGTGCGAGATTAAAGGCAAAGTACAAATGATCAAAGAAACTTTCTCTTTATTCTGGATGCAGTTCATTTAGTTCCTCCAGGCAGGAACAGTCAGATCCCTGCCGCCCTCTTCCCTAGCAGGACATCAGCTAAATACTAACACGCCGATGTTATATTTCTCACATTGAGATCATGTTACCAGACCACCGTGTTCGGCTCCATTCCAGTCAGAACTCTGAAGTCTTCATTAAATCTCATCGTGTTTCCACCTTTAAGTCTGCGTCTCTTTTATTGTCACTATTTGCTCAAACACGTGTCCACACACTGAGGCCAGTGAGCAAACATGGTAACCTGCGTGTGCAGCCTTTATCTCTGCCATCATAAAAGGGTGTGTGGACATTGTGTGCGCCTTCCTGTTAACGCCGAATGGAGGAGGATGGAATTTTAGCCGGTGCTGCCATTTGGAACAAACGGAGCCTGTCACAGTTACATGATCTCCGGACGCCGCTGCAGCTGAGAGTTGCAAAGATTTAGGAGTAATCTGACTTACGTGACACTGTTTGCGTGACTCTTTGAGCTGGATCGCCTGCTGCCCTTCCTCTGACTTAAAGTGCCACCCATCGTGACCCTCGCACCTCAGCGCCGGCGTGCTTCCCTCCGCCTCAGTGCTGCGCCTCTGAGCAGGCGGCCGGTGATCCGCTCAGGTTCCTGCTCCTCTGGCTAACAGGTGGGTCTTCCTGCTCAGGCCCCTCCCACTGCTTCACCTCATGTACTGGAGGTAAAACTGTCAGCATCAGACTCTGGTTGGATCAATTTGAAGAGATCTGACTGGGTGTAATGGGACCGGAGCCTCAGCTTTTCAAAGGTATTGAGTCATTAGGGTGGATGGGAATGCTGGCGTGGCTCAGCAGTGATCTTGGGAGATCTGGCTTGACCAGTTTCTGAGAGCTCTGGGGGAACTCTAAACTGTGCCGTTTCAGGTTTAATCCCTTCATTATGCCTTTGTGCTGAAGGTGCAGGGCAATCTCAGATGACAGCTCCTCGTTTGTGTCTGCATCACAGTTCTTTCCTCAACAATGCACCAATCTGTGTCAGCGCACTGCAACGCTTTATATTTACTTTGACTGAGAATATGTGGCGACTCCTGCGGCAACTGTTCGAGGCAAGTGGAAACAGGTTATAGGGCAGGAAAAATGCACCAAGACAGATCCCAGCGGAACTCGTATGCACCGAATATAGTGTAAACACAAGATGTGAGCAGCAAAACCTGAGGAGGTGTTGGAAAACGTCCCCCTGTCATGGCGACGCCTGGTTTCTCGCTACACAGGGGTCAAAGGTGAGGACGGGAGTTGTTGGTTTTTCGTAGGAGAGATCACGTCACACACAAAGTCACACTGCCTTGTGACAAACGCTGCTTCAAAACAAGGAGTGTCTCATCTGCAGACAGCAAAAGTATGTTTCTGTGTACAGTGTCAATAAAAGGTGCATATTGGACGCTTTTATCACCCATAGAAACTGGATCATGGTCACAGAACTCAGACACACAAAGAGTCATTTTTAATGATAATATATAATTATACTACTCATGTAATATAATGATATATATATGTAATGACTTTTCTACTTTGATGTTATATATATATATATATATATATATATATATATATATAATATTGACAATCAATTATTATTATCAATATTAATGTTTACTTTGTCAGTAAATAACTCCAGTTTCAGAGTCGCCTCTGACTCTACAGCGCCATCCTGTGGTCACTGGTGAGAAGACAGTAGGCTGTGCTGTGATTGGATGAACCCTGACGTCAACAGATCCTGTTGATTGCCCCTCTGTGTCTGTCAGAACACACTAATACAAAAGGGAGACACCAACACTGTCATCATTCCCTGCACGGGCTGGACGGCCAGTCCTCCATCATGGTTACGGCCTGGGCTGGGCTGGGCTTCCTCGCCAGCATCGCTTACCGCAGGCTATAATTTTGGTAAATGTATTCCAGGTATTTCCACGCCTATAAAATGAGTTTAGACGGAGCGGACCGAAGCTTGTCGCGCTCCCACAGTTGCACAGCTGTGCACCAGAAGGACTCCCACGTAAACAGCCGGCAAAGTGAAGACAATAGCTGGAAAACACAGACAGTGTTTTCTCTTTGTTGTCAACTCTGATTAGCTGCAGCTGAGTGGGTTTGTGTAAATGCAATGCAAAGGGGAAAAAAGGACTGAAAATCTGCTCTGGGCTCACATTCAGCCGGCTCATATCTGTCCGCAGTGTTGTTGCAGTGTCAGTCTGGGCCGGTGATCCCGCAGACAGGCACACCAGAATTCCCCGCCTCACTTCACATCCAGCACGGTCGCCATGTCCCTCTGTTGCCCGTCAGAACCCTCTTTTACGTCTAAGGTCAGAACTGGGAGCATTTTTTTTGGGTGGGGGATGTCTGAGAGGACTGACAGCAGAGCTGAAAAATCATCTGTTGTATATAAACACGTGGGGAGAGGTCATGTAGTCGGGGTAGAAGTCGTCTATTTTTCTGCCTTACAGGAAATGTTCCCCATTCCAAACACATTCCATCTTGAATATGAAGGACCAACATCACAAGGACCCTTTCAAAGTAAACAATAGGAGAAAATGCGTAAAGAATTGTAGTATGTAGGTTTTATCCCTGTGCTTGAGGGGAGGAAACGGCCCTTCCCTCTTCGTCTCGTGTTGTGTCTCCATGCAAACAACACAAGTGAATGGAAATTCCTGCAAAGCTATGGCTTCCTCAAAGTGACTCAGCCTGGGCTGCCGAACGTCTTCCGCCCACGGTCGTTCCTGCTCTCAGTCCCGGCCTTTGGGGCGTGACCGTCTGTGACCTCATATTCCCAGAAAAACCTCCAGAAACCTCAACAGCAAACTCACAACCTCCATGCGAGCAGCCAGCAATAAGGTAGAGCACAAGTGAGGATAACGGTGCAGGTGCCCTGATCTGAGGCCGTGAATGCAAGTGTGTGTGTGTGTGTGTGTGTGTGTGTGTGTATCCTGTTGATTAAGACCGGTTCTGCTGTCTGTTGACAACTTCAAACAATCACATTTCGTCTGTTCATTCATTCACTGACGTATTTGTGACTAATCTTACTGGAGGGGAAACATCTCACATGACCAAACTTAGCGTAAGCAGCTGGTTTACACACACATACACACACACACACACATACACACCATGAACTGCTGGATCACCCAGTGACTGGACTTATGGACCAGTGAAATGAGCCTTTGTGTTGATGAGAAAGACAATAGCTCCCACATGGCAGCTGTAGTGAAAAAGTCAGACACAGCAAACTGGACCGACTCACTAAAGGTCAGCAGATCAATACCAACCCGCCGTGCGCTACAGAACCTGTACAGCATCATGTTAACTAACGGGAGCCCAGACAGACAGACTGGCTGTCACACGTTGACTGAAGCTGGTAGTCTTACCTCCGCTGAGGGCAGCTCTGACAGATTCTTCGCTATTCTGGATGACAAAGGTCACTGACAGTTGTCCCTCTGGGAGTGGGAGCTCACGCCGCTGTTGAAAGGACCGCTCTCTGCTCCGAAAGTGCCTGTTCTCTCTGCGTGGCGGAGCTCAGACCATGTGGCTGGATGGGAAATGGGAAATGAACTTTTCTGGGCCACAAGCCAAGAGCAGAGAGGCTTTAAAGACACAGCAGCTCACAGCATAAAGTTTCATCACACTGAAAGGACTTCTGTTTTTCAAAGTTCTAAGGGTGCTCCTGAAATTAGTGCTGCTCCTTCGGAATCCTTGCGTACATCAAATTACCACAGCGTGACTAATTTAACACTTTCACAGATTTATGACAAGATTAACTCAATTTTCTTTTTCTCTAGGAGCACATTCAAATCGATCTATGTGCAGGATTACTCGCATACCTAAACTCAACTCACTCACTTCTGCTATATTACTATTCTACTAGTAATTTAGTAAATAACTAGTAAATAAGTAAATAACGCTGACAATGCAATATTTTACAAAAAGAAAAGTTAGTTTAAGTAAATCTTGGTAACATTTAATCACCAGGACTCAATCTAACACAGTGATCTCACCATTGAAACACTTTATTTTTCTCAAATCATCAAAATCCTATTCAAAATAAATGGAAAAACAACAATTAACTGCAGAAATCGATGATATGTGTTTAGGGTTCTGTTGTTGGCATCGTCTTTAACCTCGTTTACCAGCTTCTTTAACAATAGAGTCGTCAATCATGTGTCTCCCTCTAGTGGCGGTTATTGAGAAAGCAGCTGGCGCGTCCCTGTCACACGCTGGCGGCTGCAATTAATAAATGAATCACCACCTTTACCACAGTAAACCATTAAATACTTATTTTCAGCAATAAAAATATAATACACGGGGGATTATAACGGAGTCGATTAAATTCCATGTTTGTCAACATACGTTATTGTCAAATGCGGGTTCATGACTTTCCATCAACAGGCGTGTTTTCAATAAATGCACCGACTTCGTTTCTTTGCAGGAAAATGTCAGGCGCTGAAAGGCATGATGGAAATTTTCGTGAGAAACGCAGATCAGCACCAGACAGATAACACCTCACATAAAAAAGGAGAGTGTGACTGGTGTCTATTCCTGGGATGAGCTCATGCCATTCTGCTGTCGTTCTCACTTATATCATTAACGAGCAGGACGTGATCATTAATGCTCCTCTCCTCTTCCTCACTCACCCTGTAACCTGGCAACGACTTGCTGCTGAATAATATGCGCAGGCAGGGCTTTAACTCACCATTTCACGTGTCCCCATGAAAACCGAGAAAGCAGTCAGTAAAACCAGCCTGTTTACCGTAGGGACGTGCTGTAATCTGGGAAGTCTGTAATAACAAAGTGAGGCAGCTTCTAACAGCATAGAACATTATAGAACACTTGGTCTTTTTTATTTTAAACACTTATAACTGCTATAAATTTTGTAGGATGAGAAAGATCTACGGTGACGTTTTCAGTGTCATTGAAGGAATCGGAGGTCCGTTATTGATGTGCAAGGATGAAGAGAACAGTGCCGGGGCAGAAACCCACCACAATATTAGGGCTGAAGTTACCTGTTCTCCATCTTTGCTCATCTATCCAGGTAATCTTCTCTCCTACAAAAACAACAACAAAAAAAGAAAACCAGACTACAAGACATATCCCGTTAGAATTTGAAGGTGAGCGCTTGGGCATATAAAAAACACAATGCAGAACAACAGCCATAAAATACATAGTTTATAATAAAATATACCAGAAATCAAATAAATCACATCGACATTGCAATACGAGCATCATATCAGAGCCCCTGATGGGCACTCTTTCTTCTGTATCGCCGATTTCCATCTAAAGAATACTTTGTAACGACCACTAAATGTTTCTTTGTTTGAACTACGCAAAACAAGTCTGTACCCTTAAATTCAAACAAACTGTCGCCTCTTTTGTCATCTAACACATGCATAAAACATGTCACAGGAACATATACTGGCGCTGATTACACGCACGGGTGAAGGTGGGAGGCTGCATCACTTGCAGCGCATCCTCACCCTCCTCATCCTCATCTTCATCTTCATCCAGCTCGGAGGTGAACCGGCGCACAAACCCCGCTTGGCCATATTGTGCAGCAGCTCTCCGCAATCCGGCTGCGTCACACCCGTCGGCGACACAAAGCCGCACTGGAGCACCAGAGTCGCCGCACCGAGAGACGTCGGACACCCCAGTAGGTCGAGCTGGTGAGTGTCTGGATGAGATAAAGAGCTTTATCACTGGCATTTTCCCGCTGTGGTGCCTTCAGGTCGTCGTGTTCGCTCGGTGCTTGTCAGGCTTTATCTTGGCCCACAAAAGCAGCTCGCTTTTGTGCTCGTTCCTCTGATTTCCCTGCTGACGTTTACGCCTAAATAATCACATCACGCTACGTTTGGAATAAAAATATTCAAGGTTTAAATTGAATACACGCGCGATCCAAGGTGGGAATCACGTTTGCCGCCCTGCCCGTGGTTGAGGAGTAATTAACGCTTATTTACTCCCCTCCAGGTTCAGTTGTTTGTTCTTGTGGGGACAAAATGGTGAAATTAGGGAATAATTTCAGCGAGAAAAACAGCGGCAAGGCAGTTTCCGAGGACGGCTTCGACACCATCCCTCTCATAACACCGTTAGATGCCAGTCAGCTGCAGTTTCCCCCACCGGAGAAGGTGAGATAGCTTTGTTTCCTGGCTGCAGCCGCATTCCCGCTGTACCTTAATGAGAAAGTCAACCTGTTTCTTCATGAATATTGACATTTGTGTGTCTAAATGTCACTTGCACGTCTCTCTCAGGTGGTGGTGAAGACCAAGGCGGACTATGATGCTGAGAGCAAGAAGGGGAAGCTACGGTCCCCCAAGATCGCAGAGTTCTCCATCAGCATCATCGAAGGCGTCTCTGAGCGACTCAAAGTGAGAACAATACGAACTCCGTCACCTCTGCCTGTCACGGATCATCTGCTCCATCCCTCCCGTCTCCGCATCTCCGTCCGTGCTCGTCTTCATCTCGTGTGCGGCCTTGCCTCCATGTCTGGGCAATAGCGAAGGGTGATTCATTTAACCCCGCCCCCGAAATGCTCATTAATTCAGCTGCTGCCATGGCGATGGCCTCCAAACAGCAGCATCTCTACCACCCCCTCCCCCCCACCCCTCTTCCCTCATTGCTAACAGATGTGCTTCATATAGAAATGAGAAGGGGTATAAAACCCACCACCGGGGGCTCCACCGCCCAGCTCTGAAATTCACACAGGCTGTTGAACCGAAGGTGAGCATCCGTCTGTGTTCAACAGACGCGAACGTCAGAGGTTTCATTCCGAGGTGTCTGGAAAGCAACAGCGCGCGCCGCCATCAGAGAACGCGCGTCGCCGCGTCTCCTTTGAAACGCCGCAGGCTGCTCCTTTCATCCCCGGCCCTCTTTCATAACGCCGCTGCTGTAGGCGCTGCGCCCGTCCGCTCCGCCGATCATCTGAGCGAGCGAGGCGGCGCGTCACGGCGGTGCGGAAACACTCCGCTTCAACACCCATCTCTGCCATAACGAGGCAATACCCCCCCCATCCCCACACAGACGCCTCGTCTTCCTCTCCCCTCCCACCTCTCAGAAACACCAGGAGCAGTTACGTAATCCCCCCGGGGGGTGTGAGGCGGGCTGCGCAGATGGTCACACCAGCCATTTTCTGGATAAATCTCCGTTTTTGTGGTGCTGTGGGCGTGCGAGGGTCTCTCACTGCAGCATGACGGAGCGCCGTGTCTCCCCCAGGTGACCCTGCTGGTGATGTGCGCTCTGGCCTTCCTGGTGTGCGTCGTGTTCTTGGTGGTCTACAAGGTCTACCAGTATGAGCAGCCTTGTCCCGACAGCTTTGTGTACACGGTAAGGACCCATTAATCTGTCGTTTATTTCACTCGGCAAACATCCGTCGCAGGTTATTGCACATTAATAACTCGCTGACCCGCGGCGTCCGTCTCCCCTCGGAGCAGCAAGGTCGCTGCATGCCTGTGGGGATGGACGGCAGCTACCTGCCACAGGGCCCCGGAGGCCGTGGCCGCCTCTTTACCCTCATCAACCACTACAACATCGCCAAGCAGACCATCACCCGCTCGGTCTCGCCGTGGATGACCATCATGTCCGAGGAGAAGGTCACCGAGCAGGAGACGGAGACCGCGCAGAAACTGGCTTAAAAGCGCCGCCGTGGAGGCCTTTGCCTTCTCCAGGGGAGGTGGGAAATAATAAGGCCATGCCATTCAAGCATACCTCAGAGCTTCTCCGTGTTCTGGAAGCGAAGGATCCGGGCCTCGAAGTTCTCGGCTGCCGTGTTGATGTTTGGGTTCGGTGTTGTGTTGTGTAGCAGGACGTTGTGTATTTTGGCAGTGAGCCTCGCGTGTGGGCGGAGCCATGGTTTGTTTGAAGAGCATGTCTTATTATTTCATTAAAATTCAAGAATTTCAACAGCAACACACACAGATTTGTACATACTCACGTCACAAAAACTCACTTTCGTACTCACGGTGTAGAACGACTGAACCATCCGGCGTCTGCGTTGCTTGTTTGATTTTAATGCACACACGATCCCGATGGTCGGCTCCCTCCGAGCCATCAGAAGAACCGATAACAGCAAACGTCTCATGCGTCCACCAGGGCGGCAGCGTGGATCTCACCCATGTCTCTGCAGCCACGATGTTGTGAATAAATGACCTGTGATGACGCAGCCACTGCTGCTCTCCAGATACAACAGTCCCATCTTTAAAATCAGCATTTTGATTGTCCATTTGAAATCTTTGTGAACGACATGTGCTTTTATTTATGATACTGTTTACTTCATCCCTTTTACGCTACTGTACTGAATGTTGTTTTTTTTGCATCGCTAGTGAAGACAGCTGTATTGTACAATGCTTTGCATTGTTTACCGTCACCACGGACGGCTGTCAGCAGCCGTCATAGATATTTAGGTTGATGTAGTGGCACAAATCTTACAGTAGTAGCTTGTCTTGTTGCTTTCCTCAGGTGCAAGTTGCGTACCTTTTCCAAACATTGTAATGATCACGATCAAAGTGCATTTGCTACATTGAAATGTTGAATTAATGCTGAAATAAAGTGCCCACATTTCACACCAATGTCCCAGCTGCATCCATTTCCAGAACAAAAATTAAAATATAATCATTAGACAGTAAAATTGGTTGCAGGGAAATGAGCTATGTGAGACAACGATGAACTGAATCCTCCATGAAGTTGGACCAGAAGAGTCGATCACTGGTTTTATTAGTGGAGAAAGACAGACTGTCCCACCACACAGAAGCTGTAATGTGGACACAAAGCTGCAAACAAGGCCCGTTTCCACAGAGCGTCCTTTAAGACAGTGGAAGCGTGTGGTTAGCATCAGGGAAGAACCTGTCTCCGTTCCTGCATCCTCATAAAGAACACCAGATCCAACATGGAGGACGGGACTTTCGATCTCTGCGTCTTCACAGTGTCTTTGCCAGAGAGGAAATGTGCCAACGACACGACAGTTTCCTATCATAGAGAGTCCGTGCCTGCCCGCCCAGCTAGCTGTCATACCAGTCCAGGAAAAGGAGCGAAAATGAACACATAACCAGGAAAAACAGGATCCACACCCGGAAGCCGGCGTTGTTCTTGATTGCCTTGTGATGAAAGAAAAACAAGTACATTTACAAAACTGTACATCCCTGAGGTAAACTTTGAGAATGATTGCGCTGTGGTGCAGGATATTACCTCCCGTATGTCCTCGTTGCCTTCTTTGACATTTTCTGTAGCACCAACCACCAGCTGATGAATACCGTCGATCTCTGCTTCCTGTCGGGACAGCGAGACGGTCGTTTGTCCACAAATAAACACGTGTTTGGACTGAAAATGAAAGCCGTCGACTCACCTGTTGCAGGACCTTTTCAGTAAAGATCTCCTGCAACCGGGAAATTTCAACCACCTTCCCCTCGATCTGCCTGCAGAAGGAACGCACATATTCAGGAACTGCAGACCTGGGTTTTTTTGTCCCCACATCCGGACAGAACTCACCTGACTTCGTCCACCAGATTGTTCATCTCACTCTCCAGCCTCTGGTTCTCCTGCTCAAACTAGACAGCAACACATAGAAATAAAACCCACAGAAGGGCAAAAAGGCAAACTTGACATTAGTAATCAGTTAGAAGATTATGACATCGTGATTGACATCTTCACGTGTGATGACATCAGTGGGGCCGCACCATCTGGATTTCCTCCGGAGAGAGCTTGTCTTCTACTGGATCTACTGGATCCGTCCAGGTGACGTCCTGGACCTCTGACACGCTCTTTTCTATTCAAATGAAAATAAGGTCCTTGAAAACTCTTGAAATATCCTTGTGACCTCCCAGGACCTTTATTTCCCCTCAATCGTCCGTCTCATTGATGATACAAAATCACTTCAATTTTGACCACACAGGATTTCAGAGATGAGACGCTACAGTAGAGACGGAGAGCGGTGATGAATCAGAGCCGGCAGGTGTGACGTGGATCACACCTGGAATTCACGTGGCATTTAATGCTGCTGCCTTGAATCATCAGTGAAATATGTAGGATGAATCAATAAATGAGGCGTCTGGAAACAGCTATTTTGTATTTTTTTTTAAATGGGGGAAGGAAAAATGGATTACATGTCTGACTAGTAAATAGAACCTCACCAGGAGTTTCCTCCTTTATGCTCTTTTCTTCTGAGGTCACCGACGGTGGAGTTTTTGCCACAAGATTGTGCTGTTCTGGTGTCATTCGTGACCTGAAGCACACACACACACACACACACACACACACACACACACACACACACACACACACACACACACACACACAGACACAGACACACACACACACACACACACACACACGAGCATCAGGGCGAGGTTCTAAAGTCCTTGAAGGCAACAGTGTTGTGGACTCACATTCTTTTCTTGTCCACCATTCTCTTCACTCTTATGGCTCGCTGCTCAGAGTACAGCTTACACACTCCTTCAAAGACAGACAGACACACACACCCACGCGTGCGCACACACACACACACCATTAGTAGTCCAGCGATGGATTGTGATTGTCAACAACAGTAATGAACTCACCTTTCAGATACATCTCAATCAGGTCAAGAACGACTCCTCTGTGCTCTTTAATCTGGGCCGGCACCAGCTGCTTCTCTGCTACAGAGACAATAACACTCAAACGCGCTGCATCATAAAAGGAAATCAGCTGCACAGTAAAAGAATAATGCACCTTCGTTACGAAGCTGCCGGATGGCCTCCGAGCACGTCCTCATGAAGATCTGAGCGTCCTGGTCAATCTGGTCTCGTTCGCTGTCCGTCATACACGTCAGATCCGAGGAGATGAGACTGTAAGACACCAGAAGAATCACGTTATTTACAGGAAAACAAGCACTTTAACCCAAATCTCAATCTTCCGCTTCACAACCCAATTTAGCCTTACTTTTCCATACTTCCTGTCAGTGAGACCTCTCGGCCGTTTGGACCACGTCATCAAACACACGTTTGATACTGGCAGAATTTGCACGTGTGTAATACTTGAAAGGGGCAAAGAGAAGCAAACCCAACAACACGATGAACTTTCCCACAACTCGATTCTCTCTCGTCTCCCGTTGGCAGCGTTATCATCAAAGCTAACAAAACGCTCCATCTGCTCCACACACCCACACCTACACAGAGGGGGCCTTGAGGGGAGGAAAGCCTGGATTAGTCCCAAGGCGTGATTTACTCCTCACATGGCTGCAGCTTAATTATTCCAGACGATTAGACCGGGACCTGCCGTCGGAGACCACCCTACTCGCCGCTGACCTCGCCACGTCAGCGCCACGGCGGAGACGTATTCGAGGGCACCGTCGAGCAGCCCCGGGTATCGTCTGAACCGCCGCGCGTGCCTGTCTTTCGGCGGCCTTGGCAGGTTCCCCTGCTGCCGCTGCTGTTGGTTTTGGCGGTTTGCTGAAGGTGTTTGGGGAGGCTTACCTTCCAGCGCTGACATAATCTTTCCTGTGTTGCAGCAGAAAGTCTTTGAGCTTGGTGATGTTTGTAACCTGCCAACATAAAGCGAGAAGAAATGTCACCTCCGTGTCGAACGGTCTCTTTAAATGCTCCTTCAAACATGTTCACTCCGTCAACACAGCTCCAGAAAACCTTCAGACCTGAACCAGGAAGCCATTTTCTGCTAATTTCATTTCACCGGAGCCAGAATAAACAGGAGCGTTTGCATTTATTGGATGTGACAGGCAACCAATGTCTGTCTTTCTCTGAGAATATTTACTCTTGACATGTCATCAGGTCCGGGACGCACACATTAAAAAAAAAATCAAACTGACAATTTCCTCGTCAGAGTCCCACGAGGGACTCCATGCATACGGGCCCTGACAGAACCATTTGTTGTGAACTTTAAATTCACGATCTGTTACTATTTATTACTGAGTAAATGTGCCTGTGTGCACGGAAACCAGAGGAAACTAGTTCACTCCAATATTTGCTCCTGTAATTCGGTCAAATATAAAAAAAAAAACCACTAAATTGCTTCCTGGTCCGCCGGCTGGGGGTACGTTGGCGTGAATACACACACAGCTGGCTCTGTTGGACCCAGGAGAAGACAGAACACGGACAAGCAGAGGATTGAAAAAGAACACAATGAGTTTGACTGTGACAGCGACCACAGAGGATGGGGGGGCATTTTGGTGGCTCGCCAGCAGTCTTTAGCCTTCAGCTAACAACCTCAATTATCAAATTGCCCCAGCTGTAAGGGGTAATCTGGCACCAGCAGACTAATACCCTTTCTAAATATTCCCCCTTAATGCTGACGTGCAGCCGTGTTTTACTTGAGCTGACGTTTGAAAAAAATAAATAAAATACAAAAATGTGTCAACACAGAAAAAGGTGTCAAGAAAAACAAAGTCTGATTGCAGAAAAAGCTACAGCGTCGTCTTTCACGGGCGACTTTTGCTGCCGCGGGGCCCAAACTTAAGGGCCGCCAAGGCAAGTTGAACCTTGTAATAATACAATTATTTTAGGTCAAGAGTTAATTGTCCTTCAGAGCGATTAAGAAGGCAGTTCTGGGACGAAGAGCTCCTTTCTAGTGTTTCAAAGCCTTTATAAATATGTGTTGGAGGATTTTTAACTTTGAGCTGCAGTAAGATTATCAGAATTTTCCAGATAAAAGGCAACAAAATGTCTTTATTTTCCAACAGTCAGGGTTTAAAAGCAGTGTAATGTCACTTTTGTTTCTAGGAAACATGAATTCATTAGTATAAAAACATACGCTTTGCTAGATCTTCTCCACTTTTACAAATAATTCCAGAGTAAATTTTAATGGTAGTGCACTATTTTCATAATGAAAATGAAGTCAAGAAAGCAACAGTATATAATTGTATCACTCATCATCTTAACTTTAACGCTAGATATGTCATTATGAAATGCATGTGATGTCATCTTATCAAGTCTAGTCCTGCTTCATCACCAGTAAACCCAGTTCTCTTGGCATAGTTGTCATTTAGAGCAGAGAAATGCACTGTGGGCGCACGTTTAAACGTTTATTTGAGCTTAGATAATCTCAGTTCGGCAGATTATCCTTGGCCAGCCACAAAGTGGAAAATATAACCTCTGACATGGCAATTTAGCCTTTTCTATAAACTATATTTTCTGCTTGCAATTAGCACTTGGCTCCAACCTTTTTGTTTATGCTGTGTGCAAACTACATTAGCGCGCGCTGCCGTGCACGTGGCGCTGCAGCTCTGCGGCCAGCAGGCGGCGCTAAAACCCCAGCGGAGACGCGTCCAGAATCACAACAAACCAGCTGGAAGTGTGAGTGGCTGTGCGTGGTGGAGGTGCTGGGGAGTGTTGCTGCGAGGCTTGAGCTGTCTCCTGTGTGTATACACGAGGGCTCAGATTCCCAGCACAACCTCAAGGGTTTGCAGGGGGTCACAGGGATCAATTGCTCTTGTAACTTAAGACCCTAAAGAGCAAGTAATTCCTCAACAATGAAGAAGGGGCCGGCCATGTGCGCACAGCTACATATGAGTATGTGTGTGTGCGCTTGTGCAACTTCCAAAGGGTGTGTGCAAGGCAGGAGGAGACAGTCTGCCGGGCTACATCTAATCTCGTCATCATCAAAGACCCCCATTTTACCTCCTCACTTTCTCCTTCCCCTCACTTCCCTGCAGCCCAGGCTGAGCCCAAACAAACCATCAGGGGGGATTATTATGAGGAAGAAAAGAGAAAAGGCTTAGCTGGGAGATCTCTACAGGACTTGTCTTGGATGGCTTTTCTTTTTGGTTAAATCCAGGTAACTGACAGAATTTGATGACGACTGCCCCGCTTTGGTTTAAGTCCCTGTGTGTTCTGTCCGAGGGCTGTCTACACTGACGCCAAGCCATGAGAAAGGATGCTGCACTGGGGAGGACTCTGCCCGCCGCATGCTGATCTTATTATCATGTTTACCCCTCATTCTATAAAGTGCTCCCTTTTGTCTTCCTATAAACAAACAGAGGAATAATCCAAAAAGGCCTTGATGGTTATTCTGAATCAGAAATTGCCTTAAATTGCATTAATGTGCTTTATCGATTGTTTAGAGTAAACGCTGCGTGTTTGTTGAGTTCTGATTACGCTCCTCTGCTTAAGCACGAGAGGAAAAGCAAAAACAAGAGTCGGAGATCTTAATGAGAAGAGTTGTGTTTACTCAAAGCAATTTTTACAGCAACCTAATTATGCTTCCACCACCATCAAAACCATGAGGAGGTTTATCGCCAGAGACTGTTGACGCTCACACTGTGGAGCCGTGTTAATTATATATGCAATGATCCACCACATAAAGATCTATAGATGATCAAATAACAGGACTATTAGAGGTATTGTCCTGTTTATCTGTGCAAGTTAAACACACATCACAGCTTTATGTGTTCAACGAGCTGGAGCTGCAACACAGCTGCAACCTTCCAGTAACGAGGCTATTTGCCCTGAAATAACCAGAAAGGGATCACAGACATCCTGAGACAACAGGTGATTAAGCTAACAGTTAGCTTAATCACTGATCAAACATCTACTGGATTCCCGGGTGTCACGCTGGTCTTGGATCGTGAGAATCCTTCAGGCCCGGCTGAGTTTATCAGCGCCATCGGCCAGCTATTCCCACCAACAAATTTAAAACATACATTAAATTTCACATGCAGTAAAAGACGTGCAAAGACTGTAACTTGGAACCGAAAACAGATGTTCTGAAACCGAAGTTACCTTTGTTTTTAAACACATCAGTAAAACTGGGGGGAGGGGGGTCATCGTTTAAAAAACGTTCATGTAGAATGATTCCTCAATATTATAATGGCATAAAAACAAACTTAGGTCTGGTTTTCAGGTCAGGCTTTTTGAAATCCATCCATTTTTATTTGTTAAGGCAACTGTGGCCAGTATGGCCTTAGAGTACCTAGAATCATACCATACGTGAATATACTCCACTGAAAATAAGCTTTATTTTGCAGCCTTTTGACCTTTTTTAGCAACTCAGCCTCCATTAATGTGTCAATAACACATGAAAAAGAAATTTCAATCTAAGTTTAATGTTATTACTGGGAAGCGTTCCACCCTCTTTACATACTTTTAGATGCTGGCGGAGAGCTTCATCTTTCAGCGTTTCTGAGAAAACATTGTGTAGAGGAGCCAATTTTGGAACACCAATACTAGAGACACAGCAGGGAGCCAAGCACTATTTCTTTACACACAATTTACCAATTTTGAAGTGACCTCCTCTGTTTAAACTCTCAAAGGGCAGCATACTGCGGGGAGAGAGGAGGTGAGCGGTGAAATGGAGATCACAGTACCACAAACCAAGCCCTATGAGGTAAAAGATTCCCCCGAACAAACCCCTCTCTGTAAACACTGCCTCTCTTATTAGTCAATCAGCTCTTTTTTTCATTGCTCTAAGTGGGAAAAAGCCTCTTAGGAGTAGAACCACTGTGTATTTGTCAACTTTGATGTTCTTTTTTTCTATTTTCATGACATTATAATGGGAACTTGGAGACTTATACATGTCTTGAAAGGCACTCACATCTGTTGTGCATTAGGTGCAGGCCGTCAACATTGTTACTGGGGACCTAATTTAATATTTTCTTTGTTTTGATCTTCCACCTTTAATCACTGGCTCTTGGGAGGATCGGCTTTCTCCCCAAAAATTGTTGGAGAGCCAAAAGAAAATGTTATTGCAGTATGTTTATGCAGTCATACATGTGAAGAGGAGACTTGCAACAAAGAAATTGCTGCATATGTAAGACGGCACAGACTAGAATGGATAGTTGAGTTCTGAGTAGAAACCGCAGCGTAACTGTAAGGAGCCAGGACATTCCACGCTCGCTATTTCAATTTTTAACAAAAGCTGCTTCACGGAGATGTCTGAGATAATATCTGCAGCATGAGGAAGCCGGCGACCCCGGAGAGCAGCCCCGCTCGATGGGTTTGGGTTACTTTGAATCAGCGATGCTGCTTTTATTAAAAAACAGTTTCTAGTATAAAAGTTGCACCAGTTTACAAAAACCTGCTTGTGTTGGGTTGCTGCAGCAGATTGAGGCCTGCAGACATCAGCCTCGAGGATTCACGGACACAGAAACTGCATTTAGAAGGACGAAAATACTGATAATATCCTAACGCCCTACACCCCAAAATATCAACAAATATAACAATCAAATATTTTAATGATATTTCTTTAAAAGCATGCTGTACAAACTACTTATTTTGGTTGCCTTGGCTTATTTTTTAAATGTACTTCTTATATATTAATGTAGAAAGTTGAAATCGAGATATTTTGCAATGATTTCAGTTATAACGCGGTTTTGACCTCATGATGAACCAAGTCTCTCAATCACATCAAGAGTGTTTTCATAAGTAGCCACTCTTGTTAAAATTTAAAATGTAAGTGAGATAGAAACAAGGGGGAGATTTGAACAAGCCTAAAAGCTACATTTCAATGTACATTTCTCCAAGCCGAATATGAACTATATAAGAAATATGAGAGTGATGCGTTAATGTGACAAGATTAGTCGACTAAAGTGACTTTAGTCTCCTATATTTAACAGTTGTTATTCCTAAATCAGCCAGATTCTGATTTAAAAAATATAAATACACAAACACAACAGTGGCATTTATTTTTTACAGGAGTCTATAAAATATATTTGAAAACATTTGTGGTTCCTCTATCCGTTGAATTCAAATGTAAAATAAAAGATGGTCAGCAGTATTCATTAATTAAAAGATAAACTACAATATTCAGCCATTTTCTTAGATGTGAAAACTCAAATTTCTTTATTAAAAATGGGATAGTAAATACAAGGTGTGGAAAACAAAACAAATAAAAAAACAAACTTTAAAAGCAGACTTTACATATAGATTATAAAAAATACTTGGATCAGAATCAATATTAAACAGCTCTATAAAGCACAATATCATTTTAATTGGATCATTTGTTTAAAGTTAGTTAGTTTTTATTTGCAATGATCAACTATTTTATGAAAATTATAAATGCAGAATAAAGCAATATTAAGACCAACTCAAAATAAATCTAATAATTACAGTCAGAGCCATATAGAATTACTATATACCGGGAATAGAGACAGAAGGGAGTATGTAGAGTACATATGTAAATAAAATAGACAAATGCCTTATGTTTACTACAAATCAAAATATTGGGGAGTTTTTTAATTTTCTCCTCTTGAAATAGTGTAAGAAGTATTTTAAGAAGAGGCTGCGAAGCTAATTTATGTATGGACGCAAACACTTGAACACAAATACAGTTAAATGGACGAACCAAATCAAAGATGAACGAAGTGATAATATTAAACGATAATTGCTTTGTCAATATTTTATTTTTTGCCAGTGTGTATATGTTTTTCCATAAAACGTGCAGTCTTACAGGCTGAATTAAACGTGAGATTTCAACATTTCTACACACCTACTGTATGTTAGTGACAGTGATCAGCTAAATAATAAAGCTCCTTTCAAGCATTACTAATATGTCAGTTCTTTGTACTCATTCCATACACTAAGAATTACTTACCAAACCTGTGTGGAAAGAAAATAATTCCACATAAGACATTTATTAAGCAGCTGTCTGTTTGATTCGATGCTAACTATTAGCTTAAGTTAGCCGGACGGAACACTCACCACTTCTTTCGCCCTCGGAGAAAAACCACCCTTCGGTCGGTTCCGCTTGAAAATTTCATCCTTTGGAGAGTCGAAGCCTATGCCTATTGCCTTGTTCCTGGTTTTTACTGTCTTGACACTGGCTTTAAAGAGTAAAGTTATATCCACAGCCATGTCTGTGGAGCTGCAGCAGCGCTGGACCGCTGTAAACAATCTGACACGTCATCAAGTGTTGCCAACTCCTCAATAAGGAAAGACGCTATTGGCTGTTCAAAAACTCGCACGAATTCTCCGAGTGACGTCACCATCCAGTTTGCAGAGTTTAGGGATAATCTTGTGGAAGGTCATTCGTTACATTAAATTTAAGGAAAATGTCGCCGCGTAGGGGGCATTTCTAGCGTAAGGTGAGGCTACTCTGTGGGAGCCTGACCGACTGTGAATGCTGTGAAACAGGGGATGAGCTCACGACAGCACCCGCTGCTCGTTGGAGACAGAAACAGATCGACATGGGCTTGCACGTCATGGTCCAAAACAGGGAAGCCAGGCTCCAACAAAACCTGAAAAAAACTTGTTAGATTTATCGCTGGTCGCGACGATTAAAGTCGACAAGACGATTCCAAAAGTTGCCAGATTTAACAAGAAAATTGGCCAAATAGGAAACACTGACGTCACTTACTAAAGACGTCATAATCACGCGACGCTGCAGATTTTCCCTGACTGCGAAGAAAGCCTTTCATTTTACCTTAAAGTTCAGCAGTACTTAATAAATATTACGCGAGTTGGACCTCACAGTATTTCAATCATGTAAGTGTCTGACATAGACTAAAGTATGTTGGTGCCCTAATTTAGACACAGGTACCGGGAAAAAAAGCATATTTTGAAAAGCTCTTAACCATAATAACTTAAGCTTGAGAGGGAAGTGGGATATTTGACCTTCCTGTTCATGCAATTTTAATCATGCTGACGGTAATTTAATTTATTGTGTGCATTTCTACTTAGGATCAAACTGCAAATGTGCATACAGATGAATCAAATCAGGTATGTTTCTTTTTCAGACAAATGTCTCATGAACTCGTTGAAAGCAAGTCCGAAAGAAAGAGAAGGTCTAATTGGACAGAACAGGAATCTCTTCTTCTTGCTCAGTTAGTGCAGGAGAAAAAAAACATAATCAGAGGGAAATGCAGCACTGGAGTTTCAACCCTGGATAAAAGAAATGCCTGGGAGCACATTGCTCAAAACATCAACACCACCTTCCCACATGTTCAGCGTACCGTTTCTGACTGTAACAAAAAGTGGGAAAATCTCTTGGCAAAGACAAGAGAGGAAATCAAACGGCAGAAAAGACTGGTTGGTGCTGGTGAGAACAGTCTGCTCTCTGTTAGTAACACCAATTTGTTGTCTTGGGTCTTCAATAACATGTTTATTAATACAATGCAACTTGATTTTTCACCCACAGACGGCATGTCTCTGGAAAATTTCAGTGCGGTGACTCAAATAGTGATCTCTGTGATGAATCTGTCAGGTGTTTTGCAAGAGGTGAATGACTCTGCTGCCGCGCTTCTTGAAAGCCAACAAAAGAGGTAACGGATTTGGAGAAGCAATATAAGATGATATATGACAATATAAGAAGATATAGACCAGACACCCAACATTTCTTGACAAATGATATGTATAAAGATTGGACCATTGTGATATATGCAATGCCTCAATCTTGCTTGCTTTGGTTAATTCCTCATGACATACATGTTTAAATGCATGTTTACCAAAAAGACTAATAATTTGACAATTAAAATCTATCCTCAATCAGCTGTATGAGCCAAAAAATACTGTGTATCACTGTATTTACTAACTTAGCTAATAATAGTTACAGTTTTTAAGGGCGTGGTGAACAAAATGTGTACCAGACATAATTCAGGAGCAACGCTGCCACTAAATCCATCATCATTTTTCTAAATGATGTCAAAACCTGTCACAATTTTTCAGAAAAAGAAGCAAAACGCTAATTTGTTAAATGTTAGATATTGTAGCCTCCAAGGTCAGTGTTGGAGTCTCGTCATGAAGTTTCTCTGAAATACAAAAAAACATTCTGTATTTGATGATGTTTTCCTTTCAGTTGTAATGAAGATGGAGGTGAGGACACGATGCGGGAGACATTCTCAAACAAACATCCACTGGTGGAGCTGGAGCATCATACATACACCGCCGCATCCACTTCGACCGCCAAACCAAATATTACCCTCACTAATGTCCCAAAATCACTGGCCTTGCAGTTTAGCACTGGCTTCAGCGCCCCTGACGATGAACTGGCTTCCCCCTGCCCCACGTCGGCACCGTGCCCACACTGCCCGTCCTCACAAGAGCGAGTGGATTTGGAAATGTCTGTGCTGAGGAGACAAGATGCTGTCCTCAAGCTGCAGGAGGAATATTACACGCTGAAAGTTGAAATGATAAAAAAGAAAATGAAAGCGCCATTTTCAGAGGACTGAAGGAGTTTCTGCCATAGAACGCGTGTAGATCCAAGCAAGAAATGAACAATCAATTTATTTAATAACAGGTGAATATATCGAGAAAACACTTTGAAATAATGGTTCTGTTTTAGTGTGTCCTCTGTTTACAGCTGGCGTTTGACAGGCGCGACGGCCTGAGCCATGAGAACCTCAACGAGAGCAGTCTCCATTACTGATCAATAGACATAAAAGGGATTTTTTTTATCATGCAAGGTAATAAAATTAACAAAGTTCTTCGAGCTATAAAACAGCTGATTTGCCGAAATGTCCATCATGTCTGGAATTACCGCGAGAAATGCAGTTTGACGATAGAAAGCACAATTTAGGAAGCTAAGTGTCCAGAAATAGCCGACATAAGCAAGGCTGCAATCTGCACAAATGTAGTCATTTGTGTGTCATTTTGATAAATTCATGTATTTGTAAGCAGCTGAGGTTCAGACGCTCAGATGTGAGCAATGGGTCAGCGAGTGCTGAAGAAACGGCTGTCATTTGCTGTGTGGTTTTCTCATTTCCTTTGTTAGTGTTGTGGCAGACTGTGTTACTAGCAAACGCCGCGACTGTCTCCTTTTCTGCCGCCTCAGCGTTAACTCGCCGCCTTTACTTTCATTCACTTTTTCAGTTTTGACTACAGACCGAGTGCAGATTTTCGATGGCAGAGGCGATGAGCTGTCTGCATAATGGCTGCTGTGTTTATATGAGAAATAAAATGGAACATTTAAGTTTCCTGACTTTTATCCAGCCACAGAATGAAACGCTGTGGATGTGCGCGTATGTGCACGTGTTGACAGATGTCACTTTTTTAAATACTCCTTTTTAAGTGTTTTTCCTTTGTAAACGTCTTCTGTAAAAACCATAGTAAATCGGGAGTTTTAAACAGCTTATTTAATACACTCTGACCTTCGATACTGTCTCTCAGCTGCAACATGCTGTTATTCAGATTAATGCAACTTATTCCTATAGGTAAATTATCATCCATTTTAATAACAAAAAGCAGGAATTTCGGTATATTTCTGTCTGTTCCACAATCGGGATTCGGGATAACGTGTAGCTATAACGTGGAGATCAGTATCTCATTAGTCTGCAGCAATGTTTATTTATTTATTTATTTTAAAAAAAATGGCTACAAAATAATGTGAAATGCAAACACGGTGATCAGGGAAAGCACTGATGCGAACACTGATGGACGGTACTACATACTAAACATTCTTTGGCATTCCGAGATGCTATCTATGCTTTGGATGAAGCGTTTGTGATGGTATCCATTCCTCCTGTCCCTGACAGATGAGCCATGTTTTGGAGAACCCTCTGGCCGGTCCACTTAACGGACTGAAAAGGAACCCCTTAATCTCCACTTTCTCTTTGTTTGGAGCATTATCAGACCTGTCAGTTCTGGCTGCTTTATCTACACAGAACTCATCTACTGGCTGTTTGACGTTAGTTTAATTCTATCAAAGGACCTTATCTCTGGTTTGCCCGAGGATGCATCCTTCCTTTGACCCACTATAATGGCCCCAGCTCTGATAAGAGGAAATATTTGAGTTAATAAATCTTTATTGTTAAAGGGATTTTGGGCACATTCATTTACTTTATATTTCCCTGTTGGAGGCTGCTGGTCACATTGATTCGTTGGTTGTGCCTCAGTTTCTCCTTTGCATTGCAATTAAGCAGGGTGTAGCATGAAACCTGAGCTAATGAGCCACCGATCCAGATTGGAGTCCCTTTGATGGCAGTTAACGTTCTGTCTTTGGGCAGTAGTCATTTGAAACACTACGAAAGAATGTCATACAGCTTGATCTGATGAAGAGCAATTACTTGGGAGGGAGCTAGAGCCTTTGAGGGCGAATCTTACCCACCACACCCTGCAGGCGTACAAATAGGCATCTGGATACACCCCAAATGTGTGAGAATGGTTCCTTTTCTTTGCCGTCTCAATGTGTCATATAGTCTAAGAGCAACTGACAGGCAAGAATAAAGCGAAGCATTCGCCAAGAAGGTGATTTAAGCCAGTTTGCTTTAAATTGTGTCAGTAAAACAGTTGCATGAAGACTTTCTAGACCTCAAAGGGATGCTTCTTAGCTGGGACCTACAAGGACTGATGTTTAAAACATACCATAACTTTACCTCATGGTTTCGCTGCAGTTTCGAGTGAACAGTCTTAACGTAATAGGTATTGCATGATTGATGGCCAATGTGTGTACTAGAAATGTAATTTACACATTTAAAACAAGCCTTTTTTTCTTTGCATTGCCTCTGTTCAAGAGTTTCCCATCTGCGAATATTTAAAATGCTAATTTCATTAATATATTTTAACTCAGGCACACTTTCTTTTAAAAAAAAAAAAGAATCATAACATTGCATGCAAGGTCATGTTCATGCAAGATTCCTGGAAAACGAATCAAGGAAAAGTCATGCAGCTCAGCTGCTTGGACCAGCACAGAATGACCCATGGGTTAAACCCAGATGTTGAAATCGCAAATTGGATTTTCCACAACCCAGTCACATTTACAGAATTTTGATTTTATTGAAATTAGAAAGGGCACTGACCATAGCCAAAAAAGCCTGAGGCACATTGTCTTTGGTAAAAGCATTAACCACAATTTATGCTTTTACTTAGTGGGACTCACAGGAGCCAAGAAAGGGAAACTTTCTGAAGTAGTGTGGTTCCAGGGAGCATTACCCACACCCACCTATTTATTTAGCTTCACCCCTCACCACAGACACAAACATGAAGCTGATTATAGAAAATGTGACCATCAATGGAATAATTATTCCCTTTTTTTATCAGCTCCTCAGTGGAGTTGTGACTTTAAACGGCCTGAACGCGTCGCAGTGCAACAGCCCAGATTTAAACACTCTGGATATGCTCCACTTGACCATTTTCCACAATGGTCCTCAGAAATGAGCAGCGACTGCTGCCCCAATGAAAGGGGATCCTCTTTGTAATTAAACCCAGTAGAAAATTGGATAATTTTTTTTGCCTGGACAGCTTTCACATTCCAGTCTTTTATGGAACTGGACGCTTTTGAAGTTGCTGTCTTGGTAGTCCCCAAATTATACCTTTCATCAACCAATCATAAGAAAATGGCAACCTGACGTTTCCAATCACTGCTGACTTTTGAAGTGGACTTCATGTAATCAGTAAGGAAGCCTACTGATAAATCCTCTGTGAGCGGTGGAATTATTCCCTATTACGACTGACAAAATCTTTTTTTTCCTGAGGACTGAAGTGGCATTTTGGGTCCACCAAACCAAAGCTTTGCCATCTATATAAACTGCAAAAGATGTTTTTCCAACTGAATCACAAAGCAGGATTTTAATTCTTGCCCTTCACGTTAATGACCCGCGAGGTCACAAACTGTACTATAAGTGGCGATGGGCTCGGTGATGTTGCTCCATTACTACTGTGGACGACATTTGAGCGGTATTTTACCCGGCTGTACAGTCAAGCTGAGCTCCGCAGGGTCTGCTTTGGAATAATAAACCGCTCTCGCTCATATTACCACTGACGGGTGCACAGGTCTGACGGCGATGACCTATTTCAGTCTAAACCACCAACAAGTTCAGGGCAGTTCCAGGCAGAAGAAAGCGACACCGTCAACAGCTAAAACAGAACCAAGGGGCGACAATAATACAGTCAAAAACAGCACGACACAGACTGAAGAATGCGAACAGCACAGAATACGTCATCACCCAACCACCATCTGTAAAAGACAAAAGCATCTGAAGGTAAAACACTTTTGCTTCTGCTGGGAAATTTTAAGTTGAGGACAACGGCCACCATTATGCGCCCTGCGGCCATGTCGAGCAAACGGGCCCAAACCGAACTCCTCAGAGAGGCTGGCCTGAAACATAAACTAATTTGTGCCCTGGTGGTTTCTCCCATTCTTAACCTCATGCTCCGTCCCAGGCCAGAGGCTGGCAAAAGGCCCCATGTATGTATTTATAAATAGGCAGTGAGAAAAGAGTCCAACAGAAATGAGCCAAGCAGAAGACTGGAACCATATGGGTCTGGTGGAAAGCAACTCATCTTGTGACAACATAGCACGCAGATCTCCCACCCCCCCCAAAAGTCTCACTCTGTCTCATGTCACAGCCGTTCAGGAAAGGCTGCAACTGGAGAAGGTCAATCGGTGGCTGGGGCCAAGAACAAAGTGATCACCGTTTTCAAAAAGTACATTTGGGATCTGAGGAGGAAATGGTTTTGCCGCCAAACAGTCAATTATATGTAATTACAATAATTTAACCTCAGAGAATGGCTTATTCCATTTTATTAGGAGGGTCGCGCTTTCATGTCTCATCGTGTGGACTTGGTGGGGGGGGGTGGGGGGGGGGGGCGTGTGTGTGTGTGTGTGTGTGGGGGGGGGGCAGGAACCGTGACAGGGACTACAGCAAATGAGATAGACAGATGGAGCCTTGTCTGAATGCACCCTGATTTTTATCATTTACTGAATGTTTTTTCGACAAGAAAGAATTCCCCGTGTCCAACATTTAAAATAACTGCATTTTAAAACTACAAATACCAGTGCGGATTTTCAGGAAGGAAGTTTCTGCAATTTTATCGACAAAGATACTTTTAAAGCTAGATGAACAAAAATCTTTTAAAGATGAACAAAAAAAACAAACTAAACAAACATAATAAATAGTTGATCAACTAGCAGCGCTCAAGTTAAACATCATTAGTTACACTTGACTCTGCCTGTTTCTATTTGTGGAGTAACCTGATGAAGGAGTTAATAAAGAAAATGAGATAATGATATTTTTAAAATGATATAAATCAATGTCAAAAGAAACATTTCATGGGTGTTTATATTAAAATGTAATATTTGAATAGATAATAATAATGAGATAAATAAAACATAAGACGTTTTCTGGAAAAATAATTGAATACATCCTACAAGCCAACAACAACAATACTTTCAGTTTCAGATAAATGCAACCACTTATTAACTCTTACACATAAACTCATTCTGGGTTACATTTAGCGTAAATTCATCAGCGGAAAATGCCAGACAGAGGCTCCAGGAGCTGGAGCATCCCTGCAGAGGACAAAGGACGACTCACTGAAGACGCGGCCCAGCCTTTGTGGGTCTCGGCTGCAGAGCTCAAACTTTCCCTGCTGTAAATTTAACCTCCAATTCCAAAACACACGCTCAAATGTCAGTCGTGTTGTGCTGCCGAACGCCCTGGTCCGTACCGCACCACCACACCCCAAATAGAAGACTGAGGACTCTGTGTGATTGATAGTCACTTTTAATTTTGTTTAAGGATGTCTGTGTGTAATACAGGCCTCTTAACAAGACCAAATCATAGACTTGGGCAGAGGGCTCGCTTTGAAACGAGGCGACTCCTGAACCAGAAAATAATCAGGGGGACTTAGGCACGGCAGTGTGGCCGGAAATTCGCTGTGAACGCTGGTTTCAACCGGGACCATTTGAGAAGCGTGCATTTTGCCTTCGCGTTGATTTCAACATCTCCCCCCGCTCCTGACTGCACGTCACACACTCAATTTGGGTTCTTCCTGACCAAAAAGTAGATGAGTACCGTCTCTGTTTTCAGGTTCTTCTTGGTGAAAAAATAAACTGACGCATGTCTTTGACGCACTTGTGACAGCCACACACACACACACACACACACACACACACACCTGAGGATGCCTCTGTTCTCCATGGCATCTCTCTGTTGTTCCTCCTCGTCCTCCTCCACTGCGGAGGAATAAATTGTGGTTGGTAGTTTAGGCCAGGGCTCGCCGCAGCTTGTCCTGATTACTGAGTGCACAAGGAACCCTGATTTGATGGAACCCCCTGCATTGTATTTGGAATGACAGTCTAGGAGGCTTCTGTCCAGAAAAAGGGGGCACCAGCGGCTTTTCTCCAATAAACCCACATTTGATCACGAGTGCTTAATTTGTGTTGTGCACAAATTCATTGATAAGTGCATTGTGAACTCATTATAGCTCATTAAGCACAGTAGAGCTGAATAAACAAGGTCTGACTGTTACAATCTTAATGTTCTCATCAGTCCTCAGAAAGCCATCCAACCGTGCTTTTTAAAAAATCTGCACTTTCCACTCCTTTTTTCATTCTCCCCCCCCCCCCAAATGTATCAGCAGCTCCCTGGCTTCCAGCCAATTAGTCAAGGAAAACACAACAACAATCAGTCTGTCGGCTTAATGCACTCCACCTCTCCAGCAGTAAATACCAACTGATTCCTCAAAGTATTGTCATTCAGAAGGGCCCCGCTGGCTCTGGTCTTTGTCAAGAGGAGAAGGCCCCCTTTTGAAATGGCAGGCCATACCAAAAAGACAACTTGTTTCAGGGGGAAACAAAGGCAGAGGGGGTCTTCACAATAGCTGCCGCGCCTTGATAGAGGCAGATTACAGTTAACTTACATCAGCTTCAGTGGGCTGTGTTTAATTGTGCAAAAAGAGCAGGGTCGCGACATGAGCTGCTGGCACAGTTCTGCGTTGCGCTTTGGCTGTTTTGAAGGCCACACCCTGGGAGGTGAGGGTTTAATGGTGTAAATCAATTCAGATTAATGTAAAAAATCTCTAAGAAAAGCTAAGAAAACAACGATATAAGACAGACTCCAGATGGAACAGAGGGTGAAATTTAGGGATCATGTTGATACCGACATTTCACAACAAAAATTTGTCCTTCTCACGTGATATCGTAGCATTTCAGCCACAGAGCCAATCACCCAACGTTCAGAAAATGATATATGCTGGGATCAAAATCTGCTTCTCTGGAGATGGAACCTGAAGGGTGTCCCCACCACCTGCACAATAGCCTCAAGATGCTTCCTCATTATTGGATAAATAAAACATTTGATGGCCAAATACAGTAGAGCCGGATTCAGTACGGCATTGAAATAGCCAAATGTTTATTCTTTTGTAATTGCATAATGTTACTCTACTATAATCTAGCGGGTCCTACAAAGAGAGTCTTCAAATCCAGCTGAGAAAATCAGAGGTAAAGGCTGAGGGAGCCTCATCGTAATAACAAAGAAAAGGTAATAGGGAGAGAGAATCAAAGAGCATGACAAAAGGGGTACATAGTAAAAAGACAGAAGAAAAGCTTTGTATGCAAATAATCAGTTTCCTTGGTGCCATGTGAAAGCATGCAAGACAGTGCAAAGAATGCCAGGCATGTTGCTGGTTATGAGTAGGCCCTGACGCCAGACTGAGCGGCGGTGCCAGTGTCAATCAAATGTAAAGAAAAGGAGGGATGGGAGGGTAGACAGGCAGATGACAAAAAAAGAATAAAAAAGAGTGTATGCTGTAAGAGAGAAACAAAAACTCTGGAAGGAGACAGGTGCCTAGAGGCGGTGCTGGAGTCGGAGGGGTGTGGAGGAGGAGAGACGGGAAGAAAGACGAAGGAGCCCCCTGCTGCGAGTCCGTCTCCGACTCTCCGCTCCGCTCCTGTGAGCACAGACTGAGGATGAGATCCCATCACACAGCTCTTCACTTCCACACTGTCCCTACATTATTCCCAACTTTCCTGTTCAAATAAACTATTTGCATTTTTTGTCCACATATTGCCCCCATCCTCCCTCTCTGCCCCGTCCCTCGCTGTCTCGCTGCCTCTCTCACTCATTAGGGGCCGTTTTTTTACTTCAAAGCGCCTCCATTATCTCCCATCTCTGAGGGCAATTAGGAATGGGGTGACTTTGAGCTGCAGGCATGGCCACTGCTTTATAACCACTCATCCTCTGTCATGAGAGCCTTTTGTGGAGGCTGCCGACATTGATGGAGAGGATACTGGGGCCTCCTCCGTGCACCCACCCCTCCACATGCCCCCCAGCCAGCCCCTCCTTTTGACTGGTAAATTGTGGAGTAAACGGTGTGTAATTAAGTGGCAGTCAAAGCAGGACCTGTTTGGCCGTGTGATGGGCTTGGCAGGGGAGAGTCGGGATTGAGGCGGCAGTTTGGGATGAATGAGAATAGTGAGAACACAATAGTGTGTTCCATGAAGCGCAGAAGAGGAAAAACCCACTTTGGATGAGATAAAGTCAATGTTTACTCACCTACATTTACTCTGTGTTGAAACAGGGAGGGTGTGTTGTAATAGCGGCTCAGTAGCTACGTGAGTTCAAATGTGTGTGCAAACATGTTGCAGCCATATGGAAGAGAGAGCACCGTCAGACAGAGAGGCACTGCCTCCAAAATCCAAATCTCATTTCATTTTGTCAATTCTGGCAGCTAGTTACATAAGTGAACAAAATAAACGTCTCTGTCCCCTTTTACCTTATTAAATTTCCACACTGGTGGAAGCGGAGATGTAGAGGGGCCCCCTGTGTGTGTGTATGTATGTGTGTGTGTGTGTGGACATGCTGTGTAGCACGGGAGATTTGCTAGATGATTACCGTGTTGACTGATGAATAACATGCATGTTCTGTTCATTTTAATAAGAGATATCAGCAGCCAATAATCGCAATATTAATGGAGTTTTTGTTCTCTTTTAGCAAATCTGATACTGCCTTTCATATCTGCATACCTTGGAGGAATGCAGTGTTGCAATGGAGTTGATTTAGCTCCTCTTTGATGCTCTCACTAGTTAGCCATCTCCCACTGAGCCCTGACATCCTGTCTGCATGAAACCTCGTCTCATCCCCCGGGTTAGTCACTACATGACCGCAAGATGTTTTCTGTATTTGTGTGTGTGTGTGTGTGTGTGTGTGTGTGAGCGAGAGAGAGAGAGCGAGAGAGAGAGAGAGAGAGAGCGAGAGAGCATGAAAATAAGACATAGATCAAAGAAAATATTATCACACATTTCTGTATTTTACTTTTTCAGGTATGAAAAAGGCCAAAGCAGATGTGTTTAGCTTTGAAAAAGAAAAACCTTCTCAAAGTTAATTTTTTGCCTTTCAATTCTTGCCAAATCAAACATTGTGCCTCCAAAAATACACTCTTCAAGCCTATTCCAATTTCACAACCTTTTCTAAACAAGAATATGTGTTTCTCTTATTTTTAGGTGATGTTGAATTTCCTCAGAGCTCTCACTGTTCAGTGACATCATTTACCTTAAAGAGGAAATAATAAAACATAAATTGTACAAGAAACGGGCGCGAACAGTCTTAGTTTTAGTGTAGCTACATCTGAATAGAAAGTGGAATTTAGATGACTTAAGAGAGGAAAATGCAGCAAGTATGATGAAAGAAGTCACTGCAAAATATGGATATTTTCAATATTTTCTTAAATTCTACTTAAACTGTATTTTTAAATTTCTCACACCCTTTTCGAGGCAACCAAACTGAAGTCCTCAGCTGTCAGCCAAATGCCTAAATAGCAATATCCTGAGGGCTGGGTGGAATTGGTTGCCATTACTGTTTCAGGTAATTATGAATTCCCGGCTATCCAATAAAGCCGCTCACACAACCCTCCAGGGCTTTCAACGCTGCCATTTTCAATGCGGTGTGGAATTAGTGTGAAGCCAGCCCAGGTCTCACGCCACCTTAATTGTACGGTGCAGCAGCCTGTGGGAGGCGATGGTTTCAAATAGCCTGACTTGACTTTGTGGTGGCAAACAGGTAACAGAATCAGCGGGACAGACTAGTTGCCAGGGGGGGTAAATGAAGAAAAAAGAGGGATAGAGCATCGGGGTCACAATTCTGTTTTGCAAAACAAATGCTGAAAAGTGGTTTCAGGCTGAAACTGAAACTGTGTGTCTCTATCTGAACACACAATTAAACTGCGCTCATGTTATTTCTCCTTATTTTTGTCCTTCACATCCCGATTGAGGGAGGAATCTGTCTCCCCCCGTACCCCCCCCCCCCCCCCCCCCGGCGTCAACGGCCCTGGTTCATGCTCCAAGGATTAAGCAAATGCTAGTAATTACCCCCAAGATCACGTTCTGTTTTGACTCTTTGTCATTCTTGTGCCGCATGATGTGCGTCTGATCTGCGGTGAAATGGCGGCAGAGTTCCTCGTTTGCTCTTTACATCCCAGCTCCACACAGAGAGGCAGCGGGGGCGAGCAGGGCTCACGCGTCCTCGCTCACAGCGGTGAAGCGTGAATTAGCAGCTACTTACGCCCGTGCATCTCGCTGTGGTGAGCCTCTGAGCAAACCCCAACGACGCTGCTGTGAGTTCAGTGGCTTTTTCCTCAATTCCACATGAAAAAAAATACTTAATGTCAGAGTTCAAGTACAAAATTTATACTTGGATAAATTGTTAAGATATGCAACAGGGACTAATAACATTGTAAACAGCCAATATTGGGTTTAGAAATAAGCAAAATGTATTAAATGCTTAAAAAGTGAACACATCTCCATACTCACAAACAGAGTTTGTTAATGATTTTTCATAATGTTGTGTTCATTTGCCAGTACAAGTCAGTCAAAGCCATCTTTATACGAGTATTGGCCTGTTTTCAAACAGGCCTCACATTTGACGTGCTGACAAATGATTGCAGGAGATGAGCCAGGAGAGCTTTGCAGTCACTCGTGACAACCCCTCAGCCTGTTAAAACGGACCCTGTCAACGCGCTCGGATCAAACCAGTCGCACCATTTCGGTAGCCAGGCCTGACCCTCGGAGATCAAACCCAGTTGAAGTTAATGCCAGCCTGGACCGATCAGCCTGTTTTTCATTTCCAACCGTCTGAGGAGTGCAGGTCATTTTGAATCCAAATTATTGGACATTTACTGTTGTTAGGATGATTGCCTGAATGAATCCCCAACATGGACTGCCTGGATTAAAGGGGTATTTTGATGGTTCTGGAATGTTTGACGAGAGAGACTTATGTCGCTCTGCCCTATGATATTAGAGTAAATCCCCACAGCGAAACAGCTTATAAAATCTAGCTGACTGCAAAATTCATCCGACCATTAGCATTAGCGACCGTTTCTGAGAACCCGGCGTGTTATGTAGTTGATTCAACGAATGACTGGATGAATTGATGACACAAATGGCTTTATTGGTTTGATCATTAAGTTGTTAATAGTTAATGAGTTTCTCTGTTGTAACCTGACAGCCGTGGGAAGGAAACAGCTCTAAATGAGCCATAATGACAGGCTACAGGCAAAAATAATACTAACAAGATTGCCTGACAACGCTGCAGGAATGTTGCCACAATTAATAAAACCTACCAGCCTCTCCTCAGTCTGGTGCCAAAACACATGTGAACCCTCTAAAAGGCTGCTCTCCCTGTAAGGGGAAATACCGCCTCAAACCAGTCACACCAGGATATCAGGATGCAGCCCTGACTGAAGTCAAAACCACCAATGCCGTAAAAGTGCTGCGGTGTACACGCGGTCTCACGGGGGGAGGCTCATTTGTGCCGTCGCACAAAGGTTCAGACGGAAACTCGATTCTGAACCGTGATGGAGTAAACAGAGAGTTAAAAGTGATGGTTGAAAAGGTTTCTGATTGGGTCAGTCAAGACGGTGTCTTGGAAGAGGAGCTCGTTCGGAATATTGTGTCGAGTGTAAATGTAAATGTCGAACCCAACGTCTTGTGATGCACACAACAATGTTGCCACAACCGAGGCTTGCAGCAGGGTGACAAACCAAAGCAGAATGAAACAGGCCACTGAGAGGGCAGCTAGCTGCAGCAGCACGGGCGAGAGCGGCAGAGAAAGAAAGATGAGGGGAATCCTCTTGTGCAGTATTGACTGGAACAACGTGGGGGCTGATTTAAGGCCTGTGGGCTGCTATTAAGATGATCTAAGAGAGTCCAGACACAACAGGCCTCTAAACAGTCCAGGCTCCACTGTGGAATGAGAGCTAACGTCAGTCTGGTGGACCATCTGAGAACGCTGCTGATGTGTTGGAGTATAAAAATAACAGCCCTTTACCCTCTTTGGATGTCATTTCAAAGATTCTGAGCAGTTTACATCCAGCCTGTGGCACCAGAAAATACCAGGTTTGTGATTAAACTGAAACTCCATGAAATGATAAATGAAACAGCAGACTGTCAGAGTAAACGTGACGAGCGCTCGTTGATTACAACTTACTTTAATGAATTATAATAGAGAATAATTACAGTTGTTACATTGTATTCTAATCGGGGTCTATTTTAAGTTCTATATAAACAGAGAAAACTACACTTGGTATATAATGAATGGGAAGCCAGGCAGTTTGGCTGCTGGCTATAACCAAGCGAGTACTCTCACTGTCCAACTGCCACCTGCTAACCGAAGATATGTTAAATATGAGGCATTGCAATTCAGTGATAACTAGAGCACACTGGGACTTTCTATCAGTACTCCATCAATATAAATACAGCCAGCCGCATTAGTGTTAACTTTGGCGTGTCTACCACGCAATGATAATAGACTGTTACCGTTAATGTTTGCCTTAAACTGTTTGACTCTCCTTCATCGCTTTCGGGGTTTATCTGTACTTATGATGGGCTCTGGTTCAAATGCTATTCTTTCTTACTTCAGCCTAAATTTGTGTGCTGTAGCAGCACTGACGCAGCCACCTAGAGCTCTTTTTTCCCTCCCGCAGTGTCGGTCTTGCCTCCTGTTTCGGTCCACTGTGAGGTCAAGCACGTCATCCGGCACACCTCCACAGGTCGACAAGCTCCACGCCTGTCGACCTTTTCTGTGGGCGTTGCTGACAGGCCCCTCTCTAAGGAGTCCTTACTGAGGACATTGACTCTGTGTGTGTGTGTGTGTGTGTGTGTTTGTGTGTGTTTACAGCTGTGAGGTCCAGCAGCGGCTGACTGATACCTACCTTGGTTTAACACCACGGTTAACACAGGCGCTCTGGCTCCACGGTGGGTGGAGTCGCCAGACAGCATAACTGGTCCCTGTAGCTCACTGTAATTAGCATTATTGAAGCTGTCACTCAGTGAGCGGCCATGATCTGGTCTTAGAATGACCCGGTGCTAACATCAAGGACCAGATTCCTAGCGGGGGCGAGGCCGGGCAGCACTAAAAAC